>NW_018742205.1:3144466-3889399 GCF_001683475.1 Chenopodium quinoa | reverse complement strand
TTACTATTAATTTATTTTGTTTGCGAGTTATAAACATTATAAATTAATGATCTTCTAGTTTTTTATAAAAAAAATCAGTAAAAAATTATTAAGTATATTACAAAACAGGGTACCCTGAATCGGAACCGAAACCAATTTCCACTTTCAGGTTCCGAATCCGATTCACAATATGAAAAATTTGTTGCAACAGATTTCGATTTCGGTTTCAAAAATTTTAACATGGTACCCTGTTATGCTCACCCCTAATATGAAGTAATATAATAGGTAAGTATGTAATTGTAAAATACATCCAAAACCTATGATCAGAGATTGTAAAATATAATAGGTAAAGATATGATCGTAAAATATTCAAAACCTATGATTGTAAAATATATCCAAAACTCTGAAAACCAGATTAATGATAGCAATTTTATTATGAAAAAAAAATGTTTATGAGTGAGAGCTTACCGATGATAACGAACGAGGAGAGGTCGAACCAGGAATGCAAGAGACTGACTAGAGAGGATGAATTTGTGGGTGTTCTTCCTCCTGCCTCCCTTTCCTCGAGCAGTGATCAATCTATTTCAAAGATTGGATACAATTCATATATAAAATCTAGCTTTCAAGGCATATTTGTATCTTATTCATAATATAGCTAAGTGTATTTTGAGGTTAATCTTGCCGATGTTCAACTTATTTTCCCACTTTGGCAGGTTTTTTCATCGTATTTGCTCGTTATTTTTTGTTTATCTTAGAAACAAATTCGCTATGATGTTTCAATAGTAACTATGTGTCATTTAAGTCCATAATCTTTTCATATTTGTATGTATTCTTATTAAAGTTCTTGTATCGATCGAATTTACTTCTCATGAAATGGCAAATGCAGCCTGGAAAAGTGGCTAGTCACTGACTCACCGTTCTCATGTATTGAGTATTTCTTACATAAGAGAGCTGGCGCAAGCGCAAAATAATACTTTGTATGAACCTGTTGGCAAAATAACAGTAGCAGAATACATGAGAGTTTGAATCATTTGAACCAAATATGGAAATATATTTTTTAAAATTGCAGATAAGGATGTACAAAAGTTTATTACATTGCACTGCTAATGAACAAATACACAAGACATATTACAGAGCTAATAAAGTGTTTCAATATCTTACAAATTATAGGTGTTGAATTGTAGTGCGGACAGAAGTACTAATTCAAATCACTCAATATCTATCTGCTGGGGAGATTCTTCTTCTACGTCTGGTCTTTGGGCATCAATTTCTTCCTCTGTAATTCCAGAAGCTTCAACTGTCTTGTTTACCCACTCCTTAAGGGGCTCTTCATTCAAGTCGAGCTTAAGAAGGCCTGCGAACATTCCACCCATGAATGCCACAGGTTCCTGAAAAGAAAATTTTGAAGCTTAAATCATTATAAACAGTGCTGCACATACGAAGTATATGACTGCATTTCTATGTGTGTTGTCATGGAATAATGGCATTTAAAATTTTTGAAAGATCATAGGGAAAAAAAGACAACATAGCAATTTTGAGAGCTGTAAGTTGTTATAGGTACCCTAGAAAATAAAAAAATTAAACATAAAATAATAAATTAAAAATAAATAAAAAAAACCACATCAAAGCAAGTACAGTGTTATTGCTAACAGAGAATATACATACAGGATCCAATATTTAAAGCAAGTACAGTGTTATTGATAAAATGATAGTCATGGTCCTCATGGAGCAATGGAGGATGACAATTTAAAGCAACCAAGATACTGAGCTTAGTTGTACCGATGTCTGAACTGCTCTATTTTGCTCCCCTGCCATTACCCCTCTGATCGTGCAGATGTGTTTTTTCATTTTCCTTTCCTTCTTCGGGAGGAGGGTGGATTGTTCTTCCTTTTCGACCCTCAGTTATATACAAGCAGACAATAAAAAAACATTTGCCAGCAGAAAGCCTAGTAATATAAACAACATTCAGCTTACATAATACGGAGTAATTAGTATATAGTTTGACTCCACTTCCTTTTGCCACGCTCTCTTAGCTTGAAGAGGTATACAAATTTGGTAAAACAGGGATAAACCAGTAATCTATCAATAGCGTGACTGCAGAATGTAGTTCTGCATCGTATCAACAGCGTGCCCCCAGAGTCCAGACTTTTGGCTTTCAAGGATCTTACTTGGTAATTATCCAGACATTCCCATCCATTAGTGAAACAAAGGACCAATTGGCTAACTCAGTCCAATCTCCATAACTTTTTATATGATCTTATATAATTACACTAAACATAAACTAGTCATCCTTCCACAATATATACTGTTTTGGTCAGCTGCAATGGGCTGAACCAAAAGTCTCACTGAAGTGTGTTCTTTTGTTGGCTTAGCAAGTTAGCAGCACCAAGCTAATGCTTGTCTTCAACTTTCCTGAAAAGGACCTAATTACGACGACTTCACTGTAAAAGTTACATCATATATATCTGGAGATTATTCTTTTATTTTGACTAGGAGAGGGGGCGGCACTAAGGTGTCAATAAGCTAAGATGGTCAGAGGTAAGATATTACGACAGCTTCACTGTAAAAGTTATTCCATATATACCTGGAGATAATTCTTTTATTTTGATTAGGAGGGGGACGACACTGAGGTGTCAATAAGCTAAGATGGTAGGAGGTAAGATACAATGCCTGTTAAGTAATTTTTTAGCTGTCCCGTCATATTATTTCATTGCTTTAGTAACATGGATAGGAAAATGTAACTTTCTAACCCTTAATCATGAAGTTAGGAACTAAATTGAGCAAAAGGAAAGGGGAAAAAGAAAAAGAAAAAGAAAATCAGAATCTAGTTTAAATTTATAGTTTGACAATCCTTTACAACCACCAAAACACCTACAGGATGTCATTTTACAAATTTACAATGCATTTATATCTAGGATTTTCGTCAACACTACTTTAGTAATCAAAGCAAAACTGTAACAGCAAATTTATTTTCCTATCTTATTCCGGTGGAGAGAAGAAGGTAGTAACAGGTACAAAATAATTAGAGTGGATTTACTTCTCCATAGAAAAATCACAAAAAAAAACAGAGCAAACATCAAATTTAAGCTCATGAAGTTGCAAGGACACAAAAGTAAGAAATCCTACTCATCAGGATCAAACCAATTCAATAAATATTTGAAATCGAGCAAAAACGAATCAGAAGAGTGGAAATTTTGGTCATAGTCATGCATAAGTGAGAATGTACGCTACTGAAGTTATTATTAAGATCTCTCCAAAAAGAATCGCCGAAATTGGCTGATTAATCTAATTATTATGTTGCTGAGATACAGAGATCTGTTCAAGGCTTAGGCTCAATCTTGAACCTATATCTAAGTCAACCACTCAAAGGAAAGCATGCAGCTCAACTAAGGGGAGCAAATAACTCAACGAGTTCAGTAAAATGAGCAAGATCAGGGAAGTATCAAAGGATCAATTCAGAGCATTTTGGAGTAGGAAGAGTCGTCATTGTTAATCATGTTTAACACTTCGTATTTCTTAACACATTTCACAAATATTAAAGTTTGCAGCGTCAATCCTAAGGGTGCTGCACTCTTAATAACATCAGCAGACTCAAGATACAAAATTTGTGCATTACTTTATTTCTTAGTCTTTTCAATTTGGTTCAAGTGTAAACAACAAACTTCAGCCATTTTTAAGGCGGAAACATCGAAAATAAAAACACAACCAAGGAAGTAATTCTTCTAACCTTAAATTGGCGTTCTATCTTTAATTTTCGAAACATAACAAAGCACGAAAGCCAGTAACCTAAGGTACATCCTGTTTCGATAATTGTTTTAATAAAAAGTAATTATGTCAACAGCCCTATCTTTTGCTATGAATTGGGTTAAGGCATGATTTCAGCTCATTTTAACAATTCAAAAATCAGGTTAGCAAATTAATGAACAATTAAAACATATACACTTCAGATATCAAAGAAGATAAATATTATAAATTGAAATTGAAATTGAAATTGAATTTAAACCTTAAATGCTTCCTTCAAAATCGGTTCATCAGATGGATTGAAGAAGAAAGCTCTAATTGAAACCGTTCTTGGCGAATTCCGATGAATTAATGATTTCTGATAATTTTTGGGGGCAAATTTAGGAGTCCACTGCAATTAACAAAGTTAAAGATTATACAATGAACAAGAAAGTAAATGATAAAATTGATAGAGAAAATCAAAAGTAAATGGATGAGAGAGAAAATCTCAGAGAAGCTTACGAATGAGCTAATTGGAGGAGAAATGAGTAGAAGATTTGCCATTTTTCTGATGATTGCAATCGATAACCGAGAACCCTAACCACTTACCTCACCGATCAAAGAGGATTTGGTTTTTCAAAAGATAAATGCAAACTTGCCGAAAACTAAAACAAGAGTAAGTCTCACGAGTTCATAGGAGTCCATATCAGCGCATAGCATTAAGAAAACAAATAGGAGGGTAGTAGTGTAATTTACCAAGTTTAAGAAATGTAAAAGTAAAAGACTGACTTTTTATATCCCGTTATATATAATCTAAAATGTAACGGGATTTCATTTTTTGAATTTGAAAAGGTTATTTTTCATAAACTAACATCAAAAACGCATTCTCTCTCCTCGTTTTCTCTTTTTCGCTCCTCCCTGTAGTTATTGTACTCTGTTCCAATGAAGAGACTACGACGGTGGTTGATGCCGGTGCTAGAAAATAATTTTGGTGCGTGATAATCGTGAGCAGTTGTGTGAATTATATACCGGCATTCATTGGTTCCTTTGATTGAAGTTATGGGCTCGAAACCGACTGTAAAAATTTTGCTATGGACGCATTTGTTGGTTATTAAGAAATTTAAAAGCAATTGTTGTCTTTGATAATGTTGGTTGTTGGTATGATGTATTAGGTTATGTAATTTAGGGTTATCGACTGAAATTAGCGAATTAGGGTTTCCACCTAATTCATTAAGATGAGATGAGATTATTAATGAAGATGAGATGAGTTTATTACTAGGTGTTTATATAAATTTGCGTGAGAAATTTTGTTTTGTTGATGATTAAATTAGCGAATTAGGATTTCCTTTGTTGATGATGATATATAATTGGAATGAATTTGATTGGTAGTGTTTTCAAAAACCGTAGTTGTTAAGATGTATGGCGATTGTTGGACTTATTGTTGGATTTGCATTATGAATAAGTGAAATTGATTTTGCTATTTTGGTAGTAGTATTGATTATGAAAGTATGATTGTTGGTAATGTTTTTGGGTTTGTGAATAAAGTGTATTTAGGAGTGAAAATTTTATATGTGAACAGTTAAGGGTTGGTTGAAATGGTTGTATGCAGTTGGAAAATGTCATTTATGTAGGGTTAATTTTAACTTGGCAGGAGGAAATAATGGCGAGGACGAAGAAGGGATCAGAATTGGTGAGTTATTGTTGGTTGAAATACAAAGATTGTATGTTTGGTTAGTGATGGTTGTGTGGTGTAGTTGATTTATGTTGTAAATTATTTGTATGTGTGTAGGCGAGGTGTAAACCCGTAATGAGTCAGGTGAATGAGGCGCCTAAAAAGAAAGCTGTAAATAAAGGCAAGAAGAAAGTGAAACCTGATCCTGTTTTTGAGGAAGAGGAATTACAAGATTATGAGGATGTTGTTTCTGATGATTCTGGCGCTGAAGAATCTGGTTCTGATGATGGTGGTTCTAATGATTGTGGTTCTGAAGATGGTGATAATGAGGAGGATGTGGAGGAGGGTGAAGCTAGTGAGGAAGAATCTGAACCTAACAAAGATGGTTACCAGGATCTCCTGATCTTGTTATTGCAAGAAAAAGTTGAAAAAGGGAAGCGCAAGCGAGGTACCGGTGATCAGAAGCAGACAGCAAAGAGGGCCAAGCAAAAGGTATTGCATGTTAGATGATAATGATAAAAGGTTTTTGACTGAGTAATATTTGGATGGATAAATTACATGTATATTGTTTTTTGTAGGTTGACAAGACGAAGGGAGAAAAGGTGAAGGAGAAAGGGGTTGTCGTTAAAACCCAATCATGAAATACGCAAAAGGTACTGTCTCAACCTTTTTTGTCGCCAAATTTTTGATATAAAAATGCTTATATGTGGTTGGTCCTTTGTTTAGGTAGGTTGGAAAATGTAGTGAATAAATATGCATGTGAAGATGAGGACAATTTTATAAAATAGATTAATTGTTAATTCTAGTTGAGTTATAAGTTTGGTAATAATAATGTGATTCCTTAATTGGTTGTGAAAGATTCAAATACCTCATAAAACATTCACAAGTAAGTGTAGTGGGAATGTATTGGCATTGTTTGTTTAGCTGGTTTTTTTAGTTAATGAACAAATAAAGGCATGAACATGTTGAAAATGGTGTAAAATAGAGAAATAGGAAATTACAGGTGAGTTAGAAGTAGTTGTTGTAACAGAACATATGTATTTTCAATAATATGTTAAGAAAATGTAAAGGGGATGTTAGGAAGGAGAACTGTCGCAGTAATATAGAGTAATTCAGTTATTAATGGAAAAAGTGGAGTTATTGCAGTAAGTAAGTCAGAAATTATGAATTCGAGTGAAGTACGAGGACTACAATCGGTTCAAGATCTTATTTTGTCAGCTTAATTATTTTTTCTTGTCTCTGGTGTGAATTGATAGAATTTTATGTCCTTTGAATGTAATGTTGTAGGCCCCTAATTTTCATGGTGTGAAGGCTTTCGCGGCAACGGTGAAGAAGTTTGATGACTCTAGGAAGAAGCTTGTCACAAAAATGGGTTTTGGAGGGTTGTTAAGTATACCCTTAACTTTTGTACCCGGGAAGTTTGTGTACTGGCTGTTGACAAGGGTGATGGTTCGATAACTTTTGGAGATGAGTATGTGCCTCCTTTGAGTCCTCTCCAGGTCGAGTACATAATTGGGATTCCCATGGGGTCGAAGGCATTACCGTGTATGAATCTTGAGGATAAGCAGACAGAGCATAGTAGAATTTTGGAAAAATTTGGGAAAAATGATAGCATTTCATTAGTAGCTGCTTTGGGGGCACTGATTCGAAAGGATGAGGAAGGCAATGTGTTGCCGCTGTTGGATGACGAGAAGGCTGATTTCAAGATAGCCTTTCTCATAGTAGCTCTGGGCTACGTATTGTGTGCTACGACAAATACAAGCTACCTTGGGGTGAAGCTTGTACCGTCGTTATTGGTTTACGATGAAGCTGATGAGTATGACTGGTGCACTTATGTATTTAAATGGATGGTTGTAGCAGCCAGGAGTTTCCAAAAGAAATTTGCTCGTGATGGATATGTTGCAGGTTCTGAGGGTTGTATCCTTTTTTTGTTGGTGAGTTAATTGGACTTGTAATCTAAATATGTATTGAGTAATTCTAATAAATTATTTATCGTTTGTAATGGTTACTTGAACTACTTCTTCCTCTGCATTTTGTGTAGATTTTCTATCTAGATCACCTTGGTCGCGTCCTAGTGACTTGGGGTGTTAGACCGAGGTTGGAGGCATGGTCGGAAGAAAAAATCAATGAGGTTGTTGTCGATGTTAAAAAAGAATCTGGTGATTATGGAAAATTGCCGGTTAGTATTCGTTTGACTTTTATTTGATCTGAATACTACAGAAGTTGTTGTGTTTTAGGTTCTTATTTTATTTGATGCTTTTGCAGTCTTTGAATATAGCTTATGGGGAGGAGCATTTGTTGACTCCTCGGGAGGCTCCAAAGCAAAGGGTGGACAGAGTTGACGTGCAGCAAAGGGTGGAAAGAGTTGACATGCAACAGACTACGCAGGAGGTAGACGTGGAAAATATTACGCGGCAGGTATAATGCAAATCAATGATAGTTTTTGATGTAGCTTTGTATTTTATAATATAAGTGATATGTCCTATGCCAGTTGTTAATAGTTTGTATTTATGTTTTCCTGAAGGTGCTGGATAGAATTACACCAAAGTTGATGCCTGTGGTAGACTTGAAATTAGGTGATGTTATGAAATCAATGCATCAGTTGATGTCACGTACAGTGTGTTGACGTAGCTAATGCCTAGTGAGTGATTGGGGGTAAGCCAATAGAGAGGGGTAAGGCAATGGAGAAGGATGTTGATGTGCATAAAAACTTGTCTGGTGAAAAGCATGATGCTGTGAATGGTGCAGATCATGATTTGGCTAGTTGTTTGTTGGAGAAGGAACAATTAAAACAAGGTGGGGAAGGACTTGGTGAAGATCCTTCTACTAATACAGTTTCAGGTGAAGATGACCTGGAACGTGTGGTTCAAAATATTGCGGTTGATCCACTGTTTGCAGAGGATGAGGGTGAGGTCAAGGTGGTTGAGGATGAATCCAAGGTGGATGGGGTTGTCGATAAAGGTGTTGTCCTAGAGTTCCATAGCTATTGTGATACTGAAGTGGAAGATGAGAACATGGATCCTGGACCTCAAATAGTTGTGGGCTTGGTTGGGACGAGGGGAACTATTGTGTTGGTTGATGCTGAGTGCAATTTGGCAAATTCATCTTCATCTGATGAGGAAGATGAGTCTACTGGGAAGGGGGACGGAACTGCGGATAAGAGGGTGGTGAAACCTACAGAGGCAGCCTTGTCAGCCATGTTCACCAATGTGTCAAACACCCGACGGCATACAACGCTCGCGGCATGTTTGCTGTAGTTTGTAAAGCGCTAGAAGGACCTGAAGGATCCACTAAGGTAATTCGGAAACGTTTAATTAAGTGAAAAGTCTGTTGAATGCATGCCTTTTGTAAATTTTTGGTTTTAATTGTAAATTCTAATATGTTTATGTGTATACTTAGTGTTATGTTGTTGCTTCATAGCCCTGGTATTGTGTTGATAAAGTGTGACCATATGCAAGCCAACCAGAGGGATTGCTTTGAAGTAGTGCACCATAAATCGCAGGTTTCTACTGATTATGTTAGAATGGCCAGTGTGCTATACACCAAGCAATGGGCCACCAAAGACTTTGTGAACAGAAGCAAGTGTATTTTACTTGACCCAAGCTTTTCGGTAAGTGGTTCTTGGTTCATTTCAGCTTTGGTGTGTCATATTTACGTGCACAATTGATGATCATGCTTGTTATTTTTTTTTTGGATCGTAGAATCGACTGTTGTTGAACGAAGGAAAAGAAGAACGAACATATTGGTAACAAGTATGACAATTTCTTCTGAGCTTTAAGCTATCGCAGATTCGAGCGGTCAGCTACTTACTCTCATAGTTCAATACTCTAGGTTTAAATGTGTTTCATGTATATACTCTAAATTGTGCTTATGGCATTGACATTGTCATTTTATCAGGTCTTTATCCCAGTGCTTGAAGTTCCTAAGGATTCCCCTGACAAGTCGCATTGGTGGTGCTTAGCATTAGACATGAAGGCTCGATAGTTGTGGATGATAGATTCTAGTACCCTGACCCATTCACCACACATGCCAAAGAGTTTGATCTTCTGGTACTAATACTAATGTCTTTCATTCTAAACAAATATGGTATTTACTGGGACCCATTTGGTTATGTGTAATGTCTTTGTCAAACTACAGGTTAGTGGTATCGACGTCCTTTTTCAACTCTGTGACCCAGAATGGAAGACTGGTCAGCTAAATTCTTGGACGAGATGCACTGTTGAGATCTTAGATCTAAGGGATAAGTAAGCACTTGTTTCCTTATTTACTTACTCTGCCAATAACTTTGATTTTGGCGTAAAAAGAACGTATGTTCAACTTTGATTTTGTTGAAAATTATTATGAATTACAAAATCTGGCAGTCCACTTGGTAGATAGTAAATGGTGGAATGTTAACAAGTTTATATACAATTTTGCAAGAACAGTCTCACTGTGGCAGTGTCTACAGTAAAGATTGTCTACACCTCAAATCTCTTTTACTTCATATAATCATACCATCCAGCACCACTTTAACCACTTAAGAAGTGGTATTGAGTAGAAATGTAGATACATAAACTGGAGGCCATTATCATAAAGGAAATTCTAAAAAATTTACTTACAAACCACAAAACCAACCTAAAAAAAGGTATGATCTTCAAAGTCTGCGAATTATGTTGTTTACTTGTTCTTTAGGAAAAATACATAGTCAGAGGACCTTAAAGAAAACTTAGCACACCAAAATTTAGAGTCAATCTTTTATACCTTTTAAAGTCTGCAAATTCATGCTATTACTTGTTTTTCAGGAAAAATATTTAGTTAGAGGACCTTTAAAGAAAACTTAGCAAACAAAATTTTACATAACTGAGTAATAATCCATTTGGGTGTTCAGGCGAATGAAACTAAAAGTGCAAAATGATCATAGATTCATATTGTGCTTGCAATATAAGTGGTCTTATTTTTCTACATTCTTGTAGTGGATGGAGATCCATATGACTAAACCTAAAGAACCACATAATAGCCTCACATATATACAACTCATGGTAGCTCCGTAATATACTTGGAAACTCTCATATCAGTTCTAAACCTGTTATTTGCTCTTGCCATACCTCTCCAATTACTATATAAGGACATATCAACTATCTCATTATTTCTTTTTTGGACTGATTGAAACTTTTTATCAAGCTCTGATTCAGAATATAATTAGCTCAGAATTTGGTTGAAAGGCTGGAAGTTGTGTTTTTTGTTTATGTTGATTGTGGTCCTCCAATGTGCAGCTCATACTGTGGTGTTCTTATGCTGGCGTGTATGAAGTTCTTTTCCAGAAGATTCACCACGAGGTTTAGTGTGGTAAGTGGTGTATATATATGTGTTTTGTGTTAAGATCTCTGAAGTGGTTGGCTACGGTGTTTGTTCATACATTTACAGGGGAAGATTCCTAATGCTCGGGCAAATTTGTTCTTGGACGACGTGCAGTGTGAAATGAACGAATTGAAAGATGGTCTGGGGGATTTGATTCCAGGTTCTAGGAAAACAACGCAAAAATTGAGATGTGTGGCAATCATAACAATAACCATTCATACAATCAGACAACAATAATCATTCATACAAGCATTACACATGCCAGCCACAAATCTTATCAAACAGAAATTTCTATACAAGCAACAAAAGCTAGCCACAAATCTTATCATAATAATAATCATTCATACAATCAGACCTTGTCAAACAGAAATTTCTTGTTATAGCTTGCCCAAAGTTACAAACTGCAATTACTACCTTTTTAGCAGAAATCCAAACTCATGGCTCATCACCGGAAACTAACAAACACACATACAATCAATTCAATTAACAATAAATCCAAATTTTTGTTTACAGTGTATTAGTTGACCTCATAAAACCATAAAATCGAAATTGAATTACACAAACCCTAATAACCCGCCACCATAAAATCGAGATTGAATTACACAAACCCTAAAATCCCACAACTACCTAAATATTGCCTAATTTAATTCAATTACTTATTTAACATGACACCTACAATCGCAATTGAGTATTCAAGATAGGTACAATACCTTCAAGGATGAGAGGAAATGGAAGAACACAGCTCAGCTCGATTACAATTACCACAATCAATTCAATTAACCTCCGCATTCCATTCAATTACGGCCTTGCATCACCGACAACAACTCCTTCCAAGGATGAAAGGAGGAAAAATGGGGAATTTAGGTCACCAGAGCTTACAGAAGAAGAAGGAAGACGAACTTGAGAAATGAGCATGATTCAATACAATAACGACCTAAATAACGGGTAACTGTTTCAAACGAGAAATAAACACCCACGTATTTTGTATTCATAGTACAATACATGTATTTCTACTAAACTACAACATTCGGGACCCACAAATCTCATTAAAAACCTGTGTTGTGCCCAGCACCGTGCAGGGCTAAGAATTACCCCTAAAAGAAGTTTATTATGGAGGGAGAAATAAGAACAAGTTTATATATTTTTTTTTAAAAAAAATAATTGGGGTGTATTTGCTTTTAATGGTAAGTGAAGTTTACTAGTCTCTTCATAACCACCCCAAATGAAGCGTATTCACTTTGTGGGTCACCAAAAAATATGTCTTCACAAATTGATCGATGAATTTTTGCAGTTTGCATAGAGTAAAATGCTAAAGTCGAGATAATAGACTTGGCAAGAGGCAAAAGCTATATGACCTGTTAGCAAGAGGTACTTAGACTTCCACCTTGATAATCAACGGTCTATTTTTTCAAATACATGATTATATGAAAACTGCTAAAATTCCTCGTGATATTTGTGATAAAATTGATAAAAAGACGAGGCAATTTATATGGGGTGGTGATGAGGAGCAAAGGAAAGTTCACTTACTTTCATGGTAAATAATGCTACAAAAACCAATGGATCAAGGAGGCATTGGCATTCTCTCGGCTAAACAAGCAAATGCGACGTTCTTGACGAAGCTTGGATGGCGTGTTCTTACGGAGCCGAATGCATTGTGGGCTAGAGTTTTAAGGGAAAAATATTGTAAAGGGAGATGTAATGTCGACATGTTTGAACCAAAGATTGGTATGTCGAACGTGTGGAGTGGCATAACTGAAAATGCAAAGGTGATTGGTGAGGGAACTCAAACTGCAATTGGAGATAGGACTCGTACCTTATTCTGAGATCACCGTTGGTGCACAGATCAGCCGCTTTCAGACCTAGTAACTCAGCCCTTGTCGGAGGAATTAGCAGGAGCTACGGTTAATGAGATGTGGGAAGAGGATATAGGTTGGCGTTGGAACACTTTTTCTCCTTTCCTTGATGCTGATACTTTGAAAAAATTTCAGAATCATGTAATGCGGAAAGACTCAAGCTTGGAGACCTGGTCTATTGGAAAGATGGTGCAAATGGTCGATTCACAATAAGGTCAGCAATCAGAATTATGAAGCATGGAACGGACATAATTGATGAGGAGTGCTGGGATGTGGTATATAAGGCACCGGTGCAACAACGAATCAGGTCATTTATGTGGCTTGCTTGCCATGACCGTTTGTTTGGGAATTTGAATAGATTTAAAAGGAAGTTAGCCCTAGACCCCAAATGCTTTATTTGCGAAGCAGAGGAGGAGTCAAACCTGCACATGCTAAGGGATTGCCCGGCTGCCAAAGTGGTATGGAGGAAAACTCTTCCATTTTCGGTTTACCACCGATTTTATAATGGTAACAATGTAAAATCAAAGAATGGATAGTTAAAAACATGAAGGACCCTGATCAAGATGATGCCAAAAGTTGGGTAGTCTACTCATTGGTGGATTTGGAGATATGGCGCAACTGTTATGTGTTTAATAGAAGGGATGAACTTCCTATTGATTTTTGTGCCTTCCTTCAAGTACGGTATGAAGAAGCAAGGAGGGCTTTGATGAGCAATTGGGATGATAGCAATGACAACAAGCAGCCGCGAGTGCAAACTAATGGTACATGGAACAAACGAGCTTTTGGGTGGTAAGAATTGTGATGGTGCGGCAAAGGGGTGCCCTGGTCCAGCAGGGGGTGGAGCTATAATCATGGATTATACAGGGAAGTGTGTATCGGATTTTGCGAGTAATTTTGGTTATTGTACAGCATTTCGTGCAGAGGTGATGGCTTCAACTAGGGGCTTAGAGATAGCTCAAAACTTGTAAATTTCGAAGCTAAAAGTTCAAATGGATAACTTGGCTTGTGTCCAAGCTTTGCAAAAACAAGAGGTGCTGAGAGGGGTGAACATCCATGACATTATTTATTGCCGAGAGATGCTAAGTGATTCGAGGTGCGAGGTGAAGGTAGCGCATGTGTATCGCAAAGGGAATCGGCCGGCGAATTGGTTGGCCAACCGCGGAGTCATTCAAGACTTTCAACTTGTTTTCTTTAATGGTATTCCGGTAGAACTTAGTCGTATTTTAAAGGAGGATACTAGGGGTGTGGCTTTACCACGCTTTGTACGTCCCTCCGGAGTTAGGTGTTTTTTGCTTTTCTAGTAGCTGCTAGTTTGTTGCTTTTGTTTTTCTTCTGTTTTCTTTGGTCTTTTACCTCATTCGAATAAAAAAAATAAAAAAGCAATTGTTGGGTGATTTTAAATAAAGTTTTATTTTTTGATTATATATTTTTTTTTTTGACAGGAAATACAAGTTTTATCTTTTTCATGATAACATTAAGCTAATTCAATCGATGCACAAATATCTAAAACGCCCTTTTATGTATCTCTACCTTTTAAAAAGTATGAGAAAACACTTATGAATAGCGTGAGGACGTTTATATCCTTAAAATGTTTATTTACTTATTTACCCTCATTAATATTAATTGTATAAATATCATATCACTAATAAAAAGTCGATCTCACAGCCAGATCACGAGACAGCGACACTTGACATTCCAGTTTTTCGCCGAGTGTCGCGCCATGTAGGAGATAAATAGGTATTATTGTGACACATATGATGCTAAGTAAGCGATTTTTGGATAGATTTTTTTTAGATAAAATTGTTACATAGAGTTTTATTATCGATAAAATTTTAATATTTCATATATACAAAATTAATCATAACTTTTAATAAATATCCTATAACTCAATTCTATTCCCATCATCAAATTCGTTTTAAAAAGCTCTTTAAAATAAGATCCATTTATAATATATTTAATCACAAACTTTTATACGTAGCTGCCCAAACAGTGTCACCGACTATTACAATATCATAGTTACTTCTTTAGTGCTATAGGGGTTACTTGGTCAGAGTTATAGTGGTTACTTAATCATGTAATACGTAGGGGTTACTTAATCAGTGTTAAAGGTTACTCAGTTAGTATTACAAGGGTTACTCGATCAATTTTATAGGGGTTACTTTGTCCAGCCAGATGGTGTGGTTAGCCGCATACAAAATACATTGTTATTTAATTTATTTAAAAAATATTAGAGAATCAGTAAAATAAGTTTTAATCAGTAAAAATAATTTTGGTTTGATAAAAATACTTTTAGTTCAGTAAAAATAATTTAAATTCAATAACAATAATTTCAGTCCATAATAACATAGATATCTATTTACAAACAAAATTACAAAAAGTACATTATTCTATAAATAAGCGATTTGATACGTATGTCTAAATATCCTGTATTATCAAAAGAGATTACATGATCGTATTATTGAACATTCACACCAAAAAGTTTATCCTAAAATTTTATCAACAATCCGGGCACCAACATAGATATCTACCTACAAACAAAACTACAAAAATTACAATATCATATGGTATTGTAAGTCTAAATATCCTGCATTATCAAAAGGGATTAGATGACCATATTTCACATTCAAGTAAAAAGTTTATCCTAAAATTTTATCATCAATCTGGGCATCGCCCGGCACAAAACTAGTATATATATAAAGAGGAGTTTTTAGAGCGCCACGCAGGATTTTATTTTTTAAAAAATTATTATAGCGCTACTTAGGATTAATATTTTTAAAACGCTACAATCGGATTATGTCACGTAAGATTAGTTTTTTTTAAAGCGCTACGTAGGATTACAATAAAATAAAATAAAAATAAAAAAAAGCGCCATGTAGGATTAATAATTTTAAAACGCTACAATAGGATTATGCCACGTAAGATTAATTTTAGAGCGTCATATAGGAAAATGTTATATTTTAGCAATGAAAAAAAAAGAATTGTAATTTATTTTAGATCAAAAATTTCATATTAATTATATTAATAAAATCAACATGTTTTTTTGTGTGGCTGGCCATATCGTGTGGCCAGTTGAGACACACCCAAACACTAACTGAATAACCCATGATTGTCCGAGTAACCCCTGATCAATTGAGTAACCCTTGACCAATCAAGTAACTCCTGACCAAGTAATCCCGACCACACGGTGTGACTTGCCACATATGAAACTTTTTGAAATAAAATACTTCATATTATCTTTTTATATCACGAATTTTATCTAAATATGAGAAACAAAGTTAATAATTCATTTTATAATAAAAAAATTCAAGTAGTAAGCAAGCGAATATCACAAAGTTTATTAGATAAATTTATATTTAGTAAAATATTTAATTTAAAAAAATACAAACACACAGACTTCATCTAGTAACTAAAATAGCTCTCCAAAAGTTATGGCGCATATAACACGCTCATAATCACCCTATTATAAATATAAGATTAAATATTATATATCACGTTAATATATTATGATGAGTTGTCATACACGTATATAGATCTAGTATCTACATACGTTAAAAGGCTAATCAAGTTTCCTAATACAAATTCAACTCTTACGTAAAGTATATCTAGGAATATCAAAAAAAAAAATTCATACTTAAAAAATATCCAAATAATGCAACCTAAACCAAAATTTAAAACTTATATAAGGCCCTGTTCACTTCACCTTAAAAAAATAATATTAAATAAAAATAATTTCTAATTTAAGTTCAGTAAAAATAATTTAAATTCAGTAAAAATAAGTTTAGCAAAAATAATTTCAGTTCAGTAAAAATAATTTCAGCAAAATTAATTTAAGTTCATGTACATTGATGCTTTTTTTACTAGGATTTTTTTATGTAAATTATTTTTTCCATATATTGCAAAATATTGTCGTACGAGATTTTTTTATACTTCACATATATTTTTTTATGCATCACTTTTGTCTACACTTTTAATCACATATTGTATAGTTATAAAATATAATATCTTATATTTTGTCAAGTATAAAATATTATGTCTTATTGATAATACTGTAGTCGGTTATTTTATTTGGTAAATACAAGTACTATATTTTATAAAGAGGTAACAAAATTCATCGTGATAGGATACCTAATCATTTACAATTAATTCAATAAGATATTGAAATATGATATTCATATATGATTATATATACATGATCTATACAATACTACCAATATGTCGTTATATTTCTTTTACTTAAAATATCACATGTCTTGATATGATCAATCAAACTACCAATATTTGCTGTAATTATTTGTAAATTCCACACAATTAACCGTATACGTAGTAAAAAATTGACTGACAATTTAAACCAAAAATTTAATTAACCAGATTTTTTCATGCATGTCATAAATTGTGCTAAAGTCTTTGGGTTTGAGATCGTTAACTCCAACTCGCTGCTTTCCAAACTATTTAACGATCAACTATTTGTAACAAGGTCTACATATTTTTAATAGTCTCATATATATATATATATATATATATATATATATATATAGGGGAGGGATCCGGTAAGAACCCCTCCTTATATAAGAACCTTAGTTATATAAGAACCAATCTCATTCGTAGGATTATATTAGGATGAGCGGTCAGGATTAAAACCAAAAACCCTCCCCCAACCGTCCAAAATCTTCTCTCTCCTCAAATTTTCAATCCTCTTTACTTTCTCTCTCCTCAAATCCTGTAAATTGAACTTATTGAAGTATTTTCTTCAAATTTCGCACGAATTTCGCATAACCAACCTAAATTGTTCAAATCAAGTACGTTTTTTTTAGATTTCATTCAAATTTCGCATGATGTTCAATTTTTTCTTAATTTCGACTTCAATTTTTAGATTTCTGTGTGATTTTTGTTCCATTTTTTTTTAATTGTTTTGTTGCTTTCGATTTTTTGATTTCATCTTGCGATTTCTATTCGATTTTTTTGGATACGATTATTAAGTCCTATTATTCAGTTCGAATTCTATTCTGATTTGATTTTCGTTAATTTTTGGCGATTATAGGGTTCAAACTCAGTGATTTTAGGGCTGGAATTTCAGCGATTTTAATGTTCGAATTTTAGCGATTTTAGTTTCGAATTTCAGCAATATGGGGTAATTTCACCGCTGCTCTTGATTATTAGATTTTTCAGCCCATTTTTTCGATTTTTTTTTCTTTTTGGCGTCATTTTTAGTGAGTGAAGGTGGAGATCGAGGGTGAGTAATGGTGGTGCGGTGGTTAGGAGCAGCGTGGGGTGCTACTGAATGGTGATTTGGTGGTCCGCGACTGCTTGTGGTGTTGGGGTGGCTGTGAGTTGTGGCATAGAATAGTCGTCTCTTGTTTATACTCGTACTCATATCTGCTCATATTGTTTGCGTTTTCTAAAGAGAATGCTAGTATTTGTATTAGCTTGGTAATTTGGCTTACTAATTTTTTGAGATTATATGAATTTGATTGTTGGGTATATATATATGTGGAGCCATGATGAGTTGATGACCGACTAATTGGATGTTGTTATTTATATATGTAGTTGGGTATCTTTATTCTTGATTCCATGTCATTTTAACTAATTATCATATCTTGGAATTAAACTAGATAGCTTGGTTGATTAAGCCACAAATTTTGCTTAGTTATTGCTAGAGTAGTAGTGCACGAAAAGTGAAGGAAACTAATCTTATTATAAATTTAGAATAATATAGATTTAGAACAAAAAAAGATTAGAACATAAGTAAAAAATTTAGAACATATGAAAAATTTAGAACATAGAAAAAAATGTTTAGAACATAGGCAGAAAAATTTAGAACATAGGGGAAAAAATTTAGAACATAGTCAAAATTTTAGAACATATATTTTGATTATTAGAGAAAAATTTAGAACATAGGTATACAAGTTTTCAATATGGGTATAAGATCGAGTTTAGAACATAGGATAAAAGTTTAGAACATAGAAAAAAAAAAGTTTAGAACACAACAAAAAAATTTAGAACATAAGAATTTTAGAACATAGGGAAAAAAGATTAGAACATAAGTGAAATTTTTTTTTAAAAAAATTTATAATATAGGGAAAAAAAATTAGAACTTAAGAAAAGGTGTAGAAAATAGGAAAAATAATTTAGAACATAAAAGAAAATTTAGAACATAAGTTTAGAACATATGGTGAAAAAATTTAGAACATATGAAAATAATTCAGAACATATATTTAGAGCTTAGACAGAAAATTTAGAACATAGATGAAAACTTTTAGAACATAGGTAAAAATATAGAACATAGATAAAAAATGTCGAATATGAAAAAAAAAATTAGAACATAGTCAAAAAGTTTAGAACATAGGGTGAAAATATTTAGAACATAGGGTGAAAAAAATTTAGAACATAGGAAAAAAAGTTTAGAGCATAGGGCGAAAAAATTTAGTACATCAGAAAAAGTTTAGAATAGGAAAAAGTTTTGAACATAGGGTGAAAAAATTTAGTATATAGGATAAAAGTTTAGAAAATAGGGTGAGAAGTTCTAAGATTATAGATAGAAAAAGTTTAGAACATATGGTGAAAATTTTCAGAAATATATGGAAAATTCAAAGCATAGACAGAAAAATTTTAAGTAATGGATAAAAAAAGTTTAGATCATAGGAAAATAATTTAGAACATATAAAAAGGCATTGGCAGAAAAAAAAATTAAAGTATTAGCAAAAATACTTTTGAAAAACTAAAGTATTAGCAAAAAACTTATGAACATTTACGGTAAATGAAAAAAAGAAGAACATATGCTAAAAGGCCTAAAACCTATTAGCTCAATTGGTAGAGCACTATGCAAATGCATAGAGAATGTAGGTTCGATTCCTACATAGGTTATCTCTATAAAAAAAAAAAAAAAAAAAAAAATCGAAAGTAAACAATAATAACTTAATAGTAAAACATGAAAATAAATCAAATTATTTTTTCAACTTATGTTCTAAATTATTTTTTTTATGTTCTAAATTATTTTTGCTTATGTTCTGAATTTTTTTTGTATGTTCTAAATTTTTTCTGCTTATGTTCTAAAAATTTTCCCATATTCTAAATTTTTTTCTATGTTTTAAATGTAAACTTTTCAAAATTACAGAAATGTCATTACTAAAGGATCATTTTAGGTGGTTAGATCAAAACTAATAAAGGGCTGAGATTGGTTCTTATATAAGATTGGGTTCTTATATAGAGGAGGGTTCTTACATGAGTCTTCCTCTATATATATATATATATATATATATATATATATATATATATATATATATATATATATATATATATATATATATATATGCATGCATGTCAAAGTTGATATATTTAATTTGATAATCAGATACACTATCGTTATAGGCCAACCATTTTTATATACGATATTATGTAAATTTATATGGTTGGCGTAATATATTATCGTTATATATGCCAACTATATAAATTACAAAAATAGATTATTTTAATTACCTAATATATCTATATATATATATATATATATATATATATATATATATATATATATATACATGTGTGTGTGTATATATATATATATGTATATGTGTATATATATATATATTACGGTTTTGCCCTATCATGATTTTTATTATTTTTTCTGATTGTTATTTTGTTGCAGGTGAGACCTAAAAAGCCATCTAAATATGTTTAAGCAATCTTGCATTTTATGATTGGATTTGAGGAAAAGAACGAGATTTTTCTTTAAAATCAGACTTGATTTTCATTATTTTTTTGCTTTTAGCAGACAATACAGTGATTGGTTTTTTTTTTTTTTTTTTTTTTTTTTTTTTAATAATTATGCATTAAGACTTCTCTTTATATTTTGTCTTGTTATTTTTCTCTTTTAGCTCCGATCCTTTTATGGGCGTATAATACATTAATTAATACAGTACTGTTTAACTAAAAATCATGTCAAATCTACGATTATCAGAACACTTTTTTTTTTTTTGATTTTTTTTGACAGAATTATCAGAACACTTATTCCTTCGATAGTTTGTATACTTTATTTCCGTCCATTAAACTCATGTCCAAAAAAATAAATAATCAAAGCCAAGCCTTACTTGGGTGTGATAAACTATACTTAACCTTCTCATGAGTTTTTGAGGCAAAATTAGATTTATGTAATTCATTAAAATTTTGAGTTGCAATAAACCGCTAACTTCACCCCTAGATAAATTAGAAGTTTTATGCAAAGACTAAAGGTGCGTTCTTTTCACATTAAAAATATAAGTTTCCAATTAGATTAGGTCTAATTAGTTAATCAAGTTTAATAAATTTAATTTTGATCAACTCAAGTGGTGTTAGAGAGCACACACAATAATGTATTGTGCTAGTCTACAACATTGGACCGATTCTTTGAGTTGAGTCGTTGGATTCAAACATACGTGTGATAAATAGAGTAATTTTAGATATACTTTCTATATGACCTTAGGGTAATTTAAAATGTACTACCTCCGTTTTTTTTTTTAAATGTATCAGTTTGACTTTTGTACTATTTATATGTCATATTTGACTTAATTTTATTACTATATAAATGTTATTATATAATATATCAATAGATTCGTCAAATGTCTACTTTTATATTATAATTTTGTTACAATTTTTACTAATAGACTATTAAAGATATTGATGGTCAAAGTTACGTCTTGGCAAATGTCCCGGTCAAAAAACAAAGGGAGTACTTCCTATACGACCTTTTATATACAAAGTATGACTATGCAACTACTATTTATTTTACAGAGCAAGGTAAAAATAACTATTCTAGAAAACTCTAAAATAGACTTGGTTCACACTAATTTATTGTGGACCACTAATAGTAGAGATATTATGGTTGTTTTATTAATAATAAAAAAGGTTACTATGTTAAATAAAAGGTTATTATGTTAAAATAAAAGTGATTGTGAGATTTTTTTTTAAATGAAATTTTTAAAATACAGGTCAATATGAATAATAAAGGTTACAAGGTTAAATAAGGGTCACTATGTTCAACATAACGTCATACTTTAGGTTTGCAATATTAAAAATTACACAAGTTTTAATACTCCCTCTATGTTTTAATAAGTGTTACAATTTGACCAAACACATGCCGAGACACAACTTTGACCATTAATTTATCTAATCATATATAAGTAAAATTATAGGAAAATTGATATTATGAAAGTATACACTATAACGAATCTAATGATGTATTATACAATAACATTTGTTTTTTATATATTAGTAAATTAATCAAGTCAAAACCATTATGTGAATAGTAAAAAAAGTCAAACTATAACACCTATTAAAACATAGAGGGAGTAAAGGTTACTATGTTAAGATTAAGATTACTCTATTTAATATTAGGGTCACTATGTTCAATAAGGTCGGTTGCGCACGTATAGACCTCATGTCCACAATAATATTATTGTGAACCAGGTCCGCACAAGTTTTTCTGGTGGATTGAAACCAAACGTACACTAGTCAACCCGAGCATGACTACGCAATTGCAACTCTATACATAAGGTAAAAAAAAACTATTATAGACCTTCTAATGTTAGTAATTTATACATAAAAAAAAAAACATCTTATATTGGAATTGTCTCAATGAATTGTTTAGTAAACTTTCATTATTATAATTTATTCCTATTGACAAGTAAAAGATATTAATGATCAAATATTTGCATCAGCATACCACATACATGCCTAGGATAAATGGAGCAAGTACTCTGTAATGTAATAAAATACGGAGTGACTGACAAATAAAAAGAACAGAGGGACAACAAGTTACGATGATGACTTAAATTATCTATCAATATATTACAAATTATAATATACGGAGCAATCTTTAAGGGATGTGTGAGAGTAAAGTTATGGTCCTTATGGTAATACAATTATGATATGGAGCAATTTTGATGGGACACTCTTTTATAAAAATTGAAGCAAACTAATAGGGACAAAAAGAGTGCGTAACCGTTGTTGCATATCAATGGCATGATGTTAATTTTGTAGAACAATAAAAAGTGATAGGACCACTTTACATCACTTTAATTTTCAAGAATTTAGTGTACCACTGTGATCATTTAAGTACCATTATCAGGCCACTCTCAGTGATTTATCTCCTCCCACAATCTAATCTTTTTCTTTTTAAATGATAAAAATAAAATTATAAAGTGGCACAGAAATAAATACACAAAATTGTGAGAGGAGATAAATTGAATATTAATCTTACAATACCATTACACTAATAATGGTACAATTTCACAAGTCACAACCTAATGGTATATAAATCAGGTTCAAAAGTACTCCCTCGGTTTTTTTTTTTTTTTAATGCATCAGTTTTCCGGCACATTTGTCGAGATGCAATTTTGACCACTAGTATCTTTAATTGACTATTAGTAAAAATTGTAACAAAATTATAACATTATGACTATTCTAATAATATATTATATAATAATATTTATTTATTTTATAGAGGTGAAAAAATTTAGTCAACCATGATATATGAATAATACAAAAGTCAAAGTGATGCATTTAAAAAACAAACGGAGGGAGTATACTATTATAGTCATCTTTAGTTCCATTATGACCATTTATAGATTATTTTATTATGAATGGTAAAATTATTACCAGTGTTAAACTTTCAAAATGTTTACAAGTTTGTCATGTTATGTATTCTCATATATACATAACGATAGTGCATTTGCACTTTCACGCACTACCATACCAAGCAAAGCTTGGTTGAGTTGGTGAGGTTCGAATTTGTTAATGGGAACTCACCTTTGTGACTTTGAAGTCACAAATTCGAGCCTCACCAACTACATTTGTTTGGCAGTAGAGGGATTCCCTTACCCCTTTTCCCCCTCCCCCCTCTACTCTCAAGCGTTGATCTGCAGAGTTGGACTAGTTTAACCTGTAACTCTGTAAGAGATACCGGTTTAATAGGGTATTTCATCTTACCTTAAAAAAAAGAAAACCTTCCTCTCACTACCATTATTTTTTCCAAAATGTTTATATTTACGCCATATTATCATTACTCTATATTATTTCTATTCAAAAAAATATATTTAATTATTTTACTATATGACGTGTTGGCACAAGAATATCTATTACAAAGTACTTCATTAATTATTTTAACCTTTAAAAAAAATAAAAAACACACTTCATTATTTATTTTCCAAATGTGAGGCAAAGGTACATATGCCTTGGGGAGAGGTTTTCCACTTTCTTTAGTTTTGATGTACTTGGGGAGAGGTTTTTTCCTAAACTTTGATATACTTGGGGAGAGGTTTTTCCTAAATAAAAAAACCTAACCCCACGTAATAGCATTGAATTTCCGCTATAAATATAACCGTAAATCTGCCTATAAAATATACCATTTCAATTTACAGTTTTCATCATCACCTTTTAAAGTTGATTCGAGTGATAAGTTACAAACAAAAATGCAAATATTTGTGAAAACTCTTACGGGTAAAACCATCACCCTTGAGGTTGAAACTAGTGATACCATTAACAACGTCAAGGCTAAAATCCATGACAAAGAAGGCATTCAACCCGATCAACAGCGTTTCATCTTCGCCGGAAAGCAGCTTGAAGACGACCGTACTCTTGCCGATTACAACATCCAGAAAGGTTATCATTTTTGAAATTAAGTTTGTTGTTGATTTACGTATCTCCATTTTTAAGGATGTTAACATTTTGAATATTAATACGTTATTATTTGGAAACTTCAATTTGACCTTAGCTTCATTTGTGAGTTATAAGAATAAAAATATAGTCATAAGATCATGTTAGATTTGTATAATTGTTAAAATGTTACATACATCATTATTATGCAACCGTGTTAATGTATAAATAAATCTAAAAAATATATAATGTGTAAATAAACTATATTTTTCAATTATGACTTTTTATATTTTCTACTAAATAAACTACAACTACAAATGATTAAAGTCTATGCATTGGAAATTGCGCGTAATACAAGTGTAACAAATTGGAGTGATTTGTTAAATAATCATCATTTGTTTTCGTCTTTGGTTTAATATTGCTAATAATTGTCGTTGTTGGTGTTGTAATATTGTAGAATCGACTCTTCACTTTGTCCTAAGGCTGAGAGGAGGAGGATACGGAACATTGTCACGTTATCAACCAAGTTTATTGGCTTTGGCTCAGAAATATAATCAACACAAGAAGGTTTGCCGCAAGTATGTTTTTCCGACTTCCCTACGATCCTGCTCGATTTTTTAGTCATGTGCCATACTCTTATCGATATCGATTTTGCATTGTTGTTCTTGTTGTGGTTGCTACATAATAATATATGATTGTTCATACGGAGTAACCTATAATCTATAATTAATACTATAATTAATACGTAGTAGTCAATAGTACAATAAAACTTAACATGGTCCAATTGGACCAATTAGCGATGTTGTACAAGAATTTAAACTTGATCTCTTTTACCCTATCAAAATATTATTCGTGACTTTAACCATTAATGTCAATCTGATCGAATCCCTGGATAATATTGTACGAAGTCTCCCTAATGTTTTAATGAAACAAATGTATCTAACTATATATGTATGTGATGGCCAGGTGCTATGCTCGGCTGCCTTTGAGGGCTACAAACTGCCGCAAGAAGAAATGTGGACATACCAATGAGGTATTGATCAGATTATATATTAATACTATACTATTTTTTTTTTTCTTGTCAATTTTATCTCATTATACTTTATAATTCGATCTCATTCTATTTAACTTGAATTAATTATACAGATAAGGGCTAAGAAGGTTTATTTGGCGAATGGGAAGGCCGGAGCGCGGTGATCTTGCTCAGAAGCTATGATTAAGTGTAAAATTAGGGACAACATTTATGTAGAATTAAAGTATTGGAATAAGCATTTGATGATGCATATAAACTTCTTAGAAGTTATATTATGTGATTAATAGTAGAGTACTCCGTATACCGTATTACCTTCATTTGATCACCTTTTCGATCTTAGGCTTGTCAAATTTTTGTTAGTTTATAGTGAGTTTATCTCATGTAATCAATAAAGTTGTTTTTTTTATGGTAATCTTTGAAATGTCCACCTTTAACCATCAAATTCAAGTATGTTAATGTGTAGATAGATACTTTTGCCTAACAAACCACCCTTAAATTAAAAAAAAAAAAAAAAAAAAAAAAAAACAACACTTAAATAACAAGTGGAGGGATTGTGGTTGCAGGATTAGAGATATTTTACATAGAATTACTATAAATACATACCCTTGGAAGCAATAGTCTGCTTATTACTCCATCCATTTCATTTTTATTCGCTTTTATGGTCAACTTTTGTGAAAAGTTAATAAATTCGTCTTAAAATAAATTTTAAACATATTAAATTCTTATAATTTTTAGACTTTGTAATGCTTTATATAATTAATCAAAATCTAATTCAACAAATAAATATTACAGTATAATTATAATCAACCATGCTTGATATAATTAATCAAAACCTAATTCGACAAATAAACATTACAATATAATTATAATCAACCACTAATGATCATTGAAAAATATAGTATTGTTGCAATATGAAAGTGCTAATTAATTTTGAAACTAATTTATCTCCCCTAAAAAGATGAATGAGCTAATCATTCATTTTAAAGGGTTTTTTCATTGTCCAAGCTTTAAGATGCTCGACAATCACAGCATTCGTACCATTATTAAAAACATATAAATGAGCCTTATTCATTATTGCTAGGTTGGGATAAACTCTTGATACTATGCATGTTTTGCCTCCCGCTCCAAAACTTTCCACAATGGAGTGATCAATCTGCACAAATTGAATTAAATAATTAAGTTGAAAATTAAATAGACTATATATATATACCATTTTAATATGAAAATAGGGAATAATACTTACCAAGGTTCTAAGAGAGATTTTCTTTTCAAACCTCAAATCTACATCTACAAAACCACCAAATGTTGGTTTGTATAATCCCTTTTCCGTTGAAGAACTTTTAAAAGCACAAAATTACATTAAAGTTAGCACACAATAATTAATAAAAAAAAATTTATTACCATATAAATAATAAAATAACGGACTGTAACAAAAAAAAATAAAAATAAAAATAAAAATACCTTGAGCCTTCAGAGCACATAAGAACTACATGTTTATTATTTTGGGCCTTGAAAACTCGAAAAAATATAGGAGTGTACTCCTCCAAATTATCTGAAGCAAGTGTTAGAAGCCCAAATGGTCCAACTCCTCCTCTCACATTTGATCCTATTTGGATGCACAAATCTTGGGGATCTACCCAATTAGAATCAAATGTATCCGCTTTCTCTAAATTTGGGATCTTGAATATTACCTCAACATCAGCCTACGTAAATAATTGAATTTGAGTTATCACGTTGTCAATATTATTTTCAATGTAAAATTTCGAGCTAACGATAAATACACACTAATATATACCTGAACCGGAGTTATTCCTTTAATTTCAAAACGATTTCCTGGTTTAAGTTGACGATTGTTCAGCTCAACTTTGTTAGCCCTTAATCTTTCCACTTCCTCAACCGGCCATTGTACCAATTGTTTTCCTTTTGGATCTAGCCATATCGATCTTGGTATAGCCTAAGATAATGTTAAATTGTCAAAAAAGAAATTAATCGACAAACCCAAAACAAAAGCAATTTAATTTCACGAGTTAATATTATTTATACATAAAAATATTATCTAATGAACCATTGCATTAGTTTTTAAATAATAAAATATATAATTAGATATAACATATACCTATGACAGTCGTTAAATCAAACAAAAAAATAGAGCCATCTTTAAAATTAAAAAATAAAATAAAAATACATATAGGAATAATGATTTTACCTGAATTCCAGCCCAACCTTTGAGGGCAGTAATGTCTGGGGTCCAAGACTCATTAGACCAACCCCACAAAATCCTACGACCCTTTTGAGAATCAAAAAATGTCTTTGATGCGTAAAAATTACCATAATCAAATCTTAACCCATTCCAACCATCAATTTTAGCATTATCCGGATAATACTGATCTTTATTGGCATCATACTTTCCAATAGTATAGTATTCAAATCTTGTAACATCAAGACTAACCTTTAGCACATGTTTCACATTTGAGCCCGTTGTTGAAGTGTCCAACCCATTTTTACTTCGGGTCGAAACCGGAAAAAAATCGGGACATTCCCACATACCCGTGTTTGGGGCCGAATGTAATGGGTGTTTAGCCTTGGTCCATTTTTTAAAATCTCTACTCTTATACAAATAGGCCACCCCCCTATGCTTTCTCCTACTACCCACCACAATATGCCAATGCCCTTGGGACCACCACGCAGTGGTCGGGTCCCGAAATAACGACGTGTTTACGTCCGAGGTTGGGGTAATGATCGGGTTGTAATCGGGTTTGACCCATTTTCGCAGATATGGATCGGATAAATTGGCTGGAATTGCAACATTTTGAACTTGTACACTAGTAGCGGTAAGACCTGTATAGAGTATAACAGGACGGTTACCGGGTAGGATCGTGGCTGATCCGGACCATACCCCATTTATGTCAAAGGGCTTCGACTCGTGGATTGCGGGTTCAAGAGCTTCCCAGTTGATTAAGTCCCCTGACACTGAGTGAGCCCAAACAATGTTGCCCCATGTAGATCCCCAAGGATTGTACTGGTAAAATAGATGGTACAAACCCTTGTAATACATAGGCCCTGTTTCAATGATATAATATCAATAAATAATTATTTAAAAATTAAGGATTAAACATAAAATGTAATCAAAGTATTTAATCGAGTTAAAATTACCATTTGGATCTGTTTTAGAATTGGACCGTTGCGAAATTGCATGACCAAAGAAGAAAAAAAAAATGGTTAGTGAAACAAGTCAAAAAAAGTACAAAAAAAAAATTATTAAACTTATCAAATGAGCATACATGCTTATTTGATAAGTTCTACGTAAAAAAAAATTGAAAATTTACAACGTAGTTGTGTAATACGAAATGTGTACACGTTTATTTTTAATTTTATATTTTTAAAGAAATGAGTACACGTTTGTTATTTTAAAGATATAACCAAATGCCTCTAGTTTATCCACTGCTAGAAATTAGATAACTAATTATATTATAAGTTCGTTTGTTATAAGATAGAAGCAAATGCCTCTAATCTATCCCACTGCTAGAACTTAGATAACTAATTATAATATAAGTTCATATTAAGGATCAGTATAATAAAAATATTCTATCAAACCAAAAATGCCTTCTTCCATAAAATAAAATTAAAAAAATAAATAAAAATGCATGTACAAATTTCATATAACAAAGAGATGTAATTATGATAGTAGACGACCAAATAAAATGAAAAATATCATATTTGAAGCAACGGAGGGTAACCTTTAACCACTTGTTGAACCCTTAAACCACAAGTGGGTGCTTGTGTGCTTGTATGATTAGAGATAATTTACATTAAATTAGTATAAATACATACCCTTGGACTCCCTCTACTAGAAATGATATCTCCAAATCATACGAACATTCGAAAATAAAAATTTAGACTTAAAAATGCGATCATTCCAACAAAAAATAGTAATTGTTATATTTTAGAAATTGGGTAAAAACCCATACTTATCATATTTGAATTCAAGTATTCCTATTAAAATTGATTTAGTGTATCACCCCAAAACAAATAAATTGCAATCAAATTACTCCATTATCAAATGTTTAATAATAATAACAATAGATTGCTGATTAAAATTCTTCAACACAATCACCGAAGAGATTAATTAATCAATTATAAAGAGCAAAGAAAATTACCATTTATCCAATGCTTCCGAGGTTGAAAGTGAAAACCAGTTCTATGGGTATGATCGACTTGATTGGCTACCAGAGATTGAAATTGTGGATACACATTATGTGATGCTTCTGCAACATTGTAAATTATTAAACATAAAATGATTGTTACTAAAAATTTAATCATCGTAAATTTCTTTATATTTTCTTGAGAGTATTTTGAGAGAAGAGTAGGGCATAAAATAAAGGATGAGTGAAGTTGACTATCCTATTTATAGAGCAATTTTTATTATTAAAAAAAAATATAAAAAAAAAAAAATTGCCAAATATCTATTTATTCTATATACAAAATTAATTGTCAGAATTATCCTAAAAATACACGGTATTAATTTTTTTTGTAAATACACAAATGAAATGATTTTATGCACAAGTAAATAATAATATAGGAGTAGATAATATTAACTTAATAATGATTTTACCTAAATGATAATATTGGAGTAGATAATATTAGTTTTAGTTCAGAAATTTTATTTTTTTTTTTTTTTTGAAAAGAAGGTTTAATTATTTAGAAAGTTAATAGTTAGTTAAAAAAATATTAATGACATATATTGTGAAAGTAATTAAGTTGTATCTGTATATGTAAATGATGTGGAAGATTTGAACCAGGGAATGGAAATGGATATATTATAAACACACTGTTAATTTGGATTCCTAGCAAACTTGGAAGATTATTAGAATAATATAAAAGTAAAATTAACAACTTGTGTATCCACTAATAAATAATGAACGAAGGTGATTTTCATAGTTGTGAAACTTTGACATGGGTTCTTCTAAAAAAAATTAAATCATTTTTTTTCTTCATCTCGATGTCCAATGGGTACTCATTCAAACCAAATATTTGGAACTCAAATTTCCTTTTTCATTACAGTGATCAATACAATTAATTTGATATTTTTCTAAAAAATCTCTATCTAAAATTAGAGCACGCAATCTTATATATTTAATGTCAAATTAATTTGGTGTTTTATAATATAATAATGTTGAGCATTTTTTGTTGGCTTTGATTTGGCTCGGGTAATTTTAATCAAGAGATTGTTACATACATCTGGGTGCACGGTACACCCATAAACATTTTTCTCTCATTTTGATGATTGTTTTTCATTTAATCATCAAACACAAACGTTTATATGTGGCTGACCACACCGTGCGGCCAACCATCATGGAGGTTACTTTGTTAGTGCTATAGAGGTAATTCACTCGGTCAGGGGTTACTAAGTCGGTCAGGGGTTACTCGGTCGGGGATTACTCACTCAGTCACAGGTTACTAAGTCGGTCAGCGATTACTCACTCAATCAAGGGTTATTAAGTCGGTCATGGATTACTTAATCGGTTGGGGGTTACTCGGTCGGTCAGAGGTTACTCGTCGACCAAGGGTTACTTGGAGTGTGTGTCTACTAGTCACACCGCATACAAAAGTTGCGCAGAAATATTTCAATTTGGTTTACTTAGGTGTATGGTACACTCGATGTGTATAAAATATTTTAATTTTAATCTGAATATCATCAATATACTTAATCAATTTGTTTAAGAATTATATGGCTTGGTCTTTCTTTTATTTTGTTTAAGAATTATATGGCTTGGTCTTTCATTTATATCATATCGTTGGTGATATGTAGATCAAGGTAAGTTTAACTTATATAAGCAAATATTTACTTATTTTAAATTATCAAATTATAGTAGACCATACCAGATAATACCAAATATCTTTTATCTGTATTTGTTTATAGCTAATATCTTTTATTTCATAATGAGAAAAATAATAAAATTTCGTATACTTTGTATTTTAGATTACGTTCTTATGAATATGTGATAATTTATTTTTGTAGTGGAGACCGGTTTATTTCATGTGAAGAAATCTAATGGAAAAAAATATTTTATAATGGAATAATAGTTGCTTTGCTAGAATAACTTAATTTAATACAGTACAATTTCTATTAACAACATTAAGGAGATATATATATACTTCTTTGTTTCATTTTCGTCATACAATGAGTTAAATTTGATAAATTTTGATTTTTTAAAAAATTATAAATTACAAAATGAAATCGACGTAACTTAGATTAGTGTCCAAAGTCATACTGCAACCCGACATATCAAGTATCTTAAATTTTGTTTCCCTCATTTTTTTTTTGTTGTCTATCAACCAAACAAACACTTAATATCAATTCCACTAAAACAATTTGTTTCAACCATACATATCATGACAATTTCCTACTAATTGCATAATGGAATTAACATCTTTTGAAATATATATACACATAGAAATTAATTAATTTTCCATGTGAACCAAACAACCAAACAAAAATATGATAAGTGGTACTTTTCTATGAATTATCAGGATAGACCTTTTTTTTTTTTTTTTAAGCCTATCAGGATAGACCTTAATTAATTTTAAATTTAAAAAAAGTGTTACATAATTCATTTAATTTCAATTTATAGACATTAAATAATTTTAAATTTAAAAAAATAATTACATAATTCATTTAATTTCAATTGACTATCATTGTTAATAAATATTATTATTATGAATTCAAAACTAAAATATACTAAAAGACATGCTTTTCATTCCTCACAAAAAAAAAAAAAAAAAAAAAGAAAAAAAAAAAGACATGCTTTTCATATTAACAAGTGGCATCTCCAGATGCATCCATCTTCTTTTTTTTTTTTTTTGGGTAAATATCTACCTATAAACTTTTATGTCCTTAATAAAAATGAACAAACCACTATCTAATTTCATAGAAGTAGTTTTGTTAGATGTAAAGATGATTTATTATTTGTAATTAATGTATATACGTGTATGTTGTGCTAATAGTTGTAATATATGTTGTTTGATTAATATTTTGATGTTTATTAATAAGACATTTAGAAGTAAACTATTATTTAAATTATATTGATGAAAAAAATGGCGGAGAAGGGAGACAGTATAAAATCATGGGTCATGAATACAGATTAACATTAGAATTTTCTTTGCTCTTGTAGAGGAGTTGAAAAAACAAATCTACCCATGGTTTTGATTTGAAATCTTATGAAGTAATAGTAATTAAGTTAAGTTTTTGTTAAATCTTTCTGTAATTTCACCGACTTACATTTTATTTTATTTTTTTTGAAACGGTTTTTTTCAAAAAAAAATATATATAAATTGGTAAAGACATAGTACATGATACTTCAAAATATGAGATAAATAAAATAGCGAAATAGTAAAGATAAAATGGGAGAAAGAATTTTAAGATCACAAATTTTTTTAATAAGGCCGACTATTTATGTCATTTAAGTTAGATGCACATATTAAAAGTAGAAAATTAGTCGACATGTATGAAACACTTCTTGGAAGGCTTTTTAGAATCCATCTTGATCTTTTTATCTTTTTTAAGCTTTTCATTCTCTTCCTATTTCGTACATAATCGAGTATAATTTGTAATCGAATCGAATGGAGTCGATTATCTATGATATAGGAACACTATGCAAATTAGAAACGTTCGTTCTCAATTTTTTTTTTTTTTTTTTTGATGGACGTTCGTTCTCAATTCAAATGGTATATAGACCGCTCTATTTTATACTTCTTTACTTTCCTCTTTTCTAGATGATATGTTTTTTTTGTTATGTTTGCTAACACACAAGTTCAACAATTAATATTTTTAACAATGAATAAGTAAATTATTAAAAAAAGTTGATATTATATACTGAAAATATATATAAAGTATTTTTGTATATATATTTGGTAGATAATATATATTGTGGCGAATTTAATAAAATTTCACATGATTATATTTTATAGTTAAAATCAAAACATGTTTATTAAATAAGAACGAAAATAAAACATAACAAAAAAATCTATATTAATCTAAAAAAAAAGCATTCCTAAGAACATTTATGCGCCACTTAGGCCCCCTCATTACACCACGTCACTCACAAAACTCCTCATTATGCATGCCACATCACCTACTCAACTCCTCAATATATATGCCACATCACCCACACAACCAACAATATTCCATGTTGTCTCAACTATATTGGAAAAAATATATACTTCGTATAGATGAATAGATTCAAACACTTAACCTCTTAGAAAAACATTATTGTTTAACCATCTAGGCTAATTGTCAATTGTGCTCTAACCTTACACACAAATTAATATTATACTACAAAAGTATTGAAGACACAAACTACCTACAAACTATTAAAGGGCCTTAAAAAGAAGCAGTTGTACAATTACAAAAGTAGTAACCTGTAGCAACGCCCGGACTACTCACTAATGTAATATTAAATGGTGATAAAATGACCGCATTTGTAATAAAATATAAAAATAAAAATAAAAAATATGTAAGTAGTAACTCTTTTACCCTGGTTTTTTTTTTTTTACTTCTTAAATTATTATGTTTGTTCATAAATATTCCTCACTACTTGTTAGCTGGAATTTATTTGGTTTAATAGACTATTATGATGAACCAAAAAAAATGAAATGATTGGATCAAATCCCACTCCCTAGCAATAAAAATAAAAATAAATAAAATAAAAATTATTTTCATTTTACACGATAGCGTAATTCATTGTCAAATTACAGCTAGCTAGTTATCAAATACTTTTACAACACTATTACAATCAGGTAATTAAGCCAGCTAATTTAGCGAGTTAAACCCGGATTGCCAAATAAGACCTAATTGAGAAAAGTTAAAGAAATGGCCTTCTATAGAGCCTTCCACGTCAAGAAACGATGGATGCTAAAAGAAAAGAGCATAGGTAAGTGTCAAAAACCATAGCCTAAACTTGGTAAAAACATTTTAATAGTTCATTAGAATTGCTTTAGCAAATTTTATATAAAGGAGGCAACTAGAATCATGTGGTTTGGGATCCAACACATCTTTCCCATCCAACATTGCAAAATTAAACTACTGATCTCTAGCTTTTTCTATGTTACTTAACTTAGATGAGTAAATGTTGACCCTAAAATAGGTGCATTCAGGTTTTTTTTTTTTTTTTTTTTGACATGAGCTTATTAAAGCTGAGTAATATGCGAAAAAGATAGTAAAGTAGCATCGACATAAATTGCGACGATGTGAGGAATTTTAGGTAATAACAATTGGGTGGCTAAACACTTCAAAGAAGGTAGAATCCCTTTCAATTGAGTAAGTTATGCATAGAGATGGAAATTCAGCCAACTTACTTCTCACAGATAGACCTTTTCGTAGTCTTAGCGTAGTGATTTAACCAAAGGTTGTGTTAGATCATCATGTGATTGTTAAATTGGAATTGTTCCCTGAACATGTAAATTTATAATAAAACTATTTAATTTAATTTGGTGATTTTGATAATGATTATTACGGAGTACCTCTGTTTCAGGTTAAATGTAACAGTTTAATTGACACATCACACATGTATCAATGCACAACTTTAAACATCAATGTTTCAAATATTAGAAAGAAAAATAAAAGCTCATATGTTAGTATGAGTACATATAGATGAATCTAAAAGTCATATATTCTAACATTTGAGTTAGACATATAAAAAAAAAATTTGGTATATTATTATGTTTACTAATTTGTCTAAATTATAAAGCACATTACTAATTTGCCATCTTAAAAATTACTCCAATAGTCTAATCTATGGCGCATTTGTAATGGAAAAACTTGGTCTATCCATCAGATTAGTTACCTCCTCTAATTAACTTTAGTAGTATAAGATCCAAGTCATCTGGAAGTATATTTGATAATTTATTAGTAATGGGTTTATCAGGAAATTATATGCGTTAATAAAACTTAGTGTTGTTGTAGACTTATTAGGTGATTAGTAATGGGTTTATCAGGATATTTTTCTCCGAATGCTTACTAGTTTATCAGGGTTATCTTGCAATTGGGTAGATTAATAGATGTAGCCATTTTCACCCGTAATTGGACACAACTTCGAGTTTGTTTTTTAGCTAATCCTAACATGTACGAGTACTCAATAACATTAACAGATACAGAACACAAACCAATCAGTCATAAAGGAGTGCAAATATTGAACATTGCTGTAGTTGCAACATTTTTCTTAATGGAACAAAGCAGACGTATAAACAGCTCTGCAATAATGATAAGACTGTAATTGCTTTCCCAATAAATTGGTTTAAACCAAAGTAGTTTGTATCTTACAACACGTTCATATTCAACAATATGGCTATCTGAGTGAACAACTTCATTGCAATACAATTCACCCTGTGATCTACACTATATATAAGTTGTTAAATTCCAAGATGGAATTTATTCAACGCATTGCATCGGTGCCACAGCTCAGACCCCTAGCTACAGAAATTAGAAAATAGAAATGTGTTTCACTATGCTTCTGGCAATAACAATAACAGCATACATGGAAGTTACATACTTCGTATATATTAGCAGGTAAATGCACCACAACCCATCATTGCCAAAATTTTCAGTTCCGTTCTACTAAGGGTGATCGTGGTATGAGAGAAGGTTTTACTTCTTTATCTTCCACTGACTCATAAGGATGATTTTCTCGAAATTCTTCTAAAAGAGTATCCATTGGCATGGTGCACAAGGCCTCAATAGTGCCCTTGCTTGGAACATCTGTCTCACATCTTACTGGTGTCGCCCCAGTTGGTTCATAATCCTGAGAAAACAAGAATTTTTAATCAGAATTCTGAGAGCATTTGATATCAACTTCATCATGCCCAATGATTATATTCAAAATTTTGAGAGCATTTAATATCAACTTCATCATGCCCAATGATTAAGTCACCATGCCAGCAATCTGAATTCTGAGAGCATTTAATATCAACTTCATCATGCCCAGTGATTATATTCAAAATTGTTCTTACCAACAACTTTCAGTTCTACAACTAATAAACTCTTCCTAGGTACTTCATATGGTTTTATTAAATTCTTAATCCGGATTCAGCACAGCAGGTTGTTTAACCAGACAGTTTTAAGAGCACAGCTATAAGCTATATCCTTACCATATATCTCTGCTGGAAAGTCGTCTGTGCCTCATTTTCAATACATACAACCTGCCCAGCATGATCCTCCCTGAAAACTTCAAGGTTCTCTACCTGAGTTTTGACAGATGAACATATACCCGACATTTCTCCATTTTGCCTCTCCGACAATCCTGTGAAAAAATTGCACCAGATTACAAAAAATAATTTGAGAACTGAACCCAGATATTATCCCAGTGTTTTTTTAAGCACACAAGGTGACTGAGAAAAACAAAGAAACCAATATCCACATGTACAAATCAAACACAAAAGCACCAGATTTTGGCAAAGAAAATGTGTATAACCAAAAGACAGACAATTTCAAGTGTTTCTGTGAGGATAAAAGTCACAGTTTTACTTCCAAACCTTCTATTAGATCACCCATAAGCTAACTTCAACCAAACCAGCCATAGGAATTGAGCAATAATTCTTATATCATCAATCCATCAACCGTATGGCACTTCATTATAGAAGACTTAAAGCTGAATTCCCCAAGTGACTGATTTCACTTCCATCGAGTGCATCAAGAATTAGAAACATACGGAAAGCAGAAATTATCTAGTACATCAAGAGGAGCAATTTTCTCTAAAATCATTCCAAAAGCCTAGAGAAGTGAATTTAGGCGTTCCCACAAAAATATCTTATCCCCCACTTTCCTCAAATCCTATATTTTTATAATTGCAACCTTCAGCTCCTATATATTTGGGAGAGAGTACCTTTATCTCTCTTATTTCTTATAATAATTTTTTTAAATTTGAGATGAATAGCAAAAGCAAATAACTTTTTCTTCATCTTCAATCCACAATGTCCAACTTTCTCCTACATCATTTATCCCTCTCCAACTGTAGTTTCAAATAAGGTTATAGTTCATCTTCCACAAAGATGCAAAACCTAAGTTTGTTAAATGTAGTGTATTACACGCACCGAATCCTAGACATTATATTTTATTCTCTTTTCATGTGTATACTCCTACCAACTTTTGATAAATTCTGTTTTATATGTAATTATTCTATCTAGAGCAAATTAACAACATTTGTTGTCCTAGACCATTATCAAAATAAATTTAGTCACTGTTTCCCTTACATATTTTGTCTGTTATTCCCTTAATATTCATTAAATATTAGCTCATTTTCAACAAATATAATAACTGGTAGGAAATAAGTTATAAAATGACAGTCATAAAGATCCAACTTACAGTATCAAACTTTAAAACATAAGTGTCTAAATCGCTTCATTCGTCATCACAATATAAAAACATTGAGCACAGTAGATATTAATTACTGTCATCAATACAATATTAACAAGACTCTCAGTAAGATCACAACCATAACAAAAAACTTACTATCTAGATCGTGCACAATATCTTCACTGCATTTAGCTGCATCTTGACCAGCTGCAACCCTTGCAGAATCAACTTCTGAATCATGCTGCTCATGGCTTTCTAACATGCTCCTGCACATAGATAATATGATATATGACATAGTATCATAGACAAAGTAAACTGGTTGGATCAATAGTTATTCTCTAAATTTAAGACTGCTACGCAGAATCATGACTGCCAGAGCATGCAATATGCTGCAGCATCTGGAGGTTTTTATGAATAATACAATCCAAAAAACTTGAAAGCATTTGTAACCGAATACTGACCTCACTAAAGAAATCATCGTTGAAGCTTGATTACTGCATTTCTCATTTACAGACTCATGAGTCGTCTTCAACTGCTTGGAAGCCGTCTCAGCCGTGCTCACACTAAATTTTGAAAAAGAATAAGAGAATGGTCAGCAAATGTTTATGTGCAAGATGAAACCAATAAAAATAACATACAAATGACTAAATGAAACAATTCCACAATCAACACATGCATGACCATTGTTGATCAGAAGACCAACCATTTCTGTAAAAGCAACTCCATGCTACAATGTTGAGCTGCTGAGTAATCAGCATTATCATTCGTATTACTCTCAGCCTGCATCGAGAATGTCTGCCATTTTCGTTTTGCATCAGTTGTGAAGCCCTCCAAAGATGAAACATGCTCATCCAAGTAAACTTTGTTTGCAATAGCAGTCTCTCGAAGATCAATGAGTCTTGCATCAACCTGCATGGTAATTTCTTAGAATTTTATCAAAATACCAAAACAGAAAGACAGGAGTAGAAACCACAAAGTGACCCACATACCATCTCTTTCTGACGACGAATGTGGCTGGTTACTAAATCAGTCACATCGGCTAGAAGCTTTTCAGCATCAGATCTAGATTGTTCCTACAAATAGCCCCCATAAAACACCATAAACATCAACAAAATCATAATGTAATACTTACACGCACAAAAAAAAAAAAAAAAAAAAAAGCAACAGACCTCAAATGCTTTCTGGAATTCAGAAATACTATTTATCTGAATCTTCTCAATCTGAGATGCATGAACACCAAGCTTGCTCGATTCTTCAGTCATCTTTTGCAAATAAATATTTATGAATTCTGCAATCCCCTTCATGTGCTCAATGCTATCATGAAACCTCTGCATTTCCACACAAAAAAATATACATAAATTAAACTCCTCTGTGATCCCTCCAAACAAATGCATAGAAGTGCAAATGCCCATATAAACAGTGACAGATTCAGATTTAAGTACTCAAAAAAAGTAATTACTATCTAAATAAGAGAATGCTCCTAATAGTTCATGAGTTAAAAACACCAACCTGACGCAGTTCCCGGGCAAAAAGTGCCATTTCCCCTTGGTGGCTTGCAAGAGTTGCTTGAAGATCATCATATATAGACATTGCTTTGCCATCCTCAACCTCAAGAAACTAATACCAAAAAAAAATTAAGTAAAAAAGTTTAGAGGCTGAAAAGCCAATTGTACAAAGGCATACACGTCCATATTAGTTGTTCATGTAAAACGCTTAAATTGAGTAATCATCATGAAGTGAATATCTTTTCACAAATGCTAGTTGATGCTTGATTTGAACCCAGTAATCAAGTTAGAAGTAACAGGGTTAACCACATAAAAATTAAGGACCAAACACATAGGTAAGCATTACAAAAACCTAAACATTGGTTTTCCTAACCTACCTCTTCAATAGACCTAGTATTGGAAGAAGCTAGAGAAGCCATCTCCTCCAAATTAGCATCAGTGCCTGCTTTGTGCAAACGAACAACATTTTGTAGAGCATCAACATGGGAAATATACAAAGTCTTTGAAGCCACCACTTTTTTCTTCAAATCAGTCACAGCCTGCAGACAAATTTCATGCAAAAATAATATAATGTTGAGATCATATCATGTATGAAAGCCATAGATCATCAAACATTAGACATCACGTGCAGGAACAAGACGTTAAAAACAAGTTCAACCATAACTGGATCTGATTACCTACCTCATTATGGTTATGAATCATTGAATGGCAGAGCTTATCAATACTTTGTAGGTTTTCATTTTGTTGAGACATGGAAGAAGCTACTGTACTGCAAAGGGAACCAAGTCGCTTTAAAAGCTCAGTTTGGTAATTTTCCACCACTGACTTGTTATCAGCACTAAGCTGGTCCTCTCTATCTGTTCCTCAAAGCGAAATCATTTTAGATATCAAATATGATGTGCATGTAGCAAGTGATGAACAATAAAATAACAGAAACAAGCTTCATACCAATTTTTGAATGTAGTGAGGCATTATCTTGAAGGGCTTTCTCCAGGTCTGAGCGCAACTCACAAGCTTGATGAGTCAATACTCTCTCTGTTTAGATCATGAAAGAAAATTTTTGGTGATCAGAACACCCAGAACCACCAGCCAACAAAAGATCTTAATAAATTTCAAACACAGTTCAACCTGCTTTTTTCTGCTCGGATATTATAAACTCTTTTTCTTTAAGAGTGTATTTGCTTTTCTTCAGTTCCTCTTCAGTGCCAGTTAGCAATTTTCTAGTGAGACTCAAGTCTTTCTGCAAAGAAGACATTGCCTGTCAAAATTTCGCATGGCACATAAACAACAGCATACTATAGGCAGTAGCAGGATGCATCACCTGTGTTGAATCAAGCTTTCGACTCAAGTCAGAGCATTCTTGAACTTGAGCAGCATATCTTCCTTGCAAATCTTCAACTTGCTATTTCAATGGCAAATTACAATTAACACTACAATAAGTTTAACAAGTACAAATTCTCAAAACAAAAAAGTATCATACCTTCTGCTGGTTCTCAATTGTGACTCCCATCTGCTCAATCTGATCAGCCATTGTCTACATATGTAATATTATAAATTAGCGATATTTTGTATGAACATGAAGACTATGTATGCATAGTGAAGCCGAAAAACAAACGACACAATGATACAAACATACTTATAAACAAGGAAACTCTATGCTCTTAACTGCAGCACAGTCAGACAAAGTCATAAGGAGGAGGAGGATGTTAATACCTTTCGTTCAGTTTCTTCTTGGTAGTAACGATCTTTTGGAATATATACTCCATTTTTTTCTCGTGCAGCATAAACCTCTAAAAGAAGGTTACAGGTTCAGTTAAACATTTCAAAAAGAATGAATAAATCACATCACTTATAGACAAAAGTTTCTCACCTCCCTTCAGTCTCTCAATTTCACCATAGAGATCTTTTATCAGTGTTGATTTCATCATTTTTTGATTTATCTGTATAATATTTACACATTAATGCTATCATCTAAGGTAAATTTCTAGAGTAAAGAAAGAAATTAAACAAAAAGTAATAATCAAACTACAAAATAAAATATTAAAAAATGAACATAACACCATGTAAATAAAATTAAATAAAAAATAAAAAAAAAAATAAAAAAAAAAAAAAAAAAAAAAAAAAACAGCAAGACATAGTGCAAAAAAACAGAATCACTGTACAGTTTGAAGTACTTGCAATATTTGGATCATCTATTACATATAGACTGGAATATCATGGAACCAACCTCTGGCTTGTTCTTGATATGCTTAGCTCTGTGTGCATAGTCCAAAGTGCTTAAGGTCTCCTCAAGACAATGGACGGCAGGTGACACTGTTGCTATGATGCATGTCTTTGTCCGTCCACCAAGTGAATCACGCAATAATCTTGTGAGTTTGCTATCCCTACACATTCCCATTATTGAAAGGTTAGCTTTAATGACTGACAATTAAAAGTTTTACATAAACTAGCCAAATCACTGACCTGTAGGGAATATGTCCAAGATGCTCTACCAGAGCATTGATAACTCGCCCTAGTGTGAGTAGACTTTTGTTAATCTCTCCAGCTTCTCTTGCACGACCCTAAGAATTAGATCAGCACAGTAAGTTATTACTAGATATCACTTTAGATTAAGATCATATTAGATATGTCCCCAAATGCAGGAACAGCAAACATTACAGTGGCATGTCGGCAAAATGTAAATGAAAGATATAAAAAAAAAAAAAAAAAAAGTATCAGACCTCACGAGCCCCAGACCGAGAAATATTCTCTGATCCTGCTAAATCAACCAAATTAAGCTTTCCACATTTGATGAGCTCTTCCCCTTCTGGTGTTGCTTCTTTAATGTGTATGGTAATAGAAAACAAAGAATGTGATCGACTGAAAAATAACAATAAAACAATGAGTCCTTCCCATCCTTTCGGTTTCTTTTTCTAAAACGGGTTTTTGGGTATGATGAACACATAACAGGTAAAGTTAAGTTTGATCAAAGACCTTGATTGTTTATTTAGAAGAGTTTCAGCAGTGCGACGTTTGGCTGATCCCCTTTCAAGTAGGGTAAAGATCTCACTAGCACTGGTGACAATTTCCTCTTCCAACCCCCTGACCAGCACACCTCCTTTACCATCCTCCATAAGAGGCAGCTGCTTCTTCTGCCTATCCTCCAGAGCAGCTTTCGAAATTTCTTCTGGTGCCAATAAATCAGTAATTTCTTCATTATACAACTCCAAAAAAGTGACCTTTACACTATACTCAGCATTTTGACTCTCCAATGTATCAAATATCTGCTTAATAGCTCTAGGTATGACTCCTGCTCCAATGGGTAGTTCTCCATTCGGACCGCTCTGCCACGTTTTGCAAGGTAAATCAACCAACCATTCAGTAACAAAGATTCAATGTCAAGGACCTCAACAAGTAACAAACAGTAGTAGTTCATGTACCTTGTTTTTTTTACAGTCACCTTCCATTGTATATGTTTTACCTGTACCAGTTTGACCATACGCGAAAATGGTACAGTTAAATCCCTCTAGAACTTCATTCACTATGGGGGTAATTGCTTGATCATATAGTTCTCTTTGCTGGGATGTTGGACCAAATACCTGCACACACACCCCCACCAATCAAATTCGACGCTGAGACCAAATGTTCATGTCCTCTCTACTAGGGTTTTAATACATTTTACTCATCCCCAAACATATCAAGATTATCAACAAACGTTGCACATTAGCCAAAATTCACACATTGAATTTATTGTTACATCAAATCGAATTCATTTCGACATTTGATTAAACAATTAAACACCATGTCTTGATAAACTAAATAACATCATTGAGTCATTTCCTTAGATAACTTCTAAAATAGCACAATTGTACACCACTATCACAGAGTCACTAACCCTAACTAAGCTAACCAGTTTCGATTCCGATTCGAAACAACAATTACTATAATTCAAAGCGTCATTCTTGTGATATTATCACTTCCCCTAGTTTAAATTAAAAAAAAAAAACAATTAAAATAATTGTCACAATTTTGAAATAAATCAATCGAAAACCCTTGATAAATTAAATTAAATCAAACAAAATTACCTTATCAAAAGCGAAAACCCTATCAAAATGTTTGCCAGCAATATTCTGAGAAACAGCAACTTCCCTCTGATAATCATTACAAGTAACAACTTGCGGCGCATTATTCCGCAGCTCTTCATCGCTAAACGGCCTGTAATTAAATCACTCCCAAATAAAAATCAAAAATCCTCATCAATTTTCAATCCCATACTTATTCAAAAACCCTAATCACACATTTCCAAAACCCTGAATCATAATACAAATAACACTCAAAAAAATTCAAAAACTCAAAAAATCAAATGATTAGTATTACCTGCAACGAAGAATGACTTGAACATTAACACCTTTCTCCTTATTCGACATTTTTGTTGTTCAAATTTCTCTTCAAATGTTGAAGAGAAAGAGAAAAGGCTGAAGATCTGCAAATTTTTCTGTGACTTTTTTCGATTTGAATGAATTTGTAAGTAAAATTTTCTCTCTCTAAAAGTTTGAAGTGTGGAAAGAGGAGAGAGAGAGAAGCGGGATGAAGGAGAAATTTGAAATTTGGAGGTGCGCTCCTCGTTAATTGTAAAGCTTATTTGGATGTTTGCGTTTCAAGTTTTTTTATTTTTTTTGGATCTAATGGTTGGAAATTGATGATTGGATTTGAAAGAAAATGGACGGTGATGATTTGATGAGATGAGATGAGGGAGTATTTTTCTAAATTTTTTGGGTTTTTAATATTAATTTGAATTTAATGTACGTTGGCCCAAGTAGATGATGAATTGGATTAGGCCACTAGGGTTTTTAACATTGTGATAAGTGTTTGTTTGGTCCTATTGCGATATTTGGCCCATGTTACATCAAGGATTAACCAATTTGACTTGGGTAGTTTTAGATTGGCGTTTGTGGCAAATGAGCCCCATAACTTAAGACATATGTGCAAAATAGTCCCCTAAGTACTAATAATAGTAAATTAACCCCATTACTTTTAAATCGTGCAATTTAACTCCCATCATATATTTTCCATGACATTTAATCTAAATACATAAAATAAATCGGAAAACAACTACTACGTAAATTTTTCCCTAAATAAATACTGTACACGTATATTTATGCTGATATAGTTCATGACATTTGTATCCCATTATTCTCATCTTACTTACTTTTGGTTTTCATCTTCATCAAATATAAGACACAACTTTCCCATCGCCATAGCCATCGTCGACCGGGGCTCCAACCAACATAGCACAGCTAGGGACTATGATTGCGAAGTTATTGGTTCTTTTTCATCAAACTAAATATTCAAAGGTAATACTCATTTGTCAATTACAAAGTTGTTAATCAAGTCCATATTTTTATCTTATTATGAATGTTGTAAGTTTATTTGTTAATTGATTTATAGACTGAAATAGTTGCACAATTTCATGTATAAAACTGAATGTTGTAAGTTTATTTCCCAATTACATAATATCTTGATGTGTTTCTAAAGGAAAAATTAATTTTTGGTTTTAATCATGGTTTACATTTTGAGAGAGAAATCAAGTTACCTGTAGAGGAAGCCATGGAAGAGAGTTGAGATGTTTTGGAGAGCGTTGTGCTTGAACGTGCTGCTGTTGTTCATGTAGTTCACTTTTTTTGTATGCATTTTTTAATTTCATTATAGAGTTATTGTATATGGGTTATAACCATAACATACTTCAAATGTACAAGGGTTGTATATGGATAGTTTAAGGATAGTATAGTGGTAAAATTATAGTGGTATTCCAACGAAATTATTATTTTCAAATTATATATGGCCGGAATATATCATTTATGTGTTAATTACATGTTTACAAAAGGTGTCGGGCTTATTTGCTTCAATTAATTCTAAAGGGACTGATTTGCACATAAGTCATAAGTTATGGGGCTCATTTGCCACATATTCCGTTTTGGTTTTACAGTGTTAGTCATCTCACATTTCACAAGTTTTGTTTTCATTATGGATGTTTTAAATGATTTTGGGAATGTCTCGGGCCTTTGGGTTAATTAGAATAAGTCTACTATAATTTTTCCAAAGAAAATGTGTCATAGTATTCGAAAGGATCTCATCCAGGAATTTGATTTTTCCTCTACTATTTCTTTTAGCAAATATCTTGGGGTAGAGATTAATCCTAATAAGTTAAAGAAAAGTGATTACTTACGGCTTCTTGATAAAACTTTTGATAGAATAAAGGGATGGCAATCTAAGTTGCTTAATCTAGCTGGAAGGTGCACTCTAGTAAAATCGGTTTTATCTTCTTTTCCAATTTATTTAATGCAGACTAGCCCTCTTCCGATTTCAAATTTGTGAGGACATAGAAAAACAATGTAGAAAATTTCTTTGGAACAAGGTTGATAGGACAAAATACTCTTCAAGACTAGGATGGAATCATGTTACCAAGCCAATGGAGATTGGGGGCCTAGGGATTAGATGGCTTAAGTTGTGGAATATTGCATTCGTAGCTAAGTTAGGGTGGACTATGTTAGCTAATCCTTCAAAGCTTTGGGCAAGAATTTTAAATGAAAAATACTTAAAACATAGTGCTCTCTTTGACTGTAATGCTAATGCTTCTCAATCACAAATTTGGAAGGATATTTTGAAGGGAAGACATTTATTGGCATCGAGTTTAAGAGTTGGTATTGGCAATGGTAGAACTACCTCTCTTTGGTATCACCATTGGGTAGGTAAGGCTCCCTTGTACACTCTCATTAATGTTGAAGTTCCTAATTCAAAGGGGCGTTGGAGTGTTGCAAATATAATTAGGAATGAATGTTGGTACTTGAGGGACGTTGAGCATCTTTTACCTTCATATATTATAACATTGATTAAAGCAACTCCTTTATCCAAAATTCATGACATGGAAGACTTTATAACTTGGGATCTTAGCAAAACAGAGATTTTCACAATAAAATCAGCTTTACCATTTCTTGTTAAAGGATTCCTGTAGTCCTTATAATAATTTGCATTCTTGGAAATCTTTATGGAAAATACATGCTCCTTTTAAATATAGAATGTTGGCTTGGAATTGTGCACATTGTATCTTACCTGTGGCAGAAACTATTTCCTTATATGCCTCTTATTTCTCCAGTTTGCTCAAGATGTAATTTGTACAATGAATCACATATCCATTTGCTTTACATCCTCTATATTATGGAATGACATATTTGCTAAATTGAGAAGTAGGTTGTGTATCACAATTTGATGTAAAAAACAACTCATTTTGTATTTCAATATCCAATGTTAAGTCTCACCATTGGAGATGGTATAAACTTTCTAAAGTCTATTGTGGTCTTGTTTGAATTTTTTTGATCTGATTTAATAATTTGATTGAACAAAACTTTGACTTTAATTGTACATCGATATGTAAGAAAAAAACATTATCCAATGGGATCTCATTAGACACATCTCAACATGTATTTTTCAAACACTTAATTTTCATAACTTTTACAAATACGAAATTAAAGATATATTTCAATAAGTGAACGTAGTTTAGAAGATTTGATCTAATAAGGTGAAGTGAACAAAGAGTCCTAACATATTGTTGTCCCTTAGCTCATGCACCTCTTTCCCCGGCCTCCTTCTCCTCCAACTCGACCATCTTTTCCGACTAATCCTGAAAAAAAGCATATTCCTTTAGACCGTACGTATCAAAATAACAACACCCCAAAATCATATAACAAATATAATAATCAAAAATCCATAATCAAAGGTACGGAAGTTCCATTTCATATAAAGGTCGCCTAAAGGTAACTAATTATCCCATTAAAAATGCTATTAATAAACGAAAAATGATTATCATAAAGATTATTCGACAACACACTATCACTCTTCAATAATAACGACCAAAATAAAAAGAATATACTACATATATATTAGACCTAATCCTTGCGAAGAGCGTGATTACCATTTCGAAATCTTAAAAGCTAACATGTGCAATGCATAGCAAATTCAGAGTCTTACACCCACTGTTGTTCATAGTGGCTCAACTCTTCGATTTATTTAGTCCAAGTTTACGAATCAGATATTAGGTATTTGAAATCGTCTGAAGTACTCATCTCGTGTTAAGAAAGCACTCATTTTGCAGACTTATGTATGTTCTTTGATTTTGATTGAAGAGTTGCCATTGTTACTCATTTCAAATATGTTTAATTTTTACTTTTTTCTTTTTTTTTTTTTTTTTTTTTTTGTCAATTTTACAATTTTACTTTGGTCAAATTTACATTAATTTTTAAAAATCAAATCAAAATGTAAGTTCAACAATTAAGTGTTCTGCACATTAGAAAAAAAATATATGAAGTACCCCATATATAAAATCATAGAGGAATATAATTATTAGATTATCAAGGAAATAATTTGGGAGATTTGAAAAGGGAAAGATGATTTAATATTTTCAAGATAAAAATTAAATAAATAAGTTCTCACAATTAGTTTGTGGACTAGTACAGTGCCCGTACGATGCACGGTGTTAAAAAATATTTATTTTGTTGATAATTTAAAATAAATTTAAATAATTAAGTATTAGTGGACTCTAGTATATTAATAAACGCATCATTACATGTTATATATATAATTTACAATATTCCTCAAAAAAAAGAAAAAAAAAACATATAATTTACAATAATGGCCAACACAAAAATTATGGAAGGAATTTTCAAATAACATTATAAAGGCGGAGTTAATTTTAGAAGGAGTCGGATCAAATTTATTATAAACACCTCAAATTAGTAAAAGCCTTACTTAAAAAAACTCTATATATAGGTTATACAGGAAAGAAAAAAATCAATTATATAAGGCTATGGTAAATGTTAGTTATTTCAAAAGGCTTATGTAAAATTTGACAAAAATTCACTAAAATATGACTCATATACTCAAAAAAATATATTAATAGTACATTATTAAGATAATTTTTATATTAGAGTATCAGTTAGTTGAATTAAATATGTGCTTACAGCTTACTCATAAAAGTGTAGTTTTGATCTAAAAATATTATGATTGAATAAAAATAAAAATAAAAAGATAGTTACATATTCATGCAACTTGTATGTATGATTAATGCCAAAATTATATAGATGGAAAAATATGTCTACATTTGACATATCAATTTTGAATATATATTGGGTTATCAAAGTTTTTATAGTTGATTGATTTAAACAATCATTCTATGTTTAATGCAATAAATAATATATGCGATAAATTAGTTCCTTTTATTATTATTATATTCTAAATATAATCTAGTACTATAAAGTCTAGTTATTTAAGTCTATTATAATATTTTATTTTTAGTTATTTCCATAAATACATAGTGACAAAAAAATAAATAGAATGATTAAGAATAGCTTTCATTACTATTTTTTTTCGGAAATAAGTTTTGGAGGGAAAAAAAAAATACACCAGGAAGTGACACGTGTAATTCCTGGTGTCTGTTTTAGTATTATGTTATTGATTGCTAGGATCAAATACATACGACTAATAAATGAGTCTAAAGAATATTTGTTTAGAATATTTATTATTTAGAATATTTGTTTAGTTTACTGCTGACTTGTTAATTATGTTTATTGATATGTGCAACAGGAAGAGTGGATATTGATCAGTTTCTATATAAGGACAGGATCCCTAACATCATCATGGAATACTTGGACGGGTGGAATGATGTGGTTGCAGATAGTAACTGCGGATTCCGGGTCGTGGCTGATGTGTTTCAGATGGGTGAAGAAAACTATGCTTTAGAGCGTCAGTTGATGTACAGTGAAATTGACTCACCACCCAATAATCATTAACAGTCCTCCGCCAACAACGCAGCCCTGTCCACCGCCAACAACTCCGCTAGTAGATCTGTTTGATCCACATCTGTCACAACAGAAAGTCGTTTTCCCTCTGCGCAAATCACAAGGATGGCCTCGACATCATGCGACATGATAGTCATCTCACCGAACAGAAGGTGGAAAGAGTTCGTTCTGGCTGCCATCGCTCAACAAAAGCCGTGATCAGCGTTGAGTCAATCTTATCGTACATGGTGGCAGGAAGGTGAGTCACTCTAGTGCCCTGCAATCGGCCGAACATCTCGCTCCCCTCCGGCCAAGCCTCAGCCCATCTACACAAAAAGTTACAAGTCTTTTCCCAGGTTTGGCATTTCAAAATGCCCATATCCAAAGCCCTCTCCTGGTCCTCCCAGATACGAATAGCTATGTGTCTTAGAAAGCTAGGAATCACACTCCCGTCTACAGGTCCCCAGCCACCTCACCCCTCACCACCTAAGAATCATTAACGGTCCTTGACCGTTTTCTGCTTACCATAGACATAGTGGACGCAGATGATGTGCTAGATCTACTAACAAATCTACCACCTCTACCCTTACGCACATCTACCCTATGCGTCTCATATATATTATCAAACCTCTGGCTTAATGGACCGTAATCATCATATGGTCCACTTTGATCGTCCATCCCAAGCACCACATCCTCATCTGCGTCCTCCTCCTCCTCCTCTTCCTCATCACCATCATCATCTTCATCCTCGTCATGATAGTCAACCCGTTCTCTGCGAGTCGAGGCCGAAATACCACAGGATCCGTGTCTGGGCCCCGAGCTCTCCATAGAGTAGTTTCTACTGCTAATAACATCGATACTCTTCCCCTCACCAGATCGAAAATGCAATACCTAACTCCCTTTAAATAACGAAAAATAATAGCAATTGTTATTATTATTATTATTTATATTGATAATCTATTTTGTTAAGTACCAAAAACAAAAATTAGAAATAACCAACCAAAAAAAATATCAAATAAACAAAAAAAATACTAACAAATTGACATAAAACAAAAAACTACGACGCTCTAAAGCGTAGTTGTCTTCACCCATCTGAAACACATCAGCCATGACCCAGAATCCGCAGTTACCATCTGCAACCACATCATTCCACCCGTCCAAGTATTCCATGATGATGTTAGGGATCCTGTCCTTATATGAAAACTGATCAATATCCACTCTTCCTGTTGCACATATCAATAAACACAATTAACAAGTCAGCAGTAAACTAAACAAATATTCTAAAAAATAAATTAAAGTAAAGTACTGTATCGGTTCCAAGCATATTCACCGACGAAGAAGATTGGCTACAACTAGATGACGATGAACGACCACAGCCACGACCGCGACCACGAATGTACTCAAACGCACTCCTGTTCCGCCGTGGTTGTCGACCTCTAGGTCGCTCGACCCCTTCAGGTTCCTCGTGATCCAAGCATGACGTGTTGAACATGTCATGAAGTTCGTGGGTAGCGTCACGAATGATTGAAGGGTGACTTGAGGACACTCGGTCAAATATCGAACGAAACTGCTCCAACTCCTCATGTTCACGGTCAACCGTCTATGGAGCAGCATGCTCTCCAATAACGAGCGTCCGCCAGAATGGATGAACCTGATCAACATGTAACGACGCCCTATCTTGGGTAATTACGCGGTGAATGGTGCATGCAAAAGGTTGATATAGCACATTCGCACCAAATAGCCACTTCATCACCCAACTCCTTTTATCCTGTTGTGCTCGCTCAGAATCAACCCCAAGCAGTAGTGTGACACACGACCATGGAGAGTCTTAAATATGAAGTGGCAGCAAATCATACCATGTCGCCGTCTAGAGTCCTCGAGAGAGTTCTTGATGTTTTTCTTCTGAGTATCAATAGCCTTGTTTATTCTCTCGAACGGTGTATCCAGAGCAGAGGTGGAAGAATCAATCCAGTCTTTCAAAGCTCTATGAGCGCTCTCAAACTCTACATATTGAAGTGTTTCCAAAATGAAGAACTTGGTTTGTCTAATATTTGACAAACTTTTCCCTGTGAGGTATCCACTGCTGCATCACATAGTTAACCATTGCCGGACACCATTGGTACGCATCCTTAAAGTTATCCAAGGGTCGATCGTACTCTGCCTCTGTGGTAGCTTGAAGGATCTTCCGCCACTTACCATTTACCAATCTCTGTGCTGAATCTAAATTCTTGTTGAAAAGGTTGTAGGCTTTGACTTTTACACAGTTTTTGATGTGCCATGTGCACAGTAAATGCTTCGATTCTAGAAACAGCTCCGCTATAGGGGCAAAGAGACCTCCCTCACAGTCACTGAGGATAGCTGATGGCTGAACATTAGGGCCGATGTAGTTTCTCAACTTCTCCAACACCCAATAATAACTCGCAGCTGTCTCATCCTTCATGACTGCATAATCAATCAGAAAGTTCTGGTTCGTTGGAGTCATCCCAATCATCTCAACCAGTGGGAACTTGTACTTGTTTGTCTTGTATGTTAAATCGATCAAAATCATAGATGGCCAAGACTGGATCATATCAGCACAATCAGGATGCACAAGGAATAAATGAGTCACCTCCAATGTCTCTTCATCAGAATCAAACCAAAAGAGGTAACCATGTGCTTATGCCTGGTGTAGAAGTTGTTGTATAGGGTTCCTTCCCTTTGACCGTTCAAACCTCAGTTTATGTCTGACGTTGTAGATGTGTCTTCGGTTTGGCTGGTCTTCAGGAAATTTCTCTAACACAGTCACACATATGCTAATATTTTGAGCATCACTCATTTCTTTTACAACTAGTTTTGCAGCAGGACTTAGGCCACTTAACTGTCGATGACCCACTTCATATACTATCATCTCATGGTTGTGATTTAGAGTAACCCTTCACTTCCCAACCGTCACGACTTTGGTGTTGTCGAACCTTTACTCTGAACTCACACCCACAACCTTTCCGCTTTGTATCAAACCGAATCGCTGTACTGAAATCTCGTTCCTCCCTTTTGTGATAACGTTCGCATCTCAAAATGCGATCCATTCTACCATCTCGTTGAGATTTATGAGTTGCTACTACTAAACAAAAACCAGATCTAATTGCAACCTGTTTTGCCCAATCAATCGCTTGTTGAGCATTTTCGAAGGGACCATCATGTACAAAAATCCCACTATAATCATTTTCGTCTCCACCATAATCCCGCAACAATGACATACTAGTATTATTTATAAATACATATAATTATGTAAAGGTTAAATTAATACCTTTAACACAAAATTAATACATAAGTAATTTCTAAATTTTTTTATTTGTAAATTTAATTTACATTTAATTTCTAAATTTACACATAATTAACACATATTATGTATAAAAGTATTCATACACATACAAAATTAAAACATAAGTTTATTTTTTTCTAAATTATTATCACATATTAATTTACACATACAAAATTTAAACATAATTTTATTATCACATATTTAAAACATAATTCCAAATTATTAACACATTTTTAAAAAAAAATTATTAATACGTATTTAATTTCAAATATAATTTATCAAAGTTAAAAAACCAAAAAAAAAAATTTAAAAAAAATACTTTAAATTAAAAAAATAAAAATAAAAAAAAAAACAAAATGTGGCGGTGGCGTCTGGCCGGGACGCCTTCACCGTGGCTGTGGCGCCTGGCCGGGACGCCGCCACCATGGGAGTGGCGTCTGGCCAGGACGCCGCCACCATGGATGTGGCGCCCCACCCAGACGCCACTACCATAGTGGTGGCTTCCTGGCCAGACGCCACTACCATAGTGGTGGCTTCCTGGCCAGACGCCATAGCCACGGTGGTGGCGTCCCGGCCAGACGCCACCACCACGGTGGCGGCGGTCAGGTCATACCCCGGCCAGCATTTTGAAATTTATTAACGCAAAGTACCTCGTTCTCCGGCGACGATGACGGCTCTCCGGTGTCCCTCGGCGATCCAGTGCTGCTCCACATTTTTCGTGAGAGAGAAATACATTTTGGGTAAAAATTAGAAAAAGGGCAAAAGCGTAAAAGTAAAAATAATTGTGGGCTTTATGTAGAGATTTGTGGGCGATTTTTAACAACTCCCTTATATAGGTGCATGTGTATATCAGTCTATGCAATATGATACTATTCACAAACCTCAAGCCCTCAATGATTATTCCTAAAAAAAACCCTCAAAGATTATACTTTTTTTTCTTTTACGAAAAATTTAACATAAATAATTCAAAATTTTCAACATTTTCTTTTAATATTTTAATCTTTAGATTATTTTCTAATAAACTTATTGATGTTAACCCCCCATTTACATTTAATGAACCTTTTTAACTTGAAACCGGCTAAATGGGTGAATATTGCTGACGTAATGTTTTGACTTTTTTTGTCAACTTTGACCATCTGTTATTGCTATTTTATAATATACGGAGTAAAATTTTATTAAAAGCTTGATATTTCAATAATATACATGAAGATAAATCCAATAACAACTTACTTATCAACACTTAATTTTATACAATAGCAAAAGAAATGGTCAAAGTTGATGAATAAATTCAAGTGTCCCAATTATTCTGGGACGATGGGAGTATAATTCAGATTTAGATTTTTTTTTTTAACTTATTTCTAACCGGATTATATTTTCCTCTTCTCCTATGAATTATAACCGCTCGTTTAATGCTTAACTAATTCTGTATAATATTTAAAAAAACAAAAAAACTAATTTAATCACCACATTTAATTCCTTTTTCCTCTCTATCGTGGCCTTTTCTTCTTCTTCTTCTTCTTCTTCTTCTTCTTCTTCTTCTTCTTCTTTCTTTTTATGAGCGAAACTATTTTAGTAACTAAAGGTAGTTTAGTAAGCAGTTTAAATTCGTTAGATTCAGATTGAGGGTAGGGCCATAAGGATGGCAATTTTATATGGATATCCATTACCCGATCCACCCACTATAGGCAACACACAATATTATAACAAAATGACAAATATTGTCTTTTGGAGGAAAAGGTAACAATACTTGTTTGTTACCTTGATCTTGAATAATCTATACCTCAATACAATGCAACACTTTAAAAAGTGTTGCTTTAGTGTATGTAAGACAACAATATTATAAAATGTAACTTTCTTTTTACATTAGGCAACATTTATTTCACATGTTGTCCAAAAAGATAACAACAATAAAATTGTTATCTATGCAACAAGTTTATTAGAAACGTTTTTTCAAGGTATTTAAGGCAACCATTGTTATATGTGTTTTCATTGCTTTATGGAAACCAACAGTTGTAACACTTTTACTTACTCCCTCCGTATTTTATTACTTGCTCATTTCTCCATGCGCGAAGTTTTGGAAAAAATTAGTAAAATATTGTGTAAGGTTTTCAAAAAAAGAAATGAGCAAGTAATAAAATACGGCCGCAAAAGAAAAGTAGAGCAAGTAATAAAATATAGTGAGAGTATAATTTTGTTAGCTTGGCGACACAAATATGTAACAAAATCATATCATTCTTTAATGAAGTAATATGTTAGCTGTAAACCTGTAATCATAATATTATTACTACATATGGGTATTCAGATCAAGAATTATATATAATCTTTTTACAATTTTGTTATAATATTTTATATTGTTAAAAAAATAATCAAGACATTTAATTTAGAAAGAGAATTCAAGATACGGTATACTACGCATGTAATGATAACTATAGTATAGTCGATGAAACTAAGAAATAATTATATTCATTTATACATATGTAAAAGTTCAAAATCTTGTACAATTTATGTTTATATTCCAAACAAAAGATATATAAGATAATATGACATATAATCATCAAAAGAATAAGACAATACAATTAAAACATATGCTAAGAACTGCGTTACCAGATCCTAACAAAACTCATAACAAAGAAGTTCATCCAGTATACTAATTACCAAACATCTAAATAAAATTATATTGCTTTGGAACACATCATAACATACTAATAAAAAGATGTAATAAACACTCAAGTCAAAGAGTGAGAAACCCATATCCTCGTCCTCACTTCCCTCTTCTAGCTTCTTTTCTTCCTTAGGTGCCTCTGCGAGAGCTACCCCACAACTTTTGACAAGCATAATCATGTTCAAAGATATCTCCAAAACCCAACCTATGTTCGTTATGGACATAAACCTAGATAATAATAATGATGTTATCAAATGCAATATACAAAAATCAGTTTCTGAAACCCCGCAATGATTCCAAGCCTGTGAACCATAAAAAGGGGGGAAATCAATAAAGTACTGGTCAGACAAGAAAGCAAGAAAAGGTAAAAGCAATATGATATGTCCAGCAAGAGAATGCTTTGAAGGTAGAAAAAACCATATGTAAAGTAAACTTAGACATGAAAGAAAGTTGCAAAATCAAATAAACTAATTCTTATTCACAAGTCCAGTTTAACAAATACTATTGCAATCAAACAAAACCAAAATTGCATAACCTAGAATGCTTGATTAAGCATGACATAAATCATATAGTGAGTTTTACCATTAAGTTTTATACACATGTGAAAGTCAAATTGTTTATTATGTTAATAAGTTTTATAAAAATGTTAAAGTCAAATTAACCCGACTGATTCTAGTTTGACAATCATGAACTTAACCCGACGCAACATCGACCTATACAGATATGTGATGTAATCCAAACTATTTTGAGCCGATTTGATGTTAGCCCAACTTGTTTTCGAACATTCGAACATAACAAGTTGAATTGACACGGCTAATCCAATCCAAACGGATCAGGTGGATTAAAATGGTAACTTTGACTCATTATGATCCAATCACTAAATGGTCAACCCGTAATTGAATTGATAAGATATAACCAGTTGATACTAATCATGTTCTTATATAACCGACACAGTGAAACTTGACACATATGCATTACTTTAACTTTAGATAAATATGATTTTATATTGGTAAAAAATATTAAAAAGTTGAGATTATAAAACTTTATTATTATGGAGTAATACCTATTTAAGAATATATTTCATGATAAAATTTTATTTTTATACATTACTAAAAAACGATGGTCAAAATTAGCATACAAATAGTGAAAAAAGTCAAACATGTCATCTTTACTCAATAGATCTTGATTCGAAATTGACAAGACCTGGTCTAACCCAAGATGAATGAGGTAGATCAAAATGGCAACCACAACAAAGGCTATGGTTCCATCTCGCCTTGAGAGGAATTTTGACTCGTTATGACTCGATCCGTCTAGGGTAAGCTCGTAATTGATACAATATTTCAAGTTGACAACACTACCTATAACTAATAGTCAATTACTCATTCATTATTACACACTTATTCATCTAACCATCACTAATCATACTTTATTTAAGAAAATACACTCCATAGTTAACATACAGAGTATAACTTTTTTTTTTACACAACATAGATTATAATTGATAATAACATATAAAGTTTAAGCTCATGATTATCTCTTTTAATAAATGTATGTTCCTCTCACAAAATACTTCATACTATATTATTATTAGGAATAATACACTTTAATAATCCCAACTTGCCCAATTTACTTTAAATAATCCTAACTTTTGAGTATTCTGCAATTGTCCCAACTTTAGGGTGCCTTTTCTTTCTTCAGTCCGGATTACCGGTTACTTGAAGAAAGGGTTAAAAAAAATTTAAACCATTTATTTGACACGTGTTGCATGCTAATTGGTTCACCAAAATAAAAATAAATTAATTAAAATAAAATACAAAAAAGAATCCACCCAGCCCCTCAAAAGTAGAATCCTTTTTGGGATCCTCGTCCTTAGAACTAGAAAGTAAAGACAGGGACAAGGCCTAAATTCTTAGCTTCCTTAAAATCTAAATTAGACTCGTTGTCAGATTCTTCAAAGATTTGTCCTTCGCCTGTGGTGATTTCTAGCTTGTCACCCTTGTGGTTAGTCCACTTGAAGGTTTTTCTCCATCCATGCTCGAAAGTAATATTGAGAGGGGTGATCAATGAGGTTGGGTCGAAAGCTTCATCTTGGATGGTATTTTGATTAGTTATGATAGCAACATGGTTTTGCTCTAATCTAAATAGCAAGTTAAAGGCTTGCCTATCATAGCACCCAAGAGTTGGGTGTTTTGATTGAGTGATGTTTAAGTCATCATTCAAGAAGTAGCAATTGTGAAAAACCTTGAATCCAGGCTTCTTGATACCTTCAAGAACTAGTGGTTCTGGAAAGTTGTAGCATGGGTAATTCTCCCCCTTCCTAATGAATTTCCCATTAAGGGTTTGATTGTAAGATGGAAGTAAGGAAATTATCCCTTTCTTATTGTTGCTCCTACGTGCCCTTACTTTGGCATCGTGAGCTTCGAGTTCTTCCTTGGTTGGTTTATATCCCAATCCAAAGGAAAAGCTTTTGTTTGGGATAGGAAGTAAGATAGATTTCTTCAATCCTATTCCCAAAGACATCCCAGGAAAGTAACTACTCTTGAATAAGATGTTTTTTACTATTGAGGTGGAATTAATCAAGTTTGAAAGGTACTTCAAGATCTTCATCCATTTCTAGTGTGCAGATAGCCTCTGCGGCGAATCCCCACATATCTTCTTCATCATTGTCATGATTTATCTCTAAAAGAGATTGATCGTTTATTGCGACTTTTAGAGGAGAAGCATGTATAGTCATAGGAAGACATTGATAGTTTAACCTAATCAATTGACGGAGCAAAGACGGTATTGCTCCAAGTTCATGTATCCAAGGACGTCCAAGAAGAAGGTTTAATGTAGGTTTTATGTCCATGACATGAAATTCAACCATCTTTTGTATTGGACATGTGGTAGTTGGTAGCTTAACAGTTCCACACACCGATCTCCTTGAATTATCGTAGGCCCTAATGCTTTGTGTTGTTCCATGAAAATCTTTTTCTGGGTCAAGGCTTAGATATTTTTCGGTTCGTAATGGGCACACATTGACAGCGGAACCAGTGTCAACTAAAGTAAGAGGCATGTTATATCCCTTGCACCCCACAGTTAGATATAATGCATTATTGTGAGGGGTGTCTTTTGATGACAAATCATCACTAGTAAAGATGATTGATTATTTGTCGGATTTTTCTATAGTAAGCAAGCTAACGAGATACTAGGGAGCTGTGTCCGTACTTACAGAAAAAGTAGTTAGAGTATTCATTAGAGAATTCTTATGTTCCTTAGAGGTATTTAGGAGTTCCCAAATGCTAACATTCGCCTTAGATTGACGAAGTTTTTTGACCAATGGATCTTCTACCTCAGGTGGAGGCGATATTGGATTTTGAGTTTGACCTTGATTGGTTGAAGATCCATTTGGTTGTGTTTGATAGACTCACACAGAACGAGTTAAGTGATCAATCTCGTTTAGATTAGTCTTAGTACTCGTGAACCAATTTTCTTCTAGAGGCTTTGAATGTGCCTCCATTTCTAAATGTTCCATGAGTTGTGCTTGATGCCATTGTTCATCTAGGGAAAGGTTATTAGTTGCCCCTATGAGTGTTGTGGTTAGAGGTTTCCCCATGGGAGTGATGTAATCTAAAGGATTGAACTCATCACTCCTCACACTAGTAGAAAAAAGGAAATGAGCACCGCAAAATGCGCACCGGTTTTAAAAACCGGTGCTAAAAAAAATAGGCGGGATTGAGGGAAAGAGTATTCGCACCGCTTCCAACCAAACCGATGCGAAATTATGTTATTAGCATTAGTTCAAACCGGTGCAAATTAAAAAAAAAAAGGGAAATAGTAATCGCACCGGTTCAAACCAAACCGGTGCAAAATAATGTTATTAGCACCAATGCGAATAAAAAAAAAAAAAAAAAAAAAAAGATATGAGCTTCTCTTCTTCTTCTTCTTTCTTTCCCTGAAATTTTCATTTCTGTTTTCCCTCCTTCGTTTTCATTTCTCTTGAATATCTCCTTAGAAGTTTTCTCCATATCTCCATTAAAGCGGATTATGGCTTTCTCCATATCTCTCCTCCATTAAAGCATGTGCTCTTAATCCTCCATTGAAGCGGATCTGAGCTTTCTCACCTCCATTGAAGCAGCTTTGAGGTAAGATTTTGTTTTTCTCCTTTTTAAATTATCTAATTCTAATTTCGCAATCTAGTTTTTGTCGTTGATTTGATTTTCAATATAGTAATTTGGACGTTCTTATAATCTAGGGTTCTTGCTGTAAACTGTCTAACCTGCGCGCACGGCTCCCCCTCAACCACTGCCGCCACATGCAATTGCGTCCTCCAACGACGTACCACCGCAAAGTTCTCTTCCATCTAGGGTTAGTTTTAATTTTTGTTGTTTGAAATTTATCAACATTAAGGTTATGTTCACCAATTTATTTTTCTGATAAATCAACTTAATTCTGCTTTTTTTTTTTTTCTTTGCTAACTTGTTAGAGTTTATGTATATGCTCATTGTCTAATTTAAACTTAATATAAATTAAAATGCAGATAACTTAGTGAAGTTAGTTGACTTTTAGTATGTAAAAATAATGTGGTTGAATTAGTGATTAGCAATTGTGTTATAAATTAGTGAATAAATTAGTGAAATTACATTAATTACTCTAATTTTTTTTTTAAAATATGAAATATGGAATGAAAATGACCTATACTTGCCCATTTTCTATGTTGATTTGTATTATAATTCATAAATTTATATTTGATTATAACTTTACCTCAAAAATTTATTTATATTACAACCAATAACGTGTTATGTTTGTAATGGCAGGTGTTTATATCTCATGGAGGACGATCAGGACCGTAATTGTGTAGAGGATATGAAGGATGATGATGATGATTTCCATGAGGATGAGGACGAGCTTTGTGATGTCAACAAGGAGAATGATTTGGGTGAGTCAGAACATCAGGCTCAGGATGAGTTTGAGGGTAGGCTTGATCAATTTGAAATTTTAGTTGAACATGCGCCTCCTATTGAAAATGCAGCTTCTGAGACGGTTGGTGAGAATTTTACTCCCCAAACTCAAAGCCAAGGACAAGGTGGTGGAGGGGGGTTAAGGCACCGGCTAAGAAAAAGGGTAGGGGCCCGACGACAAGTTTCAAGAAACCCGTCAGTCCCATGGTCCTGGAGTATGACAAGGTAGGCCAACCTACGGGCAAATGGCGTCATCAATATGGTGTTCACGTTGGCATATGTGCGCGCAAAATCCCCATTACACTTGGTTGGCTGGAAGTATCTCCAGGCTTGATTCAAACATTTTGGAATGATACAAGGGCAAGTGTTTTGTTTGCACATTTACACAATTATAAATACCTTCACCTTATTGTTATTTAAAAGGTGAAACTAATAATCGCTTTTATTTGTGCTTGCAGAGTCTGTTTAATATTCCTAATGATGCCGCCAAGCGAAGGGTGTTTGAATCTTTACTAGTGGAAAGATTCAGAGGCTTCAAGACCACCTTAATTCGTGGGTGGATCACTAAGAGAGTTGTGAGAAAACCAAAGAAGAAGAAAGCTTACAAGGGAAAGGATAATGGAGGTGGAAATGATGAAGTTATCGAGGAAGAGCAACTCCCATGGAAAACTGGCCAAGCGTATTGAAGAATGATTGGGAAGCTTTCGTTCTTCAAAGAAGTAAAAAGGAAGCAATTGTAAGTTTGGGTAAATCTGATGACAATTGTATAATATATTGACTCTTTTTGAAGTAATGATACTAACATTTCTAATTATGTAGGAACTGCGGGAGCAAAATTCCAAAAATGCATTGCAGAGGCAATACGCCCATCGTATGGGGTCTAAGACATTTGGTCAATGGAGGGAAACGTGGGTCAAGGAGGGAGTATACCCCACTTCGCTTCTAGGGTCATCCAAAGAACCCTCTGATTCCACGATCACTACGTTGGTGAGTCGTGCTGGTGATCGATTTCATTTGTTCTCTGCATGTGCGTGACAAGGAAACCGGAAAATGGGTCATCAAGGCTCCGAAAACCAAAGAAATGGCAGATAAACTTGTAAGCTAACTATGAACTTGTGAACTTTATGAAGCTTTTGCATAAATATCATTATACAAAATAGTAACTATATTCATGTTACCTTTTTTATTTTGCTACAGCTTGAGTACACTGAAGAACTAGTTGAAGGCAACACTACTAGAAATAGGCTGATTTCCGACGGACTCTTATTTTTGTCGAAAAAATCAGAATTTCCGACGGATTTTTTATTCCGTTGGAATTTTCCGACGGATTTAACTTCCGTCGGAAAATATAAGCTTTCCAACGGAATATTCCGTGGGAACATTAAATTTCCAACATAAATAAAATCCGTCGGAAAGCTTATATTTTCCGACGGAAGTTAAATCCGTCGGAAAATTCCGACGAAATATTCCGTTGGAATAAATTAATATAAAAAAAAAACCCCTAAAAATGGGCGGAATCCCCCCATCATTTCATTTTCTCTTTCTCTTTCTCTAGTCGCCCCAAATTCTCTCTCCTCCTCCCTTCTTTCTTCTCTTTCTTCTTCTCTCTATTCTTCTTCTCCTTCTCTTGCCCTCTTCGTTGTCCTTCTCTCTCCTCTACTTCTTCTCGTTTTCCTCTTCTTCTTCTCACCTGTTCCTGTTTCTTCTTCGTCCTCTTGTATCTCCTTCTTCTCGTTATCCTCTCCACAACAACACCACCGTTCTCCTCTACGCAACAACACCAACGCATATAAATCAAGGTTTTCAGTTCAAATTCGACCATGAAAACTCTAGAGTTTTCATGGTCGAATTTGACCTTGTTAACCTAATTTCAATGTTTTGTTTGGTCAAATCAAGGTATGTTTTTTCGGTTTTTTTTATTTTAATTAAATTTCTGTTTTTCTGTTTTTTTAATTTTAATTAAAGTGTTATTTTTCCGTTTTTTTTTTAATTTTAAATATATTACTGTTTTCGGTTTTATTATTTTGAAAATTTATGGTGGTGGTGGTGGATGTTGGAGTTCAAATTATGGTGGTTGTGGTCGGATTTTTTTTATTTTTTTTGGGTTTCGGTGTCGTGGTGGTAGAGTGGGTGGGTGGGTTTTTTGGTGGTTGTTTTGGGTGGTTTCGGTGAAGAACGTGGGTGTGGTGGTGGGTAGGGGTGGTTTGGGTGGGTGTGGTGGTGGGTAGGGATGGTCAGGGTGGGTGTGCTGCTGGGTTTGGGTTAGTGGGTCAAGTACGTGGGTGTAGTTTAGGGGGGCTGGTGGGGCTGGTGATGGTTTTGGGTGGTGGGTAAAGTACGTGTGTTGGGGTGGTTTCGATTTTGTTTGGGTGGGGTGTTGGTGGTGTTTTGGTGACAAGGGTTGGTATTTGGTGGGGTACGGTGGTGGTCTAGTGGGTTTGGGTGTGGGGGTGGTGGTGTGTGAAGGTGGGATAGGTGGTGGTGTGTGAAGGTGGGGTAGGTGTGGCGGTGGGTGGATGAGGGTGGTTGGGGCTGGTAGGGGTAATGCGTGGTTTTTTTTTTTTTTTTTGGAGTATCCGACGGAATTTCCGTCGGAATTTTCCGGCGGATTTGAATTCCGTCGGAAATTTCCGACGGATTTTCCGGTACCGGAAAACCTTTTCCAGCGAATTATTTCCGTCAGAAAAAACTGTTCCGACAGAATTGGCCGTTTACCTACAAAGGGTGTTCCGACAACCCGTTCCGACGGAAATTCCATCGGAACAGTGTTTTCCGACGAAATTTTGCCGTCGAAAATGGCCTCTTTTCTAGTAGTGCAAGCTCGTCCCAACTGTAGAAAAAGACCCTTTCACCTTGGCTTTGGGAAAGCTCTACCATCCAGGACGGGTATTAGGTGCGGGAAGGGACATTGCTATGATGGGAAAAGGTGATGGGTGCAGAATATACCAAATCAGGAAGATCTCGAGCAAGTGTTAACTCACCACATGACTTGGATGCCAAGGTGGCATCAATTAAGGAACAAGTGCACAACGAGCTACACTACTACATTTTTGATCTAATACAAACCTTATTTCCGTTGTATTAGGTGTCAAAAACCGTTGTATTAGACCTAATACAACGGCTAGCAACCGTCACATTTGCTAGGGTTGGATTAGGTTTAATACAACGGCAAAATGGACCTAATCCAACGGATTGGAGCAATCCGTTGGATTAGGGTCCCCTTTTTTTTTGGTTAAAACTGAACCTAATACAACGGATTGCTCCCCAATCCGTTGTATTAGGTCTTTCTTTTTCTTTTAATTATTATTATTATTATTATTATTTTTTTTTTTTTTTTTTATTTTGTCCATTATTATTATTATTATTATTTTTTTTATTTTGTCCAGTTTCAGTATTATTATTATTATTATTAATTATTATTTTTATTTTATCCATTTTCAGAAGTCCAGGAACTGATCTAAGATCCAGCATGCAATGTCTCATTAGTCTGAGATAATGTACCAAGGATTCAAAGTCTTAGATAATGTAGATCTAAAAAATTGAAAAACGAAAAACGAAAATCAAACGAAAAATTGAAAAATCCAAAAACAAAGATTTGAGAGAACGAAAACTTGAAATATTGAAAACTTGAAAAATCTGAATTATAGAACACGCTTAGCCTTGAAAACTTGAAAAATCTGGAAAAATGAAATTTTAAAAAATCTGAAAAATTAAAAAAAAATCAAAAAAACGAAAAAATCAGAAAAACGAAAAAAAAGTAGATCTGAAAAATGAAGAAAGATCAGAAAAACGATAAAATAAGACCAAAAACGAAAAAAATATCAGAAAAAGAAGATCAAAAAAACGAAAAACAAGTAGATCTCAAAAACGAAAAAAATCAGAAAAAACGAAAAAAAAGTAGATTTGAAAAATGAAGAAAGATCAGAAAAACGATAAAATAAGACCAAAAACGAAAAAAATATTACAAAAAGGAGATCGGAAAAACAAAAAAACAAGTAGATCTAAAAAACTTAAAAAATCAGAAAAACGAAAAAAAAGTAGATTTGAAAAATGAAGAAAGATCAGAAAAACGATAAAATAAGACCAAAAACGAAAAAATATCAGAAAAAGGAGATCGGAAAAACTAAAAAAAAAAGAAAAAAAATCAGAAAAAGGAAAAAAAAAAGGAGATCGGAAAAAACGAAAAAAAGGGAAAAAGAAAAGAAAAACAAGAAACAATCCATCAATAAAAACGAAAATACCGTATAAACAAGAAACCACAGCTTCAAGAAATGAGATGCGAGAGAGAGAACGAGAGAATGAAAGAGTAGTGCAAGAGAGGAGAGTAGACTGAGAGAATAGAGGAGAGAGAGGAGAGAGAGAAGGTTCGAGAGAAAGAGAAAAAAAAAGAATGAGAGTTTGAGAGAGAGAGGGGGTTCGAGAGATATCAGAGAAAAAAAAAACCAAGTTTGAGAGAGAGAGGGAGGGCCCAAGAAAAAAAAGCCCAAACTAATATCTAATACAACGGTTGCTAACGGTTTGAGGTCTAATACAACGGTTGCCTCAATCCGTTGTATTAGATTGCTCAATTCATTGTATTAGCTCATCTAATACAACGGATGAATTTATCTAATACAACGGTTAGTATAAACCGTTGTATTAGACCTATTTTCGTATAAACCGTTGCATTAGCCTAGTCTAATACAACGATATGAAATTAGCCGTTGTATTAGCTAATTTTGTACCGTTGTATTAGATAAAAAATGTAGTAGTGCTAGTAGGTGAATTCAATGCTTGGGCAAAGCAAATAAACTTACCGAGCTTGTTGTTCCCCTCGACTACACCGGTCAACTCATGTAGTCACCCACAAGGACAATGAGAAGATGAGATACATGGAGACGATGAGATATATGAGGTAGTTTCAAATCTATTAGTTTTGGCATATTGAGTTACGTGAGATCTAAGGTGGCATTGTTAATTTACTATTGCAAGTTGGTACTCCTACACATGCGGACTCGAGGGAGCTTGATAATCCAGCACCTCATGAATTTCCAGATTTACAGGTGATTTTATTTACATCTAGCGTAGTGAATTTCGTTACATTATCAATTGTGTAGAAAAAGACCCCTTGTGATATATTTGGTTCTTATAAGTGATCTTCCAAATTGGTGTAGGAAGAGACCCGTTGTGCACTTCTACACCCGAGGCTATCAAACAGTGGAGCTTTGCATTTGGTGGCGTATGCTAGTGCACAACCGACCTGTGGTACGGTCCATTTGCGACTGCTTAGTCCACACCATTACTCGCTCGGCATCAATTTTGTGATTGCGAGGTTCGCGAACATCCGAATACCGGTGCCCGTAGAGGAGGATGGGATTACTACACTTTGGGAAGCAAAAGGTAGCTTTGTGCAATGGCCACGTGCTTGGGTAAGTTTGATCAACGAGGTAAGATTTTGGGTTCACTCTTACTCTATGCCCGGTTGTCTTCCTAAGAGTTGGAATGATTTCTTTTCTAACCAACTGCGTGATTTGTTTTATCAGATTTCGAATAAAAGCCAAACTTCAAAGAGAAGGAAGGTGGAGCAGCCTAAAAGCATTGATCAACGTACAAAGAAGATGAGTGAACAACGGTGGGAGAGTGAAAAAGCGTCGAAGAAGAACTCTTCGAGAGGTTCAGCCATGCAAGCTACTCCACTTGTTGGAGGCATGGTCCTTCAATCGCTCTCTAAGGATTTAACTTTTCTACACAATCGTGTGAGTATGTTGCCTAGTGACACTCCCATTGAAGTTGCACTACCTAAGGCATTGTTCCACTATGATGAGGATGCAATTGCATGGATTAGCAAAGAAGATATGAAGGAATTTCTAAGTGGTTCAATGCTTAACATTTCCCTCATTCAAACATTCATGAGGTAATTCATTGCCGCTTATATTATGTTATTCAGATTAGTGGTGATTGTCGTTTATTTTTCCATTAATATTCTATTATCATGCATGCAGAGCAGTACAGGAGCACTTACGTGACATTGATTCTCCTTGTCAAGTTGGGTGGTTATGCCCCGAGCAGACCTCCAATACTAGAATCTTAGCCAACCACCCTGACGTGATGTACTATGTTGAACGGAGTATCAAAGATTAGTCCGTGCAGGAGACAAGTTCATATTCGCCCCATGTTATGAGGAGTACGTCTAACCATGTCAAATTCATTTGTTTCCCCTGATCATATGTTGACTCCTAATTATTGATTTGTTTGTCTATTGTGAATTTATGTAGTTTGCATTGGACCCTGATGGTGATTTGTGTTTCCAATAACCCAATCTTCCTATTTGATTCAGCTCGATTTCCTCATCCAAAAAAGCTCCTCGTGAAAATATAGCTACCTAACTCATTTATTAGTCATACTAATCAAATTTGAACTTACTTTTCTATAGTGTTATGAAGAAGCTAAATTGTCGAGCTCGTGACGGTCCTACATGGAAATCACCGATGGTAATGGCACATGATATAGTGATATTTTTAAAAAACAATGCGTAAGATGTTGCTAATTTTCTATGCATGTTTGATTCATGTACTTTGTTCCTATGCTAGTGCGCACAACAAGATAATGGAGTTGATTGTGGCCTATACGTGATGAGATTCATGTTTGACATAGTGAGTCGTTGTACGGACACACTACAGCTTGATGAGGTATGCCATTGACTTAGTTAATTTTCTCTTTTCATGTGATTTGATAAGAAATGTAGGAAATAGGCATCCTAGTAGTCATATAGGCCTTATTTGGGCCATTTTGGATGAACATACGTCCTAAAACCCTTGAATTTCTCTTTTCATGTGATTTCAAGCCTTAGCCGCCTATAAATAAGTAATATTGACATGTGATGATAAAGAATGAGTTGATTTGATAAGAAATGTAGATAATAGGCATCCTAGTAGTCATATAGGCCTTATTTGGGCCATTTTGGATGAAAATGCGTCCTAAAACCCTTGAATTGCTCTTTTCATGTGATTTCAAGCCTTAGCCACCTATAACTAAGTAATATTGACATGTTATGAGAAAGAATGAGTTGATTTGATAAGAAATGTAGGAAATAGACATCCTAGTAGTCATATAGGCCTTATTTGGGCCATTTTGGATGAAAATGCGTCCTAAAACCCTTGAATTGCTCTTTTCATGTGATTTTAAGCCTTAGCCGCCTATAAATAAGTAATATTGACATTTTATGAGAAAGAATGAGTTCATTTGATAAGAAATGTGGAAAATAGGCGAAGTAGTAGTCATATAGGCCTTATTTGGGCCATTTTGGATGAAAATGCGTCCTAAAACCTAGTAAATTTCTCTTTTCATGTGATTTCAAGCCTTAGCCGCATATAACTAAGTAATATTGAAATGTTATGAGAAAGAATGAGTTCATTTGATAAAAAATGTAAAAAAAAATAGGCAAAGTAGAAGTCATATAGGCCTAAGTAATAAATTTTTGCCTAAGTGAACCTGTAAATGTATGAATTTGACTATTACTTGCTTGTTTATACTTACAAATAATAGAAACATTTTATATATTTGAGCCACTTATAATAAATCAAGTTTGGTATTTAATTTTTGAAAAATGTATTTTTACATGCATAACCTAAGTAATTAATTCTAACATAATTTTTGTTTATTCCAAGTTTTGCAAGGTACAAAGGGGAGGTCCGTTGACAAGCAAGGAACTTAGTGAAATTCGAGACATGTTGGCGTCTTTCATCACCTTTAATTTGTAAATGTCACTTCTATTTGAATTTAGATTTTGTTAACTTTTAACTACATTATTAATTAGTATAGTTTGTAAATATGACACTTTTTTTTTGTTTGAGGAATTGTAAATATGACACTTCATTGTATTGTATTTGGGATTATTAATATCTATGTATTGTTGTTATTATTTCAATTTAGAAATTATTATTATTATTTTTAATATTATATTAATAATAATATTAATAATAATTATTATTGTTATTATAATATATTATAATAATGGTAGAATTAATGCAGGATGTACAGGTTTTTTTTTATTATTATTATTATTGGTATTAATATTATTACTTATTGCCAAAAAAAAAAACAGTTAAAGGCACCGATTAACCGGTGCCAATTATATGTAAAAAAAAAAAAAAAGCACGCCAGGTAACTTTTAGCACCGGTTAACCGGTGCCAAAAAGTTTAATTCGCACCGGTTAACCGGTGTGAAATCTTAGAATTGGCACCAGTTTTGAACCGGTAGGAATGCTTCTGTTTTTTGGCATCCCCCAAATCTGGACCGATTCAAAACCGGTGCTAAAGGGGGGTTTTGAACCGGTGCTCATTTACATTTTTCGCCTAGTGTCATGTGGTCCTCATCGATATGAAATATTCCCAATGGGGAAACATTATTATTAGGCTTAGCCGCTTAGGCGTGGGAATTTTCCCACATCTACTAGATCTTGAATCTTGTGTTTCAAAGCAAAGTAGCGTTCAATATCATGTCCAACACCCCTATGATAAGTAGGGGTGAGCAAACCGGGTACCCGGTCAAAATTTTAAGATCCAAACCCGGAATTGGTTGGGACCGGGTCCTAAAATTTGGAATCGGAATTGGAACCGGTACAATCGGGTCCTAAAATTTAGGAATTGGAATTGGTTCCACCGGGTACCGGTTCCGATTCCGGGTACCCAGTTATATATATAAGTGTTGAAATATAATACAATCATAATATTTTTTTTGGTTTATTTTTACTTTTAGCGTTTAATACTTATATTTTTATATACATTAAGCTATTTTCTTACATTAAATATTAATATTATTTTTTTTATTTTACTAATTAGTTACATTCAACATATTTTTGTTTTTTTAAATATATTTTGTACAATATATGTTGGGTAACCGGTATAGTAGAGCGAGAGAAAAATCTAGAAGTTTTAGGATTTTGTTTGATAGTGGGTTGAGAGTTTTATAAGCAATTGGGCTTAGAAATTAAAATGGGTTGTACATAACACTTTAGTTTCTTAAAAACACAAACAATCCACATACTATATCATATACAACCGGGTACCCAGTGGGTACCGGGTCCAAAATTTTAGGATTTGGAACCGGAACCGGTTACAACCGGATCCGAAATTTTGGACCCAGTCCCGGAACCGGTGAGACCAGTTCTGGGTCCGGACCCGGCGGGTCCTAACCAGTTCCGGGTCCGGTACCAGGTACCCTAGATCTTTGCTCACCCCTAATGATAAGTATAATAAGCATTGTCATCCCATTGAGGATTTCTTCTTTCTATGGGAGGAGGAGGCGTTCGCCCAGTTGGTGAGAGTAATCCTTTTTCATTTAATTTTTCTAACAATTCTTTATAAGCTAAAGGGAATTGCGTGAATTTTCTTTCTCTTGTCCACCTTTTTCGAGGATCGTTATTATTATATTGTGTGGACGTTGCAAAAACATCAATAGAGGATGAAGTGTTATCATTCCCCTTCTTGTAGTTGTTCTTAGGTTGATGATGATGAGGCTTGCTTGCCTTTTCTTTGGCAAGATCATTTTCAATCCTAGTGGCCACGGAATAGACTTTTTGAAAAGTATCTAGACCAAGGTAGCATAGATGCTTGTTGTACTTTTCATGACAATTGTCAATGAATTTTTTTACTAACTCGAGTTCGGGCGACCTTTGGGCAAGGTGAGCCGCTTTTTCTAGCCATATACCATAGAAAGCAAGGAAACCTTCATCGTCGCCTTGCTTAAGCATTTCAAGTTCACGCAAAGTTGATTTGAACTCTACGTTACTCTCATATTGGGCGATGAAAGCCGAAAACTACATCTTCCCATGTGTTTTTGAATTTGGCATCTAGCCCATAGTACCACTCTCTTGCGACTGGGTCTAGAGATAAAGGGAATGTCAAAGCATAGAGCTTAGGATCAACTCCATTTAGAGCCATGGTGCCAGTAAAACTCATTAGATGATTTTTTTGGTTATTGGTCACCTTAAATATTGGCAAGTCTGTAGCTACAAACTTTTTAGGAAAAGTAAGTCCCACAGGAGGAGCAAACTTTTCTGCGTCAAAGTACTTGTTCCCCATAGTAGAGCGAAGGACAAATTTCTCTAACTTCTTCTCTCGTTCGGCTAAAGCATCCATTTTTTTGTTTTATGGCTAATGCCTCGGCCTCTTTCCTTTCGACCTTTTCAAATTTCTTGTTTCTTCTAGCCTCAGCTTCTTGATCCTTTTCCTCTCTCATGCGAATAATCTCTTCTTGGATTTGTTCAATGGTTGACATTGTTGGACTAGGATGAGTTGAAAAAGGGAGATGGTTCGAAAGGGGTGGATTGTATGATGGTAAACGTAGAATGCGAGTGCCCGGGTGTCTTCGTTCCCAAGCTTGGTAACCAGCCCTAAAGGAAGTACGAGAAGTTAAGAAAACTGACACGCTTGCTTTGAGAAAAGAAAAGAAAAGAAAGTGAAAGGAACAAAAAAAGACGCAAATTACGTTCAAAGAGACATCATCGCCTTTCAACAATTCATAAATAACGATATTGTTTGGACGATCCAATAGTTCACGAAGAATCAAAATGGTCTCGCAGCAGAAGGCGCGCGCAGCCCTAGAACTTGCGCAGGGCGTGGTTATGATGATTCTGATGCTAGATTTGTTGGTGATGATGATGATGATATCAACAATGAAGGTGAATTCGAGGATATCGTAAACGAAAATGAAGGTAAATTGGTTAATCGATTATCTTTTCATTTGTTAATTTGTGGATTATTTCATAATCAAAGGAAATTGGTGTGCTTTTTTTTTTTTTTTTTTGGGAATTATTTTCAAAGGTTGAAGATGATGTTCTTCTAATTATGATGAATGTTCCTTTATCATGCATTCAATTTGTTAATTGTAATGGAATATGTTTTTTTAAGCCCAATTAATATGTTCTTTGAGTCTAAACTATAGTTCTTTACATTACAAATTATCTTCTTTAAGGTATAATGTTCTTTGTGTTTCAATAATATGAACTATGTTCTTTTTACTTGAATAATATAATATGGTCTTCTATGTTCATGTTCGTTTGTTTTAACTCTTATGTTCTTTTGGATATTGAGTGATATAGTACATATTATTTTAAAATTAGTTTTTACGTCATTTTTAATTATTAAACTATTCATCTTCAATACTATTTATTAAATTTATATTTTTTTTATGTTAACAACATTAAATAAGTGTGTACATTTTTTTTTCAGGATCACGATGGTTGATGGAGATATTCTTTTTGGACATCATATATTGATGATTGGTTTTCAGATCCAACGAACATCTAAAACATTTACAAAGAACATGATTATATTATGTAATAAACACTACTTGAATTAAAATATTTAAATTTAACAAGGATGGTGCAAACAAAAATTTAAAGAACATTTTCACAATAAGCAATAGATATTATCTGACACTAAATGTACATTACAATTACAGTTAGAGAACATGGACATTTAAAATATTTTATCAAAAGATCTAATAAAGATCATAATTAATAGTGGACATATGGAAGAAAAATAGTGCTAATAATTAATTGTACTTTACATACAAAAATAAAGTACATCATATTTTCTGATAAAGAACATTATAAAAATATATATAAAGAACATCACCAGAATTACACATGACCATTATTATTATAACGAATATTATTATAATTACATAAAAAAATTGTTGAAAGAATATGATTGATTTTGGTAGAGATTTTTTAAATTTAAGAAAATCAAATAAAATATTGGTAACTGAAATTTTAAATATGAAAATGAATTTTTGAATTTAAATTTTGAATTTGAATTTTAAAAATAAAATCTTGGAATATTTTGAAGAAAATAATTTTGGAAAAAATATTATTCTGGAATCTTAATTTTTTTGAAAAGATTGTATCAATCAATGCAATCACAATTAATGTGGGATTTGGTTGATTTCTTTCTGAAATTTAATGAATATACCTAAAAATCTCGCGTTCTTCCTAATTCTAAACAATATTCATCATTTTTTTTTGTTTTTTTTTGTTTTATTTTTTTTATTTTTTATTTTTTTTTGAGGTTTTAATGCGACCTGCGTTTAATGAAGAAAGGGGTGTCGTTTTGGGCCGGGTGCACCATGCACCCGGGTGTAGGAATTAGGAAATGATTGTGAATTCTAATCAATAAATAAACAACTTTAGGGGAAAAAAATATAAATACTCTCGTGTAGTAAATCATTACATGTCGCAAATCATAATAATATTTTCTATTATAGTTATAAATGTTTGTGTGAAAAGGTGAATCAAATCTTTTATATTAATAGTAATTATCTTTGTTATTGACATATATAATAAATTATTTTCGTATAAGATTTTATTCTACAATTTTTTTTTTTTTAAGGACACACCAAGAATTGACACGTGTCATTTGGTGTGTCTTTTAGTATACAATATAAATATATATATATATATATATATATATATATATATATATATATATATATATTATTGATATTTAAAATATGTTTACTCAAAATCTTTAAATAGCCTACCTGTCTTATAATTAGACGATCATATAAAGATTCGCCCCATTTATTTATCAGACCCACATTTTATAACTATGGCGGGTCATGGCTTTTAAAGGCCTCCATTCCTATTTCCTATCTCTCTGAGTTATTTTATTGAAGCGCACTCAACGTTCTCCATTGAAGCGTTCTCCGTTGAATCTAATTATTGTATACCCCATTGAAGCAGCTTCTAAGGTAAGTTGTTTGTTGTTGTTATCATCACATCAATTTCATAATCTAGGGTTTATATTTGATCTAATCTAATTTAATTATCAGTGCTTTAAGTTTAGGGTTCGTAAATTCTTAGATTATGAAACATCATATCCAAAAGAAAAGAAAATTATGAGCGTAATTTGATTATTGAATCAAATATCCCTAAAATTATGTATTTTTGGAGATAATTGAATATGAAATTAAATCTCTTTTTCCTGGGCCTAGGGCGGCCGCCCCTCCTGCCCTGCCTGGAATGAATAAAGGAGGTGGTGGAGGTGGACCTACAGCCACTGCTGCTGCTGCAGCCACACAGAAGCAGAAGGCTCTTTTGCAGAGAGTTGAAACTGATGTTTCCAATCTTGTTGACAATTTCACTGTTCTTGTCAATGTTTCCCGGGTCTGTCTTCACCTCCTTTTTATGTACAGTAGTAATTTGTGGATTTTATTTAACATATACTGTTGATTAGTTTCGAGATATGCATGCTTAGTTTCAGCTTGAGTAATCTTAGCTGTGCTTTGCCTGATTTGGGTGACTGTCAATTTTTTGTTTAATTTAAGACTATTTTATTTCAAGTGTGAACCAAACATTAATTTTATAAAAAAATTCAGAGGTTGCTTCAAATACATGAAGGCTTTAGTATGTAAATTTCAATCTATGCTTCCCTGTTTTGGGGTTTTCATTCAAATATGTTGCATATCAATTTGTGAACCAAAAGGTTCCCATGAAAGGGGTGTTTGGTTCAAGTAACTTAGGTATAAGGTATGGGTTAAGAATAGGTAAAACCTATACCTTGTGTTTGTTTAACAAGATACCAATTTCCAAACTCATACCTTAAACACACAAAGTATGGGTTTAGAAACCAAAGGGGGAAGAGGGGTATGGCTCATACGAAGTACCATACTTTCAGGTATCATATAAAAAGAAGTGTTCATTTCCCAACAAAACCTAACACACAGTATTAAGTATCACGTCCCAATCCCATATCACTCCAATCTCATTCCTGATTCCAAACCCATACCACTCAAACCAAACTGCTGCTGCTTCTTTACATAGTAATGAAATGTGGTCATTTTTCAGGATGACTGCTTCTGCAGTGGCATAAGTCAGAACCTTTACTACTTTTTAATTGGATAAGACTTTCTTTTTTAATTTTCTCAATTAGCTTATATCATGCCTGCTTTGTAAAGTTAATCTGTACCTGATAGAAGCGTCATGCTTGTTAAAATCATCCAGCATTCACTATTAAACATGAAAGCTATGCCTAAATTTCACTTTCCTTTTGAAGTGCTAACAATGTGTCATTAGCTATGTCATTAGTAAGGCACTGTTATTAGTATCTATTGAAGTCTCTGAATCACTTAAATTTGTAGGTAAATGATCCACCCGTCAGAAATCAACAAGAAGCTTTCATGATGGAAGTGCGTGCAGCCAGGATGGTGAGAGCATAATCTTATTATCTTAGTTATATGCAGTACAATATTAAGGCACAAGGCTTAAGCCTACTGTCTGTCTCCAAATTTCTTTGTGTTGCAATGTTGTCTAGAACTTGTAATTTTTCAATATATTGCCAGCATTTTCCCAGCTGCATGGCTGTTAATGACTATGTTGCTTTAGATTAGTGTTGCTATGGAAATCTATCCAAGTTGTACTTTGTCCCATAGTTCCTCCATTCCATTTGTGGTGGTGGTGGTTGGGGGGGGGGGGCACGAGAGTTAAGAAAACGGTTATAAGGTGAGAACCAGAAAAACCATCTGAATTACCCATAGAAACCCAGGTGAGAAAGGAACTTAAGAAGATTTCTTAGGTTGTGTTGGATATTTATATTGTGATAGGAGACTATTTGTGAAAATTCCTAAAAAAAAAATAAAAAATACATTGCTATAATTTTAGAATATAAGATTTTAAGATGGCAATCAGCAGCCTTTTTTTTTTTTTTTTTTTTTTAAGAAGGTGGCAATCAGCAGCTGATTGTTCAAGTTTTACTTGTACTGAGTTCAGCTTATTGTTATACTGAGTTCAGCTTATTGTTCCTTTTTTCTCCTCTATATTGATCAATATTTTCACCTAGCATAATCTTCATATGCGAAATTTGTTGTATCCCTTTATTCAATTACAGTTTTGTTCCTGCTGCTTGAGCTTGATAAGTGCATGAGTCTAACATAACCTGACTTGCATTTGACAAAAGAATTATGACTATCTATTGCATAACACATATGTTAACAATTTGCTCTTTCGTACTTAATAGACTTCATGATAATCTTCCTGTTTGAGGTATCGGTCTACTTTGAGATTTGAGAATGACCTCTTGTTTTGCTTCCTTGTAATCTATATTTTTTGCTGTGAGATCCTGGGACTCGACCACTAGCACCTACTATATTTTATTATCTTTTGGCCTAAGGCATTTGAAAGACTAGTTAGAAACCTTGATAACTGCTGGGTGATGAGCAATTTGTTGCCATATTCAGAGTGTATATATATTATTGTCATCATGACTTCAATTCTCGAATTCAATTTGGGATCACAGAACTACATTCGCAAGCATGTCGGGCAATGCAGAGGGTTTGCAGCCTACAATCTCAGGGACCCAGTTACAGTAAGCACAAAAACCTTTATAATGGGGTCATCCTGATGCGGTGACATGGTTGTGATTTAATACCAAGATTATCATTATACGTTATCTCATATAATCTCGATCCCTAAGTTTATTTATTTTTTTTAGCAAGTACTAGTTCTCTTGAGTGGAAATCTCTGTTGTAAGAAACACAGCGAAGAAAGTTGCCTAGTTCTCTCCTGGAAAAAACTGTAATTAAGAAACTATCTGGTAGATAGTCTGTCTTTTTCTTCCCCATTTTTTCTCGTCCCTGAACTTCATTGAATTGCCACTCGATTCCTTTGTCTCTGTATACATATTTTTTCAGGTACAATGTCTCTGTTATTCTGTATACATCTTCATTGTCTTTATTCCACTTGTATGTTTTTGGTTGATTAACAGGTCCAAGCAGCCGACTCATTGTTAAAGTTGGTGTCAGAATTGAAGCAGACTGCTATCTTTTCTGGATTTGCATCGCTCAATGACCATGTAGAACAACGTATTGGCGAATTCAATAAGCTGACAGAAAAAACAGACGTTACTTTGGGTAGAGTTGGGGAAGAGGCAGCAGCTAGTCTCAAAGAACTTGAATCTCATTTCTATTCTTCTTCAGAGAAGGCCTGCGCAGCTAGCCAACCTTCATCACCTTGAGGTGTGCAGTCTAATCTATCTGACTGTTAAAAAGATGTTTAGATATATGTAAAACTTGATTTCTATTATTTGATTGTCTTTCGGGTGATTTAAGGTACAACACTCCACAGTTTTAACTAGGTTTTTTCAAAGGTCGTTTGGGTGGGGGCTATTTGTAATGTAGACTATGTAGCTGTCGATATCAAGCTAGCAGATACTTAGAGCCCCCTGTCGTGTATATGCAGTGATCGAGAACAAGTCTAGGTTTGTCTGCAGAAGAGAATTATTGCTATGTAGGATCTTGCAAAATTCATTCCAAGAGTTGTTTCGGAATACTATTTTCTCTTGAATTTTAACAAGAGATTATATATATGGTTATGTGCATTGGAGATTGTGAAAAAAGATTTTTAAAAATAAACATGGGATTGAATGACTGAGAGGAGTATTCACATACGGGGCATTCTTTAAAAAAAAAATAATAATAATAAGGAAAAATTGACAAGATTAATTCCAACTTTGCTTCATTCGTCAAATAATCCTAACTTTTGATTATTTTTTAATAATCCTAACTTTATACCCTATTAATTTTAAATAGTCCCTAGTGACTTGAAACCGGCTAAACAGGTTAACATTTGTAAATTAGAATTATTTGCACACGTGTCACCACGTGATTGGTAAACAATTTTTTTTTTTAATTGAAATAAATAGTCAGTCAGCCACCCCTTCCCCTCACCTGCTTACCCAACCCCGCCGGCTCTTGGCGAACCCCACCATCCCGGCGACCCACCTATCCTATCCTGGCGAACCTCACTTCGCTCGTCGATTTTTGAATTTGACTATTATACAAATTAGATAGATGTTCCAGTTTGCAATGATGATTGAAGAAATTTAAAAAATTCAGAATTACAATTGTAGAACATCCTGTGAAAGTTAATCAATTTGTGTACTTGTCAAATGTATTTACTCGCTTTCTTAAACCCCCTAAAAAAATTCAATTAGAGGGAAAAAAATAATACCCCAAGGAGCAAAAAGAGGGAAAACTATGTTTCCTTATGGAAAGCTGAAGACATATTTGATGGAAAAAATTATGTTTACATCTTGAGATCTCGGCAAATACAAGTAGATTGTGATTTTGATTACGGTGTAGGCTGACTGAATATGGAAGGGGTGGTCGGAATCGGGGAAGGGAAGGGTGGGGGTGGCCGGATTCCAGGATGGAAGGGTAGAGGTGGCAGGGCCTGATAGGATGGGTTTGGGTTTTGGTATTTTTTAATTTGGTTTGATTTTTTTTTTTTTAGATCAACCATAGGTTGACACATGTCTAGTAACTTGTTATAACTAGTTGGATGACCGATTGAGACCATTGTAAGCAAATTCATATCATAATAATAATAATCCGGATTATTTTGAGCAAATGAGACAAAGTTGGGATTATTTTAGTCAATTTATCCTGATAATAATAATAATATAAATATGCAAGGTAGACTTACTCAATTTTCTGCTGAATAACCCTTAGCACTCCTAAGAATAAAGTTTCCTTGAACAATTGACAAATAGCATTCGGGGTGTAACTGAGCCAATCAAGCATTGTAAGCCCTAAATTTGATTCAAGCTAAGCCAGGCAGCCTAACCTATTGGGGGTAGGCCCGTAGGCTTAATTCAGCTATCAGAAATAATATTTTAACCATTTCACCTTATTGAATTCCTTCCTAATGCTAATTCTAATCTTAGGGGTCTTTATTAATGATGACCAATAGATTACATCATTACACGTGTTTATAAAATGTGGTTATTAAATCATATTAACATTGATATTTGGTAGTCCCATTAGATTTTCTCATCGTTAATTAGTCCATGCATTTTATTTAAGCTAATTTTATATTCCTTTTTATTAAAAAAAAATTTATAGTAACCATATATATTAGTCCATACTTAGATAATTATCAATTATGAACTTTCAAATCAAACACTTTTCAACAACTAATTCAAAACAAAATATAGTAACCATTTATAATTAGTGAATAAATAAAGATAGAAAAATAAGGTGAAAAAAAAGAGGGAAAAGAGTCTTCAATATAATATGAAAAGGCAAGTTTATTAGGTCGGCTACATTATTGACTGCAATAGTACAACAGTAGTAGTAATCAACTAATCATAATCTGCATGGCAATAGTATCTGATTTTTTTAAAAAAAAAAAAAAAAAAAAAAAAAGTTAATCAGGCAGCGTTTAACTAACTTATTTTTTTTTATTTAAATTTACATATTGACTTTTTTTAGAAAATTTAAAATTAGAAATTACGAAATTAAAAAAAAAAAGTCAACATGTAAAACGCTGTCCTGAATAGCGTTCTACACATTGAATTTTTATTTTTTATTTTTTTTATTTAAGAAACCAGGGTATAAAATGCTGTCCGCCTAAAAGTTTAGTTTGATAAATAGCTTGGCCACGAGTCTATTTTAAAAAATTGTTTTATAATTTAGCTTAGTTCGGTTAATTTTCCCTGTTGAACGATAACGACATTAGATTAACATTTGTTGCTAATCTTACTCAATTATAGCAGCTAATCGAAAACGAAAAACCTAACTTAAAACAACTTATTTCAATCATTACTCTTTCATACTCTCTCTCTCCTCCTCTTTAATGGCGGATTCCGATCAACCGCCGGCGAAAATCCGCCCAATCGGCGGCACCGAAAACAGCTGGTGCAAAGCCACCATTGGTGGCACTGGGATAACCGTTTTATCTCTCCTCCTTAACAAATGCCCTGATTTCACTCTTCTCCAAAACGCTATTCACAAACTCCAGAATTCCCACCCTATTCTCCGCGCCAAACTCCATTTCGACCCTTCTACCTCCACTTTCTCTCTCCTAATCCCTTCTTCTTCGTCCCTCAATCTTCACCACTTCGATCTTCAATCCACGGCTCAGATCATCCTATCTCAAAAACCCAATGTGGGTCACACTGATATCAGCTCCTTCCAGATCCTTCTAGAACACGAGCTCAACGACAACCCCTGGAAGAATCTCGACCGTTCATCGGAGGAAGATGATGATGATGATGGGGTTGATGTGTTGCATGCAAGTGTGTATGAGATTGAGGAGAGTGAAAAATGGGCGGTTATGATTAAGCTTCATACTGGGGCGTGTGATCGGACGGCTGCGGTTGCGGTGATGAAGGAGTTGACGGAGTTGATGATGAGTGGTGGTGGGTCCCAGGAGGAGGAGGGAGAAGTGGGTTTGGGGGTTGAAGAGTATATTCCAAGTGGAAAGACGAATAAGCCCTTTTGGTCTCGTGGGGTGGATATGCTGGGTTATTCTTTGAATTCCTTTCGGTTGAGTAATTTGGAGTTTGTGGACCCGAATTTGCCTCGTAGTTCCCGGGTTGTTAGGTTGTATATGGATTCGGATCATACCACCAAGTTACTTGAGGTATATACATTATGCTATACATTGTTCAGTTGTTTTCAATTGTGAGTTTTTGACATGATGTGTTGAATTGTATTATATATTGATTGACTTGTATTTGCTTTTATTGTTAGCTAGTTATTCTTACTTGTGTAATGCATGAATGGTTTTTCGAATCATTGATGTTAGACCATGGAGGACGATTGTACGATGTAGGAGTGTAGATATAAATCGTAGTATTGTTGACTAAACTCATTTGGTTAATAGAGCGAGGCATTTGGTTTTTGTTTTAGAGTGGTTGTGTCGATATAGGTATTGGAATATTTCGTATTGTGTATAATACTATATATGTGCTTATGAAATGAATTGAAAGTATGAATAATGAATATACGTCTTGTGAGCTTTGAGTATTGCTCCGGTTTCTTTCAGTATTGTAATCATTTGAGTTGTAGGAAATGGGAAATTTTACCTAGATAGTGCTATATGACTGTAGTAGTTTGAGACAATGATCATGTGAAGATGATAACAATGAAACTCAAACATAGAAAAGCCTGGATTAAGCATACTACAATGCCAATATTTTAGAGAGATGCAACATTTTTGCGTGTATGAGTTATTACTTACTACTATTGATGTGCAAATCTTAGAAAGGAACGCATATACATATGATGGGTCGGTTGAATGTTTTGTGATGACTTTATCAAAAAGAAGGATTTTGAAGCAAGAAGTGGTGTTGGCTGACATGGTTATAGCGATAGATTATATGTTGTCAGGTTTTAAGCTGTCAATCAAGGAATTTTTAATTTTAAGATATTTAGAAAGGCAATCAAGCAAAATACACTAAAGGAGCTAGTCATACCTGTGTGTTGCTGGCCTATTTAATCATATTTTTGGTTAGCTTCATGAAACGAGTCATTCATCTTTGTTAGAGTGATGTGTTGATTGGGATTTTATTAGACTCACTGTATGTTCTGGCTTAAAAAGCCAACAAAGGAACTCACATGCACATGATGGGTTGATCAAATTGTTTTCTGAAGATTTCATCATACAGAAGGAATTTGAAGTAAGATTGTTGGTTTTCGTAGTACCAAGGCCACAATTGTCAGGTTTAAAGTTGCAGATGAAGGAAAGTTTGCTTTAAGGTACTAAGTAAGGTATTCAAGCAAAAATTTCTTGGGTATCCGTATCTAATTTTGTTAGTATTATAGATAGGCCTTTGACTGTCCAGGGCAAAACTTTTTCATAGCATTCCTGATGGATTACTTTTGATCTTGGCTTTGGCTGGAGAATTATATATGGTTTTGGTGGGGATGGTTGTCCAATCAGGGTGAAATTCTTGATGGTACTGTAACTTATTATGAAGCTCCAGTGACATTTCTTTCATCCATTGTTGTCTTTTTGAACTATAATTTCGCAGTATATGATCATCAGAAATTACTATTTTCATCTTTTGAACTATAATTTCGCAGTATATAATCACTTTGTAACATAGTGCTGTATTGCTTTACCAGTTACTACAGTCTGTTAAGAAACCTTTGTTATTGTAATGCTGCTGAGTCATACAAATAGGGATATTCTTCACCCATATACTAGTAATTAATTCATTATGAACGGCTGGAAGTTAGTGCTTCTCATATCTCACAAATTTACAAATAAGGTGTTGCATCCCCCCCTAAAAAACCAGTGTTGTTTGCAGTCCTATTTCAGATGTACTTGGAATGCATACATAGTTAGATCACCTGATTGTTGTGAACTTTGAGTAGCTATAACCAAAATAGAAGTTATCTGTCTCGGTGGTCTGGCAATCTGGCCTCTCATTTACAATTATGTGACTTTGGGAAGATCTAGACTTTACATGTTGACCTCTCCCATCCTCGCAAAAAAAGCCACAGTTAGTTTGTTGTTATAGTCCCTTTACTGACAATTTTTAGCAACACTGAGCTAGTAGCAATGGTTTGTGGTGCATTGTCTCATGTACTCACTGTAACACCCCCCCCCCCAACCCCCCCCCCCCCAAAAAAAAAATAAAATAAAATTGCACCAAGGCTTACCTTGATATGAGTTTCTAATGGCATATATTACTGCATAGTTTGGACATTGCATGAATTCTTTTGTAGGTGGACCTTTTTCTTATTTTGGCTGGCTCTTGATCCTTAGGGCAGCAGTAAGTAGCAGTAACCAGTTCTTTACAGGAGATGATGATCTCAGGTGAAGAAAATGGAGGGAGATGGGAGCATGTGAGCACTGGTATCTTCACTTGTTGCAAGGGAGGTTTGGCAGCCAAAAAATCACTATGGAGGATCGTGTTTATGAAAAGGAGGGGTGGGGGTGGGGGGATGATTTAAGAAATTGGAAGATGAGCGGAAGGTGGAAACTAGAACCATGTGCCTATAACTAGATCAATTTTCAAAAAACACTTTCATATCTTTTTGAAAGAAAAAGAAAACGCCTTTTATTCTTTTCTGATAGCTTTCTTCAACATCAATCACATAATTATCTCTTATTACCTTGTTTGATACTTTAAAATTTAAACCTTCTCTCATGTTTGTTGTTGCATTGCTGCTAGCACTGTTCTGTTAGTGTTTGCTATGATATCTCCCCAAAGAATTTTCAAGGCAATTTTGGTCTTCTATGCTCCATGGTTGGCATTTCACAGTTGTCTCATCTTTTCGACCATTATCAAATGCAATGTTCTTTAACCTTTGTTAAGCAGGGAAGGTTGGCAGTTGGGAAGCAGGGAAGTGGCAGTATTAACTGATTGTTGTTACCGATGGTTGTGTTCTGGTGCGGCATTCCTCTATTCTTTCCTTTTGCTGTTCACTCGGACTCATCTTTAAGACATTAAGAACACAATTATAAAATCCAGCCTCTCCAATCTCCATACAAACCCATCCCTGGTTGAATTAGACATATATGGATAGATATTTAAGATGTCTGTGTGAAATTCAGGTACATTGGAAATCAGGATGATGATTAGGAGGGCTAGGAAAATTTATTGAGTAATAAATTCGTTTAGGGGCTAGATTGAACATATAACATAGTTCAGGACACCAAGTGACTCATTTAGGGGCTAATTTTTCCAAAGATGTTAGTTAAATATGTCAGTAATAAAGACCAATGTTGCTCTATGGTACAGAATGTTGGGCTTCTAAGAAGGAGCACATTAAAAAGATGGAGGTTACGGAAATGCGAATGTTAAGGTGGATGTGCGGGAACACTCTAAGAGATAGAATCAGAAATGAGGTTATTCGCAAGAAGGTAGGTGTGGCAGACATTGCAGATAAACTAAGGGAAAATCGTCATTGGTTTGGGCATGTAAGACGGAGACCCGAGGGTGCACCGGTACGAAGAGTGGGACCATGGAGGGGTTAAACGAGGGAGAGGGAGACAGAAAATGACTTGGTTGGAAGGAGTTAGGAAGGATATGAAGTATATGAATGTGCATGAGAATGAGGCAATGGATCATAAGGGATGGAGGAGGAGGATCTTTGTTGATGACTACACGGAATAATCAAATTTGGTTCATGTAGCCGACCCCACTTATTGGATTAAGACTTTGATTGATTTATTTTTTCATTTTTTTAATATCTTCTGGCATGAAGGAATTTTAGAATCAATTACTTTTTTTTACCAGATTCGGAGTGCTGAGATTTCTGATGATAGATAAACAATAATATTGCGATGCAAGTTTCATCTCATCAGCAGTAGTAGAAGTTTTCCCAAACAATTGTAGACTGGTGGGCTTGAAGCATTGTTTGCGAAAATAAACAAAATTAATCAATAAAAGAGAAGAGGATAGGAGAGAGACACTGATTGTTGGGGCTGAACTATTATGTGGGTTGTTATTACAGTGAGAGGGGGGGGGGGAGAGTAATGAATTTCCCTCATATCAGTCATAGGAAGGCGAAATCTACTGGCGAAACACTTTAACCTCAATCCAGGCCTATGATTGCAGCCCATAGTTTTTACTGCCCTAACTTTTACCCCTCTTTTCACCCAATGTAGGGAAGCCCTAAACATATTTAAATTGCATCGAAAGCTTAATGTAGTATTAGAAACCCTGAAAACCCCTATCATGGTCCTAAATGAACATATAACATATACTTCAATATTTATGAACTTATAGCTCAAAGATTACAAACTAAATTAATCAATAAAAGAGAAGAGGAGAGGAGAGAGACACTGATTGTTGGGGCTGAACTATTATGTGGGTTGTTATTACAGTGAGAGAGGGGGGGGGTAGAGTAACGAATTTCCCTCATATCAGTCATATGAAGGCGAAATCTACTGGCGAAACACTTTAACCTCAATCCAGGCCTATGATTGCAGCCCATAGTTTTTACTGCCCTAACTTTTACCCCTCTTTTCACCCAATGTAGGGAAGCCCTAAACATATTTAAATTGCATCGAAAGCTTAATGTAGTATTAGAAACCCTGAAAACCCCTATCATGGTCCTAAATGAACATATAACATATACTTCAATATTTATGAACTTATAGCTCAAAGATTACAAACTAAATTAATCAATAAAAGAGAAGAGGAGAGGAGAGAGACACTGATTGTTGGGGCTGAACTATTATGTGGGTTGTTATTACAGTGAGAGAGGGGGGGGGGGGGGGTAGAGTAACGAATTTCCCTCATATCAGTCATATGAAGGCGAAATCTACTGGCGAAACACTTTAACCTCAATCCAGGCCTATGATTGCAGCCCATAGTTTTTACTGCCCTAACTTTTACCCCTTTTTTCACCCAATGTAGGCAATCCCTAAACATATTTAAGTTTCATCAAAAGCTTAATGTAGTATTAGAAACCCTGAAAACCCAATGATTATATCATGGTCCTAAATGAACATATAACATATACTTCAAAATTTATGAACTTATAGCTCAAAGATTACAAACATATATGCTATGCTCATAATATTTGAACTATATGCTCAATTTTGCTGCTATAGCTCATTTTATTGAATTTTATGCTCATCTGGGAGTACCCTATCCATGATATATTTTTTACTGAAAAGAGTGAGAACCCACCTTCTGGTAAATTCTCTAGATGGGATCATATGTGCCAAGAAGTGGGGTATATAATTAAACTGGCGTACAACAAAACAATACAAATAGCATTAGAGAAGAAGCAAATTGTACATCTACTAACAATGAAATAGCCTGAAAATAATATGCTTAGAACCTACCAAGCAGGATCTCAATCAGCAAGCATCATTTGCCAATCTGGTTCATTGCATTTAGTGGTGGAGAATGGAGGAAAATTGAATCAAATTATACAGAAAGACCACAATTCTTCTCAGGAAAATGATCTGATCTGAGCTGCAGTAACAAGTAGGAACACAAAGGGAGCAGTAGCTAATTTCTATTTCACGGTGCAGCCTGAGGCTAGTGATGTTGACTCATGTTTGCATCATAATTTTTAGTTCATGAATGTTAAATATTGGTTCATGCTTATTTGACATATCGCTTCAGAAGGAAAGAGTTGTGAGCATGCAATTCTTTCAGGAAGGACCTGCTTAAAGATTACTGATTCAAATTTTCAGGGATGCAAGACTAGAGGGATTAAATTATGTGGTGCCCTGTCAGCAGCAGCTTTGATTGCTGCACGGTTGTCCAAATGCCTTCCTGATGGTGAATGGGAGAAGTATGCTGTGGTGACTCTGATTGATTGTCGTAAACTTCTTGAGCCCGCCCTTTCTAGCCATCATGTTGGTAAGTCTGTACGGTCTTTCTTTGCTATACATCTGAATTATCTTCACAGAATCAGATTGTATCATGTGCTTTGTGAATTACTATTGAAGCACAAGTGTCTTTCTTCCTTTCCTTGGCATTATGGTTTTCCTGCTACTATATGACCACTTGTATGGTATTTTGCGATCATTATATGGTATTATACTAGTTTGGGTTGCTATTGTAATCGCTAATAGTTTTATACGATTAGTACTTACCAATCAATTAATCTTTTTCAATTTTGTTTTAATGTGTATTGTTTTCAAAATTAAGCTAATATTAAAGTTACATCTTAATTTCATGAACCCTTTTTCCATATTGTTTGATTCCCCTCTAATTTAAGATTTCACTTCCTTTCTTTTTAATGATACATTTTTTATTTTTTATTTTTTTAAATTATAAGGGATAGTTCTATTTTAGTGAGCATATTTTTGATGACTACATTATTTTTGGTATGAATAGTTGACTACAGTGAGATGGCAACTTATGGAGTAAAGTCTGATTATCCTTTTCTATTCATACACTCTCCACCCATTTTAAATATCCTATAATATATTGCAATATAGGTTAAGAAAAGTTGTGGAATATTCAGTAAAATTGCAAGTGGAGAGGTAGAAAGAATAGTTAGAGAATGGGGAAGAAAAATGAATGTTTTAAATGAAAAGGAAATGAAAGGATTATATTAGAACATCCTTATATGACAAGGGGAAGTTTTAAATGTGAGGGTAACTGATAAAATCATGCTATAGTTCAGGATACCTTTATGAAGTTTTTCCGTTAGCTTTTAATGATAGCGACCATTGTCCTTCTCCCTCCACTAAGTGAGAAAAGCAAAAAGGATAGATTACAGCAATAAAATTATTTTTGCTATGGACTTTGTTTCAGCCTTTCCATGCAGCAGTCTACCATTTCCTTTTGTTGTATCAGGAGATGCTTATGCACCCTCTGATGGGTCTGATCAAATAATGAGGTTTTCCAATCAATTTAGGTCAGCAGAATTAAGAACTCTATAAACAGGGATAAGGACTGGTAATCAAAGGCCTTCCCTTGAACCAGCTTTGGTGAGACTTAGCAACCTTGTGCACTTGTTAGCACTTTTTCTGCGCAAGCCTGGCCTGCTTCCTTTTTGTTTTGTGTGCATACAAATGCATTACAAACTCTTAACTAATTGCAAGAATATCCTCGTCATTGCTTGATGATTTATATTTGGAGGTCCTTTGCATTGTTCCTTAATCAGTGTGCTGTTTGCTTTGTGCCTTTAGATGAATCAGCAAGTGCAATGAACTGACCTAGGGGAGGGCATTATGGGTAGTCTAAAATTTTTAGTAGTCATCAAGTTAGTATAAATAAGGAAGGATATGCAACAAATTAAGAGAGGTCACCTATGCGGATGAGACAAAAGCTCAATTTAGTTACATCCTAGGGATCGAAACCATGTACTACATCAATAGGGAGAAGAAATGATTAGGCAGGAAATTGGTGAGAAAGTTTTGGGAGACTTGTGACCTATAGTCACTACCTTGGAGAGTGATAGCCTTAAGCTACCAATCACTGCAAGCTTGTAAAAAGATTTAACTTTATCAATCATATAGTCAATCTTTTCTCTCTATTTTCCTGTTATTTTGTCTGAGCAAGTTAGTAGTAATCTGAGTCCATTACTGCAAGTAGGCAATCTAAGTAGAAAGCAGCTATGAAGCCACTGATGTCTGGAACAATTTAAATATGCTCAGTGTCCTCCTTTTCTTTCGCTTGGTGGTGAGTGTTGTGAAATTAATGGATTTTAAGGAAACGGTCTCTCATTAAAAATTTCCAAATTGGCAGAGGGGAGACTTCTTGATAATACTTTTATTCCTCTACGGTTTATTTCTCAAGGTTTGAGTTTCTTTGCAAGTCCAGAATTTGTGGTCCATCTAAGACCACATCACTCTAGATGGCTTATTTTCTTTGGTGGGTGAAGCCCTAATTTCCTTTACCAAGCTTGGGCTTTCGTATGGAAACAAAACTAGAATTAATGGCTTCTAAGGATCCAGAGAATTAGAGTCTATAAAGGTTGAAATGTTTCTTTGTTGGATACTGATTTAACTTCCTAGTGTTCTTTTGAGGACTGCATTATGCATATCCAATCTGTCTTTCTATTATTATCCTATAAAAGTTGTTCCTTTTGAGTTTCTAATGGCTTATGGCTGATAGCTCAGGTGACACAAACAAATTTTGTGCTCTTGGATTTGGGATGGGAGAGAATATATATAGCCCCAAAGCTGAGAAAGTTATGTTTATTGGTTGCTGGTGTCAAATGTCTTTGATGGGAAAATGGCTTTGGATTTTCTGCCATAAATTTAATTTCCTTTGGTATGGAGCAACTAGAGTTAGGTTGCTGTATAAATTTAGTGAATGAAACATAATAGCAGGGAGTCGCAGACCTCACAGTATCCCTTGCGAGTTCATTTCCCAAAGCTTCTCAAGTAAGGGGAGTCTAGCTGCATTATGGGAAGAATCTTGGGCATTGTAATTCTTAGGTATTCTGCTTTTAAGATCAGGAGTTGAATGAGCTTGCTTTTGTTGGTTATTCTTAGGCTTACTACTTCCAAGGAATCCAGTTAAAGCAGTTCCTCTTAAAAACATTTAAGGACAGTTAACCGTGACACTTATTTTCGCTATTTCCAACTTCTATTTTGAAGGCTATAGTTCTAAAGTACATGAGAGATTTTAAGAAGAAAACTTGGGGAGACTTCAAACTAATGACAAGATGCATGTTTTGAGGACCCATTTAAAGTTATCAGGTATCACTGATACTCTGTATGAATTTTGGGAAGTGAAAGATGTTACTTGAGTTTTGGATAGCTTAAGAGGAAGAAAAAATTGTGTTTGTTAACTTTGGGTATTAAGTGGGTGATTAGTTACAGAGAAACGATTGTGCTTTTATTTTTATTATTTCTTCTTTCTTTCTAGCTTCTCTTTGCATGTGTTTCATGGGGCTTCTTTAGAAACCTCTATTTTCTTAGTTTTTGAAGGATTTCTTGTCCCCCTTCACTCTATTCTTCTTTATTGATACATGTTAAAGAAGGGAGGAAATGCTGAGTGTCCAATGTGTTTTGTCACACTAATCGTTAGTATGATAAAATCGTTTGCTTTGTGTTGATTATTTTTCTCAATGATTAAGCCAATTGTTTGTAAATACTCGCTGCTGTATTGCATGTATAAAGCCATAAAGGAAGGAGTTATTCCAGTATTTTTGGTTACTGTATGAAAATACATACAAGCAGCTGGAAATGTGAATTTTGTTCACTGTGAGCTTTTATGTGGAATTTTATCTTTTTTTGACGTGAATTGGTTGTAAGCTTTGTTAACATACAAATTTTGTTTGAAAATAACCTTGCTGCTTCTCCATGCATGGATTCAGGATTCTATCATTCTGCCATCCTCAATACTCATGACATGAAAGGAGGCGAGGAGCTGTGGGAGCTCGCCGGAAGAACTTACACATCCTTTGCAGATGCAAAGAACTCAAACAAGCATTTTTCGGATATGGCTGACCTCAATTTTCTCATGTGCCGGGCCATTGAAAATCCAGGTTTGACTCCATCTTCTTCCTTGAGAACCTCCTTTATCTCGGTTTTTGAAGATCCGGTAATTGATGAAACAAATGAGAACCATAAGGAACTAGGGATAGAAGATTACATGGGATGTGCCTCTACTCATGGTGTGGGCCCTACCATTGCTATATTTGATACTGTAAGGCAAGGCAAACTGGATTGTGCATGTGTCTATCCATTTCCTTTGCATTCAAGAGAACAAATGCAAGAATTGGTTGACAATATGAAGAAAATCCTTATTAATTGTTTGTAATTCTTTTGAGAGGTAGAGGCTTTAATAAAGCTTAGCTGACTTGTATGAATTTGCGGCTGTATAATTAAGGGAGAAATGTAAATGATTCATCATTCCTTAATCTTTCTGCAGTATGTTACTGCAATTTACGTGATGATCCTACCTTGTCTAGAGGAAACTTTCGTACCCCCTCCTTGCAGATGTTCGACATTGCTGCTATACTGCTTATAGTCAGCATCCCTTCAATTTGTTTGTCCTTTTCCTTTCTATTTCCCTTTTTCTGACAACAGCAACCATTGAAGATGTTTCAGTTCAGTCGATGATTGAGACATTCACATTGAATATGGTTGTTTTGTTTGGTAATCTTTAATATCCAATGAAACTAAGGTTAATTTTATAGTGTTCTGCTTTAGAGGATGAATGTAGTGGTTACAAGAAAGGATTACCAGAATCAAGGTAATCAATCAACTAGACAAAATTTGTTTTAAAAGAGTACACATGGGAAAATGATCGAATACGATCACAAATTAGAACAGTGGAGTAATCTGTGAGGGTTATTAAGACAAGCTGGCAAATTTTGCAAATCAGTACTTTCCTGATATTTTTGTTAGTCATAATATTTCCCAAAATAGAGGATATCCCAAAATAGAGGAAAGCAGGGACAACCCCCCATTCCTTAAACCTTGCTTGTAGCACAGCTGCACAGTAGCACACTTCCTAACCAGTTCCGTAAAAGTTCGCTTGCAAAATATATTGTGTATTGAGAAACGAAGGGAGTATCGTTTTACATTTACCTTTATCTTCCATAAAGTATGAGTATAGTTTGTACTACTAACATCTTAGTTTTTGAAGAGTTTTGTACAACTTTTAGATAGATGATTTAAAGACTATTCTATTCTTTTTTTTTTAAGAGAAAGACTAATCTATTTTATACTATGAATAATTTTTTGATTTGTCAAATAAAAAAAAAAAAATGTCAAACACAAGCTGTTAAGCATGTTGTACGGGTCCTACGGACTTAAGTCCAAGTCAGTACAACCATGAAAGTTGGTTGCTTTGAAAATGACACCTTACTAGATCCTTGGACGGTAGGCAACCCTAACCTAATTTAATCTTTGGCTGCATTTTGTTTAGAAAAAATGAAAACTAATAATCATATCTTTGCCTTTTCTGCTTAAAACAATCCTATCTTTTCAAAATCTCAAAACAATCCTACTTTATACCCTCATCTTCTTAAAATAGGTCCTTTGACCTATAACCTGTTAAAGAGTTTTTTTTTTAATTTTTTTTTATTAATTCTCTTAGCTTCTTCAACCTCAAGTCTCCCTTCTTCAAGCTTCTTCCATGGCCACCACCACACCAACTCCCTTCCATAGCCACCACCACACCAGCCACCCCCCCCGCGACCACCTTGAAACCCCCTAAACACGACCACCCATTGCCCGAAAACCCCCTAACCCTTGAATCCTACCACCCCTTACCCGAAAACCGACCACCGCAGCCACCCCCAAACTCGACAACCCATGAAACCCCTAAACCCGACCACCCACGAAACCCCTAAACCTCCCACGAAATTAAACCCAAACCCAGAAAACAAAACTCAAACCTAGAAAACCTAAACCCAGAAAAACGGCAAAACCCAAATCGAAATGGGAACCCAACCCCAAAAAACCCCAATATGAAACCTCGATGGCGGAGGATCGGAGCCAATGACGACGGAGGAGCTAAAGAGGGTTGCGGTGGGTAGGGAGGCCTGGAGTGGGATTGCGATGGCAGTGAAACAGAAAAAGGGAGGTGGGGAATGGGGAGGGGGTGTTGATCAGGTGCGGTGGTGGGGAGCTTGGAAGGGAAACTTATTTTTGTTTTTTTTTTCTTTTTTTTTTTAAAAAATTAAAAAAATTAAAATTGGACCAACACGTGGCAAGTCACCTTTTAAAACAAGTTACCAATTTCACAAACCGGTAAAATGCTTGTTTTCAGAAGATGGGTGTATAAGGTGGGATTGTTTTGAGCAGAAAAGACTAAGGTGGGATTATTAGTTTCCATTTTTTCTTTTGCTTATTATTTTTATATATGTTTGATAATAAGAGTGTGAGGAATAACTTAAGTGGTTAGAGCTCTCCTTCTGGTTTTAAATGATCGTGGGAAATGATCGTGGGAACGATTCTCATCATCCGCTCTTGTGGCTCTCTAAACACCAAAAATATATATTTGATAATGAGGAAATTATAATTGGCTACTCCGTAATGGAGTAATGGAGGAGCAACCTAAAGCATTCCTTTCGAATGATGAGGGAAAGCCCGTTGTTACAAGAATTGAACCCATAGAGCGTTAAAGGGAAGTGATCGTGATCATGATTGGCCATGAAGTCAGTCCGCTGTATTATTTGCTTCAGGATAGCAATGGTTAATCGGAAATAATAAAAGAACTTTGACTATATCTTGTTCAAAGTCAGTCATTCATCATTGAGAACAAAAAGGCTAACCGTATCTTTGCTATGTTTATTGCAAATTGCAATTGACTCTGACATCATGAATCATGATATTCATACCAATGCCTTTATACATACTCTATAATTATTTATCTCAATACCTGTTTTTATTGATTAAGCATCTACTAGATTTGTGATGTTAGGGTGGAAAATTATAATTACTTCTCTTAATTTGTCCCTTTTTCTTCTTCAGTTGTTGTTTAACATGATCTCATTATTACCTAATACATACATGAGCATGTCTGTGTGTTAAAATCCAACCTCAAGCGTCATGGGAAATTACTGTTATTATCAAAGTGTAAAGTAGAACCATGGTAGCATTACGCTTTGTATGTAGGCCCATCATTAGCCGATGTAAACTATCTTGCCAAGGACGCGTCTCACTCTCTCAAATAAGGGAATGATCGTTGATGCTAGATAGCTTGGTTGGTTATTCTGGGTTGATCCTTAAAATTTAACATCAAATTTGTTTCACATTATTGTTATTTGAATCTCTTTATAAAAATTGGGAAAAAAAAATTACAGAGTACTAAATTTTATATTATTAAAACTTAAGATAAAAGTTCGTCTATTTTTTTTTTTTTTTTTTTTTTTGCAATTGCATATTTATATGGAGTAGTAGACTGACTAATTTTCTTTATAAGCAATAAAATATAGAATACCATTGCAATATTGCTTGTCAATATTTAATATTCAAATTCTTAATATGTGTACATTACTACGTAACCTTAAAGTGACTCGTTTTGGAACGGAGCAACTAAAATATCTAAGGAAAATTTATGAACATAGGCCATGGAAACGTAGGTACTTTATTCAATGGAGGCTAGGTTTGAAATAAAAAAATAATGTACCTTATTCAATTGTATGAAGTATTTTAAATATATTTGTTGTAAGATCGAATCATATTAGAGACTTGTTGACAATTACATTAGAATTTAAATCAAACTAATACGGAGTAATAAACATTGGCCGTGGTACGGTTTGGAGATACTTTCTTCAATGGAGTTTAGGCTTGAAAGAAAGAAGAGCCGACGAGGATAAATTGAGAGGAAAAAAATTTGGTTAACATATGTAACCCCGTCCAGTTAAATGAAAGAAAATGTATCAATTTTTATTTTACGAAGTATTTTAAATGTATTTTTCAGTTCATACATGCAATCGGGTATATGTTCTAATTTGTACATATCAATACAAAGTATTGAGACTCGTTGACAATAACATTAGAATTTAAATCTAACTAATGAAATTTTGTTGATAGATTAGTTTAAAATTCTAACTTAAGTATATGAATTAATATGTAAATTAAATTAAATCAATCATCTTGCACACCAATGTCATCTAAAAAAAAATAAAACAAATTATTGTATGAATGATTCCTAACAACTTGTCCCAAAAAGAAAGAAAAGAGATTGTGCCATGGCACAAAAATGAATATTCACTCAATCACTCGTCATATGACAAAGTCTACAAGCTAAAACAATTCAAATAAGTGATTACACACCATAATGTTAATTAAAATACCAATTTAAAATGTTTTAAGGAGAAATAATGTTGTTTTCTTCTCATTTTTATAACTTATTTATGTTCATGTACCAAAAAATAAAACTAAAAACTAATCATGCATCAGCCTTTTTGTTGGGCAACAAATACTAGTATATCAACTGCTTGATATATACATACCGAACATACGTAATAATAAAACATACTTCGTATTTGGCTACCCAACTTCGACATTGTCAACTCCGACCTCTAGATCATATGCTCGGTATGCTCACTGGTCATGAGTTCATGACATCCTATAGTATTCGGAAATAATAGACACATACATTATTTTGACTTTTAATTTTCCTAGTACAAATGTAATGTTTTGTACGCGACAATTTTAAATTTTGAAATTAATTCGACCATTTCCTTTTCTACATTAATTAAACAAGAATGGATATTTGATCATTGTTTAAATTTTGAGGTATTGGATGGAATTGCTAGTTTTTAACATTATCTACAAATTAGACCCTGAAAATTAGTGATTTGTTGGTGGATAAATGTATTAAAACGTGCGTCAGGCCGGCGTGTCGCCTCTGTTGCTGAAAGAAATTCATGGGCGAATGTCGTACCAAAATGAGATGTTCAATAAAATTTGCAATTTTTCTAATAAAACTGTTCGGGCTAATTCACACAAATAACTTTTACATTAATAAGTTGAATTTAACTTCATCTTTTTGACAGGTAGTTAAATTTAATTAAAGTAAGTTAAAAGTTAAGAAACAAATATGTTTGTTTTAGGCCCTTTTCCTCACTTGGCTCCCTTTGTTACGAGGTGGAATGCTAGAGGTTGTAACGAATATGTTTGTTTAGATCATTTCTCTCAAATTCTCTTAACTTTGGCGGAAATGAACCTCTATTCATTTAATCTCTACCGGTTTGTTTCAAAAGAAAAAAGGTTAAGAAACAAATAGGTTATGCTAAGCAAAATTTGGTAGAAATAAGTCTGAAATCATACAAAATCAACAAAATAAGTTCAAATTAGCATTATTGAGCGCCCAAGGTTGTTACACTATTTGAGCATTGATTAATTAACTTATAAGGGATACAACACCACATTTTGCCCATCTCTCAACCGCTAAAAATTATTTGGAAACGTAGTGTAACTTTCGAAAGTATACATTAGCATTAAACTTATAATGTTAGCCTTTTATAGCTACTCAATGGTAAATGGTAAAAATGAAGGCATGAAATCAAACATGAAAAAAAAGGATCGGTTGATACGATCCTGGTAACACCACATGCATTTACAATGTCACAAATTTGTAAAATTTAGGTGTATATATATAAACATGTTGACTTATCTTCATAGTCCTCTAGCAAGCATTGAAAAAATCGAGTATCAGTTTATCACATTATCATTATGATATGAGACATCACCACACCTATTCGAAATACCATTGTACGAAGTAAATTTATTACTCCATATAACTTACTTTTCTTTTGGCATCCGCTTTCTGGTGTTTTTAATCTAAATCCACTCTATTATTTGTTGATTTTGATTTGGAATTTGCAGCAGCAACTATCAATTTGCTCCAAAACTTAATTAATGACATGCCAATGTCAAAAAATAAAATAAAACATGTCATACGTGAGCATATTATATTTATCAACCACATCATCTACGACAAATAATCCATGGGAATGCAGTTTTACTACTCCTTGGAAATTACTCTCAGAGTTTCCTAAATCTAAAGGTATTACAGAGACTTAGTTACAAAATAATGGCCTAATTACCCTTAATTACCTACAATTAAACTTAATTAAACTCTACGATTATAACTCTTTTATGTACACATACTTACATACAAATAATCAGACAACAATAACTTCCTCAAAGAGTTTCCTCATGTCAAACCTTCCATGGTTACTTTCTACGGCGTTAACCACTTCTTGAAAAGTCGAAACGCTGCATGGTACAATAAGGCCATTCTTTTGTTGAAACCCGAACTCATCATAAGTCTTCTCTAGCAACATCTTGAAGAGGGGATGAGAAAGAAAACTCGTGGGGACGAGGAATCTTTCCCTCCCCTCCCCAACATATACTGCGAAGAACCCTGTAGGGATCTTCGTGGGAGAAATTGAATCTTCTTCCAACGATCCTTTAACTAGCAATGATTGTCGATGTGAATACTCACAAGAATGGCAACTATCAACTTTGTTGATCGTCGCCTTTGTTTTCTTGGAAAGATTAGACAAGGATTTTACCACTCTAATCTTCTTCAACATGTTAACTAAATTAACAAAAAATTAGAGAGGAAGTTGAGAGAAGTTGAGTGGGTTGGTTGAAGGTTGAGAAGAAAAAAGAGAGGTATTTATATTTGTAATGTGGGAAATTAAGGGGGAATGTATGTCTTTTGTAATGGTATCATGTTGACTTAAAACATTAAGGAGAAATTAAAGGAAATAAAAATAATCAATCAATCATTGTAGGGTGTAAGTTCTTTGCCTTATTTGTTTCTTTTTAATAATAGGCATATTAGTTTGATTGACTTCTTGTACAATTTGATTCGTGTACTTTTTTTAATTTTTCTATTTTTTTATAGGAAAATTAGTTGCGATTTCATGATATGATTTGCTATGATTGACGATGATCTATGTTTTTCCCTACTAGAATACATCCTTTTAAAATATATACAAGGATTAGGTAAATATTCTTTGGGATTTAATTTAAGAGTCTAGGATAAACAAAATTGCCGACTACGGCCAATAAGGCTAAAATGTATATTATAATTAGCTGGAATTAAAAAGCTTAAAGGAGGGTTATGTTAAATATATGGTTGTAGTTAAATTTGTCCAAAATCCAGACTATTTGCATTATATATGGTTGTAGTTAAATTATATATGGTGACTTTGTATTGCCAAAACTTTCAGCAATTGGCGGAGTGATTAGTTTTATTATTAATATATGTGACTAGCTAATTTGTTAAAGAGTACATAACCGATTTTTATGTTATGTACGGAGTATTTGATCGAAATGTGGCTTTTTGTTTATTAATTAGCGATTTCTTATAATATGGAGTATCAATATTCAACCAAAATTTTTTTGTTCTGAGTAGGAATTGGCTCCACAAAGAGTTTTGAGCACAAGATTATCCCAAATGACAAAATCCGGAAAGAAAAAAAAAAAAAGAAATGAAAATAGGCGGCTCAAACCTAGCCATATCGTTTTCCTATGATTCTGATGTTTGGTAATTATATGAGAACGATCCCAGGATCACCAAAAATCGGGAGGGAAGCTCTAACCACCTGGGCTATCCCTCACTCTCTATGAACCCAATATACTAAAAATTAGTTTTTCATTTAAGTTACTATGGTGCATTTTATTCACTTGATATCTATTAATCTGAACTTTTTAAATCTAATCTGACATTATCTTCACTAAATAAAACAAATTATATTAGTTGTAACTTGAACTTGAGTAACATTGTCATTGATTTTCCTTGGTTTGTATTACTGTAATCACAAGGTTTATATACAACCTAAGAGAAGAGAGTAGTAGGCCTTAGACATTGGCCAATTTAGCTAATTACAATACTAAATACAATATTAGGGCTTAACACCCCCCCCTCAAGTTGGAGCATGCAGGTCACAAATGCCCAACTTGCCAAGTAGATACGTAAATTGTTGCTTCCCTAAAGCCTTAGTAAAAATATCTGCGAGTTGTTCAGTAGTCTTCACATGTGACGGGCGAATAACACTTTCCTGAATAGCATCCCGAATATAGTGACAATCAACCTCATTGTTCATGAAATACCGGATTCGAAGCTATATACAAAGCCGATTGGCTATCACAAAACAAATTCATCGCACGCGGATGAGAAACCCCCAAACTATCGAACAACGCTTTCAACCATTTTAGCTCTGAAGTGACTATGGCCATGGACCGATACTCTGCCTCTCCAGAAGATTTAGAAACAATATGTTGTTTCTTGGTTTTCCACGAAACTGGAGAACCACCAAGAAACACTAACCAACCAATGATCGACCTCCGCGTTAAAGGACAACTAGCCGAATTGGAGTCACACCAACCTGTCAAATGTAAATCACAATCTGAACTCAAGAGAATCCCTTGCCCCAGACAACCCTTTAGGTAGCGAACGACACGTAGAACTGCTTCCTAATGATCCTGACGAGGTTGATGCATAAATTGAGACAAAATATGTACGGAGTAGGCCAAATCCGGCCTAGTGAACAACAGATAAATCAAGCGACCCACAAGGCGCCTATACCTCTCGGGATCATCAATGAACGGAGTATCCAATTTTGCAAGTGTATGGTTCTGCTTAATCGGAACTCCAGCTGGGCGTGCCCACAAACCTGATTCAGCAATAATATCTAAGGTATACTTTCGTTGACATAAAAATATGCCTTTCGGACTTCTAGCAACCTCAATACTAAGAAAGTACTTCAGAACTCTCAAATCCTTCATATGAAAACAATTGCTCAAGTATGTCTTAAAAGCAGAAATCGCAGAGGTATCATTTCCAGAAATTATCAAATCATCAACATACACAAGGACATTGAGTTGACTAGACCCTTGGCTCAAAGTAAACAGAGAATAATCAGAGTACGATTGTGTAAAGCCGTAACTTTTGAGAGAGCCGGCTAGTAGTTTAGGAAACCAACAACGAGGTGCCTGTCGAAGACCGTATAAAGACTTCTGTAGGCGGAAAACCAAGTCGGATCGGGAACCATGACATTCGGGAGGGGGCTTCATATGGACTTCCTCATCAAGATCACCGTGTAGGAAAGCATTATGAATATCCATTTGATGCAATTCCCAATTCTTCGCAGCTGCAACTGCTAAGAAAGCACGAACATATACCATTTTTGCTATGGGAGCAAATGTTTCATTGTAATCAATACCCTTGACCTGATGGTTACCAAATATGACCAGACGCGCCTTTAACCTTTCAACTGTGCCATCTGAATCATGCTTCACCTTATAGACCCATCTACACCCAAGAGTTTTCTTCCCCGGAGGTAGTTCTTCCATGACCCAAGTCTCATTATCTTCTAGAGCATTAGTTTCTTTTTGCATTGCGTCTTTCCACCCCTCATGTTGCATTGCCTCTTTGAAATTCCAAGGCTCAACGGCCGTATCAACTGTTGCAATAAATACACGGTGGCGCATAGAAAATTTATCACGATACACAAAATGTGCTAAAGGATAGGGAGTACCTGAGGAACTTGAAGAAGACGGTGAACTTGGAGAGATAGATGGACTCGGAAGAGAGATAGTATGTGCGACATAATCACGATGCCAACTCGGAGGATGACCCATGTCAAGAGTAGAGGAAGGAGAAGAGTTCGAAGCATCTTGTGAGGTGCTGACAGTAGGTGCCACGGGTTGGCCGTGGCTGGAAGTAGTTGCCATGAGCTGGCTGTGGGTGGCATCATCTAAGTTCGGGGGGCTGGAAGTAGGTGCCATGGGCTGGCCGTGGCTGGCAGTAGTTTCCACGGGCTGTCCGTGGCTGGCCCCAACAACAGAGCTAGCAGCGGTAGCAGTAGTAGATGTAGGGGCAGTAGTAGCAGCAACATCAGTGGCAACGGGGGTAGCAAAACGTGCCCCAAATCATCCAAAAAATCCATAATAATCCCAACATTATCAAAAGGCACTCCATTGGTTTCCTCAAGTGATACATTTTTGTCACAAGTATTCGCAAAAGGAAATTCATTTTCATGAAACTTGACATCACGAGACACAAAAATGTTACCTGTTTCCAAATCATACAACTTCCAACCCTTCTTCCTATGAGGGTATCCCACAAACACACACTTCCTACTCCTAGGTGCAAACTTATCACCCCTAGCCTTTTGATTATGAGCAAAAAAAAGACAACCAAAAACTCGCATTTCATCAAAAGTAGGTTCTTTGCCAAATAAAACCTCATACGATGTTTTGTTGTCTAATAAATGAGAGGGGGTACAATTAATCAAATATATCGCACCAAGAACACATTCACCCCACAAATCAATCGGCATATTGCCTTGAAACATTAATGCACGAGCCACATTTAATATATGTTGGTGTTTAAGCTCAACCTAGCCATTTTGTTGTGGAGTACCAACACAAGAAGTTTGAAAGAGAATGCCATGTTTATTGAAATAGGGAAGCATATGTTTAAATTCCGTACTTTGTCACTCCGTACATATTTCACAGACATATCAAATTGAGTTTTAATCATCAAGGAATGAGCAAAAATAAGAACAAACCTCGGTTTTATCATTCAACAAATAAACCCTGAAACCCCTTGAAAAATCATCGACAAGAGTCAGAATATAGTGTGCACCACAAGTAGAAGGAATTTTATACGACCCCCACAAATCACAATATATCAATTCAAAAATGCGAATAGCACAACTATCACTTATAGGAAAGCTATCTCGGGTTTGTTTAGCTTGAGGACAAATTTCACATGCCTTATGTAAATATGTACTACTAGAACTACCTCTAATAGCCGGGAGTAACTTGACAATTCTTTCCAACGAATGCCCCAAACGTCGATGCCACAACTCAAATGTAGAGACCTCCGGACCCGTGATCGCACATACTTTTGGGATACACCGAAAATAGTATAGTTCATCTATTCGTTCACTGCCTCCAATCAGGCTCCCCGAATTTTGATCCTGTACAGCACATAATGAATTAGTGAATCGTACATAACAATGAGAGTCACCGATCAATTTAGAGACCGATATCAAATTGCAATTTAATTTAGGAACAAATAAGACATGTTCAAGAATAATTCCATCCGCCAAGAAAACACGACCCTCCTTCGTAGCAATTGCTTGAGCACCATCGGGAAGACCAACAGGGCATGGTAGAATATAGATTGAATATCTAGTAGAGAAGACTCATCACCTGTTACATGATGAGAGGCACCCGTGCCTATAATCCAAGACAAAGAGAAGTAATCACCGATCCTCATATCGAAATTAGTGTAGGCTGCTGCCGTAGCGTGAGCCAGGACAGTAGCAGGCGGCACATTAGCGTCGGCAGTAGAGGGAGTAGTGTACGGGGTAGTGGCAGCCAGACTCATTCCGTGGTTGCCGTATTTTTTGAGCCACCAATCAGGGTTGCCATGGACCATAAAACAAGCATCATAATCATGACGCGATCGATTGCAGTGGGTACAATATAAATTCGACTTGTCACGTCGCTTCGATAGAGAATTAGCATATGTCAAAGAACTATGTTGAGTGTATAAGGGAGAAGAAGAACAACCTTCATCCACCATTGTTGATACGCAGTAGAGAAGTTTTTTTTTCTTTTTTTTCTTTTATTTTTTTGTAGGGTTTAGAGAAAAAAAAATTTAGCGTTTAGAATTTTACAGGCTCTGATACCATGTCAGGAATTGATTTTCCTTGGTTTGTATTACTATAATCACAAGGTTTATACGCAACCTAAGAGAAGAGAGTAGTAGGCCTTAGACATTGGCCCATTTAGCTAATATTTACAATACTAAATACAATATTAGAGCTTAATTAATAAGAACTTATCTTACTCGTATAAAAAAATATGTCATTAATTTGACCAGACTAATCCATAATTTAAATTTCTTGGTCATGGTCATTGGATTGTCGGTATAAAATCAAAAATGACTCGAGCAAATCAAATTATCAGGTTTCACACGTCTTACTCAAAAACCAAGTAAGATTAGTGGCATTTTTTTATTAGTAGATGGTAATTAACGTTATGTTTCAGGGCACATGGGTAGAGTATCTCAAACTCAAAGCTTGACATCATGGTTTAGATGTTTGGTACCTTATAGTACTTCTAAAGTAGATCAAAGTTTAGACCACAAGGCATTGATGTAACACCAACTGCTCTACCTTCAATCATGCCGTAAATTAGTTATAAATCAAGAATTAAAAAAACTTAACAACTCCAATTTTTCATATTCGTCTTTGGTGCAAAAACTAACAGCCCATAGTTAGTAACAATTAGTGGACAGGATTAATAAAATAAATAGCCAAAGAAATACTTCCACCGTTTTTATTTAATTGTAACACACCACTTTGACACGCCAACAAGTGAATAAGCTAAGGGAAGAAGCTCCTCTGATCTGAAAATTATATGGACCTTAATTTGATTTTTTTGTAGGTACTAAATTGGAGATAATGAAAAAACTTAGCCCTTCATTTGCTAGAATGCTTTAGCCGTCCAAGAAAAAATAAATAAAAATAAGAATAATTACGGTCATTAGTTCATTACAATAGGTTGGATGCTTGTATTTGTATTCCTTTATTATGTATTATGATGTGCTAGATGTAATGTTGGTATGAATGTGTTTGTAGCTCTCGAAATGGTGATACGCTAATAGTAACGGATATCTTGTGTCTTGTTTACAGCTGCTATATAATGTTAAAAAATCGAAAGAGTTATGGTGAGATAATCGGAATGTAAATAACTTGTTAGGTAGTTGGCTAGCATTGCCGGCGGGTAACATAAAAAATGCTAACGGCATCACCGAAAATTAAAAACCAAAAGGTTTAGGCGTTTAGCTCATAGCATGCACTCTATTTATTAGTTATGCATATATAAAATACAAAACAAAAGTAGCTTAGTAGATTAGTAGTACCAAACAATCCCACAAAAAAAATAAAATAAAAAAAGGTTCAACTACTTGAACCCCACAACGTGGGATCTCTAACTCTCTAAGTATAGGACGAAGTACGGCTACCAAAATTCTAAAGGGGGCAGATTCTCAACATTGGACATGCATGAAATTCATATTGAATTATTTAAAATATACTTAATATGCAAATCTACATTATTGGTTTTGGGCCAGCATATATAAAACAAAGGAAAAGAATATTTTTTTTTGGTATGAAACAAGCATTACATGAAGCATGAATCCTACAATAGGATTCAAAGTTTGATAAGGTCCAAATTTGAGATGCATAAGAAGGATTATACATGTATGTTAGAGGGATTATACGGCTAAGGCTAAGGCATGGGAGATCTAATATGCATACAACTTTTATTGAAGCAATCTAATATGATGTACGTGTATATTAGTAACATGCATATTATTAGTAAAACTGTCGTAATACTCGTATTATTTTTGGAAAATGCCATATGCAATCTTAAGAAGTGTATATAAGAAGTTAAAAAATAAAATGTTATGAAAAATTAAGCATTAGCAATGATTTAAGCTTGTTTTGATCATAAATTTCAAAATGCTTACTATTTTTAAAATGTAGTTTTATTTAATGTCATGTAGTCATATATGTAGCACTATCCTACCAAATAAGAGTGTTTGGAGTAGGTATTCTCTTACTCTTCCCCTCTATGTACTCTCAACCTCCCAAGTGTTGTGCCCGCAAAAACTGAATTAGAAAAACCACAAGGGTTGAGGCCTGCTTAAAGTCCTTCTTACCATAAAAATAATCAATACTAAGAAATTGTTTGAAATTTTAATTTGCAACAAAAAGTAAGTGTTTTAATAACAATATCATTTTTAGACATTATGCATTTTTTACTACAAAATAAAATTAAAAATTTACACAAATATTTAAATGGGTGGATGGATGGTTAATATGGATGGAGTTGAGCACCATCCAGATTTGACATATCACCCAATTTGCATATATTTAATTTGGGTTTTTGACCATTTATTTAATATTGGTGGATCGGATAATGGATATTCATTCAATATTGCCATTTTTAGTGGCAGTTTTGTACAATGGAACTCATATCACCTTTAGCCTATGTTTGTTTTGACCGAAAACATGTTCTTATTTAGTAATTTTCTTTTTTTTTTCCATTATTTGGTTAGTAAAGATGGAATGCGATTTTCCCAAAGGTGGAAAATAGTTCTCTCAAATGTAGAAAATGTTTCTTTCCAAAAGAAAGGTATGTCATATTTTCTTGTCAACTCCTTACACCCTTTACCTCTCATCTCATCCATCTTCTCCCTTTCACTCCTATTTTCCCCTTCCTCTATAATTTTTCTTATAAGGTTACAAACAAAGAAAAATTATTTTTATTCAATTTTGTTTTCACTTAAAATTTATTTGGAGAATCATATTCCCAATAAGTTATTTTCCGTTAAAACAAATGAAACGTTAATCAAAACCAGAAAACGCACCCATCTATATTCATGTATGGACCGTCACAAGTCCGAGGCCTATATACTGAGTATTGGACTTTAGAAGCTATAAAAGCCAGCCCAAATCATCAATCAAAATCAAATACAGAAAAACCCTCTTCTTTTTTTTTTTTAGGGTTTATAATCACTCACATTTTCCCTGTTCATCTTTTTCGTACTCAACTTCACCTGCTCTCTTTCGTAAATCTGTCTAGGCTTCAAGGATGAGCAGATCAGGCCAGCCTCCAGATCTCAAGAAGTCAGTATTTTCCCCCTTTTTTCTTGTTATTTTGCAATTTCTCTTTTATAATCAATTTAACTTTTGATTTTTCTATAAATTTGTCGCTAATTTTATTTCTCCTTTTTTTTTTGGGTGTTTTGTAGGTACATGGACAAGAATCTCCAAAGTAAGTTTTCACCATGATTATACTGATTCAATTTAATTTAGTTTAATTTAATTTTTTCTTATTTTTTTGTTTTAATTGTGTAAATAATTTGTGGGTATTTCCAGTAGTTTGTGTATTGATTTTTAGTTATGAATTGGTTGTAGCGCCATAGTAAATCGATTAAGGAGGAGTGTGTTAGGGTTTTAGAAGATTTGATGGCTTTGGAATCAAATTATTTGCGCAAACTGTAGGTTTTTGGAGTTGGGTGAATTATGATTAAGTCAAATGTGGTGATAACTTGGAAATTGATGCCGGTTTGGATACTTGTACAAGTGGAAAATTTGTGTTTTAGTAATATTTGGGGATTTAGAATATGAATTGGTTGTTGGACTTTTAAGGAGTGAATAAGAATTTTTGGGAGATTTGATGGGTTAAGAGAAGCAAATTATTTGCGAATTACCCCCCAAATTAGTTGCTAGTGCAAGTAGATTGATCAAAGTCTTACATCTCATGGAACTGAGGTTTGATGAATTTCGCCTCGATAGATACTTTGTAGGTGTGAAAAGTGGTGTTGGAAAGGATAGCTTTGTGATCGTCTAAGTAACTTGACTAATTTTTCATAGAATAGTTGACCCTAGTTTTTAGAAATTCTGTTATAGTTCTTCCTAATTACAAAAGTCTGTGAGTTGCAACCACTGATCCTTAATACTATCACAGCTTTATGCATGGCAGATGAAGAAATGACTTTTTTTCCTGCCTAATTGTCAATGCTTCCCCCCTAATGTCTCTTAATTGTGCTATTTGCTAAACTGAGAAACTTGCATGATCTACCATATAATTTTAGATTCTAAGTTGTGTCAAACTCATGCTAATTAACAGGTGGCTATCCAGCCGCGGTGGGAGGGGGGCTGTTGGGGAGATGGAACTTACATAAAAGGGAGTAGTTTAGAACACACCGCCGGTGTGTGACAGTGTGATACTTGTAGATATTTGCTGCCTTCAATATTAGTTTGTTTGATGCTACCTGTTGATTTCTTTCCTACTTCATTTTTAAATTAGAACAGTTTTACTTATGTTGAAACTAGAGTTAAGTTGCTGGCTTTTCCAGATTTGAATTGCCACCTCACAAAATCAACCATGACATGCAAATGGACGAGTTCATTGATTCACTAATAATTAGTGGCTAGTGGTGTATTTTCCTGAAGCCGTAAGGTAATTAGTGAGAGGCGCTTTCATCGGTCTTTGAACCCATATTAGCAAGGAGGTATACCCAGTAGTTGTTAGCATCAATGTTTTCCCCTTGTTCTTTCACTTCACACATTTCTGCCCAACTAATTTCTTTTAAGGCTAAACATGCAACAAACCAGATTAAAAACTATTCAATAACTTCAAAACACAAAACACAAAATGTATATAAAGCAAGCTGTGGGTGTTGTAGGACTACAGCTGGTAATTATAATTGCAGAGGAATAGAATTATAAAAACTTCAGAGATCTATCTCAATTCTAGTTTACCTCTCACTTATGATTGTTAGCTCGTCTTTTCCAGGATTATATAGTTTTCCTACTATTTCCCTCAGACGACGGAACTGATATTTTAAAAGTCCTAGCTCCTTAACTGTCATTGATAATTTCACCTTTCCCACCTCCCAGGACAAATACCACCTGTGTGTGCCATCTGAGAACTAGATACGCACCTGGTGGATCATCAGACTTGTTTTTCTCAATTAGCTAGTCACCTCATCAGACTTTGGAGGTCCCTCTGCCTCCACCTTCTCCATACACCCACTATCTGATCTTCAAACTCCTTGAAATGCTGTTATGCTTCCTCCAGCTCAAGCTCATTTCTTTCACATTTATCACTTAATTCATCAAAATTTGCTTTGACCTTCTGCTATATGTCATCTGAAATAGTCTGTTCATGTTCGTTGTTAAATGGACATTTAGCATTGAAAATATATCACATTCTATCACTTAAGTTTGACTGTTAACAACAAGAAAATAGGACTAAATAATTAGTGCTAAGGAAACAAACAACTAGATTAAGAAATCTTGAGAGCACCAAAAAGAAACTTGCAAGAACTGAAAGATATACTTGGGATGAGCTTATCCCAATTGCGCGGATCCTCCAAAATGTCCTCACACTCGCTCATATCTCTAGCCTATCCTTTTTCTGTTGCTTCCTGGATGATGGCATTCCATTTTTTGTCATTCGTGTTGAAATATAAATTATTCATCCTCCACCATCCTTTTGACAACTATATTCTTGGCATTGTACAAGTCAGGAATATATCATCATCTGTTTTATTACCATCCTCGAAATCTGACTTAACTTCTTTGTCAATTACATCATCCCATGGACTGAATCGGAGCTCTTGTGTCAATTTGTCATCAGTATCTTCATGCTTCCCTTTTAATTTCCTTACCAATATGGCATCAAAGACAGATGAAAGCACCTCTAGCCCTCTTCATCACCATTCATGGTTTTAAAGATCAATAATCCTTTGAATTGTGTTGGGCGGAGGTACTTTTTGGTAACCTTTCCTGAAATTGAGCCATTCTGTAGAGGTAATTGTGTTTTGCGATGATGAAAGGTAGGTGGATTCAAGTTGTACTATTATATGGTAGATCAGTCATAGGGCACACTTCAACATGATAATAAGAGTTGTCAGGACATCACTATGATGTATTTAAGCACATTGGTTCTTTTTAGTTGCTAATGTAATGCTCAATTTGCTTATTGTTAGGTGTGTAAATTGATTATTAGGTTTTTTATGGTATTGAGTTTGCTGATGCTATCCCTTGCTCTAATGGAGAATCACCATTGTCAATAGTTATGTATTGATATATTCTCCAAGGACTGATTTTAATTGAAGAAATTATTTTGTATCTGGTATTGAGTTTGCTAATGGCATTCTTGCTCATACCATTGACAATTGTTACTTAACTCTCTGTTTTATATATATTTGAGTGACTGGATTCTTTGAAAGAAATTTTTAAACGCAAACTGGCTCTTGTGCAGTCAAGCTGAATGCAAACAGGATGGTGGTGGGCACACTTCGTGGATTTGATCAGTTTATGAATCTTGTGGTTGACAACACTGTGGAAGTTAATGGCAATGAGAAAAATGAAATAGGCATGGTGGTGAGTTAAGAATTTCCCTGATTTCTAATTTTTTTTGGTGATGTGCTTTGATTTTAGATTGACTGCTTTGATTTTAGATTGACTGCAGTAGATGCTGATTGACTGCTTCATTCTCTGTTCTACTAGGTTATCCGAGGCAATAGTGTGGTCACTGTTGAGGCTCTTGAACCTGTGAGCAAAATGATGCAGTAGTGACGTAGATTTTATGAGCGGCATCAGAAGTAATTAGAACTTGTATTTTAATCATACTTATCCCGAGGTTTCTGAGTTTAAATTTTCGTAAAAATTCAGAGCAAATTTGTGTTTGTATATCAGCTGTGCCTTTGGTGTAAACAGTAGCTGGCTGAAGTTATATTATCCTTGGAAACACAGAAACACTGATGCTTAGAGAAATGCTTGACAGAACACTATTGAGTACTTGCTAATTGCGATTTGCTACATATCATCCAGGGTCTTGTATGGATTTTTCTAGCCAAAAGTTCCCTTAGTTTTTCAATTTTTGCAGGCCTTTCTGCTGTCTACAAAGTTTTCAAATGGGATAAGATCTTGCTTGTAAGCTTTTGACTATCTGAGCTCAATCTCCCTTTTCGGTCCATCTCTTAAATTATTTCCGATAACATTGTTAGGTCACTGGGTGCTCATTGATCTTGTCAGTGGCCTAAGTTCTCTGCAGTCAGAGTTGTGTAGAGTTTTTCTATGGTAATGTTGAAATTGTATCAAATTCCATCAAGAGGTGGAAGCAGCCCTCCAACTTAAGGTCATTCTTGATCCTAAATTAAGTACAACCCAATGGAAATATCATCATAGAATCTACTTCTAGAAAGGAAAGTATAGTCTTTTGCCCTATCGGAAAAAAAAAAAAAAATACATTGGCTGTATCGCCCTGATAAAAATGTATACGTAGTACACCGGCTGTATTTCCCTGTCAAAAGAAATGTTGGCTGGACATGATCCTCATGTCTGGTACAGCAATGCGGCCAGGGGGCAGTAGCAACGGAAAAGTTATAATAGAAATTTGTTAAGTGTTTGCCTCCACTACTTTTTTTTTTTTTTTTTTCAACCACTGCTATGAAGCCAGAAGCCAAAAGCCATAAGGTACATATTGTGAAGTTGTGAATTGTGAACTTGTGATATTGACATTTTTTTTTTACTCTAGTTAAAGAGAGAGGGGCTAAGATATTTATTTTTCTTACTGAAATCTTATCTGAATCTTGTAAAATGGAGGGTCAGAGTTATTCATATTGAAACATTATCAATTGATTTAAGTCAGAAAGTCCTTCCATAGTTCCCATCTTATAATATTCTTAATTTTCATATATGTGATAGATAGTTGAGGTAAAAATGAGGCATTTAAATCAAGTTATATTCTATATCAGATCAAAATCGAGTCATTATAAATTAGTGAAAATATTTGGGTCATATCAATATACATAATTACTCTATAATTTGAATAATCTGATATGCATATACTTTGTAACTTGAATCTTGGTGGAATAAACTTTGAATCAAGTCAATTTTGTCATGTTAAGTGAACTATGAGAAAATGAATACTCTATCCGTTTCAAAATAAATGCAAAAGTTTGACTTTTACACTATCTGTATAAACTATGTAACTAATTAAAAACATCTCAATGTATACTCTACATCATTTTTTATAATTTACACAAATGATACTAATAAATTATTAAACTATCAATCAAAATTCCGCGTTAGACATATATGCCACTCCACGAGACACTTATTTTGAAACAGGAGGAGAAGTAATACATAAACCTTTACAGAAGGCAAAGATATGATCAAAAAAGTAATTGATTCAACAATTTCACTGTTTGTTTGCCCGTTGTGAAAAAGGATATTCAACGTAAACTATTGTTTTGCCGCTAAAGTTGAGATTGAATTTGAAAGAAAAAAAAAAGCCCCATTTTAGATTGTCGTCTAAAAAAGCCCATTTATCCATCTTTTTATGCCCCAAACATCAAACACCATGCTCTCTCTAATTCACTTTCCCATTTTTCAGTGTCTTAAAACAGACAAATCATAAAATAAAGTTGTTAAATTATTTTATTTTTAAAGCCTATATTATGGCATGTTTGCTTCTTTGTCCTAAAATAAGGTGTTCCAGATATTTTTATATTTTTTTTTTTGACCTTTTTTTCTTTTCTTTTCTTTTTGGAAGTCTTTAGTTCGGAGGTGGGCCATACTATTGAGATAATCCCTAATTTTGTTTACATGTGGAAAGGGTATTAATTAAGCTAAGAATGGTCTTCCTTAATTGCTTTAATTAATGATTGGCAACTAGCTAGGATTCACAATGGGATTTGTTAAACATCGCCCGCGTTTTTCTACATAAAGCCCACATTTTTTAAAAATGTTGACATTATTGCCCTTGTTTTAATTTTTACCGAAAATAAAATTTTTCACTCATAAAAAATGTGGAGCAGGACTGGATCGCCGAGTGAAACCGAAGAGCCCTCAACGTCGGGTAGATGCACCGGAGAGACGCCGTTGACGCCGGAAAAGGAGGTACGAAGCCATCTAAAACCACGAATTGGCGGCTGGCGTCCTGCCGGGACGCCGTGACCGTAGTGGTGGCGCCTAGCCAGGACGCCGCCACCGTAACTCTGGCGCCTGGCCAGGACGCCGCCACCGTGGCCGTGGCGTCTGGCCAAGACGCCGCCGCCACGGTGGCGGCGTCCTGGCCAGGCGCCACCGCCACGGTGGCGGCGTCCTGGCTAGACGCCACCGCCACGGTGGCGGCGTCCTGGCTAGGCGCCACCACTATTTTTTTTTTTTTTTAATTTAATTTAAAATTTGTTTATTTTTTTTTTTTGTGTTACAATTTTTTTCTTTTTTTTTTGTTTTTTTTTTTTGTTTTGTTTTTAATTGTTTTAATTTGTTTTTGTTTTTAATTTATTTATTTTTTATTTTTTTTGTACAATTTTTTTCGTTTTATGTTTTTTTTTTGTTTTTTTTTTTTTGGTTTATTTTTATTTATTTAATCTAAAGTTTTGTTTATGTTTTTTATTTTTGTGTTTTGTTTTTTTTTTTTTTTGAATACTTTTTGTTTATTTCTTTGTTTGTTGTTTATAATTTATTATTGTTTTTGCTTTTGTGCTAATGTTGTGTCAAATGTATTAATTTAATCTACTCTTATGTGATTATATTTATATGTTATTGTTGCAGGATTATGGTGGAGACGGAAATGATTATAGTGGGATTTTTGTACACGATGGTCTGTTCGAAGATGCTCAACAAGCGGTTGATTGGGCGAAACAGGTTGCAATTAGATCAGGTTTTTGTTTAGTAGTAGCAACTCATAAATCTCAACGGGATGGTAGAATGGATCGCATTTTGAGATGCGACCGTTATCGCAAAAGGGAGGAACGAGATTTCAGTCAAGCGATTCGGTTTGATACAAAGCGGAAAGGTTGTGGGTGTCAGTTCAGAGTAAAGGTTCGACAACAGCAAAGGGGTGACGGTTGGGAAGTGAAGAGTTACGGTAAATGGGGGTATCACAACCATGAGATGATCGCATATGAAGTGGGTCATCGACAGTTAAGTGGCCTAAGTCCTGCTGCGAAACTAATTGTAAAAGAAATGAGTGATGCTCAAGTGAAGCCTGCTAAAATATTAGCATCTGTGTTGGAGAAATTTCCTGAAGACCAGCCAAACCGAAGAAACATCTACAACGTCAGACATAAATTGAGGTTTGAACGGTCAGAGGGAAGGAACCCTATACAGCAGCTTCTACACCAGGCACAAGCACGTGGTTACCTGTACTGGTTTGAATCTGATGAAGACACATCGGAGGTGACTCATTTGTTCCTTGTGCATCCTGATTGTGCTGATATGATTTCGTCTTGGCCATCTGTGATTCTGATCGATTCAACGTACAAGACAAACAAGTATAAGTTTCCACTGGTTGAGATGGTTGGGATGACTCCAACGAACCAGAACTTTTTGATTGGTTATGCAGTTATGAAGGATGAGACGGTTGCGAGTTACCGTTGGGTGTTTGTCAAGTTTTCTGCTGACTTGTTAATTGTGTTTTTTGATGTGTGCAACAGGCAGAATGGACATTGAACATTTTCCATATAAAGACAGGATCCCTAACATCATGATGCCGTTCCTGGACGGGTGGAATGATGTGGTTGCAGATGGTAACTGTGGATTTCGGGTTGTGGCTGATGTGTTTCAGATGGGTGAAGACAACTACGGTTTAGTGCGTCAGTTGATGTACAGTGAAATCGCCTCAAACCGAGCTGTTTATCGCCACGTGTACGGACAGGACTTGGATAGGTCTCTGCAGCGTATCCGGTGGGGAGGAGGACGTTGCGGTCAAAATCATTGGTTCGACGCGCCCCTTGATCTCTTCGCCGTTGCAAACATCTACAAGTGTGCAGTGATGCATTTCGGCCTTGGTTTGCATGCTCGAGCTTACTATCCGTGTACCACGGTTCTGCCTTGGTGTTCGCGTGAGACCGTCACCAGACCGGTAAGAGAGGTTGCTATTGGATTTCTGGGGCCGTCATACAGACATTTCATCCGACTGGACCTGTCACCCGATTTTCCGGTCCCACCGATTATACCAACGTGGTACACCATTCGTACAGCAAGCGTAGAGGGCTGGGATGCGTTATATCATGACCGGGTGCAGCAGTGGAACAATCTAGTTGCCTTTTCTATGTGACCTAATATTGCTATTGCTATGTTTTTCCCATTTATTTAATTTTCGGATTCTAATTTTCGTATTTAGTTTTCCCATTTAAATGTGAACCTGTATTTAGTTTTCGTATGCCCACTAATTACAACTTAAAATAAAAGTTATAAAAACTAAAAATATAATGTCAAATTCTAAGAACTTAAAATAATAATTATAAGAACAGATAATGTTAACTTTTACAAACAACTAGGAAAATGTTTTATAAATGCACTGCCGACATATCAATAATCTCTCTGTGACGCCCACTGCCACTGCTCAAGGGCCCGTTCCAGTTCATCAATAACAGCTCACTCTAGTGCATCCTCTCATGCATGGTGGCAGGAAGGTGGCTCACTCTAGTGGCCCTCAATCGGCCGACCATCTCGCTCTCCTCCGGCCAAGCCTCAGCCCAACTACACAAGAAGTTACAAGTCCTCTCCCGGGTTTGGCATTTCAAAATGCCGCTATCCAAAGCCCGCTCTTGGTCCTCCCAAATACGGGTAGCGATGTGTCCTAGAAAGCTAGGAATCACACTCCCGTCTATAGGTCCCCCAGCCACCTCGCCCCTCACCACCCAAGAATCATTAACGGCCCTCGACCGTTTTCTGCTAACCGCAGACACAGTGGACGCAGATGATGTGCCAGATCTACTAACAAATCTACCATCTCTACCCTTACGCACGTCTACCCTACGCGTCTCATACACATCATCAAGCCTCTGACTGAATGGACCGTAATCATCATATGGTCCACTCTGATCGTCCACATCCTCATCTGCATCCTCCTCCTCCTCCTCCTCATCACCATCATCATCTTCATCATCCTCAGAATAGTGCACCCGTTCTCTACGAGCCGAGGCCGAAATACCACGGGATCTAACGTGTCTGGGCCCCGAGCTCTCCATTGAGTTCATCGTACTTCTCATAATGTCCATACTCTTCCCAGCCCCAGAACGAAAATACGATGCCTAACACAAAATAACAAAACATGTAATATGCAATATAAACATGTAATATAAACATAAAAAAAGTAATTAAAATAAATAAATAAAACAATATACATATGATGGAAAATAAATTAAAAACATTACAAAATATTAACAACCTAAAAATAAAAAAATTAATAACCTAATAAATAAATAAATAAAAAATTGGAAAAAACAAAGAAAAAAAAAAAATTACCCAAAAAAAACAAATTGGAAAAAACAAAGTGAAAAATATAAAATTATAAAAACTTAAAAAAAGAAGAACATCAAAATTTTAAAAAAAATTTATAAAAAAAAAAGGGAACATAAAATTTTTTTTAAGTAAAAAAACTAATTCAAAAAAAAAAAAAAACAAAAACAATAAACAAGAACATAAAATTAAAAATTAAAAAAAAAAAAAGAGGAACATAAAATTTAAAATTAAAAAAAAGAAAAACAAATTTAAAAAAAAATCAAAAAAAAATTAATTATTTTCGAAAATTAAATTTCAAATTTAAAACCAAAAAAAAAAAAAAAAATAAAATAAAAAGGCGGCGGCGCCTAGGCCAGACGCCGTAACGGTGGCGGCGGCGTCTAGCCCAGACGCCACCACCACGGCGGCGGCGCCTAGGCCAGACGCCGGTGCCGTGGTTTTGGCGCCTGGGCCAGACGCCACAGCCACCGTCACGGCGTCTGGCCTAGGCGCCGCCGCCGTGGTGGTGGCGTCTGGCCTAGGCGCCTCCGCCGTGGTGGTGGCGTCTGGCCTAGGCGCCGCCACCGCCTCCGACCTTTTTTTTTTTAATTTTTAAACACAAAATTAATAAAAAATACCTTCTCGCCGGAAAACCGCTGTCCACCCGCCGCCTGTGCCGCCACTTCCTTGCCGGGCCGCCTCGACATCGCTCGGAAAGTTTTTTAGAGAGAGAAAGTGGAAGTAGAGAATAGAGAGAAGAAATTGTGTTTTTTACTTTGAGGGCAAAAGTGACATTTCACTCTAATTTTGTGGGCTTTATGTGGAGATTCGCGGGCGATGTTTAGCAATTCAGTTCACAATTAGATCAATCTACTACACTTTTAGATGAAATGTTTATCAGAAAATCTTATACTTGCCAAAATGTACATACATTTTTAATAGAATATCACTTGTTTAAGATGAACTTGTTGACTCTATTCAAAATTTAATTATATACTAAGTTTGCATGGATTAAGAAAGTAGTTCATGCAAATTAGCTAAATCAATTGATAGAGAATATATCTTCATAGGTTTAGGAAACCTTTTATTGCAAGTTATTTAGATGAATTACAATGTACCGTAATTTATTTTAAACTACTCTAAGTGAAATGTGACGTATAAACTACTCTATATATATAAAGATGGATGACTATTATCAAGTTTACTTGTGGGATTTTTAATCAAGGTTCCTAATTAATAATCATACATTTCTTTAATTTGGGAGCATTGATTATTTTGTCTATTATAATGACCTTTATACTAATAAGTATTTAGTTTTTTCTTTCATTTTTTGATCAGTGTTGTTTTAATTAGAAGATAATCATAATCATAACACATTCTTTCAGTATTAGATGAGGGCAAATCAGTCCTTTCATTTTGTTGCTTAAAATGTCTCCTAAAGAGTAAAGACATTAACATATTAGGGCGTACTATATTGCTTCCATCTAAAGTATAACGGTTATCCAAGTAATCCAACCCTTAACTTAATATGTTTAGGTTGAGAAGGTGTTACATTCCCAATCTTAAATTTGGTTTTTGTTGTCCAATGTTGACCATACCATTGAATTATGGATTACCAATATTTCATTAAACTACACTTAAACCAACAATTTGTTTGCATTATGAAAAAAAATGAAAAAAAAAAACACTACTTGTCATGTAACGTCTATGTCTTTGTTCTTTTGGATTGAATAGATTTGAATTAAATTGAATAAAATTATTTAATAAAGTTGAAATAAAATAAATTGAACTGAAATTCTGATGAAAATAATAAACAAGGCTTAATAGAATCATGAAATTTTCCTCAAACTAAGTAAAGACCGTACTGATTAAGAGAGAAATGAAGAAACTCACCTTTCGATTATTTTATTAAGTGTTAGATAAGAAACATGTCCATCAATACTCCAATTATTAACATAAAGATTAAGAATAATCATAGTCCAATATCCATAAAGAGCGAGTAGGGCACAAACATAGAAACTACCAATTTAGGGATGCATAAATAACATATGTTGATATGCAATACTTCGTATTATTATCATTAATTATTATTTATGAAGATGTAAATAAAGTCATGAGATTTGGTGGACTAACATAAGAAAACAAACATAATTCTACAGAAAAACAGGAGAATGAAACTGATGAAAATATGAATAGTATAAGTTATGCACAAATCTTCCACATGGGGTGGCCGAAGAAAATGTTGTAAGAGCATGCATGTCTCTACGTTACTTTTATGATTGATGATAATTAAGGCTAAAAATTGTTGGAAGTTAATTGAATTTTACAACTGTACTTAGTATTATTTTGGTTAACTAACCTCAACTGTTTACTGTTTGTCCTTTAGCTTTGCGTCTCACTATCTTTCTTTAATTTTTTGCATCTTTCTATATATTAGCTTTGTTAATCTTTAGAATTGCATCTTCTTGAAACTCTTTCCTATAAAATTGTAGTATGTTGTTAATCATATAATAAAACGAGTTCGGATTTACTTGTCATCTCTCTATTTTTGGCCATTATATAAATAATGCTCAAATTAAAGGGCGGTCAAGTTCGTGTTAATGGTTGTTGACGATTCAAATTTAAGAACATTGAAAATGATTTTTCTTTATTAATTAAACCTTTAACACAAATACACAATGACATATATGAAAATGGTTGGGAGTGAAAAAATTAAAATACTGATGTAGATCTTAACCTCTTATTTAGTATAGTTGTTATAACTCTCACAATCTTCAACTTGATAGTAATTTTGAACAATTAAGCTTAGAGAGCCGGATATGACAACAAATTCAACCCACCTTTTGGAACGATTTGTATGCCTAATTAAATCACCTAGACCACATTTTAGAGCTAAGTTCTTTGACAATTAATAACATAGACTACCTCCTAGAACTAAGTATTGATGAACATAACTCTCAACCCAACTCTGATCTTGAGCAAGTCAGCAAAAGCAATAAACTTTCTATTAATCTGATTGTGTCCATATATAAGCCACGAAATACAAGGTAATTATAGACCTAAGAAACATCTAAGGCTATTTCTAATAGGATAGAAAAACAAAAATAATAAAACTAAACCTACTTATTAGAATAAGAACCGATTAAATTTAGGAAGCTAGACCTTAATTTAATTTATTAGTTAAATTAAAACAAACTAGCCTAACTAATTAATAGGTTCTTAACTAACTAAAAGATAAGATGATAAAATAAATCCTAAGGTGCTTAAAACAAGAAAAATTCTTTCAAGCAAACGATTAAAGCTTGTAAGCAAAACTTCTAGAAAACTCTTGATCTTTAAAACTCAAAAACGAATCCTAATTAGACTATCTCGCCGACATTGACAAATAACTCGAAATGAACGCAATGGTAATATTATTGGCTCGCGACATTACATATATTAAACAGATATAATATATATGGCTAATCTAATAATTTTATAAGTTGTAATTACATCTTATAAATAAATACATGTATTGATAAAGATAAAAAGAGCAATAGAATTTAAATATGGAAGAATCAGATACATTTTAATTAGGACAATTTCAAATTTACTACCACTAAAAGTCATGCGCCTCAATTTTGCTACCTCTTAAATTTTTTTTTATTATACTACCACTCAAATCATTGTTGTCAAAATTCAGTACCATTTGACTGAAGCTGTTAAGTTTTCCGTTTGGTGGGCCCCACGTCAGTTAACTATCACCCCTTCAGTTCTTCTCTCTCCTACCTTAACTCTTCATTGTCTTCATTGAATACTCACAACCATCTCCATTAAAGGCTGAGTAAATTAAAAAAAAAAAAAATTAGGAACAATTATCTCTCCTCTGTCACCATCTCCATCTCTCATCTCTACTTTTTTGCAAATTGGAGGTGAAAATTGAGTGCGTGGAAGGCAGTAACTGGAACAACGAAGCAGAGGAAGACAAAGCCCTGCGAGAAAGCGTCATCTCCATTGTTGTAAGTTGAAGATTCGCCTGACAACGACGCATTGGAACGTACGTAACCCTATCTATTTATAGTGGTCCAACAATGGTGCTAATTTTGCAATAATTCTTTGTAGTTGGGGTATTTTAGGAAGAATATGCAGTAAACCCTAGATTAGTGAGCTTTGATTATTTTAAGCAATGTGGTTTGACTAATTAAAAATTGATGCTTTCACAGTCATGTGGTAGGGTATGGGGGTATACTGAGATGCCTTTTTTTTAATAAATTGCATTGATTTAGTTACAGTTTATAATAAAATAGGGCTTGATGTACTTTGTTTATTGCTCTTTAATTGTAGATAAAAACAAATGGCTGTTGTTGATAATGAGGTTGACATTAAGCTAAGAATATTTGGGGGTTTTGTGATTAAGAACCGTAAGGGAGGAGGGCAGTACCAAGTGTATGAAGGTGGGTTCACTTATTAGAAAAGGAATGTGTCTCTCAATTACTTTTCAGTAGGATACTTAAGGTATTTATTTATTGAAGGTGATTAGGGGATTTTTATCCACCAAGCACCGTTTGACAAGTGGACCAACCAGGTTCCGCCACGCGTCCTCCATGGACCACTTAAGACACGCCACGTGTCCACCCATGCCAAATGGGACAACCGGCCATCAAGGCCCATTTCAGTCTAGAAGCCCGATCGGCCCTAGGTTTACCTTAAACCTAGAGAGTTGCACGCTTCCCAAGGCTATAAATACTCGATTAATCCTCATTAATCAGGGGACCGAATAATTTACGGAACACACTAATAACCGGCTGATCTCGCTAGCAAAGCAGATTACCTACATTAAATACTCTCACCTAGAGAGATCTTGTTACCTTAATTTCTGTATTAATTACTCCTTAATCAGGTACTAACTTGACCGTTGGAGGCGGAGCTCTCAGGAGTCTCCGTTATTTTGCAGGTACAGGCGTCCGGTTCCAGTCTCGGAATTGTAACTCTCCCGCAGGACATCAGAAAACCCCGAAACATTTGGCGCCGTCTGTGGGGAGAGTACTTCAGAGATGGCATCCAAGTCTGTACCGACCCCAGAAGAGAGGCGTCCCCTAGACGACCCTCAAGTTCAGTCGGACCATGATACCGAAAGTGAATTTGAAGTTGAAACTCATACAGCTCCAGACGGGACCCTAAGGGCCCGCCGTACCCGTCATACTGAAATAAGGGAACGGGAGTATCTTCAAACAGGAAGCGAGCCAGCAGGCGCACCGCTTGCTCGGCAACAGCCGACTGATGGGTCTGCTCCGATCACAAGGAACGAACTCATGACCTTCATGAGGGGATTCAAGGGAGAGATCCAAGAGTTGATCAACAAAAAACCGCCTGCTTCAGTCAAAGAGCAGGCGGCCAAAAAACCTTCCACTTCACTGAAGAGGAAGCCAGTTCAAGGGCGAGAGGCGACTCCCCATCCTAAATCTAAGAAGCGGGAGCCGTCTGCTCTTGATTTCACAAAACTCCGTTATCCTACGGGAAATAGGAAACCGGTTCGTCATATTCAGGCGGATGGGTCAAAGCAAACGTTCACAGATGCTCGGCACCTGCTAGAGCAGAAGAAGAGTGACCGATTATCAGAGTCGGCTTCTACTTCAAATTTTCAGGACAGTTTGCGAAATGCCTCGATGAGGCCAACTCAGTCGTACCATGAGAGTCAGTCAGGCGGCACCTCCCGACAGTCTGGCTTTCATAGTGCGCAGGCGGTACCAAATTTGCCATTTGTGCCGCAACAACAATATTTTATGCAGCCACCTCCATTTGGTGGACCTGCAGCAAAAAACGTCCAACCTATGGACTGGCAGCTACGGCTGCTTAGACTTGGTGAACAGCCGTCGGCCTTCTCCAAGGAAATTACTGAAGCCGCTCAGCCGGCCAAAGTAAAAAATGTTTTAGTAGGCGCCTATGATGGCACTACTAACCCGGAAGACCATCTGATGGCATTCACCAACCTGATGTACCTTCAAGGGTTGGATGATCCCACTTGGTGCAAGTGTTTCCCAGCAACTCTCAAGGGAATTGCACAGCAATGGTTCGGCAACCTGCCGACTGGTTGTGTAAACAGTTTCAGGACGCTTGCTTATTTATTTGCCTCCAACTTTGCAATGAACATCCCTGCGAAGAAAACGACCCTTGATTTGGGAACAATTCAGCAGGGTGAAAAGGAGGGGCTTCGTTCCTACATCAGGCGGTTCAACCTGATGAGAATACAGATTCAAGGGTTACCGGATGAGGTAGCTTATACTGACTTTTTTAGAGGTCTCAAAGACGGGTCTACCTTCAAATTTGATTTAGTTCGAAAAAGGGTGGCGACTCTTCAAGAGGCCTTGATTGAAGCAGAAGCCTATATACAGGCGACTGATCTGTGTACAATGAAACAGTCGGACGGGAAGAGGTTCGACAATAGAGAAGGACGACAGAAACAGTCGTCCAACAAAGATGAAAAAAGAAAAGGGGTCTGGGCGGCTGATTCCTCTAAACAGCCGGCCAAGAAGAAAAAGGAATTCAAACCATACTCCCCAAAGTATGTGTTTAACAAGGATAACCAGTTTATCCTAAAAGAAATAAAGGGACGGCTCTCAATTGAGAAACCGCTCCCCATGAAGGGTTCTGCGAGCAACCGGAACCAAGACAAAATCTGTGCTTATCATGATGACATTGGTCATCACACCAACGACTGCATTAGTCTCATGCGGTACCTAGACCGCTTGGCTGATCAAGGTGATCTTGACACTTATGTCAAGAAATCTACGGGGAATACTTCCTCAAAAAAGCAGTCGGCCAAAAAGAATCAACAGGCCGACAGTTCCGATACAGATGATGCAGTCGTCTACACCATTGCAGGCGGCTTCTCAGGAGGCGGCCCCACTATTAGGGGCAACAAAGATAATATAAGGCGGTTAGATGTAAATTCCGTTCACCAAGAACGACCGTCCAAATATACATTTCCTGAGATTGTCATCACTGAAGAGGATCTAGGAGGAATAAGGGGGCCGCATGACGACCCTCTCGTTATTGAATGTAAAGTGGCCAACCAGAGAGTTGGTCGAATCCTCATAGATACTGGGAGCTCTTCAGATCTCATCAGCAGCAAATGTCTGTCAAAACTGAAATATCAGACGGACTGCATACATCCGGCCTCCCACCCTTTAATAGGGTTTGGAGGAGGAGTCGTCCACCCACTGGGACGAGTTGATCTACCCGTCCGCCTGGGCGAAAAAGGGGAAGGACGACACATGGTAGTCCGATTCCTAGTTGTAGAGGAACTCTCTGCCTACAACATGATTCTGGGTCGCCCAACCCTGAATAGTGCCAAGGCTGTTATAATCCCGTCACTTATGCTGCTTAAGTTTGAAAGGGACAATGGAACAGTCGGCTCCCTAAGGGGAGATCAGAGGATGGCCCGAGAGTGCTATCTCTCGGATGTCAAAACCACTGCTAAGGCCACTGGGTCAAGTGGAGAAAAAACAGACCTTGACAATGTCAAGGAAAGTGCGCCTGTTCAAGAAACAGGCGACAGAAAAAGAAAGGCGTCCCAGACAGAGTCCGCCAGAAAGGCAAGAAAATAGCAATCATTGGCAGAGGACCGGCCGGATGAGTTCCGCCCTCAGCCGGCTGGTGAGCATACGGACCTGATATTAGACGACTCCCGCCCTGACCGAACAGTCAAAGTTGGGACGACTGCTCTGAGAAACCTTGGTGATGACTTTCACAACCTGTTGAAAGAATACAAGGACATCTTTGCATTTGAAGTCCATGAAATGCCAGGCATTAGTCCTGATCTGGCAGTACACAAACTCGCTGTGGATCCGAAAAAGAAGCCGGTACGGCAAAAGAAGCGGAACCATGGTGAAGAAAGAGGTCAGGCGGCCGCCGCCGAAGTCAAAAAATTACTTGATGCAGGGTTCATTCGGCAATGTTACTTCCCAGATTGGGTTGCAAATGTGGTACTTGTTAAAAAGCCGAATGGCACCTGGCGAATGTGTGTAGACTACACAGACTTGAACAAGGCGTGCCCCAAAGACAGTTACCCTCTGCCCAAAATTGATAACCTGGTCGACTCAACAGCCGGCCATGCCTTGATGAGTTTTATGGACGCCTATTCTGGTTTTCATCAAATTCCTTTGTGGAAGAAAGATCAGGAGAAGACGGCCTTCGTCACTGATCAGGGATTATACTGTTATACGGTCATGCCGTTTGGTCTTAAGAATGCCCCGGCTACATTCCAACGAATGATAAACACAGTGTTCTTTGATCAGATTGGGAGAAACGTCGAGGCATACATTGATGATATGATTGTTAAGACTAAACTTCAGAAAGATCATCTGACGGACCTCCGAGAAACTTTCGCCACACTCAGGCGGCACCATGTCATGCTCAATCCCAAGAAATGTGTATTTGGAGTTGAGTCTGGGAAATTTCTCGGATTCCTTATCAACCAGAGAGGAATAGAGGCGAACCCTGAGAAGGTACAGGCGGTCATTGACATGCAGTCGCCTCGTACCGTCCGAGAGGTTCAGAAGTTAACAGGTTGTCTGGCGGCCTTGGGAAGATTTCTAAGCCGATCAGGCGACAAATGCCTATACTTTTTCCAGGCAATTAAGAAAAAGGCAAGGTTTGAATGGGGGCCGGATGCTGAGGCCGCCTTCCAGAAATTAAAGGTTCACTTGCATTCCTTGCCAAGGCTGGTCAGCCCTTTGCCCAAAGAAAATCTCTACATGTACCTGGCCGTCTCTGATCATGCGTTAAGCGCGGTGCTCCTTGCTGAAAGGGACGGCTGTCAACTTCCGGTCTACTTTGTCAGTCACGTACTGAAAAATGCCGAGTTGAGGTATCCCCTAGTGGAGAAATTTGGTCTTGCACTCTTCATGGCTGTTAAAAAATTGAAGCCCTACTTTCTGGCACATGCAGTCGTCGTGTATACCGACCAACCGATCAAACGGCCCCTTACCACCATGGAGTCCTCCGGACGAATGATCAAATGGGCCATAGAAATGCAGAGTCTCGAAGTTACTTTCGAGCCTAGAAAAGCAGTGAAGGGGCAAGCCTTTGCTGACTTTATTGTAGAGATGACTCGTCCTCCTGACTCTCAAGTTCCAGACCAAGTCTGGAAGGTATATGTGGACGGAAGCTCTACTTCAAACGGTTGTGGAGCAGGCGTCGTATGTCAATCTCCAGAGGGCGACAGGTTCGAGTATGCTCTACGCTTCAGTTTCCAGGCTTCAAACAATGAGGCAGAATATGAAGCTTTACTAGCCGGGATCCGCATGTGTAAGGCGGCCGGGGCAAGGAAAATAGACGCCTGTTCTGATTCACAACTGATAGTGAGTCAGTACAATGGCGAATACGAAGCAACACATCCGGCCATGATCAAATATTTACAGGCGGTCCGACAAGCAGTCGGCTCCCTTGAGGATTTCCATCTGATCCAAGTACCGAGATCAGAAAACAACCAGGCAGATGCACTCTCGAAATTAGCATCATCCGCCTCCTCCGATACTCCTCGAACTGTGTTTTGGGAAGTAATGGAGAAGAGAAGCATCGAGGAAAATCCTATTGGAATTCTAGACAGAAGCTCAACCTGGATGGATTCAATCAGGGCATATCTGACAAACGGTACACTGCCGGATGATCCTCAACAGGCGGCATCACTGAAAAAACGAGCCTCCTGTTTTGAAATGATACAGGGGGAACTGCACAAGAGGGGGCACCTTCAACCCTTCTTAAAGTGTGTTACTCCTGAAAAGGGACGAGAGATACTAGATGATCTTCACTCTGGTTTCTGTGCTTCCCATATAGGTGGTAGGATGCTTGCTCAAAGGGCAAGGCGGCAGGGCTACTTTTGGCCTACTTTGGAAGCAGATGCAATGGAGATGGTGAAAAAATGTGACAAGTGCCAAAGGTTTGGCAAATTAATTCACCGTCCGGCTACTGACCTCACTACCATTCACAGCCCACTACCGTTTGCTAAGTGGGGCATGGACATTCTGGGTCCATATACGCCTGCTACAGGCGGCAGAAGGTATATACTTGTTGCCGTTGACTACTTCACTAAATGGGTAGAGGCGGAGGCTGTAAAGGGAATCAAGACGAAAGATGTAATTTCATTCATTTGGAAAAACGTCATCACTCGGTTCGGGGTTCCCATGTCTATGGTTTTTGATAATGGTCCCCAATTTGAGACGCCTGTTCTCAAAAGCTGGTTGGGAGACCAAGGAATTGGACATTACTTTGCATCTGTCGGCCGTCCACAAGCAAACGGCCAGGTAGAAGCCTTTAATAAAATCATCTCAGACGGTCTCAAGAAAAAAGTTGAACGAGCAGGCGGCCTATGGGCAGATGAACTACCACATGTTCTTTGGGCCATTAGGACGACTGAAAAAGGGGCGACTGGAGAAACTCCATTCCTCCTAACTTATGGTGCAGAAGCTGTTCTTCCAATAGAACACTACGAGCCGACTCTTCGAGTAATGCTATATGACGAAGAGGCAAACTGGGAAGCTATGCGCCTGGCATTAGACTCACTTCCTGAAAAGAGGGGCAATGCTGTTTTGCGCCATGAAATCTACCGCCTGAGAATGACTAGATCATACAACAAAAAAGTGCACAGGCGTCCACTCAAAGTAGGGGACTTTGTACTTAGGAAAATGGAAGCAGTTGGTAGGGCTAACGAGTCTGGCAAACTAACTCCCAACTGGGAAGGACCCTACCGAATCTATGCGGAAGTCAGGGACGGTACCTACCGTCTGGAAACACCAGACGGACAACCGTTGCCTCGAACTTGGAATATAGATAACCTTAAGAAATATTTCTTTTGAATGATGTAAAGTAAAGAGCTACTTAATAAAGTTGGCACTTACTATTCAATTTTGTATTACGAGGGGCATGCCGTCTGTACCTTTACAGTCGGCTACTCTCCATTGAGTTTTTTCACTCTATCTTCAGAGGGGCATGCCGTCTGTACCTTTACAGTCGGCTACTCTCCATTGAGTTTTTTCACTCTATCTTCAGAGGGGCATGCCGTCTGTACCTTTACAGTCGGCTACTCTCCATTGAGTTTTTTCACTCTATCTTCAGAGGGGCATGCCGTCTGTTCCTTTACAGTCGGCTACTCTCCATTGAGTTTTTTCACTCTATCATCAGAGGGGCATGCCGTCTGTACCTTTACAGTCGGCTACTCTCCATTGAGTATTTTACTCACAATACTTAGCTAAAAAGATTAGGGCCTGGCCGACCCTGTGCCTAACAGGCGGCTACCCTTCTTTGACTTAGCACCTACGTTCACCAAGAACTTACCTAGGCCACCGGCCGAATGATCAGACCAGGCGCCTAGTCAACTGATCTAACTTTTAAAAACTAATCCGACCTGTCCCAACATTATAGCAGGCGTCCGGCGGCATCCATTCGGATGAAATTCGTCGCAGAGAGCAGCTCCCTTTTGGGTGGAACATTGTTCTATAAACTAATTACACGGCACCTATACGACTGTCCCAAAGGGCAACCACGTAGCCGTTTTTGAGACAAGGATAACTCTATCACTAACCAAACCAGTGGTAGCAGTTGACATCTGAGTCAGATGACCGCCTGTATTACTTGGGATAAATGCAGGGGGTACCTATTGAGATAATAGCCAACAAACATTGGCGAATCAAGGGGTCTAGCCGGCCTACGCCGCCTGGTACCTCTACTTCTCAAACAAAAGTGACGGCGACTGAGTAACTCCAAAGTTAACTCATAGTCACTCCTTCAAATTTGGTATGGAACCTAAAAAGTTTGAGTCGTCCGCCTGTTTTATACAAACAAGGGCACTCGAACCCCTATTCCTACTGGATAACCTATTGAGTTAATAGCCAACAAACATTGGCGAATAAAGGGGTCTAGCCGGCCTACGCCGCCTGGTACCTCTACTTCTCAAACAAAAGTGACGGCGACTGAGTAACTCCAAAGTTAACTCATAGTCACTCCTTCAAATTTGGTATGGAACCTAAAAAGTTTGAGTCGTCCGCCTGTTTTATACAAACAAGGGCACTCGAACCCCTATTCCTACTGGATAACCTATTGAGTAAATAGCCAACAAACATTGGTGAATCAAGGGGTCTAGCCGGCCTACGCCGCCTGATACCTTTACTACTCAATCAAGATTGTGACGAAGACTAAGTAACTCCTATGTTAACTTAATAGTCACTCAAACTTAGTACTGAGCCTAAAAGGTACGAGTCGTCCACTTGTTTTTAATAAACAAAGGCTCTTAACCAATACTCTTGCTAGGTTAACAAATAACAAATTAGAGGCCAACATTGGCAATAAAGGGAAACAACCGGTACCCGCCGCTTGTTTTCCTACTTAAATTCCTTGGCTACTTGGTAATTCTATTTACTTGGTCAAATTGAATAAAGAGTTCGAATACCGATTGATTAAATGGCCGACTGATCATCTATCCTGGAAACAGACAACCAGTCGTCCAGGGGCATAGGCGGCATACTTACTATTTGTACCTGTCTTAACGTTCGGCCATACACAACAGTCTGTCTAGTGAGCAAATTTCAAATACTTAGACAAATTTGAACAAAAACAAAAAATTTGATTAAAATGAGCCGGCCATAAAAGACCAGCAGAATATTCAAAACCCCGGCCCCCTGGCCGGGTAATTACAAAGCAAACGGCACGCAGGCCGTGGAAAGAAAAAATATACTTAAAGCTTAAGAAGGGGGCAGTTCAGTATCAGCAGCAGCCGCCTGGTCAGCACTCTTCTTGCTGGACTCGGCCTTCGCTGCATCATCTTTTGATGCCTTTCCCCCAAGTGGCACAAGCGCCACAACAGGCTCTTCCTCCTCCAACGCAACGTCCATCGCCTCTTCTTCAGCAGCCGCCAGGATCTGTTGATTATATATTTCCGAACACTGGCGGTACGTTCTTTCCCATGAGGCAAAGTCGGCACTGGGGAACAGTCGTTCCCAGGTCATGCGTTGGATTTGGGCGGAGTCTTCCACCATCTCCCGGACGAGCTCTTGTTTTTCTTGCTCGGCCTTGTCCGAGAGCTCTTGGGTAAGACTCTTCTCCTGGTTCACCAGGCGTTCTTTTACGTTAGCCAAAGATTTCTCCATGGCTTCGTAAGAGTGCATTTTCTGACGAAGGGGCTTCAGCTCGGCTTTAAGTTTGGTGACGGTCCCCTCCAGCTCGTCAACCTTCTTTTGGGCCGCCTCTAGCTGAGCCCGAACAGCGGCGGTCGCCTGCGCCTGATAATAAAGAAGATCAATGGTCAGTACTTCATTTTGGGCAATTTGAAACATTGCTTTATCACAGCTGGAGGCGGCCATAGCCTTTGCGGCCTTTACCTCTTTGTTTTTCCGATCAATCGGCTTGCGAAGGCTGTTGACTCGGAGCAGGGCCTAAGTACAAAGAAAAACAGGCGTCAGTTTCCAATCATAAGGGTTAACAGGCGTCCTGGAACTTCAAAAGGGTATACCTCAGCTAGGATCCCCGAAATTCCATCGAGGTCAAGGGTGCCGGCACCCTTGACCGCCTCCCTGTCAGAGGGAGGAACTACTTTAACCATTGACTTGGCTACCTCAACCAAGTCAAGTCCCTGGGGGCCGGCTGCATTAAGCAAAAGGAAAAACAAGTTAGACCTAATCAAGAAGGAAGCAAGAGTGAGTTTTTACAAGCAAGTGTCCATACATCTAGGCGGCCCCGCTTGGGTTTTTGAAGAAGTGGCCGGCTGCTTCTCAGCCGCCACTGTTTTCCTGGAAGACCCAGGAGAGCTTGCAACAGTCGTCCTCCGGGCCTTGGGGTCCGGCTGTTGCGAGGAAGAAGCCCTTGGAGTGCCAGACTGAAAACAAAAAGAGTTAGTATATGCATAATACAACTTAAAGGGGAAGAGTTTTCAAAGCTTACCAAGGGTGCCTCCTTGCTGGGGGAGTCGGCGTACGACTGCTTCATTAGCGAAACCCGCAGCATGGCCGCCGCAGTCTTAGATGCTGTTATTTTACTCATGGCGTCGGCTGAAAGAAATAAACAGCAAAGTTAGTAAAAATCCCAAGTAAACAAGGCGTGAGAAAACAGAGTATTCGTCAGGCCGGCTACCTCTAGAGCACCGACTGCCGAGGCCACAGGCGGCCAAGAAGTACTCATCATAGAGCCACTTGAAGCTCGGGACGCAGTGTAGGGGTACTTGCTCTCGTACCCCTGAAGTAGAGTTCACCCTAGTCTCTACTTTGAAGAGTCCTTTGTCTAGGATCTCTCTTTTAGCCTTTGGGGGAACAGGCGGCATGCTGCGGCCGCCTGCAAGAAGAGGCGGATCTCTGTTCCACTTGTTAAAACGTTTGTTCAGCTCCGTGTCTGAACTCTCGATAATAAGGAAGGTGTTCCGCCAATCCTTCCATTTGTTTGCCTTACCTCTCGTCATGAGGTAACCCCTGTGGCTTGTTAGTTGATACCAGCCGGTACCTCCCGACTTAGGGGTCCGGCTGAGATAGTTCATGTGGGCGAAAGCCTCAAAACTTGGCTCCACCCCGTTCAGTTCGCACCCGGCCACATAGCCGAGTACGTTTACCCAAGAGTTGGGGGCTAACTGCCATAACCCCAGATCATACCCATCTAAAATCCGCTGAACAGCCGGATGTAATGGGAAGCGCAGACCAGCTTTGATGGCCGCCACATAGCAGCCAAAACAGCCGTCACCATAGCTGGTACCAGCCGGCCAGACGACAGTATCTTCTGGATCCGGCACAAACAGTAAATACTCCGGGCCCATTTTGTGGTTAGCAATAAAGCTCGCCACGTTGTCTCGCATGGTTGCGATCCGGCCCCGGGGCACCCTGCAGTAGTAGGGGGTGTTTTCCTCTCTGTAAGAGGCGGACGGCTCTGCCCAATTATCCCCCTTCTCCACTGCATGGGAACTTCTCGCCTCTTGTAGGCGGTTATGTTTTTCTTCTGAGTCGGAGGAACTATGGTCAGAAGAGCTGGAATCGGACTCGTCCCCTGACGAGTCCGAAGAGGACGACTCCTCCCCTCTCCTAGAGGGGCCCGCCTCCTCTCCCTTAGAAGGAGCAGAAGGTAAATTAGACATGTCCACAGTTAGATGAGAAGGGAACACCTTGGTCCCTCTCTCAGAACTGTCAGCTTGACAGTCGCCTCGTTCCACATCTGGCGCCTGGTCAGATGTTTCGCTAAGGAGTACCCTTTGGGAGGAGCCGTCTGAGTTTGATATTCTAGCAGTCTTTTTTGTTCTGGCCATCACGTTCTGCATAGACACAGATTCAGTCGGACTTTGTATAAAGGGCAAAGATGGGTCCAGAAAAGGGCAGGCGGCACTCCTAGTCCTAGATTCAGCCGTCCCCGGTGACCGGCTGATCACTAACTTAGGGCGTGTCGTGTGCTTCCATGGTGCCATTTCAAAAAATAAAAAGAAAATTAAGAGTAAGAGAACTGAGTTACCTGAATGGATGACAGTTGATGAAGTCCTGAAAGTTCGGGTCAGTCGGCTTGTCAGAACAGGCGGTAGGCAGAAAAAGTCCGAAAATGTCAGAGCAAGTTCAGGGGTCCGAATGTTCTCGCAAAAATTCTCAAATGTGAAAATGACCGAAGTCAGCACTTCCTTTTATAGGCAAAATGAGAAGGCGAAGGGTCGCTTCCGAATTCAAATTTGGGCGGGAGAATCTCCCGGCCGTCTGCAAGGTGACACCAGTAACGGGCCGTCGCCTGTCACCGTGCGACGCCTGTCACAGGCGACACGTGACCAGTCGCGTGCCACCTGTGAGGGGCAAATGATTAGGGGATTTTTATCCACCAAGCACCGTTTGACAAGTGGACCAACCAGGTTCCGCCACGCGTCCTCCATGGACCACTTAAGACACGCCACGTGTCCACCCATGCCAAATGGGACAACCGGCCATCAAGGCCCATTTCAGTCTAGAAGCCCGATCGGCCCTAGGTTTACCTTAAACCTAGAGAGTTGCACGCTTCCCAAGGCTATAAATACTCGATTAATCCTCATTAATCAGGGGACCGAATAATTTACGGAACACACTAATAACCGGCTGATCTCGCTAGCAAAGCAGATTACCTACATTAAATACTCTCACCTAGAGAGATCTTGTTACCTTAATTTCTGTATTAATTACTCCTTAATCAGGTACTAACTTGACCGTTGGAGGCGGAGCTCTCAGGAGTCTCCGTTATTTTGCAGGTACAGGCGTCCGGTTCCAGTCTCGGAATTGTAACTCTCCCGCAGGACATCAGAAAACCCCGAAACAGAAGGGATTAGGGACATGGGGTGGGATGTACCTACCCTATATGTTGTGTGGTTCAAAGAGAAGGGTAAGTCTTGGATGACTGGTAAAAGAAAGATAGAAACTGATGAGGATGTAGCAGGGTTATTAGAAGCCAAGCACAGGGATGGGTATTTAGAGTTGTATTGTACAGTTTCTGATGACCCCACCCCTAGTCAGAACCCACAAAGCATTGAAGCTGAAGCTAACAACCCCACCACAATCCCAGAAAATTCCAAAGTCATTGAAAGTGCCCATGTGTCTGCCCAAAGTGTTACTGGATCCAACCCAACCCAACCACATCAATCTGAAAACACAACAATGATGTACCCCACCTCAAACCCAAGTGTCTGTCCAAACAATTCCTGGATCCAACCCAACCCAAACACAGCCATCCCAAACACAGAAAAGCCCTATCCTGCTTGAAAAACAAAACAAAACACAAAAACCTACTGAACCTGTGCTGAGAAGGATCCCTAGACTTGTTACAGTTCCTGAAACAGAACCTGTTGAGAACAAAATGAGGAGAAGCCCTAGGTTTTGTAGATCTATTGATAAGGGGAAGGGTAAGGTTTCAGTAGAAAGTGGTGATACTGGTGTGAGTCTGCATAAGGGTAGAGGGAAGAGAATTAGGAAAGAAAAAGAAAAGAGAGCTCTGAAATTGGATGAAGAGGAGGAATTAGGTGGGTCATCAAGCTCAGATGCAACTGATATAGACATTGACTGGGAGCCTTGGGAAGAAGAGGCAAACAGTGATGATGATGATGAGTGCCATAGGCAAACTGGAGAAGGCATCCTAACTGCAGTGCACAGTAGCTTGGAGGTTGTGACACATAAGGGTGAAACTTCAGAGGGTGTTGGTGTTGAAAGGGAGGGGAAATTGAAACAACTGAGCAAGGACATTGCTTGGAAGGAAGTGGATGTGCATGCTGAAAGTTCTGAGTCAGATGAGCTTAGAAGTTTGCATGGGTTAGATGAGGAAGAGGATGACAGTCCATGGTTTCATGAGGAGACTGATTTCAAAAAACCAGTTGTGCTAGTGAATAGGTTGCAGTTCAAAAACAGCACCATTCTAAGGAAAGCATTGAGGACACATGCTATAGAGAACAGATATGAGTATTACTATCTACACAATGGTGGTAACAAGATAACCACATTCTGTAAGAGAAGGTGTTTGTGTGAGTGGAACTATAAAAGAAGCAAAATCACGGGGGTCTGTGACTGCAGTTCAAGGGTTAGAAAGTGCAAGTTTAAGGTGGCTGCTAGAAGAATGTACAACAGTCAAGCATGGCAAATCATTGATTTCAGACCAGAGCATGGCAAATCAATTTAGTGGCTTAACCTTCAAACAGTTGTTCTGGGATGCTGCTAGGGCTACAACATTGGTGAGTCAGTCAACTTTACTCCTACGTTTGATTAGTTTGTTCAATTTGTTTGAAGATGCATCAACTTTGATTGGTTGCTTTAAGTGGCATTGATTGCTTTCTTAAATTGAGATGTTGGATGTTTCTTAAATAGTTATGTTGTATTTTGTATGATGTGGTAGGCTGACTTTGAGGTGGAAATGGAATCAATTAAATTTCTGTCTGAGGATGCATTTGTTTTCCTTGATGACATTCCCGCTAAGCATTGTTCTAGGCATGCATTTTCTTCTGATTGCAAATCAAATATGTTGTTGAACAATGTATGTGAGACCTTCAATGCTGTTATAAGAGAAGCAAGGGACAAGCCAATACTCACTCAGATGGAGTGGCTGAGAAAGTATATGATGAAGAGGCACAATGAGAAATGGGAGGCTGACAAGAAAATGGAAGGTAAGGTGACACCCTATGTCACTAAGCTTTTTGAGAGGATTGAGAGGGCTGCAAGGCACTGCATAGTGAAAGTTTCAAGGGGAGACTCCTATGAGGTTGAGCTAAATGGGGATACAGTGCTAGTTGACATAGGTAACAGGACTTGCACATGTTACCATTGGCAATTAACTGGTATTCCATGTGTGTACATGGGTTTGCATGCATTTTGGATAAGAGGGTGGACCCAGAAGACTTTGTGGATGAGTTTTACACCAAGCAGAAATACATGCATGCTTATGAGGAACCTGTTAAGCCCATGCCTGGACCTAAGCATTGGGAGAAGCATCATTTTACAGAGCCCCTACCTCCAGCAATCAGAGTAATGCCTGGGAGGCCAAAGTCAAAGAAAAGAAAACTGTAGAGAGGTGAGGGAGCACGTGAAAGCAGTAGCAGACAACCAAACCCTCATAAAAGACAGAAGAGGTGTGGCAACTGTGGCCAGTTTGGTCATTATGCCAAGACTTGTAAAAATGCACCAGTGCAAGTTCCAGCACCTCCACTAGAGGCCACCAAAGCATGCAAGCCTCTTTTGCAGAATGATTGGGTCAAGGAGCAAAGAAGGAGGAAGGAAGCAAGGGCTGCTTGGAAGGTGTGTAATTTCTCCTGCACAAACTGTACTTTTTACACAAACTGTAGATTGTGTTCTTATTTTTCTATGTTTTTTAAAACTGGCTGGTGGAACTCCTGGACCAAGGAGCATAGCTAATAAGAAATTCCCTCAAGAGACACCCCAACAACATGTGGCCTGTACCCAAGCATCCCAGGCATCAACAACTACAACTGCAGCACCGAAGCCAACAACTCAGGGGAGAAGGAAAGGGAAGAAGAAGAATTAGGCTTTACTTCTGTTTGAGTACCTAGTCATGTACCCTGCAACTATGCTACTACTGTTTTTAAGTGAACTATCTTTTGGCACAAATTGTCTGTAACAACTAAGAACAAGTTCAATTTCACTGTATGTTTGAAATGCACTTTGGTCCTATGTAATTTGGCATTATGCACTTTGGTGTTGTCCAGTATATTAATGATTTTGGCCTACTTATATGTTAATTGCCATTGCACTGCAAATATTTACAAGTTGCATTGAATCTTGGTCATTTTTTTTTTGCCAACACAATCAAACTTCCACCATTTTATTCAAAATACTTCAAAGTCTTACATTTGCAATTTGTACTCATAAAACTACTTCTCCTAAGTACAGACACAATAACAGTACCCTAATCTCATTTCATTACAATTAACACACCAACAATCACAAATACACAACCCCATTACACTTGCTATCACACAAAGCATTCCTCCAACACCACTGTTCTGCCCTTCCTTGTTGTATTTCTTCATCTCAGAACTTAGAGCTTTGCACTTCACTATCAGGTTGTCATTTTCAGTTAGCAAACACCTTCTTTGCCCACTTAAATCTTCAAGTTCTCTTTGCAGTGAGTTCATCTCCCCCTTCATCAACTTTTTATCCAGTAGAAGTTGATTGATGACATCCCTTTGCCACTCAGTTCCTTCTTCCTCATCCACCCACTCAAAGCACTTACAACCCCTACTTTCTGTTTTAGGATCATAGAATTTGCAGGCTTTGAACTTCCTTCCAGGGTTCTCTCTTGTCCATGAAGTCAGCCTAGCCATAGGAATCCCACAGTCACACTTCCTCTGTTTGGAGGGAGAAGACCTAATGAACGACATTACAGCCTGTAATTCAACCACAATTATCAACAATTACATTCATACAATCATTTTTTAACAAATATCAAAATCAATTTCACCCACTCATTTCCCAGCTTAAAACCCCCAATTTCAATTAAGTTATGAACCCTAACTCGATTGAATGAAATTAAGTACTAAATTAACACAATTGAAAAAGAATTATTGTATTATGCTTCATTCCAATTGAAATCACCCATTAACCAGCAATAATTTCAACGAAAAACACCTATTTCGTCTCCTAATTGGTGTCGCATAAATGAAATCATTGGGTTAAATAGCAGTGTTCACCTTAATACCAGTAAACAGCAACCAGCAATTTCACCTTCTCTGCTATTCGCAATTGATCCAATTTGACAAATTCTCCAACAACATAGATTGATTTTAACAACTTACGTTTTTTTTAAGGTAACAACTTTGGAGAAGATGGGGGTACCAACAGTTACTTATATTCAGGATACTAACAAAAGTACCGTTGAAGTGGGGCCCACCAAATGGCAAACTTAACAGCTTCAGTCAAATGGTACTGAATTTTGACAACAATAATTTGAGTGGTAGTATAATAATTTTTTTTTAAAGAGGTAGAAAAATTGAGGTGCATGACTTTTAGTGGTAGCAAATTTGAAATTGTCCTTTTAATTATAATTCTGCAATTTTAATGTAAATATGATATACAAATGATGGATTAAAGATCACAATGGAAGCTGAAATATTGTTAGAAATTGGATGCATGAAGTTGTTTTATTATATGGGAAGCAAGCTAGAATCGTGACAATTCAATTTTGGGCTGATACCGTTAACAATATTCTTCATTTAGCTAATACTTGTATCTCTTTTGATTGTCTCATGTTGGTAGAAAGGATAATGGGTAGCACATAGGCTAGCTCATCTTAGTAAGGAGTACAATGAGATGAGAGTTTGGAATGAAGAAGTCACTCCTAATGTTGTTGATGCAATTTTATATATTTGACTCTTTAAGCTTTAATTAATAAATTTATTCTATTTTCCGTAAAATAAAAAACAGAAAAATCATATTCAGATTTATATATTCGCTAATTAAAGTTATATTATTAAAAAATATTGCATATAGCGACGAGTTCTATTATAATGAGGGTAAATTAACTAATTAAGTGACAAAAAAACCTCCATATGTTAAGACAATCATAAATCTCATATGACTAAACCTAGTGTAATATTTTTCTAAATGATCAAATGTATCAAAATAATTTTATATATACTAAAATTAAGTGGAGATGATTTGCATAAGACCATGGTGTTTATTTAAGTCACCAAGCATCTTAATTTAGTCGGTTAACGTATTTGGGATAAGGTTATTACTTTCATTGGGTGAGGATTCCTAACCTTTTCTCATCAAATTCAAGTGCCTAAATTACAAATATTGGACCAAAAAAATTCATGAGAATATGCATGTGAGAGTGTTTGAATGAATGCTCTTTGGTTGCTGTAAGAAAAACTACAATGTGTAAGCTATTTTGTACAAATGAATAGAAGTGCCTATTTATATGTCTCATTGCCCCTAAGTCTCCAAATTCTAGATATCTCTAACCTAGAGTGTTCTACACTAACTATCTAGAATAAACACCCAAATGAACTTACATGCAATGATGTTTCTACACATTACCTTAGAAATACTTACTTGCTCATTTCGTCCCTATTTAGTTGACAATTTTAATTGCCTTTTTATTTTTATTGTGTGATAGTGGACACAATTCCTTATATAATTTAAAATTAAGAGGATAGTGAGTTGAAATTAAGGTGAGAGATATAATTTAATATAAGTTCATGGGTCCATGACATGTACTAAATAAATATTTGTCTAAAACATCTTTGAGTCCAGATCTACTTACTTTAAGTGCATCTTTGAGTCCCATTGATGGATATAATAAGCACTTTAATGTGGAAAATATTCGTCTCCTTGCAGAGAAATACTATATTGAGGAATTTTTCAAAGCACGAAAAATCACATTTGAAGTATCAACATTTTATTGTGATGTTCCTAAGCACCCGAATATGAAGGACTTGAATACCATTACTGATTTGTGTAGAATGAAGTTTGGTGGAGTCTAAGCTAGGTAATCAGTTGTTTATCCATTAATTGATTTATTGTTTCGACTTATTTTGACCCAACTTGTTAGCACAACAACTACAAAAAGAGTTTTCTCGGCAATGAAAATTGTGAAAATTAGTCTTCGAAATAAGATGGAATATGACTTTCTTTCCAATTACTTGCTAGTGTATATTGAGGAAGGAGATTGTTGGAAAATTCGAAATAAAGTCAATCATATATGACTTTTATTCTATGAAACTTAGGAGAGCTTGGGTTAAGTGATTAGTATATATATATTTTTTTTTGTACTTCAAATTTTACAAACCTTTTTATTTTAGGAAAATTTGGTATTTATTAATCCCAACTTTGGGCCATTTACTTTAATTAATCCCAACTATTGATTATTCTTGAATAATCCCAACTTTGGGGGGCGTTTTCTTTTATCAGACCAAATGACCGGATTAAAAGGTAACTTTTTTTTTTCTTAAATGCCACGTGTTGCAATTTCATTAGTAAATAATAATAATAATAATAATAATAATAATAATAATAATAATAAAAAAGAAACCTACCTATCTAGCCCCATCCTCCCTTTAACTGGAAAACACCCACCCCTCCCCCTTCCCCAGCTGGAAATAACCACCCCCACCCCCTCCCTTTCCCCAAACCCGACACCCACTCCTGCCGAAAAATGACCTCCTCCCCTTCCCCCTGTTGGAAACGACCCCCCAACCCCTTCATCCACCGAAATTTAGCACCCAAACCCACACCCAAACCACTGGGTTTTAACTTAGGGCGCTGGATCCCGATGGATGAAAGGGTGGGGGTTGTTTCCGGCTAGGGGGAAGGGGAGGGGGGTTGTTTTCCGGCAGGGGGAGATGGAGGGCGTTTTACGGGATGGGGGAAGGGAGGGGATGTTTTCGAGAGTGTCGGAACGCCGGTCGGCGGTTTTCGGGAACGATGGGGCTGGATTCCAGCAGGCAGGGAAGGGGAGGGTGTTTTGGTGGGAGTGTTTCCGGCGGGGGGAAGGGGAGGAGGGTGGGGGCTAGTGGTTTTGTTTTTTCATTTTATTTAATTTTTTTATAAACAAATTTGTAATTTTATTTAATTTTTTGGACAAATCACGTGTTAACACATGTCTAATAACCTGGTATAACAGCTTATTGACTTTTGTTGACCGGTTAGGGCCTGATGAAAGAAAATTCCCCTCAAAGTTGAGATTATTCAAGAATAATCGATAGTTGGGATTAATTGAAGTAAATGGCCTAAAGTTGGGATTAATAATACCAATTTTTCCTTTATTTTAATGGTTTATGTTGAATTTTTTTTTAGCAAATTACATATGCATTTATGACTTGTCGTCTTATTGAGATATTATTTTAACTTTATCGATTAGGCCACCCCGGCCCCTTGAAATTTTTTTGATTACGCCATTAATAAGGGCAATGACCTATACCACTATTACGCTATACAATGCTTGTGATGATGGCGTGGGAGACGAGCGACCCAAATAACGAGCTAGTTATTATATGACTATTAGTGCATGCATCGGTCAAATATACTACGTACATGCATATATTTGTTGCATCAAAATAGACCCACTTTTCATTTCTTCAGCTGTTCAGCAATTTTGTTTTGGAAAATTAGTCATTATTTAAACTTATTATGCAATCGTACCTTTAAAGCAAAAATGTTTATGAGTTATTTCCTTTTAAAATTTGGAACTTTGACTATTACGAAGTACAATACAATTACAATAATAGTGTATGTGTTCAATCAATTCTCTTCCACTACTAGTCGTGTGAAAATATTAAGTGACGAACTATATTATTTTCTTAAATGGTAAGTCATAAAAAGATTGGTTTCAAAAAAAGTCATAAAAAGATTACTATGAGGTACAAAAAATATATAAAAACTTTGGGTCAAATTTAATGAGGTGATGTATGTAAAATACATGCACTAGCAACAGTAAATAACATTATCTCCAAAAACCAGTAACATTATCAAGAATTGCAGCAAGGTGATTGACTATAACATTCAACCTAAGAGATTGTGATATATGAAAAGTTATTTTAAAATAGTGGTCTTTATTTTTCACAAGTGGTCTTTAAGTGACCAAATGATGATAATTTTCACGAGGAAAATGGTCATAATAGGGTGGAGTTTACCTAATTCTTGATCAAGACTTCATTCCCATAAACAATTTTGTTTATTTATTTTTGTGTGAAATTGTGGAAACATGTATGAGTATAAATTGTTGTATGGTAATTAAGAATATAAGTAAACAAAATGAGGATTAGTAGTATTCCATTGACCCATAATACTATGCATGGTAATTTTTTTTTTCTCATAATACTTTGTAGTATTATGATTTTTTTTATTGAAGATGTAGGTACAAATTAGTTCAATAATAATAATATTTATTTCTTGCCATATGAATTATCCTTATATTCTAACTTTTTGTAAATTTATAACATATAAATGGTTGGACATGATAAATTTGACCATAAAAAGTCAAATGTTAAGAATGAAGGAAAAAAAAAGAGATGAGATTAAGGTTACATTTTTTAACAAAAATATGATTGTGAAATAGGCTAATTTGCGATTTTCCAAAAAGAAGACCCTTCGATCATGATTCTCACTATATCCTCCTCCTAATATTCATATCTTTTCAGATTAATAGAAATCAAGAAGATCATACAATAATGATAATCCATCCCAATGACATCATGATAAAGGGAAGATAGATTATGTAATCAATACCATCTCACAATTACATAATTCGAGTTAGATTATGTAAATAGTTAATTACCCCCAATTCAATCAATGTTATACACTACTTATACCCAAACTAAAAGTCCTCATAGTTTTATTTTATCACTATAGAACGGCAATCTTTTATTCAAACGGTACCAAATCAAGCCTGATATAATACGAGTATTTTTTATTCCCATTTTCGTAATTTGTTTTGTAGGTCGGTAATAAACACAATTGATCGAACAAGTCATAACATTTTTTTTTTTTTGGGAATCGAACAAGTCATAACATAACATTTAAGAATTTATCCGAAAATCTTTATGTTTTGTTAATAATCTAATAATGCCAATTATGCATATAAGGATTAAGGAACGTGTAGTCAAATTAAAGAAAAACCCCCACTATATTAATTACTCATAACTCATGATTATTGATTATTGATTATTGATTATTGATTATTAATCTTTCTCACCTATTCCAAGTTTGTGTCTTCCCGCTAAAGCACACACACAAACAAACTTCTCTCTCCTCTCTCTGTTTCTTTCTTGCATTCTAAAATCTAAATTCCTCATTTTCTCTCTCCTCCATCTTTCTTCACCAATCATAAACTGCAAAATCTGTCCTTTGCTTCTTTCAGGCTCAATCAATTTACCAGCAATTGTATTTTTTGGGAGAAAATTATAAATTTTTTAGAAAAATATTGATGATGCTTTAGTCCCACCTTCCATAACCATATCCCTTTCTTCAATCTAACTCCACTTCTTCATCAAATTTTTTTAAATTTCCCCCAAAATAAATTAAAAAAATTAAATACCCACAACATTTCTTTCTTTGTTTTTACTCAATTTCCTAAAAAGGTAGGATTTTTCCTTAAAAAAAATTGTGGGTATTAATTTTAATTGAAGAAAAATTAGTGAGTATTAATTAATTTTTCAAAAATGAGTATAGAAGTAGTGCAATCTTCAAGTATAAGTTCAATTCAAAGTAGCCCCACTAGAAATGATGGTTTGTACCAGCAATATACTCGTAATAATAATAGTAATAGTAATAATAGTAATAATAATAATAATAATAATAATAATAATAATAATAATAATAATATCAATACTAGTAATACTTGTTCTGAAGAAGAAGAGTTGGGTGGAGGAGAGAGAAAAAGGAGGAGAGAAGTTGAAGAAGAAGAAAGAGAATTTCAGTTAAAATTTGTTGGATTGTTTTTCACTGCTTTTAGGAGATCTGTTTTTGGGTGTTCTTCTTGTGATATTAAATCAGGGTTTTCAACTTCAAATTCGGCTTCGAATACTTCTTTTGGTGGGATGGAAATTGGTTTGCCTACTAATGTGAGGCATGTTGCTCATGTCACATTTGATCGATTCAATGGCTTTCTTGGTCTTCCTGTTGAATTTGAGCCTGAAGTCCCTAGAAGTGCTCCTAGTGCTAGGTAATTATGACGTATACTTCTTTGTTCGGAATTAATAGTCGTGTTGATTGTGTAATTTGAATTTGCAATGTGACAACTATATCTCTTTGTTCGGAATTAATAGCTGTGTTGATTGTGTAATTTGAATCCGCAATGTGACAACTATATCTGGGCGGAGGCAGTAATTATTTTAAAATGCTATTCTTTGCTTGATTGTTTTATGTTCTTTGTATCTGTATTTGTTGTTTGAATTGAATTGATATTTGAGTTTTTTGTTATTTTTTTTTTTTTTGAAAATTACAATAAAGTAAATTACTTTCTTCATGGTAAACAATGTCTTTAGATTTTCATTTGTTTTACTACGTAATAAGTAAGAGTTTTTATGCACTTTTTAAAAATTTGCTCCTTTTTTCAAAGTTTTGAATTTGAATTTTACGTTTGAGATATAAGCTCTAAAACAACACTAAGTTAATTTCATTATTATGCTAAGTTTGTGTTCACCATAACCCGTGTAGACCTAATCCGACATGGAAATATATGTGATACAGCCGTTGTATAAGATTTCTCTTAGTCGGTTCGACAAATGTGTATGAATTATTACAATCTAACTATTGATATGCCATATAAATATACAATTCTATAAATCCCTTCCCCCTTTTTCCGGCTTTTGTTAACTGTTAATCACCATGTTTTAGACCATAATTTGAGTTACTGTGTTTTTAATTGCTGGTAAAAGAGGCATAGTCTTGAGAAATGGGACCATCTTTAATCCATAAAGTTGTATGTAGGGGATAATAAAGAGGTAAAGGTGGTTCCTCATAGTCTCAATCTAGGGACATCCAAGTAGATTTGCTGGGGCAGAAGTAATTTTTTTTTTTGTGGGCCAATATATGTTTTTTTACAACATGATACGAATAGTAATTTGAAATTTTGAATCAGTAATTCAAAAAGATAGACCCCAAGAACAAACTTTGATATTGATCTCGCGATTAGTAGTTGGTATCGTGTCTCAGTATTCAAGATTTGCACAGTTTGATTGCTGATAAAGATGTAAAATAAGGCTAGTTTTTGCTATAATGGTTGATCGATTCAGCTAAGAGCATAGTAATATATGAACTTTCATAAGGCTTTTGTGGTTCTCATCTTTATGTGGAATGTTTTGAAACGAATCATGATGATCTGTTTAATTATGACTGTTATGGAACTAAGCTTGCAAATTCATTTGGCTGTTGTGCTTTTCATTATAGTACCACAGTTTTTGGAGTCTCGACCAATTCCATGCAACTGTCCTTTGATACCAGAGGAAACAGTGTGCCTACAATACTCTTGCTAATGCAACATCGGTTGTATGCTTTAGGAGGTCTCGAAGTAAGCATTTTCTTTCTTCTCTTTACCATTTATTTTTAAACACCACCTCAACAATGTTCTTTTTTCCTTGGCTTGCAATTGATGAAAATTAAAATGAAAATGTCTAGGCAGAAGGAATTTTCAGAATTAATCCTGATAATGGGCAAGAAGACATTGTCAGAGATCAACTAAACCGAGGACTAATTCCTGATGATGTCGATGTTCATTGCCTGGCAGGTCTAATTAAGGTAATGCCTGAAATATTATCAGAGCTACAGCTGCTTAACTTTAGTGGCATGGAATAACAATGGAGAATAATCAGATTGTTTGTGCTTTTTTCTTAGGCTTGGTTCAGAGAACTTCCAACTGGTGTTTTAGACTGTCTTTCCCCAGAGCAAGTCATGGAATCGCAGACAGAAGAGGAGTGCTTTCAGCTTGCAAGGCTTCTCCCCCCAACAGAAGCTGCTCTTCTGGATTGGGCTGTCAATCTGATGGCTGATGTTGCACAGTTTGAGCATATGAACAAAATGAATGCACGTAATGTTGCTATGGTGTTTGCTCCAAACATGACTCATGTAAGTAAAAAAAAACTTTAAGCCATGCAGTTAAACATAAGTGTTGATCAGTGATCACAAATAATGATTTTAGGTGGGAATAATGAAAGTTTATTTCTGAAGGTTAGTTATAGTTTCTGTTTGATCATGCTGTATTTTGCGTTTTTGTATACTGATTTTTGGACACAGCTTCTCTATTCTGTCCGGACCTAATTAGTGTGTCTATGAGCTAAAGCATTTAGGCTATCTCCAGTTTTATACCATCTCGAGTCACTTTGCTTCTAGTATGATTTTCTTTCTTTTTATTCTTTGACAATTTGATTTTTAATGCTGTTGTCATGAAATGCAGATGGCAGACCCTTTAACAGCATTGATGCATGCAGTCCAAGTGATGAATTTTCTGAAGACACTCATTGAAAGGACTCTAAAAGAAAGAGAGGATTCGGTTTTAGATTCTGCTCTTGATTCTTACAGCAGGGATCCTTCAGGTGACAATGGTTGTCACACTCCCTTGCAAACCATTCATGAGGAGAATACTGAAAGTGAGCCAGATGTTGTAGAAAACCGTACTTCTGAAGCCATGAACCCTGCTGCAGCCGATCAACCAGCCACCTCGGCTGAGAACATTAATACCATTCCTGGAGAAAATCAGTCCTCAGTTAGCAATCACAGAGAAGAAGAATTGACACCTGCAGACACCAAAACCAAGCCATCTAACAAGCAGAAGAATAGTAGAAATGGACAGACTTCTACAACTAAAAAGGGACCTAGAAAGAGTAATGAAAAACTGGTTGTTCAGATTGCCTCCAAGTCAGCAGAGAAAACTAAGGGATCCATCCTTGTTAGCAGTGTGAAACCAAGGAATGAGAGAATTGAAGCTTGGCGGTAAATCTTGTTGTGCTTACTCCACTTTATAATAGATCCATGTCTTCAGTTGGGGGGATGGTTGTATTGTCTACATCTTTTGTGGCTGGTGATCCAAAGTCGAAATTGTAGTTTCGCTTTGGAATAATGTATTTAGTATCTATTATGGCTTTTCTTGGATGATTTTATCTGTTGTATGAGTGGTCTGTTAACCTGTTCTGAAGTGATTTGGGATGTTTCCTTTTTAACCCCAGAAGAGCTAACAGTTGTATGTTTTAAAAGCATATTTAGGCTTTGGATTTTTGTATGAATCAAGTCCTTAATTTGCTAATAACATTGTATAGTTGGCAATATGGCATGTTATCATGTTATGACTTAAGTTTGAAACACATTTTGGAGCTTCTGGCATAGAATTAGTATGAATACCTTGAGAAGATCATCTGTCCTGAATTTTTGACAAGACAATGACAACGCTTTATGATCCATGTAAATTCAATATCATTTGCAGGAAAATAAACTTCTATAAGGTCTGTGAAGTATAAGTAGTGGAAACTTCTAATGATAGTGTTAACATAATTTCTATTAGAAAGTCAAAAAAAACACAAAAATAGGTTAAATCAGGCGCATACACAAGATGACAAGAATTCAACACATATTACACCCAACTAGATGTGTGCCACACGAGTGCTCATTGAATTTTATTAAAATTTGTGAACGTGTAGTATGAGTTTTTATTTACTTCGTAGTACTCACTTTGTCTATCTTCTGTAGTTACGTTTCCATTTTTATCGTTTTCTTTTGTACTTGCATTTATATTTGCACACAAAGTTACATGTATGCAATGCAACTATTCTCATTTACTAAAATATTTATTTACCTATATATATATATATATATAATCCATCTCAAAGCAGCTATTCTCATTTACCAAAATATATAGTAAAGAGATTGAGGGAGTAGTTATTCACCAGATTCTTTGTAATGATCTTGCTAGTGAACATCTCCCGGCGTTAGATAAACATTTTAAAAATACCAGAATTACGCGTCATTCGGTGTAATTAATGTTAATTTTAATTTAATATATTTCTACTTTAGCTATCCATCTCAATGCAATGCAACACATAATTTCTACTTTAACTATCCTATCAAACGCCCTCTGGACATTCGTTAGTTTTTCCTCTTCCTAATTTTATTTTTTTTTGACAGGCTCTTCCTAAATATTGAAATGTCACACTTTGTTTACTAAATACGGAGTAGGAATCAATCTTTTTTTTTTTTGGGTTTTTTTTTACATAGTAACCTATTTTTTTCATTTTTCTACGCTGTGACCTAACATATATATCTTTCTACGCTGTAATCCTAAAATATATAACTTTCTACGCTGTAATCCTAAAGTACGAAAAGTCATTACATTGTGACCCCGCCTTTAAGTTGCCGTTAGTGGCTTCCGTTAAAATCCAAAAAATAATTTTTTTTTAATTTTTTGCATTTCCCCTTCCCCTTTCCCTTCTGCCCTCCATAATCACCAGAGTTGCTTCCACCATCCCCACCACCATCCCCTTTCCCTGCTTCCACAATCGCGACCACCACCATCACCGCCCAGACCCCCTTCCCCTCCCCCGGTGCCGGCGCTGCAGCTAAACCCAGACCCCAGAACCATCATTGCCACCAAACCAGACCCCAGCCAACCCAGGAACCACCGCCACCAAATCAGACTCTGGAACCACCGCCACCAAACCAGACAGCCAACCCCAAAACCCCCTTCGAAAAATCAAAAGCCCACCAAACCAGACCCCGTGAAACTGGTTGGCATTCGCTCTCTCTCCTCCCTGTAGAACTCCAATTCCTTTTTCTCTCTCCTCTAAAGCAACTCATCCATGGCTAACAGTTTTTTGCTCCGAAGAATCCCAAGGTCGGATATTAATTGCATAATTGGTAGTGATTTGCAGGTATATTTTCTTCCAAGTCTCAATTTTTATTCACAATAATCCAATTTTGGATGGTTTTATTGTGTTTCGGGTATTTTGGATTGAAAATTGGGGCACATTCATATCAATATCATTATCGAATTTGACTTTTGAAACTAGTTAATTTGAATTATTTTGTATTACTGTGATATATGATTGAACATTTCGTTTCACTACTAAATGGGTATTCTCTACTCAACTTTAATTGTATCATCACTCTTTATTTCGATATTATTGAAGTAAGGTTTTGACTTTTTTTTTCCCCCAAATTGAGTACTGGCGATTTATGGTCTAATATGGGTTTGATTGATGAATATTATAGATCTTAGAGATTATTTATATACATTGTTAAGTTTAATATTTGCTAATTTTTAATTCAATTCTGAAAATTTGGCCTTTTATTATTTTGTGTTTGAAGCACGATTTGAGTTTAGTAATGTTTGGCACACTCTTTGATTATTTCTGGGTGGTCGGGGTCATGTTGGTGGTGGTCGCGATTGTGGAAGCAGGGAAAGGGGATGGTGGAAGCAACTCTGGTGGTTATGGAGGGAAGAAGGGAAAGGGGAAGGGGAAATGAAAAAAATAAAAATAAAAATTATTTTTTGGGTTTTAACGGAAGCAACTAACGGTAGTCTAACGGCGAGGTCACAATGTAGTGACTTTTCGTATTTTAGGGTTACAGCGTAGAAAGTCATATATGTTAGGTCACAGCGTAGAAAAGTGAAAAAAACAAGGTTACTATGTAGAAAAACCCTTTTTTTTTTTATAGGAAGAGTAGGAATCAATCTTTGTTTAAAAAAAAAAAAGTGTTAATTTAACGCTGCCAAGAAGTGAGCCTAGGCATTAGATAAGCTCGGCACGATGGTACGTGGGCCTATACCGTGCACGGGTCAAACTTTTAAAACTTCGGCCGGCACAAAACTTGTAGCCGAGCCATGGATTGGGCTAATCTAACTCCAAAGCACGTAGGTCTGGCACGAGGCACGATCCATACCCATCTCTGAGTATAACAGGACAAGAGGTACATAGTAATGTTAGTATGAGTCAATTTAGAAAATCAGAGGTATAGCCGTACAGTCATTGAATGCTGAAATTTGATGATTGAGTATGAAGAAGGAGGCCTTTCCCTAAATAATGTTGGGAAATTATCTAATTCCCAAATTACAGCCCATCTTTTTTTAATTCCCAAATTATCGCCCACGCAGCTAAGGAAAAAAAACCGATTTTTTTTATCGGTCCAGCAATAAACCGCTACTTGAAGTAGCGGTGTTCTGGGAATAAACCGCTACTTCAAGTAGCGGTTTCAATTTCATACGGTTTCAATCTCATACACCGCTACTTCAAGTAGCGGTTTGCCTTAAAGATTCTCATTCATCAGTCTCCCCATTTTCCTCTTTTTCCCTCTCCTCCAAACCTTCCGGCTTCCTTCAATGGCGTCTCTTGCCATCTCCTTCTCATCTTCCCTCTCCTCCACCACGCTGAACCATTGAACCCACCAAAGCAGCCCCAGCCACCCTCACCCAGCCACCAGCAGCGAAAACAACAGCCTACTCCCCGAAAACAACCACAACACCCACACCAGGCCACCTCAATTGAGCCACCACCATCAAACCACCACCGCGATCCAACCCACGATCATCAGCGTTCACAAAATCGCACCACCTCCAGGCGTCGGTGGCCGTCGCGGCGATGACCGTCCGTCAAAGCCGACCTTTAATTCCCCGACAGTAGATTGTGAAGTTGGTATTCGATGATTAAAAATAAAAACTTACCACAGAAGCTGCTTTAATGGAAGAGAGAACGGTGCTTCAATGGTTAGATTAACATAGAAATCTGCCCTCAACATACAAAAGGTGCTTCAATGGTCATTCACAAGTTTTTTTATTTTATTTTATTTTATTTTATTTTGTAAATACCTAAAACTGCTACTTCAAGTAGCGGTTTATCATAGTAAACCGCCACTTCAAGTAGCGGTTTTCATAAAAACCATAAAAAAAATAAAAAAGAGGTTGAACCGGTGACATGGACTAAAAAAGTGGGAAATTATAAAAAAAAGTGACAGTATTTGTGGAATTAAATCTTTTGATAGCATTATCTAGGGAAAGGGTTCAAGAGAAGTGAGTATCAAAGTTAGGAATTAGGAGTGTTCAAAAAAAAAAAAAAATAGGAATTAGGAATTTCCCCTTTTGATTGGCTCGCCACCTATTCACCGTCTCTCCTCCATTGAAGCATACTCACGAATTTTCCATTGAAGAGGCTTCTGAGTTTTCTTTCCACCATTGAAGCTGCTTCTGAAGTAAGACATTTTTTTTAAATCATCGAATATCAACACAATTCAGGGTTTATCATTGATTAATTGTTAGTATATTCAATTTAGGGTTCTTCAAAAATGGATTATTAAACTTTTGATTATAATTGCTTAAGTTACGAATGTTTATAACGATTGATTTTGTTGCTAGAATTTTGATATGTGCAATGTACGCTGATTTTTTTTAAGCGAGAAGAATTTAATGTGATTATATATGCATAAGATTATATATGCATAATGTTGCTTCTCACATGATATCACACAATCTTGAACGCATGATTTTAATTATGATTTATTTTTGAGCTAGTTAAGGCCCATTCTCTGAAGAATGGTCCTTTTCTTACGCTGTGTATAACAGTGCCAAATATTTTGTGTACAAAGAATTGTATTCGGTAACAAGTCTAACAACTCAACCAGAAGGTCCTGTATTAATGACATAAAATCTAAGTATTACATCAAGGATTTATGAGTTGTAGCTGCAGGTGAACTCATTATCAATTATTTTAACTTTGAGTATTGTAAGAACGAAAATAACAAGGCAGCTGATTTGTATATTGTATATATCATGAGAATATGAGATGTTCCCATCTTAGTTTTCAATTGTTTGTGTTTTTTCTACAGGTGCTTCGTAATTTTTACTAGTTCACAACAACTAACAACTTCTAACTATAATGAACAAACATGCGCTGCTTCAACAGACAGTTTTCTCTCTCCAGTCAGCCTCTGCATCCTCTTCCTCTCCCACCTCGAGGGTACATATGTTCTACCTTTATTCTCCAACTTTGATTAGAATGGATTAATTTTTATTTTTTTGTAACAATTTCTTGCTTGGCTTGTTCACTTCGATGCTGTAATAAATAGAAATTGATGTTTCTGTGGAACTTTTATAGGGAAATTCACTTGTGGTATGTCATTCCTGATGAAATAAAGAGTTCATCACTCTTGAAGCAGTATCTGGATATCCTTTCCCCTTCTGAAAAAAAAAGTGTTCTTAGCTTCCGAGAAGACGAGGTCAGGAAGAAAGCCCTCTTAGCTCGTGCTCTGGTTCGCACTACCATTGCTAGATGTCAGTACTCATCTCTATTTGTTTTGGATTTTTTTTAATTGTTTGTGTAAATTGAATTGGTCATAGGGTATGTCGTGGCTTTTTGAAGGGTTTTTGAGCTTCCAGGGATTGGGTGACCTTTTAGCTTGCAATGCCTTCCTGAAATATTTTGTTAATCGAGCAATCTCTAAGCAACCAAATTTCATCAATTGTTTTCAGATAAGATAGGATACTGAGTTTTTTTTTTTTTTTTGTTATTTATTTATTTATTTTTTGTGTTTTTTTAAGTTTGGTAGCAAACTGATAAATTTACAAACTTTCATGCTTCATTAATATAAACTTAATGCTTCATAAAGATGTTGAGTTGTGTTGATGTGCAACATGTGTGTATCTTTCAACTTCTGGAAATAGAATAACTAACTGACTCTTTAATTTGAGCATGGTTAAGTAGGCTTCTAGAGTGCATTCTTTAATTTGATGCCATTGTAGCATATGGAATTATGGATACTATGATAAGCTCCATATTGTTTAACCACAATAAATGAGGTTCTGGGTTTGTGCTCTTGACCTTTTATGTTAGGACTCTTTAACACTACAAGCGGTTGACTTCACAATTCTTATGCCATCCGTTTGTTTATAATAGACATGTCTCCCTTAATTAATGAATCACTGATTTTCTGATTGCATTTCATGGTAGATCAGACAAATTCTTTTGTTGACCCGAGATCTTTGAAGTTTAAGAAAAACACCTATGGAAAACCCGAGGTTATTGTCGTCTTCCCTTATATAACTGTTGATTTCATTACTCTGGTTTGTCATATGTCTATGTTCTCTTATTATGGTTTCTCTTCATTTTGTAGGTTGATTGGCAAGATGTACCTGATATAAGTTGGCCACCATTGCATTTTAATTTGTCACACACCTCATCCTTGATTGCCTGTGGAATTACAACCTATTCTCCTGTGAGATATACTTTTTTTTTTTTTTTTTTTTTTGCCTTTTTAGCTTATGAAAATTGCTTACTTGATGCGGACATTTGATTTGATTCTCTGTGCCATATAGATTGGAATTGATGTTGAAGATAAGAATAGAACAACAAAAAATGATGTCATATCATTTGCTCGTCGCTTCTTCTCTCCCTGTGAAGTTGATCACTTGGCCAATATTTCAGAACCGGAATTACAACGCCAGGAATTTATAAAATTATGGACACTCAAGGTAATGACTAATATGGTTTATGTTATAAAACTTCATGCACTAGCGTGACATGTGTGGGAAAAACTGTTCCTTTTGTTGAAAATTTTCAGGCGACAATGAATACAGTTTAGTAATTGTAAAACTGCTTTACTTTTCCTCAATTTTACATTTTAAGATATGAAGTATTTAAGGGTTCCTAAAAAGTGTTTGATACCTATATTGCTTAGAAATAGGAAACCCATCCATTTCTTATCATTAACCAAGGCATGTGAAAGTTGAATTTGTAAATGTCTGCAATATTAAGGGGGAGAATGAAAAGCATAAATTAAATTACACTCACTCTATGGATGTAGATAGGACTGACAAGCCATAAGCACTTAAATCTTGTGAATTGGCCCTTTCTATTCAGTATATTTTTTTGGCTTTGAAATTGAGTTGACAGTTGACAACATATCTGATGCTCAGATCTCACCTTACACGTGTAATTAAAACTTTCAGGAAGCTTATGTAAAAGCAATAGGAAGGGGCTTTTCGGCTACTCCATTTAAGACCTTCAGGATTCACTTGAAAGCTTCTTCAAAAAATATGTCTAATATTTCAGAAACTGCTGCTCTTAAGGTATTCCTTTGGATGTTCTCTGTCATTTTTTGATGAAGTTGATGCACTTTCAAATAGATCTTGTAGCTAGATGTTATTATATGACTGGAAAATGAAAGTTTGTGGCTTACTAAGATTTCAAAAATGGATGGGGTGTTATCTGTTTAGAACCAATCTGGACTATAATGGTCCTGTAATTTTAGTCCAGACTCGGATTGCTGGATTGTCTGGTTCCTTGAATTTATCTATCTTTTGCCAAAATACTACCGATACAGTGCCTTTTGAATATACCTCCTATGTTCTTAATCAATCAACATATCTTCTTTACAGACTCCAAGGCAAACCTTGTCCAATATTATCTTAAATTCTTAATAACATATACGTAAAATTTGTAAGAAGTTTATGATCAAATTTCACATGATTTAAACTTATTTAGTACATTTGTATAAATATGTGATCAAAATGTTTTAGTATGATCACCAAACGATCTTACAAAATAGCAAACAATTGGATAGAAGAAAAGTAGGTTGACAGATAAGCGGTGGGTACTGTATATCACTTGGCATTCTAAATTCCAGAAAGTACCTAGCTAGGAAAAGAAAGTTATAAATGTATAAAACCAACGTCCGTTAAACTTAAGCTAAATGTAAACCCTTTAAATTTGACTAGGGCGTTGTTGTCCAAGAGGGGATGGGAGGAGATACACATAGTCACTATAGAAATTGGTCAGCTAACCAAGTTGATAGACTTGACCAAAAAAAGAAGTCAACAGAAACTTGTTCCATTAATTCTCTCTGGATTTCGCTGCTTTGCTTTGCAGCAAATCGTTTTTGTAGTTTGCCAAAAGTTAGAGCTGAGGACTGGAGCAGAATCATGTGTTCTGGGGTTGGTCTAGATTAGTTGGTCTGATGTTCAAGTGCAGGCTGGATCTTCATCTGCCCCTTTTGACAATCTGTGATTCTGATTTTCTACCTTTTCATTGTATTTTTTACGAAGAACCTTTAATTGGGAGACTAATATCCTGGAATGCAGTAGTATATATATTAATATGTTGTTAGGCTCGTATTGAGAAGCCTTTCTTAATTTTTTAGCGTTGATGCTCAATCTTCAATCCAGACGTGTTTTGCGATGTCCTTTTCTAACTTGATTTTGGTTTTATCAGGATCTGGATAGATATTAGAAGCTTTTTCATTATTTGTGTACTACAGAAAAAATGCTACCATTTCTATTATGACAATTATGTTAACATTATATTGCTGATTTTTTGATACCAAAATTGTACAAGTGTTTGCAGCTTACCTATTTGTGTTTCTTTCTATTCTAAAAATTCTAACATGTTTGGTCACTTCCACCTCATGGTGATGCCAGGAATATGATATTGCTGTTGAATCATCTCAGTTTCAAACTGGGGAATGGCAGTTGGCCCTTCTTGACTTGGCTGATACTCATTATGCTGCTATTTGCACACAGAATGATAAATTCAGTAAAGGTAAGGTATAGTTTTATCAAATTACCGGTTTCAGAACATGGATACGGGATATCACTTGTTAATTTGGTCCACTTGTGCAGAAAATCTATCACCAATGGCTTTGAGAGTGTGGAAAACGGTTCCTTTTTTGGAAGATATGTGCACGTCTGGGACTCATTCCGTTATCACTGTTGGTGGGCTTGTCAAGCAGCTCTGATTGTTCAATTTTTCTGATGATAAGTACAAATATGGTGAAATTAGTTATTCGACAGAACAATGAACACAAGAAGAGAGCTAAATCGAGAATCAAGAAAGGGATTGCTGATAGTACATATTAACAGTGGATCTGATAATTGGGCAGAAGCTAAAATCAAATTATATATTTTTGGGTGTTCAAGAGGTTCTTACTTTGTACTTCGTATTATTTTGTTCAATTTATTTGTATAACCCTCCAACATTATGCAGAAAACTTATTTTGGTATTACAGTATTTTTCATTATTATCAACAGTTCACATTGTGGCAGTTGGGATATGCCCATCTGTTCAAATATATTCAATTTTCGCTTTGTTTACTGTGTGTTGGTATATACGAATTATCAAGTATAAAGTTTGTCAAATGTTGGTATCGCGCAAGCAAGCATCATAGAACACAGACCAAATCCTTAGAACTTTTCATTGTTCTTGTGTAGCAATTAGTTGTGGACTATGTACAGTGTTGATTTAACGCCTCTTTCCCCTATATAATCATCGAGATACAAGGTTCCCATGGCAGCAACAATATTTCGTAGCTTTGAATTTCCAAACTGTTTTGCAGTTGTATGCAGTCCTCATTTCCTTATCTTTTCAATCCACTTGTCACCTTTGTGTAGCAACATCTTCAGGACTCCTACCATTCAGTCCCTTTTTCTGTAGATACACCTTCATAATTTTGGTAATCTGTTCACAGCTCATAAAATTCTAAGGTAGAATTACTATAAGATCAACTGTTCTCATCAGTTGCTACCGGTAGTCTTTGCAAGAACATGCTCCGTTTCTAAAATGATGGAAGCGAGTTGCATCTCTAACAACAATAAGCCGGTCCACAATCTTGCTAACTAGCTTTAAAAACAAGTGAAAGTCTACACATCCTCGAACAGATTCAACATTTTTATGAATCTTACAACCACCCAAAAGAGCTCCCCAAACAGATTCGTCGGGTTGCATTGGCATAGAAATGATGAGCTCATGAGCTTTGCCAAGACGACTAGCTCGTCCTAATAGATCAACCGTACAAGCATAATGCTCTTTTTTGGGCAATAAATTGTAATATGTTCTCATTGAGTAGAAATATGTTAAACCTGTATCAATTAGGCCTGCATGACTAAACGTAGATAAAACGTAACACTGACATAAACTGTTCTATCAGGTTGAACTCCACTACTAATCATCTCATCAAACAGATCAAGTGCAATCTCTCCTTGTCCATGCAAGCCATAACCACCTATCATAGCCGTCCAAATGATTAAGCTTATCTTGGGTGTATCATCGAAAATTGCAAGAGCCTTCACCAAATTTCCACACCTACAATGCATATTAATCAATACACTTCTCAAGAACACATTCGAACTATACCCTAAGGTTTCAATTCGCTTCTCCACGTCACAACCAATGCTACGAGCACCAAGGTGCGCACTAGACTATAAAACCCGAACTAACGTTACAACATTAGGACGGATCCTCAAGGACTCCATCTCATGGTAATGACCCCACTTAGTTTTGTAAAACAAATATTGTTACAAATATTTAAAAGATGAAGAAAAAAATAAATTATTTAACATTGAATTATTTAATATGAGAAAAGTGATATTAATTAATGATTAATGTATCAATATCAATAACTAGATTTAAGCCCGTGCGACGCATCGAGTCTCTATTAATAGTTAAACTAGGTTAGTTCCGTGCGATGCACGGTTTTAATAATAAAATTTTTACTTTTAAGTGTGTAATATAAATATTTTAAGCAAAACATAATCAATCCTAATCTCTCTCGTTATATTGATTGAGCTAAAATGAAGGACAACATGATATTTAATATTCTAATTTACTTCATAGCTATAATAAATTTTTTAAAATATTAGCATTCAATTTTCATTAATCAAATAAAATTTGAAGAGTAAAGAGAGAAAAATCCAAACTCCACAATCACTAGTAAAATGTTGGACATTGTTTTTTTTTTTTTAAAGAAAAAAATCTATGTAGGAGTAAAAAAAGAATGTGAAAGAGACTAATAGTCAATTATTTTTAATCCATAGGAATAGTAAATATGTATTTAGTCATAAAAGCTTTTAGAAAAATGTATAATTAATCAATCATTTCCAAACATTAGCTTTAACTCCAAAAAGGGAAAAAAAACAGAATGAGGTCAATTATATAGTTTTGGAGGGAATTTTTTTTATATAAAAGGCTGTCACGTGGATAATTATGATGTCAACGGTAATTACTTTAGTATCAGTTATGGATTTAATATTTTATTTAATAAAATAAAATTGTGGTATAATTACAAACTATGCATTCTGAGTTTGAATTTGAGCCTAAAACTAAAGGAACCTATCATCTATCCAAGGTTTCCTATTTAAAGTCTCGGGTGTGGGTCGGATAATTTAACAACTCTTTTTGCTCCTATTTGAATTCCTCCTATTTGTTTCTCTGTTCTAACATAACGGTTTACTTTAACCACCTATTTTGCAGGTTGTGCACGCAGTCTTGGCCTTCCTTGGCCTTCATGTGCTCCTGATGCTGGCGCTTTTCATTTCTTTTGTGCTTCAATTCTTCGGTTACATGAAACTTTTTCCTCCAACGAAAAGGAGGGGCTTGACTGTTTGAGATGCGTGGTTTTAGATTCTAGGAGTTTTGGGATGTTAATAATTGCATATTTGCCATATTTTTACTCCTTTATTCTATAGTCATCTTTTATTCATTATATGGAGTTATTATTACTAATTGAGCTTAATTACTATGTTTTGATGTTGTTAAGTGACATGGGATACGACTACAATTGGAGCAAATAAGAGCATCTCCAATGGCAAGCTACAATGCTTTGTAGCTTGCTTTTCCACGTCAATTTTTAAGCTATAACACTTTTTAGCAACAAAGTGTTCCAATGGTAAGCTACAACATGTTTAGTTTGCAAAAATAAAACTTTAAAAAATAAATAAATAATTGTACACATGTCACAATATGAGTGGAGTTTATTTGTCGCTTTTTCAATCAAGCATGTAACTTGTTTGGGCTACACTAGCTTGCAGGTTGCTCAATTTTTTTGTTCTCTAATGATAAGCATGTAGCTAGGAACCTTATTTATATTACAAGCAAGTCCTTAAAATTAAACCATTGGATTTCCACTCACCCACCCTTTTCCAACTTTCTCAGCACAATATTAACTAGAAAAACTGCACTTTTTCTTTCTCTTATTATTTTTGCTTACCTTTTTCTTTTTTGCTTCTCATCAGGCATGGAAGGAAATCAAATTTATGTCTCCAACAAATTGTGAAATTCCATAAAATCAATTATTCACAACAATTTTTCAAAAAGTCAACACAAATTATGCTTATTGAAGATACGAAATTGATGATATGGAAAGTAAGAAAATTGGCAATCGGTTAATTTCATTTATCACTCAGCAAATTTCAGATTTATTCTACTGTTTTCTTTTTTTGTTTTTGTTCGAAAATATGTATATAAGGGGAGTTTATGTGCTCATATGGGATACACAACCTAGCCGTTATCATGAGAGCAAGGGTTTTGATTGGATTTTAAATTGAGCGGAAGAAAAGATAGCCATTGGAGGGAAGTTTAGTCTCAAATTCAAGGTCGAACTAGAATAATGGAGAATCCCGGGGTCGAGACCGAGTATCGTACAAATGATCTTGAGCTTAAACTTAGAAGTGTTTTTTTTTTCGTAATTGTTTTGATTTTATACCTTGTTAGTTACCTTGCAAATCTTATTGGCTTATTTTGATTTAATTATTAGTATAATATATTGGTTTGGATTATTATAATCTACTTTAGTAATTTTTCTAATTTAATTAGTGTTTGAAGAAGCTTGTTATAAATCATCAATTTTGCAATATATGTTTGATTGTTAACTTTCATTGTGTGTGATTGTGAATGTTTGCTAATTATATGATTTGGCTTAGTTTAGATCATATAATGAAGTAGTCCTTCTTATGTTGAATCTGCAATTATGATTACAATGAGTTAGAAAGTAACTTAAATAAATTATTCTAAACATTTATGTGATTAGTTTACTTAGGACTAATGACGTCTCCTAATTTTTAATGCTGACATTTCTAAATTATATGAGCTACAATCATATTTGTATAAGTTAGAATGGCTTAGAGTCAATTTGGCTTTTGTAACCGGCTTAAAATAAGGGATGATAGGGAGTCTTTGTTATCTTAGGGGTTGTTTGGTTGGATCATTTGGAATGGGTTGGAATGGAGTTAGAATCCATTTCATCTAGTTTTTTGTTTGGCTGAGGTTTTTAGTAATTGAATCTCATACCCAAGGGGTTCTAACTCCCCCTCAACCCTATGGAATTCCATACCCACCCCTGCCCCAAAGATTCATAATCCATTTTATTAATGAAGGATAGAATTCATTCCAACAATAAAACCAAACAACTTTAGACTAGTATGAGTTTTAGAATCTGTACCTATCTAGTATGAGATTCCATACAAATTCATTCCAATTTAATGAACCAAACACCCCCTTAGTCTCTACAAGTAGTCTATTAATATTGGTACTTCTCGATAAGGTTGTTTCATGAATAACATTTGTAAGTAATCATTTTTATAAGCACTACAGTACACGGAGTATCTTAATTGTACTCTCTTTACTCCTGAATAATTGACACAGTCAAATTTAACACACATGCTAATAGTAGTTAAGAAAATATTTTAAACTAGTTATTATATGAAACTTTATATTAATATTTATTTAACAATAATATATTTCATAAAAACAGGTGTTTTTAATACGTTAGTAAATAACGATGGTTAAAGTTAGTATGTGAATAGTGATAAAAAAAATTAAAAAAAAGAAAAAAAAAAGTGTCAATTATTTAAGAATGGAGAGAGTATGTGATATTTGCAAATTCTCTTAGTGTACATATTAGTTAAACTAGCATAGCACCCGTACAATGCATGGCTTACAAATCATAATACTTATATTCATTTCACAAAATTATAAGGTAAAACGATTTACAAATCATAATACTTATATTCATTTCACAAAATTATAAGGTAAAACGATTTGGTGATTAATAATGAATTTACTTACATATACATTACTAACCTCTCAAAATAATGATATACTACTTTAAAACAACTTATTTATGGGAGATTTTTTTGTGTGGCCGGGGTTACCCGAGTTACTCCAAACCGAGTAACCCCTCAAGTAACCTCTAAGTCTCTAATCGAACCCCTCGAGTAACCCCTGACCGAGTAACCCCTCAAGTAATCCCTGACCAAAAAAGTAACCTTGACTGAGTAACCCCTCGACTATTCCCTGACTGAACCCCTAAAGTAACCCCTGACCGAGTAACCCCTAACCGCGTAACCCCTAGCCGAACCCCTCAGGTAACCCCTGACCGAGTAACTCAAGTAACCCTTAATAGAGTAACTCAAGTACCCCAACCACACGGTGTGGCCAGCCACATATAAACATTTGCCATATAATATTGTATCTCGCATATCAAAAATCATTTCTTATCTTGATCTCCTCTTTGGCCTCTAAAAACACTTGAAATTTAACATGAAACATCTAAATATAGGATTTTTGATACTCCCATATAGCATGAATAAAGTCACATCTTCTTATAAACCTTTGATATTTTTATTATGTATGATAGAGTATAAAACATATTCTTAGACCTTAACCATCAGTTGAAACTTTTGATTGAAACGGTCCTTTAATAATATATATAAATATTATTCCTCATATTTTTCTTTCACCCGTGGAGGTTAAAAAAATGAAATTATCTTGCCCTATCAACTACTACCTTTTATTACATGATGAATCAACCTCATCACCACACACATATTGCATCTTTCACATCCAAAAATTTATCCTTCTAAAAATCTGCAAAGCCACTAATGTTAATGCTTAGTATTTTTTATTTTTTTAAATTGTAACATGTAGCTGTATATGACCTTAGAACCGTTAGAAGGATGCTTAGGCTTGCCCTTAATTGTTTGATTAACTGTTTTTTTTTTAATTATTATTGTATTTAATGTTTTGATGGTTTTATTGCACATATATAACAGTGAAAAAATTAAATATACACTTAAATAAGAGAAGTAAAAATATGCATATTATCTTACATATCGCCCGTGACGACATTCACAAAATCTACAACGCGTTTTCTATGCGACTGGCACACCGTGTGGCCGCTTGTAAAAAGACAGAGTAACTCTTATGACACCAACAAATTAACCCCTATTATACTTACATATTAGAGTAGGCGTAGCCCCTTACTATTATACTTATTGAGTAACTCTTAAATAACAAATAAAGTAACCCCTACAACACTTACAGAGTAGCCATTATAGTGTACACTTATTACTAATAAGTAAGCCCTATATCACTAATTGAGTAACCCCTATAACACTAACCGAGTAATCTTATGGTGGCGGACCACACACATATACTCCCTACTGACACAAACAAACTTTGCATACATGTCGATGTAATAGTTTGACCTAATTTTTATATAATTAAATATCAACAAAAATTATAAATTTTTTTAATCATGAAATCTTATAATAATATCTATTCAAAAACTTATTTCGTGATAAAATATGAATTTATTACATTTTAAAAAAAAAATAAAAAAAAAGTAGTCAAAGTTAATATTATAAATAGTGAAAAAAAAAGTCTAACATGTTACTTATAATGGGACGAATGGAGTAAAAGTTAGTGCCGAACTATGTATTTAAAAATGAGAATTATAAATTGTCTTATAAGATGGTACACGTACAAGCCCTAAACATATATATTTTTTGTATACGCATATTTATGTGTATCATGCAAATTCATATAAGATAAATAAATAAATTCATTCTTATGCACGCTCATCACTCATAATAGATACGTAATACAAAGTATAGTATTATCCCTATATTCACTCAATGAAGTAATTAGCTTATAAACAACACCCACATCTAATATATACTTATATTATGCATGCATGAGTGTGTTGTGAGTTTGTGACTTTAAATTAGTTGTCGAATAAATGATTTGATTATAGGTGTAGCAAAACTTTAAAGACTTGTTATAATAATTCAGAGCATGAGTGTGTTGTGAGTTTGTGACTTTAAATTAGTTGTCGAATAAATGATTTGATTATAGGTGTAGCAAAAGTTTAAAGACTTGTTATAATAATTCAGAGATTTCGGGTTTAGGAGTTTTGTAATAAAATATTATAGCAAAAATTGAATAATACGAAATACTACCTCCGTTAACAGTTATCTGCAACATTTACCAAAAAATGGTGCTAACTATTATTTGCAACAAACTTATTTCTTTCCTATTTTAGTAACATATTTCTGTCAAAATGACTAAAATACCCTCACTTTAAAATTATTAGCACATAATACAACACATAATTACAACTCATTATAATCCTAATCTGAATTAATTATCTAAGTCTTCCCACCCTAAAAATCAGATTCATTTCAATTCATCTCCCCAATTATCTTTCTCTCTCCTCCTTCATCTCTCATTTCCTTTTCTTCATCTCTCATCAAATTCCAAACCTTTGTTAAAGGAGGTTCCAGATCTGATTGTTCGTTGGTGGTTTGCTTGTAATTGTGGTTGGATTTGGTGGTTTGTGTGTGGGTCAGCAGGTTTGTGGGGGTGCATCGTGGGTGAGTTAGCTAGGTTCGTGGTTGGGTTTGCTGAGTTCGTGGTTGGGTTTGCTGGGTTCGTGGGGGTTGATTTTGGTGGTAGTTGAAAGGTTTCGGTGGTTCGTGGTTGGATTTGGTGGTTTGAAGGGTTGGTTTTGGTGGTACTCTAAGGATTTGGTGGTTTTGGGTTGTGGGTTTCGGTGGCTTTGGCGGTTCCTGTGGTTTTTGGTGGTTTTGGGTTTGGTGGTTCTGGGTTTCGTGGTGGTGGTGGTTTAATTGGGGCGTTCGGGTTTTTGGTGGTTGTTTTCGGTGGGTTTTGGTGGTTGTTTTCGTTGGGTTATGGTGGTTTTCGCTGGGATTTGGTGGGTTAGTGTTATTTGGTGCGTTTTAGTGGTTTCCGATGGATTTTGGTAGTTTTCAGTGGGTTTTGGTGGTGGTTTCCAGTGGGTATGTGGGTGTTGGTGGCTTTCGACAGGTTCTGGCCTGGGTTTTCAGTGGGTTCAGTGGTAGTGGTGGTTCATAGTGGGTTCGGTGGTGGTGGTGGTTTACGATGGATTCGGTGGTGGTGGTGGTTCTGGGTTTGGTTGTTGGGTTCTGATTGATTGTGGGTTTTTTTTAAAAAAAATTGGATTAGTGCTTAAGTACATGCCCTTATATTTCAATAATCATGTTTAAAAATTTTTGCCTTGGCCTCTGCAACCGGTGCAATTGTTGCAAATAACAAAAAAGGAGGAAGTATATAGTTTATCTTGTTGATTGTATTATTCACAAGTCCATTTATATTACAAGTCTAGAGCATATGCAATAGTCGTACATGATCTAATAAGGAAAGCAAAAATATACTATACAAATTTAGAGAATATACTCTCCTTGATTAAGCAATCTAAAGTAAAATTATATGGACTAAGGGCTTGTTTGGTTCACCTTATTTTTTCTTATCTGATCTGGTCTGGTCTGATCTGATTTGATCTGATCTGAATGTCAAATTTAACCAATTAAAGATATTTAACGATAAAAAACTGTACATAAAACGTTGATCTGATCTGAATTTATTTTTTCTGATTTGAACTTATTTTTTCTGAAATAAGTAAAAATAAGGTGAACTAAACAAGATCAGATCAGAAAAAATAAGTTCAGATCAGATCATCGTTTTATGTGCAGTTTTTTATCGCTGAATATCTTTTATTTCGTAATGAAAAAAATTCTGAAAATCACATATTAATAAAATACACATTATTACAAATCTAACAAGACCCCACTTGATATATTTTTTCCGTATAGATTATCGTATATTTAAGGTCAAAGTTTGGTAAATTTGACATTCAGATCATATCAGATCTGATTAGACCAGATCAGATCAGATTAGATCAGACTAGACCAGACCAGATCATATAAGTTTAGATAAACAAAAATAAGGTGAACCAAACAAGCCCTAAATATATTCTGAATATGCGTGAATAATATTGATTAAGAAACAATATTAAGCAAGTCAAGGATATTATATATCTTGGAGTATCCTTAATAATAGGATCTTTGACAATTATACATTTTTCACAAAAAAAAAAAAAAAAAAAACCACGTGTCAGCTTTGGAGCTTGTTAGAGGTGTCCACCGTGCGAGTCGTGCGAGCTGGGTTAGGGTTAGGTGGGTCGCGGGTTGGGGTTTCATGACACACGGCACGACACACGTAGGGTAGGGTGGGCCGGGTCGTGGGTTGGGTCGGAGAAGTTGGACACACCAGGGTTAGGTTCGTGGGTTAGACGAGTCGTGGGTGGGTCGAGCTGGGTTTGTGGGTTAGACGGATCGTGGGTGGGTCGAGCTGGGTTTGTGGGTTAGACGGGTCATGGGTGGGTCGAGCTAGGTTCGTGGGTTAGACGGGTCAAGGTGGGTTAGTGAGTTAGGGTGGGTCGAAGGGTGGGTTAGTGGGTTAGGGTCGGGTGGGTTTGTGGGTTAGGTGGGTTAGGGTCGGGTGGGTTAGTGGGTTAGGGTCGGGTGGGTTTGTGGGTTAGGTGGGTTAGGGTCGGGTGGGTTTGTGGGTTAGGGTCGGGTGGGTTCGTGGGTTAGGGTCGGGTGGGTTGTGTGGTGTTTTAATTTTTACAAAATTAACAATTTGATGGCTTGCTCTTAATTAAGATGCCTACGTATCCTTATATTATAAAATAAGGAATCAAAGCCAGCGTAGTTCTTATATTGTACTTCTTTTGAAATTTGGGGGGGGGGGGCTTGGACCTATCTTTAGAAAACTAAAATTTAATTTTGCAATTAAATTGTAATTTTCGAAAAATAAGTTGCCTACGTATCCCGAAAGAATCAAAGCCCACGTAGTTCTTAGCGTACCTGATTTAGACTTTTCTAGCCACCCATGTTTGTTGCATCATCATCCCCGGAAGCTGCATCATCCGTTGACGACTCCAATATCATCACAGGATCATCTTCATCGTCTTCGTCTTCCTTTAAACCTTGAGTTCTTCTTTCAGCTTGATCCCAATCTTTCTTACAAACACAAATTTGAATGCTTTCCGGAGTTAAGCGAGATCTTTTTTCATCTAACACTCTTCTACCTGCACTAAAAGCAGACTCGGAAGCAACAGATGAAGCGGGAACTGCAAGTATATCTTTGCAATTCTCGCCAATATAGGAAAACTTTTTTTATGTTCTTGCCACCATTTTATAATTTGAAAGTTGTTGTTGGTCTCATGTTGATATGACAAATAATCATTAATAGCAAGTGTTGAAGAAGATGATGATGAGAATGATGTAGATGCTTTGTGTTTTTTTTTTTTCATAACTTTATCAAGAAAACCAAATCTAGAATCGGAAGTGCTAGTAGTAGTTGGTGTTGCCAAATCAAAACCATAAATAGATGCATAATGATCATAAAGGTCTCCCAAAACAGATTTGCATTTGTTAATATATTCACTAACATCATAATCGATACTTAAACTTGTATAATAAAATTCTAAAAGATTTTCCAAACCTTCAGCTTTGACACCGGAGTCAAGAATAGCAGCAATTCCATAAATGATTGGAAATTCACTAAAATAAGTATGCCACTTACGTTTCATGCTATCAAGAACGGGACGAAGTCCATCAATCTTCATATGCTCTTCGATGGTGTGAACAACTTTAACACACTCAATTATGACTAAATGAACGTTAGGCTCATAAATATAAGAGAAAATATGAGTTGCACTATCAAAAGCATTTAAAACATCACGAACAAAAGAAGCATTAGTCCAATGACTTTCGGTTATTAACTCAGTAGGATCAACACGAGTCTCATTGTAAAGTTGGGTCAAAATATCACGATACTTTATAGCATCACTCAACAACTTGAAAGTAGAATTCCAACGGGTAGGGGTATCAATTGACCATTGTCTTTTCTTAAGACCTCTCTCTTTACACATAGCTATGTACTTTCTTCTAACTGACTGAGTAATCCTAATCCATTTTATAACTGTTCTAATTGGGTTTAGCAATGGTTGCAACTCAGCGAGACCCTCTTGAACAGACAAATTCAAAATATGAGCACAACATCTAACATGCAAGAGACTACCACCCAACAACAAATTCAACTCGGAGTCATTTTTCAAATAGTCAATACACTTTGTGTTTGCAGTTGCATTATCAAGAGACAAAGAAAAAACTTTATTATTCAAGTGAAATTCTTTTAAACAATCCAAAATACGAACTTTGATGTTAAAACCGGTATGCCTTTCTTCCATAGCTTGAAAACATAGTATACGTTTTTTAATAAACCAATCATCATCCACTCCTTTGGCTACCACTTCGACCACCACTTTGACTCCTTCCCATTCCTCCTCTTGAGCTCATTTTTTTTTTTGTATGATTACTAATTATAATATGGAGAAGAACTTTTTTTTTTAGAATCTTAAGAATACTAATAATAATATTAAGGAGATTTTTTTTAACAAAAATATAACTCTATATAACACTTGAGAATTTGAGAACAATAAGAATTTTTAAGTAAGAGAGAAAGAAAGCTTGAATTTGTGTGGAAATTTGAGTGAAATGGAATTGGTATTTATAGGAAAAATAGAATGGATGATCATACACTTAAAAAACTAGCCGTTAGATACAAAAAACTAGCCGTTAGATACAAAAAACTAGCCGTTTTTTTTTTTAAAATGGATGTTAGGCCGTGCGGGCCGTGCGGGTCGTGCGAATTGTGCGGGCTGTGCGGGTTGTGCGGGCCGTGCGGGTTGTGCCGGCCGTGCAGGTTGGGTGGGTCATGCGTGCGGGTTGGGTGGGTCATGCGTGCGGGTTAGGTGGGTTGGCTCGTGCGGGTTGGGTGGGTCATTCGTGCGGGTGGGCCGTGCGGGCTGGGTTGTGCCAGGTGGGTCGGGTTAGGTGGGTTCACGGGCTAGGTGTGTCGAATTAAATGAGTCAAAACGGGTTGTGCGATTTGGGTCGAATCAAACGGGTTAAACTGAGCTGGGTTGAAATGGGTTGTGTCGAAAATTTTGGACCCACGACACAACCCGGATTAAATCCGAGCTGTGCCGGGCTGTGCCGGATTGAAACCGGGTCGGACCCACGTGACCCACCAGCCGTGCGAGTTAGGGTGGGCTGGGTCCAACCCGGCCCACTGGCCACCTCTAGAGCTTGTATACCCTATTTTAGTATAGTATATAGAAGGTTGATAGAATTATACTTGGAAGTGATATTGGTCTCTCACAAAGATGCACTAAAATAAATTAAAATGACGTTATAATTTTTTTTTTTTTCAATTATTTTTTTGAAATAGTTATGAGGTTGTGTGCTCTACGTGCGGAACCCCAGTAATTTTTTTTTAGTGAAACCGTTTACATGCTTTGTAGTTTAATTAATTACCTAATGACAATTACGTATTTATATTTAAGAAATAATTTAGAAGTGTAGTAGGTTGTTATGAGTGTTTTAATCCACTTAGTAAATCCGTTAAGTCTATTTTTATACTGAACTAGATTAGACTTGTGTATTCCACGATTTGAATAATTTTATTATTATGCATTAAAAAATAATAATTTATTTAGAAAAAAGGGGCAATTGTTTTTTGTTTGAAAAATGTAGTGTAGATTTAAAAAAAATTAATAATTGATGACATTACACATAGAAATGGAGGGAAATTTTTTAATGTAATAGTGACACATAGGATAAATTAGAGGTTGATGATGTCAGCAATGTTTTGTTTTAGTAATAGTTAATAGATATTGATCCTAGTGATACTTGAAGAATAATACTCCGTATAGAAGGGTAGGTTATTATAGGTGTTTCCAACAATCCAACCTAGTAAATCTATTAAGTTTTTTTTTTTTTTTTTTTTTTTTTTTTTTTTTTTTTAATTTTTACATTTCCATTCTAAGCTAATAAAGTCGTGTAACCCTATGAAATTAGGTCAGGCAATAAAGAGTGTTCAGTGTAAGTTTGCATCCAAGTATAAAAATACGAAGTAAGTGACCAAGTGAGGATACAAATAAGTTGTTCTTGCTTATACTAAGGAGTTGGGATAAATTCCTTCTCTAGCGCTGCATTAGATTCAATCCTTGGTAAAAACCAATCATTAGGCTTGAGTGAAACTTTGTAGTTCGCTTCATTAGCATTTATCAAAGGGGTATTTGTTAAGAGGAGGGTAAAAGGGTATTTGTTATCCGAATTTTTGAAAGATAGTAAATGAGAGGTAACTATTACCCTTAGGTAATGGTAATTGTTACCATGCCTTCAAACTAAACAAACAATAACAGTATCGATTTAATCGAATTTGTTTTCAATCTAAAAAATACACTAACCAAACACCCCCTAAATACATTATTTAAAAAAAATAATGGACGAATAAGACAAGTGTAGACGTGTAACCTTTAAAAAAAAACGAAGCGAATATTATTTTGATATACCGTTGGTTGACGTGGATATAACTATCAATGAAAGTTTTTTTTTTTTTTTTTTTTGAGGACCTATCAATGAAAGTATCAAACTATCTCAAATTCTCAATTACAGTACTCGCAGTTGATAAGATATTCTTCTTCTTTAGCTGGATAAGATATTCTCTCTCCCTTTTCTTCCATCACCATTACAGTAGAGAGAGAAAGTTAGTTAGAGAGAGAAAGCAGAGATACCCATTTCCATGGAAGCTCTACATTTCACTGCAATTTCGCCATTTTCCCGCCAATTTTCTTCTCTCTCCTCTCCCACTAAACCCACCAATTCTCTCTCTTCTTCATGGACTGGTTCAACCCTTGCTGTCGGCCTCTCGTCCCGGAATCCTTTTTCTGTAAGCTCTCAATTTTCGCCCAATTTCGAGGGTTTATTTTCAATTTTAGGGATTTTACCTTTTTTTGATTGATGAAGGAGAAATTGGGGTTTGAATGACAGAGGGAATTATGGAGAGCTGTGAATTCCAAGGCGGTGATTGTAACTACTCAAAGAGATATGCGAGGGGTTATTAGGGCTGAAATGTTCGGACAGCTTACCACCGGCCTCGAAGCTGCGTGGTCCAAACTCCGAGGCCAAGGTATTTATTTATTCGTTAAAATTGTTGCAACTAAAAAGAAACCGAGGAAATGTGATTTAAATTACTCCGCATTTCATTTAGGTAGTGTTGTTTTTTTGGTAAATTTTATGATCATATTGTATTGGGTTGTTAGCTTTGATTTTTAATTTTGTTTTAATTATATTGGTGTATATAATCATAGAATGTTTAGAACTTGAGACAATATGAAAATTATTTTGTGACGTTTCGAAGTTGATTTATTGTACTCATAATAATTACACCAATTCCCTTATTAAGATGTGTAGAGAAGTCTGTTGGGTTTATGTGGGATGGTTCAAGCATAAAATTGAAGACATAAGGATGCTGGTTTTGATTGGAGAAATTGAGGAAGTGAAGTGGTGTTGTGTATCCATGGGACATGTCCGTGCAAGAATAAGCACGTCCGTGGTGGCTGGAAAATTGGATGATCTGGAGTAACACGTCCATGTTGGTTTTATTATTATTAATAAGTATTGGCAGCTTAGAGAATTTTATTGCTAAATCACGGAAGCTTCTTAGAATCTGCTATTGTTCAGATAATATCCAAAATCTTTTCCTCAGTTTTATGTTGTGCTGATGAATTATTATAAGAAAGTGTAGATGATGTATTGAGTATATGTGTTGTTTGGATACCTTAAGTGCTTTATATATATATATATATATATATAAAAACCAATCATGTGAAAAAGTGATGGTAACCCATGTTCTTATCATCTATTTCGACAGAGGTCCTGACCAAAGAAAACATTGCTGAACCTATGCGAGATATCAGAAGAGCTCTTTTGGAAGCGGATGTGAGTAGTCAGTTGTGTAGCTGTTGACTAATAGCATGCTGGATCCTGGATAACATGATTTTATTTTGCTTCCTGTCATGACAGGTGAGCCTTCCAGTAGTAAGAAGGTTTGTTCAGTCTGTAAGTGATCAAGCTGTTGGAGTTGGATTGATCCGAGGAGTTAAACCTGATCAACAATTGGTCAAAGTATGATCTGCTGAAGCCACTTATTAGCCTACTTTTAATTACCTTTTCCTTTCTCTTGCCCCTGTTTCTTTCTCACTGCGTCGACCTGATATGACTATGTACTGAAGTTTTCATCATGCATAGACTTTCAATGGCTAGAAAAAAAATAAAAAATAATAATTCAAAGGCTTAATTTTCTGGTTCCTTCATTTTATTGATAGATTGTAGCTGTAGTATATGCGCACAATCCTAGCATGATGTTTTAGTTACACTGATTGTAATTCTTGCTGCTGGTTACTGCTGCAGATTGTAAAAGATGAACTTGTAAAGTTAATGGGAGGAGAGGTTTCTGAGCTTGTTTTTTTCAAAATCTGGTCCCACTGTGATACTATTGGCAGGATTACAAGGAGTTGGGAAGACAACTGTTTCTGCCAAGTTAGCCTTTTATCTTAAGAAGCTGGTACGTAAATGAATTATTTCCTTGAGCTTACAAACTATTTTGTTGTTACACATTCTCCTGATGCTCTATTGTGTAAAAATTATGTGGATTTACATTCAGGGGAAGAGTTGCATGCTGGTTGCAGGAGATGTTTACAGACCTGCAGCAATAGACCAACTTGTAATTCTAGGAAAGCAGGTAATGACCTAAAGTTCCCTGTATTATGTGTTGTTCTCTTGTCTCTGTAAATTACTGAGGAGTATCAGCATTTTGGATTTTTTTTTTTCCCATTTTGGTTTCCGTATAACCTGTGCTTGAGATGTCAAAGATTCAACTCTGAATGTTCAATATTCTTAGTGTCTTTTTGTGAACTCATAATGCAAAACAGCTGAATGTTCAAAGAGAAAACTTGCATTGAAATCAATATGGTGAATTAAGCTATTTCATTTCTGACATGATGGGACCAAACCAGAAGAGTAAATAATATTAATATTATTAGTTACCATAAACTCACATTGTTTCATTAGATGCGTTTTTGGACCCATACATTGAATAGCTACCTCTTACCTTACAAACCTTTATACTTTCTGCTAATTGTTGATAGATACAGAGTTTGCAATAACATGCTTCTCATTCTCATGTGAAATTGATTGAATCTGGAGAAGTTGGTTGGTTCTTGAATTTGTCACATATTTGGAATCTTTCCCAGGTGATGATAAAAATTATAGATCTTTCTCATGCAAGTATTTGTATAAACTAGTAACATCAGGGATCTTTTTGAGTTTAGGATAAGAGGACTGGTGGGTTTCACGTTTTGTGCAGCTTTACCCCTTGTTAGTAAGGATGGTTATTTTTGAAAAGATCCTCAAAAATAAAAAAATTAAAAAATAAAAAAGAATAAAAATAAAATATCTGTAAGGGGGGATAAAATAGTTCTGTGATAGTATGGAATTGGCACTAAGTGCTCCTAGATTTTGTGTAAGGAGATTTTGGAAATTCAACTGCCTCTAAAGATGCTTTTGCCAAATGTTAGGGAAGGGAGTGGGAGGCAAAAGTGTACAGCCTTTTCTAAGAAAAGATATAACAATTAGATCCCTTTTTTTTTAAAAAAAAAAAAAAAAAAAAAAAAACTTAAGGCCATTTTATTCTACTTTTCTTGAATGGTTCTGTAAAACTGTAGAATTTATCATTTGTTTCTTTGTCTTTTAAGAATAATTGATTTTATGTAATCATAATATCAACATTCATAGGATAGTGATAGCTTTGATGTGCTTTCTCTCTATCAATGAAGTATATTCACTCTCATGTTTATCATCAAGCTTGTGACAGGTGGATGTGCCTGTCTATACAGCAGGTACTGATGTAAATCCTTCAGATATAGCTAAGCAAGGTTTAGCAGAGGCCAAAAAGAAAAATATTGATGTGGTTATAGTGGATACCGCTGGTAGACTTCAGGTGATGTTGTCCAATCCCATGGTCTAGTTGCTATTACATGGTTGGCTCCATAAACTTGATGTAGCTTCAATTTTGGCAGATTGACAAAGGAATGATGGATGAGTTAAAAGAAGTGAAACGAGCAGTAAATCCTACCGAAGTTTTGCTGGTTGTAGATGCAATGACTGGTCAAGAAGCTGCAGGTATAGAATTATCTGTTGCTTGTTTAATCTATGTATTCCATTATGAGTTTATGACTCATTTGTATCAAGGCAAAGATAATTTTGAGCCTATCTATGTCTCTTCTAGGATAATGAAGCTAACCATGCTGTTATTTCCCAATTACATCTCTCTCTGTTTTTTGTGGGTTGGTTTTGAAATGCAGCTTTAGATACTACATTCAATCTGGAAATTGGTATTACTGGTGCTATATTAACAAAGCTTGATGGAGATTCTAGAGGTGGGGCTGCTCTCAGTGTCAAAGAGGTAATGATGATTATGAAGTGTATGTCTAAAGTCTTCTATCTGAAGAGAGCTTCTTTTTACTTTTCATTCTATGCAACATCTATGTCCAATATTGTAAATGAAATATTGATGGCACCATCCATCAAGCTGTGCCATTAGTTCTCAAACTAGGAATAGGAGGCTATTCTCTGGTATAATTTTCTTTCATTTCACTTGTATTTTGATTTGGGTGATTGGGTTTGAAGTGAATCTTGCAATACTCTATAAATGGAAGTTTGATCTTTGGTTTAGATAGTGTTGTATCAGCAGTGGAAATTTAGGTTTTGGAATTTAGGGTCTGACTAGTGTGATTATAATTCATTTGTTGCGGTTGTTAATCTTGGTATTATTATAATTCATAAATAGTGGTTACTATAAATGAGCAACATTTGCTTGTTGAATAATCTTTTTTGGTGCCATAACAAAATAACTAGTGCTCTTATTCGCATGTTCTTTTGTTTCAAGTTAAATTTTTGGGGACACCCATTAGTCACTAAATTCTTCCAATTCAAGGCTTTAAAATTAGTGATGTACCCAAGGAACTCACATGAAGCTACATCCTGCTTTTTTTTTTTTTTTTTTTTTTCTATATATAATATAATTGATGGGTACATGCTTAATTCCTGATAGCTCAGCTAGGAAGCTTTTTTTGAAGCAAAATAGTATTAAACCCTTTTAAAGCATGTTAGACCAAATTTTAAATCCCTTTACTACTCTGCATATAGTCAGTCTTGCAACTGGAATAAGCTTGCATGTGTATCTGACCTTTGACATTTTACTTCTATATTTACACATTATGTTAATATGCCAACAGTTAAATCCTTTTTCAGTCATAATTTATGCAATAATGCTTAAGTATCATGGTTTTGGATAGATCTTCTGCTACTCAAAAGTTTATGTGCATCTACTAACCTACTATAGTTGATTTTTCCATTGGGTTTAGGTCTCAGGAAAGCCAATCAAACTTGTAGGCCGAGGGGAGCGCATGGAGGATCTTGAACCTTTCTACCCAGATCGTATGGCAGGACGTATATTAGGAATGGGAGATGTTCTTTCGTTTGTGGAGAAAGCACAAGAAGTTGTAAGTTTCGTAAATAATGATAGAATTACACTTTTTGAAGGTTGCAATTCAACATGGTGTCTTAAACCATTTTCAGATGCAACAAGAAGATGCTGAAAACCTTCAGAAGAAGATCATGAGTGCAAAGTTTGACTTTAACGACTTCCTAAAGCAAACTCGTGCAGTTGCACAGATGGGTTCAGTTAGCCGTGTTATTGGGATGATTCCAGGCATGTCCAAGGTAAGAAACTGAAAACTGCTAGATTATGGATCCATATATAAATTGTTTTTGTTTATTTCAACAATCCTTTTGAGGACTTGAAATGTATGAAATTAAGCCTTTTCCACCGTCTTATTAATTTAGGTTACCCCTGCACAAATTCGGGAAGCGGAGAAGAGCTTGAAGATAATGGAAGCAATGATTGAAGCAATGACCCCAGGTTCTATTCTGATTTGTCATGGACATTTAATGCTTGTTTTTAGACATTTTACTTCCATTCTCCCATATTTTTTTGATAATTTTTACTTTTGTTTGATTGTCCAAACTTACTTCAAGTCTTCAACTGTTCCAATGGATCAAGTATTTATACATCATGATTCCATGTCCCTGATTAGTGCCCAATTAGAGTCAGTTTACAGTTTGATTGTCATGATTCAGGAGTTTGGCTTTTGTTATAGGGGCTTAGCTAAGATTCTTCATTGACAAGCTTCTTAGTTGTTAATTACTTGATTGGGTAAGAAATTCCCCCCCCCCCCCCCTTCCACACACACACAAAATGTACTAGGGTTACCATTATATCATGATGTTTAGAATTTGGACTTTCAATTAAGAAAGGTTAGGCATGGAGGGCCTTGTGGGTTGTGGGGCAGGTATTTAAATTTGTCTTGAAATTTCTCAGTTAAATGTTGTAGATGATTATTCAAGCTTGGAGAATATTTAAAATGGGCTTAGGCTACCCAGGAAGGTGGTGGAGAGTTCAGACCACTAACAAGCCCAAAGGAGGTTTCACCCCAAAGCAATGGTAATGGAGTTGCTACTCAAGTAAAAGCCTATAAAGAGCTTGACATCTAGCCTCATCCCCATTGTAGGATAACCCACATGTGCACAACATGTGGTTCAACAATAATGGATTATTTCAGAGCGTATCTTTCTCCCTGATCTCCACATCATTTTGGTAGTGCTAACTTAGTCGTTGTGCTCACTGCTACATGATGTGAAGTCGTCAGGAAAATTCTCACCAATGCCTAAGCCTTTTTAAGTGCTTGGCCTCTATATATAACTTTCTCTTTTTAATAGCCTCCACATCCCTAATGTAGTGAACTATTTTTCATAAGGAAAGGATAAAAAGGAGGCACCAGCAATAAGTTACTGAAACTTTCCTGCTTACTGCAACCATGTCAAATTGGGTTTTGCTTGGATACTTTAAGAGATGGAGATGCAGGAGAGGTAGACAAATCACTGAGAGAGTGAGAGGTATTGTGAAGGAGGGGAACAGAGCCTGCTTTCTGGGTAGCCAGGGATTTTGAATTAGAGCAGTGGGCAATTTTGTGCATGCCAGAAAGTGGTGCCTGAGTAATTATTATGAATTTATGATTTGGAATAGAATATCGGTGTGGAATTGGCATGGATATACCACTTTTACCTCTTTACCATTTATCCATAGATCAACTCTTTTCACACTGCCTTAATTGGGTGGGTGATATGGGCTTTTTGGATCGGCTGGAGAGGATTAATGATTGGACGACGAATAGAATCATTATTAGAAGTCTTTGTGGGGTAAGTCTTATTTCTCTATGGTATGACTCTACGGGTGGGCTCTGGGATTTGGCTGGCTTAGGTTAGCCTAATAGCAAGATTAGCACCTGATGCCTTTTCAGGCACTCATTAGCCATTAGGTTAACACTTCTTCCTCTTTAAATGTATTTATTCCCTTTTTCTTATAATCATGTGTATGCCCACCTTGCTGTAATAATGACTTGTAAGCATGAATGCTATGTACTGGTTGGTATTGATCCATCCATCTGCTTGTAAGAATGATGGATTTTGTTTCAGTTATGCAGAAATATTTGATAGTCCATTCAAATAATGTATTGCATTACTTGTCTGTTTGATCTACCTGTCAGTATAATGTTTTCTGGCCATTCTGAGTGCTTTTGGTTTTCAGAGGAAAGAGAGAAACCAGAACTCTTGGCTGAATCTCCAACAAGGAGAAAAAGGGTTGCCCAAGAATCAGGGAAAACTGAACAGCAGGTACGTATGGCTACTTTATTAACCTGATATTGAGAAAATGCAAAACAAAATATTCATGGGAGCATAAAAATAGCAATTTAAACTGGATTTAATATCATGATCCAGGTTAGTCAGCTTGTGGCTCAGCTTTTCCAAATGCGTGTCCGCATGAAGAATTTAATGGGTGCAATGGAAGGTGGATCTATACCTGCCCTTGAAAATCTTCAAGAGTCACTTAAATCCGAACAACAGGTTCAGAAATATCCTTGTTCTATTGTCTATAAATAAGTTTTTATATGATCTTGAATTCTCCAATTTGGGCATTTTGAACTTGAGACCTCTTATTAAGATACGGAATATAAAAGTATACTGATATATGTTATTCAGATATAAAGGTATATTGATGTACAAGTACATATAAATGATCCATAGTCATCTTCTAATCCTGAGAATAGAGCAAGTGATATTATTTTTATGATAAATAATAATAAAATATAAATATACTTTTGTCTCTCAGCAACTCATTATTAAAAAAAAAAAGGTAAATTTTTTTTTTAAAAAAGCACTTGATGTGAGTTATATTCTGAGAGCTGCTTCAGTACTTGCATGAAAACACAGCTTTGGTTGCTTAGTATTCATGAAATTGCAAACCCCTATTCTGCATGCTCATGTGCTGTTTTTATATCCCTCAGTTGCTTTTATAAACATTAAATACCTAATTTTCTAGTTTGGATAAAAATAAGTGTTTATAAAGATAGACAACATATTCCATTTAATTCATTACATATTTTGTTGTGGTAATAAAAACAACTCAAGTTATGTTGAATTGGCAGAAAAAGAAACAGTTTAAAAATTATATGGCATATGGCTCCTTTGGAAAGCAAAGATGATTGACGACATATGTAATGAGTGTATTTGTATGTTTTGTTAGGCATTAAAAAAGATATCAACGGAATTCTATGTATGTCTAATTGGTATGGTCTCTCTTTTATGATAGGCTCCACCTGGAACTGCAAGGAGAAAGAGAAGATCAGCGTCAAGAAAGCAATATGCAGATTCAGGTTCAGCCAGACCAAGTCCTCGTGGCTTTGGTTCAAGTAACTGATTGGAAATTTAGCCTTTAGAAATGCTAAACACAAAACAATGCCAAAACGCATATCAGCATTTACCACTAAGGTGTAACCTTGAAATTCTGCTTGCAAGTGATTCTTGAACTGTCAACTCCAACCGCATGAATTTCCGCCTTTGCCTGTTGATGTACTATTCTACAATTCCTCTGTTCTGATATGTCCGGAAACAGATGATGTGTTATACCACATATGTAATTTTTGACAGTGAAGAATTTAGAAACAAGTTAAGGAAAGTTCTTGGCACACTTCTGAAATCTTGGTAAAACTGGAATATCAATGTACATTTACAATGAGAAAGACCAGTGTTTCTTTTATGTACAAATTTCAAACATGCTTAGCAAATCAGACCATTACTCTGCTTACTGCTCTGTGACTGTAACTGGTGGTTTTACGGTGTGCAATGGTACTTCAATATCTGTTATTTTTAATTAATTAGGTTGTATTATCAGATAATTTTATAATCCTCGCCCACCTTCATCTCAATGTCTACTTTAATAAATCTAATGTTTATAAATACATAATCAAATATTAAATGGGTAAAATTGTGCATTGACATTTGACAAATATATTGCAAATAAAAAACAATTACGTAGTACATACAAGACAATAACCTCTCCTTCGTTTATTTTTTATTTTTTATTTTATTTTATTGAAAAAAAATGGGAGCCAACAATTACAAGACACATGGATCAAATGACATGTTTAAACATAGAATTTTTAATGGTTGCACAAAAAAAAGACTTTAAATTTAGTAAAAAAAAATCCCAAGTAATAGTGTTTATGGCTAGGGTCGTTAGAGACAAATTCGTAGAAACCTTGTTTTGCAAGGCAATAAGGAGGATTTATAAAATTTGCATATTTACAATTTTACATGTATTGTTTTCACTAATCCAAAAAGTTTATATTCTGTTTAATCACAAATTTCATAAAATCATTTCAAAATAGCAAAACTAAATAAAAAGAATTGAATCAAGAATATGGCAAATGAGGAAACATTAGCTGATGCAATGAATAATGATGCAACATATCCGACTACGGATGTAGACGGGGAACTGAATCCTGGCAATAACACGGAATTCGAAGTTGATTCTATGCCCTCTAATATGGCCAAGGTATAATTGAACTTTTTATAATCAGTATCGTGTGATATGTTTTTTTATATTGATACTATTAAGAGAATAATATATAATATAGCATGGTTTATGTTAAGATACAGAGTATTTTTTCGCGAATATATATATGTGAGATTTAGGATTATAATAGTATATCTTTTAATATTCATCGTGTTTTGTGTGTGGTTGGCCACACTGTGTGGCCAGCTAACACACGAGCCACTCTTGACTAGGTAATTCTGATGATCGAGAATGAAAACCACATATTTGTCTGAATTGTATAAATTAAATTTATCAAAAAGTTAAAATAAGTTGAATAAAACAAAGTCAACAGACTTTTTTTTTTTATTCAAATGAGGCAAAGCCAAGAAGAAGAAACAAACAACAACAAAGCAACAAACAAACAAACAAGAAACAAAGAAAAAACTACGAAGATACTAGGCGTGGGATTGTGGGAAAGCCACTCCCCTAACTATACATGTATTACGGTATGAAATCGATCAAGTGGTAAATGATTTGATTTAGGCTCGTTATGAATAGTACTTTCTCCGTTTCTTTTTAGTTGACACTTTTCTTTAGTCACATTTGCCAATGCGCAAATTCAACTGTTAATATCTTTAATTACCGATTATTAAAAATTATAAAAAGTTGATATTTTGAAAATAAACATTATGACGAATCTAATAAGACCTCATGACAATATTTTTCATTACGTATAAATCACAAAACACGGTCAAAGGGAAGTGTATGAATAGTGCTAAAGTCAAAACGTGTCAACTAAAAAAAACGGAAGTAATATGATTGTAAACCATAAAAATTCAAACCTGTAATATATAAATAAAGAGGTAGAAAATTATACGGGAACAATTATTTCATTGATAATTTATGGGTTACAACTCTCGTAGATCTTTTGATTCCACTCTCCAAAGGGTTATAGGTTACAACTCTCGTAGATCTCTTGATTCCTCTCTCCAGGGGGCTTATTTCATACTAAGACCTACAATGTTTGGTAGTAGGGAGGAGATGGGGTCTTTGTAACTTGTTTCATCTGAGCCTCATAAAACCCTAGAAACAAGTTTCTTTATATAGAGAGTAGTAGAGTACAAGAGAATTATAAAATATTCTACGAGATCTTGAAGATAAATATCTTATATTTTTTTTATATATTATTACCTTATTTACATATATCTGACACCTAATAATTAACAAAATTTCGGTGTCAACAATGATATAAATTAATTTTGAAAATCTATTTATTATGTATAAATTAGGGTGGCCTGGGGTAAATACAAGTATTAGATATTATTACATTACGATTGAGTTATACGAGTAATATAATATTGTCATATGGTTTCAAAATAATATAATAGTGACTTATTGACTTATTTGATGTCATTGAAGGATTTAACAAAAGCAAACAAGGCCCAAGGAAAGAAGAAATGTGCAAAGAATGATCCAATGCAACCAATGAAAACAACCATCATAGTATCTGGGGTGATCTTGATTTTGGCAGGGGCCATCTTTGCAATTAACAAGAAGATTAGAGAGAAATAAATTAAAAGGCAATCACAACAGAATTCAAGTTATATATACATCAATTTTGTCTTTAATTTTTAGATTTTTACATTAGTAATTATTATTGTTATGTAGTGTATACTTTACTCTAGAACTATTTTTAAATCTAGATATTCTTTATATTTCATCCGAAAATAATTTTTACTTGTTACAACATCAGAGAGGTTGAATGTAATCTCACCCAGTTTAAATTATCTAGCTAATATAATTTTTTATGACCATAATAATTTAACATCTTGTCTATTCGATATTCGTATTATATATGTTTATCTGAAAGTTGTGAGTGAACAAGCTTAATTATGCAAAGCAAAGTTCTGAGCTTAAACTGTGTTAATATGTCCACATAATGTCTTAGTCAGTATTAAATAAATTAGTTATACTCACACTAATACATGGAAATTAGAAATTGGTGTAAATTGATTGAATGCAAATTCTTACACCAGACATTTTGACAGTCAAACCAAATTTACATCGGTCAAGGATCTGTTCTCCATATACACTTAATATAAACTTAAACCTTTGATCTTAAAACCGGGTTGGGAGGTTACAATCCAAAACTCTTATAGAGAATCAAATCGTATTGGTTAAGCTAACTATGGCATGGGACAGACCTCGAAGTTGGTCTTGCTTGAGGCGGCCTCAAAGGCCTTCAACCCGTTTGAAAATAGGCATTGAGATGAAACCCTATTTTTTTTTTAAAAAAAACCTGTGCTACCTATATCAATATTATCTATAAACAACATTACAATGTGCCTCCTATAAGCATAGCAAAAAACGTATCCTAACTCCTAACTCGCCAATATTTACTTTGATTTGGAAACCCAAATATTTAACCCCGAAAGTACCTCATAAAATTAGATCAGGATCTTCCATTTTCTTCCAGTGACATTTTCTTAAGCCAATCACCAATTGCTTCAAGAGCTTCGAAATACAATTGCTCCAGAAACAAGAATACAGTGGTTGGCCAAGAATGAGGCGTTGAGGGGGTAGCCTGTCCTTCCAGTGCATAGCAGTCTTCTGGATCTAGTTCATATGACAAGATTAGCTGATGATTGCAAGTCATGGGAATTATTAGTTAGCATTGAACGGTCAACCTCTCGCAGCCTACCAGCTTCTAGAAGGAGTACTCTATCAGCCATCAGAACTGTTTCAAGCCGGTGAGCAATGACCAAAACCTGCAAAAACAATCATTAGGTTTTAAAATAATCTCATTGAAAATGGAAAATAAAGACTGATATTATTATATCAGATTCCACATGAAATCAGTTCAACCACATTTACTCAGATGTTCTAGAAATTACCTTGTTAGCTGCATGGGAGTTTACACAAATGGAACTAAGCGCAAATTACTGGTGACAAGCTAACAACTTTGCAGAACAATTTATCATTTCATTATTTTCATATATTTTAACTATGATTAAATCGACAATATAGGAAAACATTTGCGGATAACCAGAATATTCAGCACTACCATCTAGCTAATCACACTCCAGCACTACTGCACTACTATGAAGCTCTTGCATTTGATCCTTCCAACAGTCAACCTAATTCGGACTAGTAGATGTAATAGACTAGCAATCTGATTTGTATATTTATATAAATAAGCAGAAATTTAAGGCTGAAAGCTTGAAATTATATTAAACCTGCTGATGCTCTTACAAAAGGTAGTAGGTTTTGCCTACAAATCTCATATTAGTGACTTTAGGTCCCAACTAGCAAAACAGTGAATTGAGGTCACAATTATCCCAAGGATTCACTCCAAAATTCTGCATAACTCCTCCTTTTCCCCCTCTCTCTTTTTATACTAAAACTAAGGACTATAAGACTATCAACCTAATAAAGTAATAACACTAGACTACCCATATAACCATATTGCCCCTCCTTAGGTTAGTTCATTGCAGTAGAAGGATAAGATAGCTGATTGCCATCAGTCCCATCACCTCAAGCACATGAGATCTCGCTATTGATTTTTTCATCAATAAAACATAAACATATGAAAAGTTATATACTTGTACATTATAAATCCCACAAAGCCATGCAAGGCTTAAGAAAACTCAAGATGAAAATCATGGTAAGCACCTACTTGGCATGACCTGATGGTATTTACAATTTGTGGACCACACAAAGAATATACCATATTCCTATTAGCAGCAGATGCAGATTGATTTCTCCTTAACTGGTAAGGAGAAGGTCAATATACATAAAAAAATCCTCTTAATTGTAGAGGCGGTGCTTCTGGCAGACCCTAATTAAAGATGCACCAACATGGGGCAACAGGGCATCTAATAGACCACTGAGTCTCCAAAGCTGAAAAAGTACCACTAAAAGCAATTCTTTTTCTAAGAAGCTCGAAGAAAAAACAGTCGTGAACATTATCAAAGTTCCTAAGTGCATATGGATTTCTAGGGTCTAGGTGGTAGCACAGAAATCAAACCAGTAACAGCAGCTTGGTTACTTAGCTCACTATGCAAAGCACAACCTTGCACCTATCAACCTATCTACTAAGAGCATCAGTATTACACACAGCACATAGCACAAACAACATACAAAAGCTAATGAGTCAGCCAAATAGACAAGTAAGTCTTGAGGGGCCCTTCTTTTTCATCATAGTTACAGGCTTGCAACCACATGCACAGAAAAAAATTGGATATAAAGACAAAAGAAGAGAAGTAAAGAGGCAAGTGTAAAAATTTGAAATTTGAATCAAAATATATTTGTTTGTAATCTTAGATTGTGTTCAGGACCCAGCACAGCTTAAATTGATTGGAGCAATTGTACAATGATGAGATACAGGACTTTTCTCAAGTGAAATAGCAAGGTATCGAAGAAAGATACAGGAAGCCAATTCAATGCCAAAACGAAATATATAGCATGATGAAAATTAAACAACAAAAAGTTCAATGAGGATGAGGGAAAGAGGGGGGGGGGTGCAAAAAAGATACTATATGAAGCACAAGTCCTCACAGTATGATTTTTCATCACATGCTCCACAGCTTGTCTCACCAATAGCTCAGATCTGCTATCCAAGGCAGAAGTTGCTTCATCCATAATCAAAATTGAGGACTTCTGATAAATTGCTCTTGCTATTGTAAGCCTGCATAGGAGCAACAACAAATGAGCTATCAATGTTAACCAAAGAATAATCCTAGACTACAAATATGATGGGTTGCATTTGTCTTTTATCAATGACAAGACATAAAACAATATAGAAGCTGGAAAGAAATAAATTGTTATAGTTTGTCCCAGACTCAGCCCCCTTTCCCCCAGATTATTTGCCCCATACAATATATTACCTCCAATTTCTTTTTCTTTTTTTAATTTATTTATTTGTTTATTTATTCTACTTTGTAAATACGAAAAAGAAGGCATGTGTAAGAAAAAGGTGGATAAAGTAGGAGAGATGGAGTAAAAAGATGGGTGAGCGTAAGAAACAGGTAGATAACATACGAAAAGAGCATGTAAAGATAGTAAAGGGTGTTTGTCAAAAATGTAATAAAACAGACGTGAGTGGAACAGGAAAAAATGGGGGGGGGGGGGGAGACATAAACGGAAAGTGAGTAGAACAAATAAATATATAGATAAATAAAACAGAAGTAGAATAATACAAAACCCACTAGCATCATAAGCCCTCAAACCCCAAAAAAAAAGCTTTTAAATCTACATCATATCAAATAAAACAAAATCAGATGATTTACATACGAATTGGTGTTATCTATGAAGGACAAAACTTGGAACATATTTCTTCTTATTATGCTATCTGAAATCAGTTTGACTGGTGTAACAAACATAAAATCACAATAGTTATGGACAAAATACTTTCAATGATAAGGCCTAGTAATATGCTACTGATTGGTGGTCAGTGGTTGTTGTGTCAAGCTAAACTTTTGATTTGCACAACTAAAGCCTAGAATGGGATAAGGTCTGGTTTCACCTGTTTTTTTCACTTTAAATTTAACAGAAAGCAAAGAATTAGCATCAGCAATTTTCAGAATTATTTACTATGGACCAAATCTCAAGTACACTGTTCTTAATTTTTATTTGTGGTATTCAGTTAGCCAACCCCTTTTAGATTAAGGGTCTTAAAGAACTAAATTCTCTTCATCCAGAAGGATATAGTTGCTTACATTAGCGTATGACCTACAATCTTAACATCAGCAGAATGCCAGGAGCCAATTCAGAGGATATGGGGTACAGTTAGTGTTAAGTTATATAAATGAAGTATTAATTTCCATTTCATTTTTCGTCATAGACTTATCATGAAGTGATAATCATTTAAATAATAGCCACAAAGACAATTATATCATTCTTGGACTAACCTTTGCTTTTGCCCCCCACTTAATATTGAGCCTCGTGAACCAATATAAGTCTCATACCCTCTAGGAAGCAAATTGATAAATTCATCAGCATTAGCAGTTTTTGCAGCTAGCTCAACTTTCTCCAGGTAAATTCCTCTCATAAGATCTTTATAGCCAATATTCTCAGCAACTGTCCCTGAAAACAGCATCTAGTACTCCAGCAAAATGGAAAGAAAATACATTTTTAATCAGAAAATATCTCCAAGGAACAAACCATTTTCATCACAGAGATAACCTCATACAAGACACAAAATAGAGGGTTTTTTCTCTGATAAAAGACCAGGAATTTGTGTTCAAAGTTAGAAGTTAGGCAAAGGAGGAAACAAGGTCCCAATTCCCAACTAACGATCAGATTCAGATCCATTGCAGTATTAATTATTTAGGGCACAACACCAGATATTTAAAAAATAAAAAAATAATAAAATATATATATATATATATATATATAAATAAAAACAATTTCGTTTGATACGAGGATCAATCTGAAAAGTCTCCAATCGGAGGTCCAAAGCATTATGGAGTTAGATGAGAAGTAAACTAAGCAGTGGTCAGCAACTCAGCAAAGGCATCTAGGTTAAATCAAGTATCATATAAGCCAACAGAAAGTGAGATTGTCAGTTATTGGTTCATGACATACAACCTACCTGAGTGTAACACATTACTCATTTAATTTATACACTGGTACATAGTCAAAAGTTAAACTAACCCATCATAATTTATACCAATTTTCTAACTGCAACATGTAAAAAAAAAATAAAGGGAGAAATTGGTAATCAATGGTATTGTACTCACAATATCTTGGGACACTAAAGCAACATGTCTCCGTAAACTTTCCAGCTGAAAACATTGAATATTGAGTCCATCAATTAATATACAACCTACCAAACAGAGAAGCAAACAAATAATATCTCTAGTTAGACCACAGCATAAGCCTCCAAAATCAATAGTAAAACTTAATAGAATTTGTGATGTGAGGATATGTGCCCTTTTAGGAGGAGAGGAGAGCCTGTTGTGACTCACCATGCAAGGGATCATAGAGGCGAAGAAGAAGTTTAGCCAACGTTGTTTTCCCTCCTCCAGATGGGCCCACAATAGCAACTATTTCTCCAGCTTTAATGTGGAGGTCAACTCCATTCAAGACAAGGGGTAAACCATCTTTATATCGAAATGATATATCACAAAACTTCACTTCACCTTTGACGGAATTTATATGAATAGCATCCACCCTCTCTATCACCTATATATTAAAGAAATTAAGAACATCATTGAAAAGCTAGGTCAGTTATGACTCGTATGATTGCCCTCCAGAAATACAAACTGTAAAGGCATGATATCAATAGTTGATGTTAGAATGCATAAGATATATATTGAAATGAAATGAGCACAGTATTAAATCTCAAAGGCATGGCGATTTGGCACAATCAAGTAGTAAAATGTACAACAACAGAAGTTCATAGCCTTTACATAATTAAAGTCTATTATATCATATTGCTCGCATTGAAACCATCTGAACACCATAGAATTCGGAAATTAGCCCTTATACCATTGAGCTCAATTTATATAAAAGTACGCTTTTCAAGTAGTTTTTGATACCTCGATCTACCATCTTTTGTCACATTCTCATGTTATACTAGCATTTCAAATTTAGAATCTGCATTCAGAGGTTAAGTCTAGTCACTTCAAATATCAAAACCTTTTATTAAAGATCTTAGTAATTTTAATTTGAGAAATTATCAGTATAATGTAACTCAATGTGAAATTCCTCATAGTGGGGGTGGTATCCAGTATCTAGGGCTGTTCATCAGTCCAAGACCAGACCGGACCGAAGACCGAAAATTAGAATTTTAAGAACCGAAGGCCGGACCGATTAAGCTAGGACCAAACCCGGACCGGACTGCTTTGGACTAAGCATTTTTTTTAAAAGAATTCTAATTTTTTTTAATAATTTTATGGAAAACTCGAAAAAAGTAAAGGAAAATCTACACTTTAACGCCTTTTTTTGTATATTTAGTACAAAAAAGCTCATAAATTTAAAGTTTTCTAAGCTTATTAAGGATAATTTTAACCATTATTTAAGGTTTCACACATATTTTTAATAAAAAAATCGGTCCGGTCCAAGACCGGTTTTTATGGGGTTTTGGACCGGACCGGACCGAAGACCGGAAAAATAAATTTCTAGACCCGAAGACCGGACCGATTAATTCGGTCCTGTCCGGTCCGAGGTGGTCCGATCCATTTTTTCGGTCCGGACCGATTTATGAACACCCCTACCAGTATCCACAAAGCTGCCACTTATCCAGCGATACTCACTCCAACTTAGATTGATGCCACCCTTCCAGCTAGTACAATTTTGCAAGAAAAAACTTCAAAGAAAGATGGAATCAAATAGTAAAAGGTAGATGTTACTATCCTCTATCTGATATGTCTATTTGTGGTGGCCTAGCTAGTAGAAGAGTCAAGTTTCGTAGACAAATATGTAGTTGAAGGGAATAAACTGGTAAGGAGATTTCCATTTTTACAAAATTATGTCATCTATAAACTCCATAGTCCCAGGAAAAAAGAAAAAAAAGATATCTTGAACCAAGCATGGATTCGGGGAATGATGAGTACGGTTTTACAGAAACAAGAAGAAACGAACCAACAAGAAAGAAAAAAAATTCCAATCAGAAACAAGTTAGGATGAACAATATAGCTTGGCATATATTCATACTTAGATATTTAATCCATGAGAGAAGCTAGGATAAGTTTCAGTAATTAGTTAATGTCTGGATTTCCATTAAATAAAAAAAAATTCCCACTTCAAGATGGGGCAACAAAACCCTACAATCCTACATATCTCGTTTACATGAAACTCAACACTTCAACTTCTAGATAGTAAGAAGCATTATTAAAAAGATATATCCACGCCCCAAGCCAGAGGGGGGAAAACCAATCTGCCCACTACTTACCCGAGGGGTGAATCTAGTAAGATCAAACAAACGCTCAATAGCTGGCTCTCCTTGCTTCAACTCATTGTATGCTTTTCCAACACCCTGCAAAATAATCATTTTTCAGTTTGACAACTTAAAACAGCACCTTATTGTGTGATGGGAGAACAAAAAAATAAAATAAACACAGGGTTACATAAGAAACCTCATGAGAGTTTTATTGAATGGTTATAACATTCTAGTCTCTTTTTGTTAGTGAGTCAATAATTCAATTTCATATCAAGATCTCCATAAAGTGGCTACCTGAGACATTAATTCTTACAAGAAACAATATTTATCTCTGCCTTCCACTTAATAGATTTGTTTCTAAGGTCAACAAGAGGAGTATTTTTTTTATAAAAAAAATAATTGTGGTTGCTTGTTGATGGGGCAGGGGAGGGTCAGAGAGCTAAGACCAAACTATTACCTGAATAGGGTCAACTAAGAAGGCCAAGGAAGTCAAAAACGTGATCAAGCCGCAAGTGTTGAAGAATCCCTTGGAGAAAAAGAGCGACCCAGCCAAAAAGATGAGCAAAGCTCCAAAATAAACAGCTTGCACAATTTGAGGAATGAGGGCCTTCATTTTCTTCTTTTTTAACTGTCGGTTCAGGTCAGCATGAGCAAGCTGTTTGAACCTAACACTTTCGGTCCACTCCATATTGCTAGCTTTAACAAAAAGGATTGAGGGGAGGACCTGATCAACACATTAGTCTGCATTGGCCAGAAAACTGCTAGAAAGGTTAAAACTGCATTAAAACATTTCTAGGGAGTAAAAAAATTCCTTTTTCCTCCACACCAAAGGTTTCGATTATGCACCAAAAATGTGGTCAAGTGAAAAATAAATAAATAAATAAAATTAAAATTACAAATCATCCAAGATGCAAAAAATGAAATTGTTATACTCCAATAGGTACCTAAACAAACCTCATTCAAGTAAGCGGAAAGAGCAGCAATACTCTGATGTGCCTTCCTTGAAATTCTTTGAAGCCTTGCACCAAGTAAAGTAATGGAAAGTGCCACAGAAGGAATAACCTTTATATACACAATACTCTAAGTCATTTAGTAGCAGTTCAAAAAAAATGAAAAGAAAATAAAAATTGGGTTTAGGTCAGTTATTTCTTACCAAGGCAGATATCATTGACAGAACAGGGCTGATGACTAACATCTGTGCTGCCATAGCCGATAACTGGAGAGTGCAAGGAACTATAGTCTGTCATAAGAATCAACAAAAGCAGTTATAAGAAATCCAAACTCAAATTGAATTACTTTCATTGCAAAAGTTTGGTTCAAACTATGTACAGTTACACCCAAACAAGTGCCTCGATGCAAGCGTTCAACTCAACGGCATCATATTGTACAAATGCAGATAATCCCATTCCAAAAGTTCCATATACAAATTTACAAAAGCTCATTTACACAAATCTTCTTTGCATTTCTATCTTTTCTTCCAAAAATTCCTAAATCATGTCAAATTTTAATGCTCGAAATTAATACAAGCATTGGGATTCATGAGCAATTTGCATTTAAACATTTCCAGCAATCACCATAAACACTTCCTGACAATTCCAAGCAAAACTAAATTCAAATAGGAGAAAATATCAAAAGATAAATTCCAACTCACATTTAAAAGAGCAAATATTGTTTCAGCAACATCAGAAGCCTCGGAAGTGATCCGGTGCGAGATATCCCCAGAAGAAACAACAACACCATGATCATCGCCGCCTTCGAAAAACCCTAAATCTCTCTCCAAAACCCTCTGAAAAACATACACCATAATCTTATAAGCAGAATTGAACGCCGCCTCCCACAAGAACGCCTGTTGCAAGTAATTCGCAACCAATCGAACAACAAAGTATGAAGCAAGTATAGCAACATCGTTGTTAATCGAACAAAAATCACCCAAAATTAGGGAAAATCTCCCAGCTTTAGGAACAATTTTGGAGAGAAAAAACACAGAAATTGCGCTGCAAGTCCAACCTTGAAGGATTAACCTCCATTCCGATTGAATATAGGGTTTGATTGATTGGAAAGATGAGATTGAAGAGGAGAGCGAATAAGCGGATGATGGAATTGAAGAGAATTTAAGGGAAATTGAGGGTTTAAATGAAGATTTAGGGGGGAATTTGAGGGAAAAGTAGAAATTGTTGGTATGATTTGGGGTTTTAGGGTTTGAATTGATTTGAAGAAAGGGAGATGGAAAACTATGAAGTTGAGTAAGAGACATTGTGAAGCAGAAAACTAAATTTAGAAGATTTCAAAGTGGTTGATAGCCATTTTTAGTGGAACTTCTCGCGCCACTTTTTTCACTCAAGCAAGTTGAATGTACGGCTATTTCACCAAATGCTATAATCAATTGCGAAATTCACCAAATGTCATAAGCCTTTCCCAAATTCACCAAATGTCACTGACAAATAGAACATTGACACCCCGTGCCATTAATGAGGTCTGGATGTTAGTTGACTGTAAGTGTCCGTTAGTTGACCGTTAATTGACCCCGCCACTTGCTACGTGTCACCTTCTGATTAGTCCGTTTGTTAAAAAAAAAAAAAACCCTTGAAACCACCCTAGCCACCACCCCTTCAACCACCCGCTCCCTGCCACCAAACCCCAAAACCCTACCGCCGGCGACCTGCACCCTCACCGACAAGCGCGCCGGCGGCCGCTGAAGCAACGCTCCCCCCTCCCCTCCTCTTTCGCTATTTTGCCTGGACTTCAATGGGAATAACTCATGTTTCACACCCCCACCAACCATGCGCCATTATCACCGTTCATCACGAAGTCGATCAAGATCAATGGCCCAAAACCATCAATCCATGCGCACGCACCAAAATTCATCATCGTCACCGAAGTATGTAGTGCCTAAATGGTGTATTAGTGGGTTCGTCACCACGAATCTCGAGAGCACGGCATGAGCGCACCATCCGGGTTTCAATTGGGGTTCAAGATTGAAGATGTTCTTTACCAAATTGTTGCAATTAAATCCCGGAATTGTAGTAATTGGTTGCCGAATATCTGTTTGTGGTAGGCGAACGGGTGATTGCAGGCTGTAGAGGTGCGATTGGTGGCGGGTGGTGAATTGCAGTGGCTGAACTGGTGGCTGTTTGTTGATGTTGTTGTTACGGGTTGTTGGCAGGCGCGACGGGGGAAGAGGAGGGGAAAGGGAGGGGGGCCGGCGGCTACCGGCACGCCTGGCGATGCGAGTCCCGGCGGTAGAGGTTCTGGGACCGGCGGCATGGCTGGGATAGTGGCTGCTGGGGTGGTGGGTGGGGTTTAGGGTTTTCCGTTTTTTATTTTTTAATTTTTTTTTGGTTTTTATTTTTTTTTAATAAAAAAAATTGTTTTTAAAAAAACAGACCAATCAGAAGGTGACACGTGGCAAATGGTGGTGTCAACTAACGGCCAACTAACGTCCAGACCTCATTAATGGAACAGGGTGTCAATGTGCTATTTGTAAGTGGCATTTGGTGTATTTAGAAAAGGCTTATGGCATTTGGTGAATTTCACAATTGCTCAGTGGCATTTGGTGAAATAGCCGTTGAATGTATTTGAAAATTAGTCAAGAATCACGATGGTTTTTTTTTTCCTTCCAAAAATCTGTTTTTCTTGTACTATTGTTCATGTACAATGCTGCCGTGTAATTACCATATACTCCCTCCGTTTTTAATTACTTCATTTCTATATGTGCGGAGTTTTAGGAGAAATTGAAACAGTAATAAAATATGGAGGTAGTGGGATTGATGGAAGAATAATAAATTGTAAAAAGCAAAAGTAGTTGGGTCCACTAGTTGAGAGAAATAAATTAATTGGAGGAGAGAGAATCTAATATTAATAAAATATGAATTAAATAATGTCAAAACTTTCTAAATAAGGAAATGGAGCAAGTAATTAAAAACGGCCGGAAATGAAAAGTGAAGCAAGTAATTAAAAACGAAGGGAGTAATATTATAAAACTAGTCTTTTATACATGCAATGCGTGTGTGAAATTTAGAATGTGTATTAATAACATTAATTGGATGTACCCTAACTTATGGATAATAACGTTCTAAGTTTTTTAAAAAAAGATTGGTAAAAGGATCTGTTTCGGGGTTTTTCTAGTCCCTTGGGGGAGTTACGTCACTAACTCTAGATTCTAGTAGTCTGTACCTGCAAAATAACAGAAGCTCCGATTGGTCGGAGTTCCGCCTCAGACGATCAAGTTAGTACATATTCGGAGTAAAAAGGGTGCGGAAAAGTAAATATCTTCTCAGCTTCCGAGATTAGGTGTTTCTCTCTTTTCGAGAGTAATAAACGATGCAATGATAGAACGTGCCCCCAAAATAGGGGGGGGGGATCTCCTTATTTATAGGGTCATTGGGATTTGTGCCCTTGTCCTAGGTTACGGAAACCTAGGAATGATTGGGTTGCGCCATTTTACGGCTTTCTAGGGATTTGGGCCTTGAAGGCCGCCATTTCCTTTGGGGTATTTGCCTGCCACGTGTCGAGCCTTGGTTGGTCCACTTTGGGCTCTTCCTAGGGTGACACGTGTCACGCTTTGAGAGGTCCACGTGGTAGGGTAAAAATACCCGAAACATTTGCCCCTCACAAGGGTGACGTGGTGTGCCACGTGGCGCCTGTGACATGTGTCACGCATGCATTGGTGCATATAGTTTATACCGTTTATCTGGAGTAAAACTAGGGTTTAGGATCCTAAATTTTTACCCCTCTATATATAGTCTTTCACCCCCCTCCTCATTTCGCATGTTTACGAAAAAAAGTCTTTGGGAGAGAATCTTTGACTTTGAGAGAATTTGTCTTTTCTGAGAAAAGCACCAGCCGCCTGCACTTTGTCCGTCTGTGCTTACAGCCGTCCAAGACCTTTTTTCAAGCGCCTTTAGTATCTTCCGACTTAATGTAACCGCCTGCTTTTTTCTCTTTTTATTTTAATTTTTGCTTCTTTTCTTTTGAAAATGGTTTCCCAAATGCGCACGGCACGACCTAGATTAGCCATCAGCCGGTCACCGGGGACGGCTGAATCTAGAACTAGGAATGCCAACTGCTACTTCTTGGACTCCCCCTTACGAACTTCCCCGAAACCGACCGTCTCTGTGTCTGTGCAGGACACTATGGCCAGAACCAAACAAACAACTAGGAGGCAAAATCAAGACGGCTCCTTTAGGGCGCTTATCTGCGATATTTCTGATATGTCGTCTGGCACTCCATGTAACACCCCCAAATCTCCCTCTACGGAATATGTAGAAAATACGTATAAATACCGTAGAGATAGACTTGGGCATATTACCGCCGCGTAATAACGCAAGGCTTATATTTCAAAATACTTTTGCAGCGGAAATTCTTTATTCATTATTAATAGTACTTCAAATAAAACTGTTCATAAGTTATGACACAAAAACAACTCAAACTTTTCCTAAGCTAGGTGAAATTCCCGTGGACTCCCATATGCATCAATCAACTTCCACCTGAAAAAGTTCACCTGCTTACCATTATGGTAAACAGGGCAAAGCCAAAACCAAAGCACGTATTAGCAAATTATGCTAAGTAGATTTTGTTTGAGATAAGTAAAACATTAATTTAAATCACGTACATTAAATTCCAATAATTCCAACACATTATTCTTTCCAATATCATACTCATGCAAGTACTTTTACAGTTCAATTCTTTCAAGACAAGTTTAAAACTCAATCGATTACATTTCAAAATCAATTCCTCACTAAGTGTGCACACCCCCCGAGTGGTTTACTTTATGAACAAAGGCCAATCTTGAGGAAAGACTAGGTCATGCAAAGTCCATAACCTTCGCTAATCCATTCCCTAAGTGTGATTCATAACATATCGATTGATTTGCTTAAAAGCACCTTTTAAAATCCGTTATACTTGAATAACAATAAACTTGTAAATTGTTTTTAATCCAATCCTTTTTAATAATTTCAATCACGATTCAAAGTCTCTTTTATTTTAATCAAAATCATTAATTTCAATCCATCATACAACATAATTTCATACGGAACGTAATAACATAATTTCATACGGAACATAAAATATAATTTCATACGGAACATAATAAAATATAATTTCATAAGGGTTGTATTAAAACATAATTTCATAGTCAACTTTCGAAGGTATCAAACCACATAACGTACCTTGATCGTAACACGAGCGATTCACACAATTACTTTACTTAATCACAAACACCCTACACATTATTATAACCTTAATTAATATAAGGCTATCAAATAAACACAACAACTTAACCAAACTACCCTATATGTGCACGAATTAATTATAAAGTATCATTATATTAAAATAATTTTCAGTTTTTATAATTTAAATAATTTTTCTGTTTTTATACTATAATTTATGCAAGAAATAATTTATATGAAAATGCTTAGTAATGTAAAATAAGATTAGGAGAAAGGAGAAATTGAAGGATGGAGATGGAACCAAAGAAAGGGAGGAGCAAGGGTGGCCGACAGTGAGGTGGCGGCTGCTGGTGGTCGCTGGCGGTAGCAGGTGGTCGCCGGTGAGGGTGGTCGCCGGTGATGGTGGTGGCCAGAAATTGGGGAGGAAAAAGAAGAGGAAAACCGTGAGGGAGAGAGATTTCTTGGGGTTTTAATGTGTGTCTTGGGGTGTTTGGAAGAGGGGTATTTATATGTGTTTAGATGATGGGTTTATAGCAATTTAGGGTTGTATAATTTATGGTAATTTCAAAGAATAGAAATTAGGGTTTTAAATGTATGGAAGAATATTAGATTTTATTTGGTCATGAAATTTTGTTTAGTAAGTTTTGAGCTTGGAGTGCAAGTATAGAATAAGATTAAATAAATTTTAGATTTAAGAGTAGAAATAAGGAATTTTAAAGGATTTTTAATTTTAATAAAATAAATTAAAATCATTTAGAAAATTCATGAGTGGCCGAAAATATTGAGCTCAATATTGCTCAATAATTTCGGTCCCTCTATGTTAATTTATGGATTTTGTAAAATAATTTTTATGCCTAAAATTAATAATCCAATAAAATTTATTTTGTGAAAATTAATAATTAGAAGAATAAAATTAGATTTTTATTAAATAAATTGGGGTGGCCGAAAATATTGACTTATAATAATTAATTAAATCAAATTTTTATTATATAAAATCCGAAAATTAATTTATAAATATATATTTCATGAAAATAATTAATTTGGAAAGATATTAAAACAATTTAGATTTTTATTATATGAAATCCAAAAATACAATTTAATTAATTTATTTTAACCGAATTAATATAACTTCAGTTTAGCAATTTAATTTTTTGAGAAATCAAAAATACTATTTATAACATAGGTATAAAATAGTTTCATTTATTGGATTATCCATTTTAATTAGTTTTGTAAAATAATAAGACAAATGATTTAGGTGCCAAAATTTAAATATCATTTTGGCTCCAAAACTAAAATACTCTTTAGAAAAATAATTAATTTAGAAAAATACATCAAAATACGAGACTAAAATACTCTTTAATTTAGAAAATACCTTTCAAAAATACGGGGTATTACACTCCAAGTACCCCTAGTGATTCGATTTTAAAAGAATCAGGGGAGGAGTTAAGAGATGATGCCTCTGGCTCTGTTCATCAGGCCTCAGGAGAGGAGTTAAGGAAGATATCCCATGCCATGTTCATCAGGCCTCTCATTCGGACACAAGGTCCGACAGTTCTGACGACGAACCAGAGCCATCTACTTCTGACAGAGTCTCATTGGGCTTTGATGAAGAGCTCTCCCGGCTGGAGACGGCGAGGGAGTCCCTATCCGTGGAGATGGGCGAGGGATGGGTCGAGCCCTCCGCCTCTCGCCGAAAGCAATATGCCGCCTATTACCATCACGTTCCTAAAAGCAGGCGGAAGACCATGGCTGGCAAAGTAGGAGAGTTCAGCGCTAAACATGCCATGGGACATGGTATCATTCTCAGCATCTCGGAATACTGTAGTTTGGCCAGAGGGGTCCAGCTACAAGGATGAATGCTTTGGCTGCTATGAGGCGGCCATTCAAGCTGGTTTGCACTTCCCTCTCCATCCGGCTGTGGAGAGAATTCTAGATGGATACCAACTAAGTATCTGGCAACTTGCCCCCAATTCTTGGGTCAACATCTTGGGGTACGTTGCCGCTTGTGAGATGCTTGAGGTAGAGCCAAGTTTTGAGGCCTTTGCCTAGATGCATTATCTCAGTCGGACCCCGAAAGCAAGCGGGTCCGGATGGTTTACCCTTTCAAGCCATAAGGGATACATGATGGCTGTCGGGAAAGAGTCCAAATGGAAGGGCTGGAGGAAAATTTTCTATATTGTCACCTCCCCCGACCGGATGAAGAACAAAAAGTATAACCGGTGGAACCGAAACCCTCCTTTGCTTTCTAGAGGAGTTAAGCTGCCGCTTGCCCCAAGAAGGGCCAGGGAGCAGATCTTGGATAGGGGTCTCTTTAAAGTGACCATTCGGTCAAATGAAGAGAAAGGGGAAAAAGAAATCGTCCCCTAGAATTACATTCCCCGCCACGAATGGCTTACTAACGGGAATTACTTGGCCGCTTACGGGCTTAGTACTGAGAGGCCGAGAGGTAGTCAACCGAATGCTTCTCAATAATTGGCAAGACTATCTTTATTTGTTTATCTTTCTAACCACTTGACTTGTTGTGCAGACAAAGCAATGGAGAAGCTGTCGGCCTCCAAGAAACTGAGTGCTCATTCTGCTTCCTACTACCGTTCGTCTATTTTAGGCAAGCGGAAGAATGGCGATCCTGAGGCGAACAAACCGCCCAAGGTGAGCCAATCTTACACTCTGCTTAATTTGTAAAGAATCTTTTTCCCGCCTGCTACTCACTCATTTTGATTGTTGCGCAGGGAGATTCGAGCAAACCCTTTCCCACTAAGTTTCAAATGGCAAGGAAGCATGTGGCCCACAAGCCTGGCAAGAAGGCAGGAGACGGCTCCCACCCTCCTACAGGAGGGAAATCTCCATCTGGCCTCGATGCCCTGAAGAAGCCGGACACCCAAAGGGTGTCGAAGTGTGGCAAAAGTCCACTCGCCGCTGCCTCCGGCTGGGCAGCAGGAGAGCATTAGCTCTCCAAAGGTCGTTAGACTCTAGGCGGGAGAAAACTCCCGAAGGATAGGGAGGAGACAAAGGCTCGAGGTATAACAACTTTTAATCCCTTGCCCTACCCTTGTAAGGTCAAGTTCAATCAACAGTCGTCCAACACTTCTGAAGACACCCGGTCCTTTGGCCGAATTTACGTCAACTACTTACAAAGTGTTGAATGTGCAGATGCCCCCCAATGGCCGGATATCAAGCTTTTGGCAAAGACAATGCTAAGGGCCATCTCCCCTGAGGATAAGGAGTCGGTCAGAAGAGTCGGCACCCTCAACTTTGATGCCATCCTTGCTCTCCTTGCTGAGGTACAATTATCTTGCGAATTTCATCTTTTTTGTGCAACTCTTCAAGTCACTTGATTCTAATGTTTTGCGAATTTACCAAATGTAGGCCATGCTGCGAGTAAATGGACTTAAAAAGCCGTTTAATGAGAAGACCAAAGAGGTAAAGGCTGCGAATGCTCGAGCCGCCTCTGCTCTAGATAAGGCCGTGTTTGAGATTTCTCAAAATGAGCTACTGACCAGTGATATACTGTATTCTCATGCGACGGTCAATCTGCAAGTCAAGGCCGATTTGGACTCAACAAAGAGGTGGATCTCCGAGCTAGAGAAGGAGGTCAAGGACCTCAAAGCCAAGCTCGGACCCCTTCAGGAGGCGGACAAGGTAGGAGACCAACTCCGCACCCGGGTAGAGGCCCTTAAGAGGAAGCTGCAAAACCAGGACACCTAACTGATTGTAGTCTCATGCTGGACCAATGCATTCATGAAGAGGGAGTCAATCACCCAAATTGTTTTATGCTGGAGGGCAAAGGCAATACACCACCAGTGCTCTTTCTCCAACACTGGAACGAACACCTAAATTTCACATGTGAATATGATTAGACAGCAATTATCATAAGCATTGACATTTCAAATAAACTTGCAAAAGAATTTTGGTAAGATTCAGATATAGAATATCGTCACATTGTCATCATACCACACAAACATCAGATGTCTTGGTTGCACCGAAAGGCTTTGACCATCTTTTTCCAAGCAAATCCAAAGCATGCTTCCCAGCCTTCACTTGAGCCTGAAAAAATTGTTAAATCAACTTAAACTGCCTTGCAATATTATCTTAAAACATGAACAATCAAAACCCAACACAACCAAACACATACTGCAAAAAAATGATCAAGCATTATTCTGTTAGTAAACCCTTTATATTTCAATGCCCATCTCTTATTGTATAGAACAGCAGCCAAACCCACGTATCCGGTTGATACTCTTCCATTCATGTGAAGGACCCATAGAAATCCTTCTATGATGCTTCATAGCCATTACACCGAATAAGTATAGGCCCAGGACTGTGAAATACAAGGTAACAAAGCCATAACAGTAAGTATAAGTGATTACTATCGAAAATCATGCGAAACTAAAGGTAAAGGAGAGGGATCGATGCTTATGTACCAATCTCCTTTCCGCTTATTTTCACCTCCATCTCCTAATGAAGTGAATCACATCTTTCTTAAATGCTGGCAGCTTTCGATATTCCGCAGTCACACCAACTGAGGGCCTTGATATGGGAGATCTAGCTAGGTTGCCATTGGTAGAGTCGCCGTTACATTCCAATTCTTCCTGAATGATGTCATCTGCCACTTCTTTCGCGATAGAGCTTACAGCTAACCTAATGGGGACTTCAAGACCACCGACGTTGATTATATTGTCTAAAGAAAGTAACCTTTCCTTAAGCGACTTCTGTTTCGGAGGTGACTTTGGGCTAACTCCGGCTACCTCCGGCTTTTCAAAAGGTTATGACCTTTCAACATGGGTTACCTCCAGCTTCACAAACAGTTGTGACCTTTCAACGGGGGCTACCTCCGGCTTCTCAAACGGTTGTGACCTTTCAACAGGGGCTACCTCTGGCTTCTCAATAGGTGTTGACCTTTTGAAAGAGGATGGCTGGAGCCTTGTGAAAAGGGTTGCCATTTTCATGGCTCGTCTCATGTCATCAAAGCTTTCAAACCCAAACAAAGTAGGAGATATAAACGTCTCATTTGGGGGATGGCTTGATTTTTCCCAATTATGACCATGGCATCCTTCAGCCCAATTATCATTAAGCATATCATTTTCTGTATCTCTAGCCCAATCAGCCTCACAACCTGAGTACAATAACATATAACCTTTTACCACACAAATTGTAATATAGCATATGACAATGTTTTGAAATAGACTAGCAAAAATTCACCTCGCTTGCAACTTCCTCAACGTATGTAACCCTACCATCCCTAGGAAGCCTCGGGTGCGCATGCCCATAAGCAGCATCAACAACCTTTTGGAAAGGAAAAAAATATCAAATGAGTGAATAAGGAAGTACCCATCAAACATTCATCCAAAAACCAGCAACTTGTAGTTAAGCAATGTAAAGGTCAACCATTTCAATAATGATTTATTTGGATTTTCATTTTAAAAAAGCAGATCAAAGTAGAACACACATTTGACAATTAATCATTTACATATCAAAATAATTATACATCAACTACTAAGGATCAGCATACTCACACCAAATTCTCCATAGTCCTCAGTTTTAGTCCTATCAGTTTCCACCACACGACGCACCAACTCAGAATCCCACACCATCACCCGTGGAAAGACATTCCATTCAACTGGTGGTCTTTTCAAGTGATCCAAGTAAAATATCTGAACACCAACACAAAATTTTAATGTATAGGAGAATGGAATTAGAATATATGTTGTAAAAATAAGACTTTACCGCCAAAAAAAGTGTACACCCTCCACAACCACCAGAATATCCCTTGGCATCAAACTTTTTCAGAAATATCTTAGCATAATCTAAGAGCCAATCTAGAACAAAAGTACACCAATCGTAATTGCCTGCGTTGGAAGCTACTGTGACAGCAGGCAGCAAGCTAGTTGCCAAGACACTACCATATGTTGTAGGGCACAAAATCAAACCCAAAGCAGCAATAAGGAAAGCCGTCTGAAACTTTTTCTATCATCATCACTACCCAATGGTACAATATCACCTTTATCTTCCCTTGGTCCTTCTATATTAGTCATTGCTTCATCTACACTGATTTTGACAATCGACCTAACATTCCCATCTTCGTCAATATTTTCTTGAAAAATACCATATCTACTAACAACAACATCAACCAACTCAGGAGTTGCTTCTTCTACGCCTTCAGCATTTGGGACTTGTAACGGTACAAGAGGCAACCCAAGAACACAATTAACTTGGATGGGGCACAAAGGGAACCCCATATCACCAATAATAAGGGCATCGCAAACAATCCTTGACATCAACCAATAACATAGTTGTCGTGGGAGGAAATTTAGCTTAATTTCCAACAACCCACCGAAACCCATTCCCTTGACAGCCATAACTCTTGTCTCATCAAGCTCATTTATCAGTTTGCTCCAAGCATCAACCCCACAAATTACATTGGGAGGCTGCAAATGGTAGAGCGAAGACCATAAGTATAGCTATTTTCAGTAAATTAAGAAACAATTTGCTCTACAATATTTATAGAAACGTTATATAAAGTAAATACCTTATAACAGACAAAAACAAACACTTCAACAACATCTACACAAATATAAGCGCGTGCAGTGCTTACCCTATTTCTTGCCCTTTGTTTTTGAGTGTAGATGACTAGACCTTTACTACGCACTCGATCACCAGCAGATATCTCAATTTTTGGGTCCGCAATCTTGACCTCTTTACGACCTTTTTTATTTTTTTTTGCTGAAGAACTCTCAGGAACATCGGCCTTTCCAGACCTCCTGTCTCTGATCTCTTAGACGCAGCTACTTTTTTCTTTCCTCTTTTTGGCTCCTCCGAGGACTCTGAGGAATCAATAGCATAATCTGAACTAGAGTAACTGCTTTCCTGCTCATCGTCGCTTTGTTCATGTTGAGCATTACAACATTAGTTGCATTGAGGTTCTTCTTTTGTAGCTTTCTTTGTTGTATTAACTGGTCGAACAACCATCACCTGCCTCAATGACCTCTGCAAGTATAGTGCACATTTTCCAACAAATTAATTTAGATATTAATCAAAATATGAGTAAACATGTGCATATAATTCAACTGAATTTAACAAGACAACTTACCCCCCATCTACCTCTACAAGTGACTTTCTTTGCCTTGCTCTTTGTCATTGTTACAAGAATTTAACACAAAGCAAACCTATACATACCAAGAATAATATAATCAACCTCATAATCTGAAAAAGATAGTAACAAGTTGGTCTTGATGTGATACAACGTAGCAAGTTTAATTTTAACAAGACAATCTTTCCACTACTTTGAAAGTTTTTAGTCGATTTGCAATTTTGCATATAGTGTAGCTAAAATGGAGAAAGGTCTTAAAAGTATCTATGTGCTTATTATTTCAATTACATAGAACATATATATATTGAAATTTGAATTGTGGTCAACATGCTTGTTATTTTAATTACACAGAACATGTTTGTATTGAATGAGCTTGTTATTTCATTCACATTTGATATTAAGTACTACTACTTGATCACTTATCCAAATAAAGCAAGTAACAAAGTAGTTTTTGTTTTGTTTAGTAGCTACTTGTTGATCCACAAGTTTCAATTTATCCCCATTTTGTTTATGATTAGGTGAATCAATTGTTTATGATTTCATTAGGTTGGAAATCGTATTTATGATTTCATTATGTCTAGTATCACTAATTGAATTGCTAGCCCCACAAACGCCACATAATTTGTTCAAATCCTACATGCCAATTAAACGACAACCTTAAAATCCATAAATTGAACTAATGAGCTAATGGTGTCTTCAACTAAAACGCTAAATTTAACTAAATTGAGCTAATGCAACTAAAACCCTAAATTGAACTAAATTGAGCTAATGGTCCTTCTACATCAAACACAGCTTCATCAACACTAAATTGAACTGAATTGAGTTACTGCTCTTCATCTAAAACCCTAAATTCATGCCCAAATCAGTCAAACAACCAATTTATCCCAATTTCACAAACCCTAAATTGAACTAATGGTCTTCAACTACAAATGATTTACCACAATTAACAAGTCAGATGGAGCAATTTTAGTCAATTACAAAAACAAGTGATCGAAAAATACATAAATTATTCAAATGCTTCTAAATTTAGAATTAATCAAACAAAATATACAACTAATTAGTAATTTTCACACAAATACACGAAAGAGAAATTCAGATTTTCAATTGAGATTTATCTTAAACAAGACGAGGTCAATGCTCAACTCTTTCGCTCTTGCTCGAACTTTCTCTCTCTTGCTCAGACTTTCTCTCTCTTGCTCTAACTTTCTCTCTCAAACTTGAACTTTCTCTCTCTTAATTGCTTTGCTGAAAGTAGAAAAGTTTCAGACAAAAAAATTCGCAATAATGCGCGCGGAGATGAAATTTCCGTGAAAATTTTATCCATGGGTGCAGTCAGCATAACGGACTCCATTTTGCTTACCCAGGTGCCCCCCAAATAAAGTAGCGAAAATACAATATTGCCCCCACTTGCCACTAATTGGACCCTCTCCACTTTTGATTTAGTCTCCCTCGGGTATTCATATCCCTTTTAAAAACCAGAAATTCTTATTTACAAAACTGTCATTAATGAAATCCAATTCCCTTACAAACTCTTTCTCTATTGGGATGGTTTGAGTCCATTTTTATAAACTCCTCTAGTCCAATTAATTTGCTTGCCCCAATTCAATACTTTCATTAGATTATGCACACATAAAATAGATTGATAATTAATATTATAAAATAAATTTCATACTTCCTTAATTTACAGATTATAAATGTATAAATTATTTATTTAAAATATATGAAAAATATGAAGTATTTCAATAATAGCCTAGGGCATTACTCGGGACACCCACTAATTTTAAATCGAAATTCAAAATATGGAATATTGAGTTCAATCCGATCTATATTTTCACTTAATCCAATCTGAATTAGAATTTGATAGATTTGATCCAATCTAAATCTAATGGCTTGTTTATGGTATCGAGCAAAGTCCAATGCCAACATTTATGGTATCAAATGATAATTAAACTTACTCTTTCCATCCTACTAAGATTACTCTAAACTCACATAAAGAAGCAAAGGCAAGCCTGTGCATATGGGTGGTGACAATTATTGATGAGGAGAGAGAGGGCAAGTGGAGTTGCAAGTGAGAAGGTTTACTAAATAGGGTATGAGGCAAACTTAATAGGACATCTTTTTTTTTTTTTTTTTTTTTTTTTTTTAATATATGGGACAATATTAGTAGAACGGAGGTAATAAAGTTAATAAAAAACATGTTTGATATAGACTTTGCATTATTAGACATTGGGATGCTTATGGATTGTTTGGATAGCAAAGTGGAAGGAAAAGGTAAGAAAATGAAAAAAAAAAAAAAAAAAAAAAAAGGAAAGAGGAAGGGAGGAGATAAGGTTACATGTTTCATTTCATTATATGCATAAAAAAAAACAAAAAAAAAAAAAAAAAAACAAAAACTATGGTTATATATTTTGTCCACATGCATTATACAAAATATTTTATTTTTGTTTTTTAAAAATTTTGTGTTGAATTATAAACAATAGTGAAATTAATTACTGTGCATGGCAAGAAACCTAATCTAGTTATATTGTAAATGGGAAGATCATGTAGGAATAAAGGGGTTTCAACAATAGATTTATGGATGTACCAAAACACTGTTGAACATAAAACTATTGTCAAGCTCAAATGCCTGGGGCTAGCTACTTAGCTAGGCTCGACCCGAAGCGCATTCACTAGCTACATAAGAGTAAAAATAATGCTAGTACCAGTACATGTGTGATAAAACTTCCTAAGAAATATTCAACCAAAAGTAAAACTTGATAAGATAATATATGATGGGATGTTTAAGGTTTTACTGTAGTAACTAGTAAGTAAATATAACTCTTGCATTCTATTTCCAATGTAGGAAGAGATGCAAGTCAAAAAAGCAATATGTAATTAATTCAATGGTTCTTGTTTAAAAATAAAACATGATCATGTAATCCATATATAATATAATAAGGACCAACTCATTAAAGTGGCATTTCATTCAAGAATACAAACTTTAGCCTTTGTAGCAAAAAGATAGTTGTTTCGCTTGTTTGTAACCCTGCAATAAAATGTTTATTCTCTACTACACCATATAACAAAACTAGCTAAAGCGCGCTGCACGCATCTATTCGTGTATAAAAAGTTCAGTATATGTTAACTAGATTAAAATCTTTCAGTAGGCTAGATTAAAAACTGCTCTATACTCTATAGAGTAATCGACAGGCTGGGCTTAACGAGCACAACCTACATGGGTTGAGGCTTTGAGCCCAGTCTTGAACTAACCAAAACTCTCAATAAAGAGGGTGTTAAAGTATTGAGTGTTTCTCAACAGTCGGGCTAATGGGTTGAGCCAATCTTCACTCTTCATCGCAAATGAGAGCCACTACCACTAATCAGCCTTCCTCGAACAAACAATTCAAACACATCAAGCCGTGCATCAAAAAAGCTCATTATTTATCGAACAATAAATCTGCCAAAATGATTCAAACTCTCGACTCATGAAGTTGAGTGTATATACATACTCGTATGATTATATCTCTTCTAATCTTTTTCATAAAAAATGACATGCCTGATATACAAATCATAAATCAAATTTAAAATGTGATTTCACACGGAGCATGGAAGGTTCTTCCACGGCAAATAGCTTCAAGGTTTTCCCCCGTATAAGAGCACAACGGAGAAACTTCAACACCTGAGCACATACCATCATCAAAAAGTAAATAAGTTTATTAACGCTCAAGGGAAAAGAATTTCCAAATACAGATTGGTTTGAAGGTTATTCTTGTAGAAAATTCGGAAAGTGGCAAGCTTGTGTGTGTGTGTGTGTGTTTTTTTTTGGAGGGGGGGGGGGGGGGGAGGGGGAGTTAAAACAATGTAAAACCACAGAGTTATCAAATAGAAAAAGGTAAAACCACTACCAGGTTTACAGTTGTGAACAACGACGAATACAATAATTAGAGTGCATGACCGGAAAAAAAATAAAAAATGAATGACCACCTATCAGCCTACAATTTCCAGGTATATGTGTCACAAGAGGGGAAGGATATGTGGAGTTCCTAGAGGTGTTCTAGTAGTTGAAGAAAATAAATATGGTGTTCTGATGGTTTGAACTTAAAAAGCCGATTTTATCTTGAAGGCAAAGGCCATTTTCTGATTTGAATGTGCTAAGGCAGTGATTTTACCTTTAAATTAGTGTTTCAAACTTTAGCCAGACACAAAATAACAAACCACTTTTAACTACATTGATAATTCAAATATTTTTCAAATATATGTATTTTTGCAATTTCTTCTCCACCAGCTTAAGGAATGAATTGATTTATTAAGGAAAAATGAGGTGCAATTACCAGTTGAATATAAAGGCACCGAATGGGTAAGAAAGCCACCAGCAGCAATCACCCATCGAGCATGAAGACGGAGAAGAAGCAATCTCGCACTATCAGGTGTGTCATAATTTGCCCCATTTGCGTTTTTTACAGGGGCAAACTCTTCTTCTCGAAAAACCTGAGAATGAAATAAAAGGGTGTTATATTCTCATTCATAGCTAGAGGTCTGTCAGAAGAGAGAAAAAAAAAAAAGCAGATAGACAAGGATCACCTCAAACAGTGCAGTAGAAGGAGAATATGTGAAGGCATCAAATATGAACTGTTCCAGTTTTAGTCCCATTGTATATCCATTAACTGATGGTATTTTCTTCTCTGCCAAATGATAACTGCAACCGAATCATGACGACAACAATTCAAGTGGCAACCTCAACCATGGTATGAAATTTCCAACAGCTATATTGAAAAAGAAAAAATCACTCACCCCCCCCCCCCACTCAACCATAAATCAGAATTTGATTACACATACTTGATTACGGCTAGTTGCAGTGTTAAGCTTAGTTTACGTTTTACATTGACCTTTGGGAGTTGGGACCTAGGATGAAGTACAGAACTAGTTTATATATCATATCTTAGCGAGTCTTGAGGCTTAATCAGTATATTTACAACCTTAGTGAGCACAATAAAGCTAATCCAGTAAATAGTTGTCTTATAAAAGCAAATTAGGCTTCATATCAATGTGGCCTATTGAAATTCGTTTCTGTTAAACTACAAAATCCATCCAAATGATTCATTAAGGATTGTACTTTTTTCAAGAAAACCAACAATTGTAATAGCTCAAACCCACCATAATATGGAGCCTAACCCAAGGAGTAGAATTTTGAAAAATATTAAATATCAGAAAAGAAAAACTTTTGATATCCTATTATAAACAAAAAAAAAAAAAAAATAACCATATGTTTGATAAAATAACACACATCATATATATACTTACATGCAATCATTCTCCAGTCCATTGGCCACAGAATTCAAAAAATCCAAGGTGAACATATGCAAGCAAACCTGAAATTTATTTGATAACCTATCAGAACATCAACTAATTACAATTTATGAGGGAGGTTAACTCTAAAGGCATATATATTAGAGGGAGAGGAAATATTAAGATAGTTTACGTTACAATTAAATATAGCACCACAAAACACTCTGGTCAATTTCTAATAACTCTACGTCCCACACCTGAAGAACAAGTTGCAGGACACATTACAATTAATTCTTTCATAAACTATAGCAGTAATTTTACACGTTTTAAATTCTAAAGGCATAAGGAGTCTAATAGCCCTTTTCAAGTCCAAGTCCCAATGACAGGACTAAGAGTCTAAGAGATATGTAGCTTGCCTTGTGAGAAACTGACCTGACCAAGACCCAACCTGGACCCAATTAAAACTAGCTTTACAAAATTATACATAGAGTCCCCTTGAATGTTGACAAATATACACTTTTAACTTTTAATAGAAATAGTTTGACTCGACCAGATGAACTAAAATAAATGTAACTAAATTCTTTTGACATAAGTGATCTTGAAAGCGAGCAAAACATTTGGTATTAAAAACACTTTAAACCTAGAAAATTAGGCTAACCAACCATATCCGACTGGATTGACTTGTATGACGGGTCTTCAGGCAAAGGAGGAGCTCATTAGACCAGCCTAAAAAAAGGCTCAGGTACATCACCACTACCCCATAAATATAAACTAAGGGTGCTAGCTGCATGGATTATACCCATGTAAAAAGCATATATGCAAAAAAAAAATCAAGAAACTGAAACTAAACCACATAATTGTAATTTGTCTAGTTATAGGAATTGCATGAAGCTAAACAACATAATTGAAGTTGAGATGCAAACCTGATATGTGCCAAAAAAAAAAAAAAAAAAAAAAAAAAAAAAAAAAAAAAATCAAGCAAAGCATTAATAGGAAGCATAATTTACTACTTCCTCTGTTAATTTTAGTTGCAACGGTTTGACCTTTGCACTGATCACATACCCACTTCGAATTTCTTTTAACAATTTGTACATGTTGAAAAATATAGCAATGTGGGGTGTTGTTAGATTTGTCTCAATTTATACTTCCTCAATAATTTTTTTATAACTTTTACTAGTTATATTTAGAGATGTTAGTGATTGAAATCATGCATTGGCAAATGTGAAAGAAGAAATGTTGCAACTATAAAAAAAAAATGAGGAAATATATGTTTCATCTCATAAAGCTAATATTCTAAGCCAATATACTAAAGAAAACAGACATAAGGCAAAAGTACTTTACATTACTCCAACAAAAGCGAAGACGCCCAGTTTCCTGATTGACTGCACTAGCCACTGAAGGATCTAGCTCACTGTATTCAACCACATCAATTGGGCCACCCTTTCCTCGTCGTACAAATACACCAACTTTCTCTTGGGGATAGGCCTGCACATCAGATGAACATGAAATATACTCCAAGACAAACATATACTCAAAGGTACATATATGTATCTAGAATACATTGGAAGTTAAGATGACAGAATTTATTGTTATCACATAAAAGTGCAATTTTTATGCAAGTCAAGAGTCCTTGCTCAATTTGCAAGTAAAATAATCTCCTAGACAAGATACTTTATTGAGTACTGGCTCATCAAATAAAGATGCCAACAGAATTTTATATATTCAAATATTTTAATTTTCTTCTTATCTCTAAATAGCATTTGACTCTAGCGTATCACATCAGGAGGACAAAAACACATGCAGAGAAACATACACAAAGCATCCCCCTGACCCAACTGAATCCCAACATGCACAATAGATCAAGAATAGGTGACAAATAATAAATTAAAAGGCTACTATTGCCATTTAAGTTGCAGCTTTTATACTTTGGTAATGATATAGAGATTATATCTTCTTTCATGCTTCATTGCAGCAAGAAATCGAAAACTCAGCCTATACGTCGCGAATCGGCCGAAACGTAATTGATTTCCAAATTACCATTCCGATATTTACCGGTTCAGCATGCTGCTTTTTAAAACCCCGCGATAAAGGAACAATACGAAGTATGTAACATATATGTATCTAGAAAAGAAACACAATATCAGCCGGTACGACCGTTTTGAAAAGAAATGCGGGCGCATCAAACATTACCAGCAGAGATTCGAAGAAAAATAATAAAAAAAATTTAAGCTTTTTTACCACATGTTCGACGAGGGTTTATGACTTCTCCATGAAAATCGATCACTTTCTCCGTAAGTCACTGTTCATATATTCAGTAATATTCTCATATATATTCCTACTGTTGAACACCTACAGCATTATACATTGCTTATATAGTGTGTTTTTTTTTTTTTTTTTTCCTATAGGTTGTGCTTGGAGGTGGCCAGGAAGCAATACCTGTGACGAAAACAGATCATCGTGCAGGAAAGTTTGAGGCAAAAGTCTATGATAAGGTAAATTACACATAATAATATGTGAATGAATGATTGTTTTTGTAATAGTATGAATGGGTAAAAAAGGGACTGAAAGACTGAACAGCTTACTGATACTTTAAATTGCTTTTGCTATCATTATGAATGGGTTAAAAAGGGACTGAAAGACTGAACAGCTTACTAATACTTTGAATTGCTTTTGCTATCATTATGAATAGGTAAAAAAGGGACTGAAAGACATATCAGCTTACTGATACTTTGAAATGCACTTGGTCCACAAATAGTAATCGCATAAACTGTCTCTTCGTGAAGATGTTCTGTTTCAAGTCAATTTTTACATTTAAATGTATAACTGGTCAAAGAAAGAGCAATCTCCCCCATGTTCATGTATGTAGTAATAATTAGCTATATTTTACATATTATATGAGTATCTTATAAGCTTTAGCTTTGCACATCATATTTCATTTGAATTTGTATTCGACACCTCTCAGTAGATTTGCAGCAAACATGTATCATTGCTTTGAAAACCAAAAACTGAAAACACGTAACTCCTCTATATTACAGGTTTTCTTGCCTAGTAAATTAAGCCATTACTTTTATGGTTGCAAAGTAAAAAACCAATATCCAAAGTGACTTGCTGAATTCAAGAATGTAATCAATTATGCTATTTTAATTTTAGATTCTTTAGGCTCTGCCAAAGCTCAATGGAAAATTTTCTCATGAAATTTTCTTCCTGTGTTATGCAGTTTTGCCAGTGGAGGTGAAGATGGTTATGTGAGGTTACACAACTTTTGATGGGATATAAAAACATGAGATCAGATTGTCAAAATACAAGCCATGGACATAAAATTTTAAAGAAGACAGATAAGACTAAAAATACATATATAAACTAGCAAATTATAAACCTCGATGATACGAATTCAAATTACCTTCTTTACAACTTTTGCAGCAGCTGAAACATTTTTATCAATGAAATAACCCAAGAAAGTGGGATCAGCAACGCGAACCTATCAGCAATTCAATATAATCGCAAATAAGATAACTAACACATATATCAACAAGAAAGGAGAAGAAAAAAGAGCAATTAGGAGAGCTTACGAGTGCATTGTCTACACCATAACAATCTACATATTTGACTCCTCGTGCAGCCATATCTTCTAACAGTCTCGAAGACTTTAGAGCTGGTTCATATAGCAAAAGTAATCAGACACTTCAACTTGCGGACATGATATGGGTACTGAAATTATGATAAACAGAATTCATTGAATCAGAAAAGATGCAGAGATGCAAAGAATGCCTTACCTGTATAAACTCCTCCATTCCCATCAGGAGCCTTTGCCATCTGAGTTAAGACACTTGAGCCATTAATTTAGAAAAATATATATATTTAACAAGTCTAAATGTCAACCGCATGCATAGAAAGCAAGAGCATTTGGCAGCATGTAAATACTCGTAGGTTTCTATATAGCAGCCATATTAGCATTTGATGTGGGTGTAGCAATGAAGGTAAATCCCTCTCCTACTGTTGGTCATAAGAATTGAATGCTTTGCTTTTATGTGTAAAAGTTGAAGGGCAAGGGTACTCTTCCGGTCATATGCCCCATTTGGACTACTTGAGTTATTGAGTACATGGATCATGGCCTCATGGGGCTATATGACGCGGGAGAAAGCATTATTTGCATAAGAGGAAGAAAGGCTTCTGAAATAAACTAGAGTTGAGGCACACTCCAGGTTTTAATTGCCTATGCAAACTTGCATAGATGTGTTGGTCTTCATGAAAGCTACACAGTGGAACAAATTTGTCATGATTGGACAGAGCCCACTACATTCCTAAGAGTTACAGATTTCAACTGCAGCAAGAAGCTGGAGAGTGAGTGCTAATTCGGTTTGACCAAATATAGCCAGAATTAACCTCCAACATAATTCATGTGATGAAGAAAGAGATAGAAAGAACCATTGGCCAAATAAAAGAATGTTGCTATTTTCAACTTCCCAAAAAAGGAATATGTAGCAAATAAAAGAAAATGAAGGAAATATTTATTACCAAAGATGGTCAAAGTTTTGAACTTGACCACATTTATATTAATTAGTAAATGAGAAGAACTTCGTGGGATGGAGGAAGTTTTAATACTTTTTTAAAAACTAGGGATTATTACGCAGATGGCTAGCCCTTTAAGGAGAATTATTATTAGTGGTCTTCATGCCTTATGCATATTTGCATGGTATTTTATTATATCTATTTGCATAGTAATTTTTAGTACTTATTGATGAGACGAATTAAATAAATTAAACAAGTCATCATATAATTATATACTTTGTAAAAAATGGAGAGTCTAAAAAATGCTTTAAATATTGAAATAAACACAAATAATTAATCAATTTTGGTGATTCAAGAGACTATTTTAAGGCTTTTGAATTCAATTGGGGTAAACATGTAAAAGAACATTTTTACGGATATAAATGTCTATCACTATTCATAAGAGTTTTCTTAAACTTTTTATAAGGTAGGGATACTCTGTCTAATTCAACAGCCCTCATGTTGAGCTAATTATTGAACTTAGTACTTGTCCTGAGATTCAATTCATAATATCCTCATAATCTAAGTCCAATTCCTATATATAACACACTTTATTTTAGCGAGTTAGAGAATTAAACCAAATTTCAATATTTTTTTCCACAAAAAATAAACACACATACTGTGAAATCATTATGAAGTTACTTGGGTCAGATATAAAGACATACACACTTCACAACTGACACTAAAACATACAAAACATGACAGCAGTTATCAAAATTTTAAGGCATGAAGATAAAAATAAAAAAATAAAAAAAAAAAAAAAAAAAGTGAACGCACTTTATATGGAGTCTCCATGATGAATCTTCCATCCATTGAAATACAAGGTATTGTTCCCTGCTGGAAGAACGTCACCTACATCGAAGATGCATCTCATATAAGTAAAACTACATTTTAAACTAGCAATTGTATAGTGAAGCTAGTCAAAGAAAAGTGGAGAAGCAAGATGTTAAACTCTTACTTGATCAGCTTCAAGACCAAAAAATTTATGGCTTTCAAAGAATTTGCGTGTTGCTTCGTCCGTGAAGGGGCTAGTCATTATGTACCAGTGGATTGGTACAACATCTGCTGATCCTGAAGAGTACAAATCGAAAAGCAATTAGAATACCATAAGAAAAACAAAAAAAAAAACTGAGAAGGCATTTTCAACTCAAAATATCTTACCCTCATTCATAAAATGAGCTGCTAATCTTTGAACACACAAAATTCGCTCTGCCTGAAGTTGGAAAAGTGACTTTCTGGAAGGAAGGCCAATATCTGAAACCAATTATGATGAAATCCACACTACATAAACATACTTGCAGATATAAGGAACACAGTAAATAAATTAGAATTTTAAAGAAAAATAGTATGCTATAGGGGTTTACAAGATGTGACACAGAAGGCAAATGGATGAAATTAGAGCAATAAAAGTCTTATTCAAGGCTAGATCAATAAATCAATCAATCAAAGCCTTATTCAAGGCTAGAGAAAAAAAAAAAAAATCAAACAATCTTAAGTTATACTAACTTCAAGCTAGCAAAAGGCAGGAAATAGAACTTGTCACTCATCACTACACAGGAAAGGCTAATGTCCCTTACCGCATGGCAGGAAATAGAACTCAGTAGTATGCTAATCATGTTAAAATTTCACATGGCAGTTACAGACAGGAAAACAGCATTTACTTTTCTCCTGCTATAGACCAATGTACATCATGATAAGCAAGTGACAGAGTGTAACTGTAGTTTGTGGTTCATAAATGATTCAGATTATCTAGGAATAAGGCAATGAATAACAAAAGTATAGGCACAAGATTTCATGACATTAAGTAAAAAGTTCTGTCCTAAAAGAGGACTTTAATATATAGCAAGTGAATAAAAATAGTGTTGTCACTTACTAAAGCAACCCTTAGGATCTGAGCTTCCAAGCCGAGTTCCCTGTATCAGCATTTTGAGAAAATTAGTATATTTGGGTCTTAGCGGTGTCAAATTAAAACAAATCATACAGACAACAAAATTAAGTGAATATGCACTTCGAGAATAATGGAAACAGCATAAAATGTGGATCCATCATTTCACATTGACAAACATGTAACAAAAGTCACCATTGCACAGATATTACTCTACATTCTCCTTAAACTTCTATTTTGTTTTCCCTTTTTTATTTAGCTTTTTTTTTTTTTTTTTTACAAATTTCTTCTTTCACCCTCCCCCAATTTTCTTTTTCATTTGGCTAGCCTTTCAGTTTTGCATTTAGTAATCAAGACAAGAATAATATCAACTGTCCTCCAATTGACTCTTTAGTTTAATAAGCAAAGGCATTCTTTATTTGCATATTATATTAAGCTGAAACCAATTCTCTATACAAATGTAATTAGTCATCCTGTACCCACCCCCCCTTCTTGGTCCTTTCACTCCTTCAATTCTCCTCTATCTCTCTCATTTCCTCTTGGTTCTTCCTTTTGTGCCGAAGATTATGCTCCGTCATTGAAAATAATGGTGTCCTTTAAGCATCCGCACTAGTATAGCTTTCTCAACTATGACATCTAATCAATTAAAAAATGACATAGAGGTCCTTAAATAATAAAATCTTCAGCATTTGAAATAATGTAGGGCGGGGCATTATTTACATACCCTGTTTGGAAATTAATATTATACAGAGTACAATATGCCTTTTAATACTGATTATTGTAGATTAATTGAAAAGGTCAAATATGAAAGATGCTCAGATAAACATACATAATTTTATAAACAGATTATCATGATTGCTTTTGCGCCTATAAAAGGCAACTTGCAGATAACACAAAGGAAGAAAGACAATGTAACGCATAATCATGATTACACTCAAAAAGTGAACCTACAGTTTTATATTAGTGATCTGATTTTTATTGTTCACTAATGATACTTAAAAAATCAAAAACAATAACCCTAAACGACAACAACAAACAATCAGAAAGTAATCCTACAACAATAATTTGGTATCTGATTTCTATCACTCATTAACATTACTTTTATATAGCTTAATCACCAAATAACATAAACTATGAAATAACACAACCAATAATTTGGTATCTGATTTCGATCGCTCACTGACAATTACAGCGACAACACCAACAAATAATCATAATCGACAAGAAAATAAATACAAGTAAATAATATTCATATTGAAAAAAAAAAAATTACCTGACCACCGGACAAAAGGATGACAGCCAACTTGCCGGCATGGATGGCCTTCAATCCCATCTTCCACCACTTTTCTCTCTCCTCGATCGTCCTATGCTCCACCGTTGACACAATTTCCTCCGACACCGGCTCAATCGCCGCAGCCGGCAATCCTTTTAACCCAAAATTTTGCATCAATTTAGAAGTTAGAACTATATATATATATATATATATATATATATTCAAACTCCAATTTTCAAATCTAATTGATAACTAATCATACAAACAAAGCCACAAACCTTGAGAACGAAACGAACATCGGATAATCCGATCAATCCTCGGAAGATCTAAACTCTGAACAAATTTCATCAAAAATTTTCAATAAAATCAACAACACATATTCAATTAGATGCATGATTGAATAATTGCACAACACAGTACAAGAAAATTTAAAAAAAATTAAATAAAGAACCTCAATATCTTTGATAAGATGTTCGCGTTCATCAGAAGAAAGCTCATTCCAGAAGGCGAAAGTATCTTCTTGACCGTAATCCTTAAGCCTTTCTAGCAGAGCTTGCGGAGGTGATGCAGCCATGACATTGACGCCATTACTATCCGCCATTGTTGCTACTGTCGTCGTTTCTGCTGCTGCTATTTCCGTCATCTCTCTTCAGAACAATAACAATGGAGGTGAAGTTGTTTTTTCAAATCAGAATTGGAAGTTGGAAATTAATTAATATTGCAATTACTTATCAAACAGTAATCGACTTCCACTACATAAAAGTGTAGGACAGTACACAAACAAGTGATATAACAAATTAACAACGGGGGGTACCACTAGTTTATGCAATAACCCGAGACATTGCCGAGTCAATCACTAATTTATAACACGACACGAACAAACAATGAAACAAGTGAGTAATAGGGAAGAGTGAGGGTGACTAGAAGTCTAGAACATGTCGGTGAGTTAGGCTGCCTTTTGTTATCAATTAATGAAATACAATGAATTTAAAATATCATGAAATTCAGATTTGGATCTCAATACTAACAGAACACTATTTTATTATTTATTTTATTTATTTTTTTGACCTCCTCTTTTTTCCTGTAAAATTATGTGGTTTAATTGATTTAACATTCATGACACCAATTTCTCACCAAACTAGTCCCTTTGTCTCTGCCCCACTTTTATTGATCTAACCGAAATACAAAGTACAAACCCCAATTTTTATCGTTTTCAATTTGAGTTTAATTAACGCTAAATACCGTCAATAAAATTGATCAAAACGCAACATTTTACAGTAAATGTTCTCATTTACCCTTACTCTTACGGTAGCCCGTTTCCGACCGGCAATTGGCAGCCAAAACGGGATATCATGGGTTCCACCGGCGAACGGTTTCCGGTGCCGGTGGTAGCCGGTTTTGGCCGCCGGTAATGTTGTCCGAGAAAAATTATTAAAAAAAAAAACTAAAAAGCTTACCTCCTTGTTTGTCGGGCCTGTCTCCGATGGTCGTCCCTACAGCTTCGCAGTTGATAGTGCTTCCGGTGGTGGTTGTGGTGGTTGTAGTGGTGGGGAGATTGGTGGTGGTGACTGGTGAGAGAGAAGTGTTCGTTGTTGGTTGATCAAAGAGAGAAGAAGATGGAAGAAAATAGGAGTAGTGAATTTACCAGAAGGTAAATAGGGAGTTAGTAAGGGTATCAAAGACCATTCACCATCCGGCTTGCATCAAAATAAAAAATAAAAAAAAAAGACCATTCACCATAAAATGTTGGAATTTTGATTTAGGAAAAAAAAAAAAAAAAGTAAACTTAAGATTTCTAATATACTTCTAAGTTCTTTCCTAAAAAAATAAAAAAAAAAAACATACTTCTAAGTTCTAACTTCAAAAGATAAGAGTTAAGCATACAAAAGGGCCCTAGCTTCTTCAATTTTTCACCATTTGGGTACTCAATTATTTTTTTTTCACTGTTTGAGTACTCAAGAAAAAATTCCGACCAATTTTAACTAATTATTTTAAAGAAGATAGGGTCTTGGGTTAAAAAGATAGGGCCCTTGGTTAACAATTATGACACATCATCAGTTTACACATTTAACCAAGTAAGGTCTCATTCAATTCACTCTTTTTACTGAACTGAAATTATTTTTACTAAAGTGAAATTATTTTTGCTTAACTGAACTTATTTTTACCGAATTGAAATTAATTTTACTTAATATTATTTTTTTAACATGAAGTGAATAGGGCCTAAGTAAGTTAATTAAATTAAGTAAAATTTTAAAAATGTGAACCTATTTGATCTTCTCCCTCCCTTGTTTCTTCATACGCATTCTCCTCTCTTTCTTCATTCGTGGTGTATCAGAGAAGCTTATTCATCAAAATTATCTTGGCTTCTTGCTTCATTAAGGAAAAGGACAACAAATTTAATCCAACAAATAATTACGCATCACATTTGCAGTTTAAATTCATACAACTGAGGTTATGTGTTATGTGCAGTTTAAATGCTAACCCTGCAAATGTGATGCGTAATTAGTTGTATGAATTTATTATTTTTATGAATTTGAGAGTGATGTGTTTTGAATGAAAACAGGGGAAGGCATTTGCAATTACTAATTTTTAACCTTTTTTAATTTATTTATTTTTTTTGAAATTATTACTTCTAATTTTTCACTTAGATGGTCAAATTATAGCTAGAATTATTATTTGGTAGCAGCTGTAATGATAAGGAACAAGTTTTTTTTGGAGGCCTTGCCAAAAAAAAAAATATGCTATCATGAAATTTTTATTCCTGAATGATTATAAAAAATAAAAAAAAATAAATAAAAAAAAAGTCCATGTATTTTTGGCTAAAACTGACAGTTACAAACATCCTTTAACCGTTGTTTTTTTAAAATTTGAACCAAATTTAATGATTTTACTTGTTTTTGCTTTAAATTTTTTTGTTTTAATTTGTCTAAGATTAACGGTGGGTTAGACAAGAGTTAACTCACCGGAATTCTTGATTGAGTACCCAAAGGGTGGAAAAGAAAGAGAATTGAGTACCCGAAAGGTGAAAAAATGAAGAAGATAAGACCCTTTTGTTGGCTTAACTCAAAAGATAAAAAGAAAGTTGAGAGAAACAAGTAACATAGATGCGCACCATGGAACAAGTAACACTAGGATTAATTTCAACTCCTTGTATTAATCACAACTAGTATTTAGCCCGCGCGATGTATGGATTAATTTTTGGCTAATATATGTTTTTTAATTACAGAATTGTGCTATTGTGTATTTGGATTGTTCTTAGTTTTGTTTTTATTTTTGTTTTTAAAAAAAAAAAATCAAAACATGTTAAATATAAATTGCATTTTATTTGTGAAATAAAATACTACTCTGTACGTAAATGTAATGAAATATATATTCTTTTAAAAAAAACAACAAAAAGTTAAAACTGAATTTTGGAAAGAAAGTTGGAAAAAAAAATGAACAATAAATAAAGTTGAGAAAATTTACCTTTGATTGCTCCCTTAAATTCAATACCACGGTTGTTTCTTGAAGTTTATATAGATCTTCACAGTATTAATTTATTAAAAAATTACTTGAGATAAATTATGTGAAACGCTAAACATCGCCCGCAAATTACCATATAAAGCCCACAAATATGATTTGGTGTGACCATTATGCCCATTTTCTAAAATTGAAATAATCTCGGTTTAAAAAATGTGGAGCCGTACTGGCTCGCCGGGGGAGACCGGAGGGCAGGCCGGAGATGCGGGGGACGCCGGAGGTACGTCGTCGTCAACGGAAAACGAGGTAAGTCACCGTAAAAATTCACGGTTTACCGTCGGAGTGGCTCCGGCGCATAGGATGGACGCCCAATCCGTAGCCTGGACGTCCAAGCCAGACGCCAGAACCACCAGAGAGGCGTCCAGCCCAGACGCCCAGACCACCAGACTGGCGTCCTGGCCAGGCGCCACTCTACTGGCTGAGGCGGCCCTGCCAGGCGCCAGTCCAGTGGCTGTGGCAGCCCTGGCAGACGCCACCCTTATAAATTAATTTTTTTTTTCTTTTTTGATTTTGTTGTTGTTTTTTATTTATTTTTTTTTAAACAAAAAAAATCGAAAATGATTTTTTAAAAAAATTCGAAATGGGTTTTTTTTTAAATTAATTTTGAAAATTCGAAATAGGTTTTTTAAAAATTAAGTTTGAAAATTCGAAATGGTATATTTTTAAATTTAGTTTGAAAATTCGAATTGAGTTTTTATAAAAATTAAGTTTGATTATATATAATTATGCTTTTTTTGTGTTAATTCTGTGTAAATATAGAAATTAAATGTATTATCCGTTAAATGTATTTATTGTAATATATAATTGATGCAGGAATATGGTGGAGACGGAAATGATTACAGTGGGATATTTGGACATGATGGTCCATTCGAAGAAGCTCAACAGGCAATTGATTGGGCAAAACAGGTTGCAATTGCAGCTGGATTTTGCTTGGTAGTAGTAACTCATAAATCTCAACGGGATGGTAGAATGGATCGCATTTTGAGATGTGACCGTTATCGCAAAAGAGAAGAAAGAGATTTTCGTACAGCCACTCGGTTTGATACAAAGCGGAAAGGTTGTGGGTGTGAGTTCAGAGTAAAGGTTCGACAACTACGGAGTCGTGATGGTTGGGAAGTGATTGGTTACTCTAAATGGGGGTATCACAACCATGAGATACCTGCCGCGTCAGCCCGACTCGCAAATCCTAGTTGGCGATACAAATACGCCAACGTAGCCGATCCCCAGGAAAACTGGCCTACACTGTCGGGGTCACACGCCTCCACTATGTCGCGTGGCCTGAGCTTGTTTCCGCCGCTCTTATCCGGAAACAAGGTACATCCGAGGAGTAGAAAAACATAAGCACTCAGCTGTGCGTCGTGCGTCCTACGTGCACTGGGGTACAAACACCGCTGCAACACGGATGCGATCTTCACACCTCCGTGTTCCCAAACACCTAGCGCCTCGGTGTACAGTGCAGCCCTGTCCACCGCCAACAACTCCGCCAGCAAATCTGCCTGATCCGCATCAGCCACAGCACAAAGTCGTTTACCCTCAACACGAATCCCCAGAATGGCCTCGACGTCATGTAACATGATCGTCATCTCACCGAACGGAAGGTGGAAAGAGTTTGTATCCGGCTGCCATCGCTCAATGAAAGCCGTGATCAGCGTACTGTCAATCTTATCGTGCATGGTGGCAGGAACGTGATTCACCCCAGTGCCCTCCAGTCGCTCGAACATCTCGCTCTCCGCCGGCCAAGCCTCAGCCCATGTACGCAAAAAGCTACAAGTCTTTTCCCGGGTATGACATTTCAACAACCCCGTAACTGAAGGCCTCTCCTGGTCCTCCCAAATACGGGCAGCTATGTGTCCTAGAAAGCTAGGAATCACACTCCCGTCAACAGGCCCACCGGGCACCTCACTCCTAACAACCCAAGAATCATTACCGGCCCTCGACCGTTTCCTGCTTGCCCCAGATACAGTGGACGCAGATGATGTGCCAGATCTACTAACAAACCTACCACCCCTACCCTTACGCACCTCCACCATATGTGTCTCGTACATGTCATCAACCCTCTGACTGAATGGACCGTAATCATCATACGGTCCACTGCCATCGTCCGCATCCTCATCCTCATCTGCGCCCTCCTCCTGCTCCTCCTCCTGGTCACCCTCCTCAGCATCATCATCGTCATCCTCATCCCGACGGTGGATCCGTTCTCTACGAGCTGAGGCCGAAATACCACGGGATCTGACATGTCTATGCCCCGACCTCTCCACTGAATAGCTTCTACTAAGAAGCTCTACATTCTTCCCCGCACCATGACGACCCAGTGAATTCTACACAAAATTTTAAAATATATAAACATACAAAAATTTATACGAAAAATAGCTACCACTCCCAAATCAAATAAACTAAAAACATACAAATAATTGTAAACAAAATATAAACATAGAAAAAATACAACAAAATTGAAAAAATTTATAAAAATAAACAACAAAATATAAAAACAATTCAAAAATATATTACACAAAAAAAAAAAAAAAATTAAAACAATATTTTAAAACAAATATATATAAAAAAAAAGGGGGGGGGCGCCTTGGCTGGACGCCCAGCCAGCGGTGGTGGCGCTAGCTGCAGACGCCGCCACCAGTGGGCTGGCGCCTGGGCTGGACGCCACAGCCACGGCTGCGGCGCCTTGAATAAACGCCACAACTGTGGCTATGGCGTCCAGCCCAGGCGCCAGCCTACTGGTGGCGGCGTCTGCAGCTGGCGCCACCACCGCTTGCTGGGCGTCCAGCCAGGGCGCCCCACCTCCGTCACGGCGGTTTTTCCTTTTTTTTTTTTTAAACAAATTGTACCTTGCCTCCTTGGGACCTCCTTCCCTCCGCCGCCGCCGCCAATTCCTTGCCTTGCCGCCTCGACATTGCCGTTGTTTGAATTTTTTTTTTTTTTTAGAGAGGTTGAAATAAGATGAGCGATGAGAGTGTGAGTGATGAGAGTGTGAGTGTTTTTTTTAAGGTCAAGGGCAATATTGTCAAACCAAGTGAATTTTGTGGGCTTTATGTAGTAATTTGTGGGCGATGTTTAACAAATCCCTAAATTATAGATTTGGGGTGAAAGAGAGGAATAGTAGATAGAGGCCGGGAAGACAGAGAAAGAGTAAAAAGTGAAAGAGGAAAGATAAACTATTAAATTTTTGTGTAATTGAAAAATTAATACGAAGTACAATGAGATTTAGAAGAAGCAAGAGACACAAATAAAAATTGATCATTGTATTTTTGAAGTGATTGGAAGTGTTTGGGATAAATAAGAGGTTTTTTTTTTATGTTATATATTTACAATTTAGTTGAACCAAAAAAAAAAATTAAAAAAAATAGTAAAGCCAGAAGAGGACAAGTGGTATAGATTATGAGTGATAGGGTGGATCTTCCTTTATTCAACAAAAGTTACCCTTAGTCCCAAAAAAATTATCCTTATTACCCATTTAAATTACTTTTATTCTCACAAAATTATCCTTAAACTATCAAAAGTTACCCATATTACCAAGTTACTTTTATTCTCACAAAGTTACCCTTAAACTATCAAAAGTTACCTATAGTGTCACAAAAGTTACCCATATTTCTTTCCTTTTTCTTCCCACCACACAGTAAATTATTGTACACTCGGTTTTTTCAAACATTTATTTACTTTATTACTCCATATTCATGTTTAACGTGCTATAACCTATTGTATAATACAAGTTTGTTGATCTTATTCCTGCTTAAAGTTGGCAGATTTGAGAGTTGTAAAAAATCTTTCCTATAGCCTATATAAAATTCCACGCAATTGTCTCTCACTGTTACTTGAGGTGATTAAGATAGGACTGTCAGCTAGCCTGAGACGCAGTGGGGTAACACCCCCAAATCCCCATTTACGGAAATACCAATATAATACGTATAATTATACCGTAGAGATAGAATAATTGGGCGTATTACTGCCGCGTGATTACGCAAGGCTACTCAAACTTATTAAATAAAAACCAATACTTTGCAGCGGATACTTCAATACACTTTCTTTATTAATAAAAACCATAAATAGTAACCGTTGTCACGAGTATTCATATTTAAAAACAAGGACCAACATTCCTAATCTAGATGAAGACATTCCCGGGACTCCCATATGCATAATTCCTTACTCCACCTGAAATTAGTCAACACTGCTTACCATTAAGGTAAACAGGGCGAACCAAAACAAAGAAGAAATACGGATTAGCAAAATATGCTAAGTACGATAAGTGCAAGATAATTAAACTCAATTTATTTGCAAACATGCTTTTAAAACCAATTCCAATAATTCAATAATTCCAATTCGCAATTCCAAAACCAATTCCAATAATGCAATATTTCAATAATCAATTCAATAAAATCAATTCCTCTTTTTAAAATCCAATTCCTCACCCAAGTGTGCACACCCCCCAAGCTAGTCTCCTTATATTGCAAGACTATTTTTGAGGAAAGACTCAGTCATATACAAAGTCCAAGTCTTATATACCAAATCCGCATAGTGGGATTACTAACATGCTTGTAAGGCTTTAATAATAATAATTCAATAAATCCTTTTCCAATTTCAAAACTCCAACATAATTCAAAATTCCTTTTATTTGCTTTCAAAACCAAACCTTTTTAAAACATGATAAATAATTTTATTCAAAACATGACATAAAATCAATCCTCCAATTTATTTATAAAAACCACTTCTTTTTTTTTTTTTTTTTTTTAAACGTGCTCTTATTTCATAAATCATAATTCAACTCAATTTAATTCTATCATCATAAAACTCACTCAAACATGCTTATTCAATCCAATCAATTTCAATGGTATCTAGCCACCTAAACGTATCTTTGACCCTTGCTAGCAATCACACAAATAGACTTCAAGAACCGTGATTGAATACACCCTACAAATAAATATAACCTTAATTAATATAAGGTTAACAATAATCACAATAATTAAATTAAAAACCCCCAACTAAATGTACATGAACCTTTTAAATTAGTTTCTCATAAACATGAATAAAAATCTGATTTTATTTAATTAAAACTACTCATAATAATTTTTATAAACCCCCCATAATAATAATAATTAATTAAATAAGAGAAGAGAAGAAGAAAAGATAGAAAACCAAGGAAAAGAGAAAGAGGTGGCGGCAAGGCCAGCCTTCCGGCAGGTGGCTAGAGGTGGCGGTTGTGGTGATTGGTGGTGGTGCAAGAAAGAAAAGAAAAGAAAAAAAGAGAAGAATTGGATTTGCGTTGGAAAGAATAGGCAGAACTTATAGAGGTTGTAACTCTTTTGATATAACTTTGAATTGGGTGATTCTTGAGCCTAACGTCAAGGATTTTTTGAGAGGAACACTTTTCTATGAAATAGCAAAACCCTAAAACTGACCATAAGTGCCCGAAAATTGGCTCTAAAGATATATGGGCTGATTTTCTTTTAGAAAAGAGGAGAAGAAGAGTAAGAGAGAAGAAGAGAATTGATGTGAAGAATGTGAGAGGTATGAGGGTATTTATTGGCTAACTCAGGCAAGAATTATGGCAAGAGAATGTAGGAATAATTATGGTAAAAAGAATTAAGGAATTAATTGGAGAAGAGAATGAAAGAAATATGGAAAGTTTTGATATTAAGGTGATTAAGAATAATAGAATTAAGGAAAGTGTGTTGTCATGAAAATAATATGGCAATAGAGATTACTTGGGGAATAATCAAGGAAGATATAAGGTAGGAAAATAAGATGATCAAATATTTAGGAGATAGAGAAATAAAATTAAGGAAAATAAGAGAATTTAAGGAGATAATTAAAAATACAATTTTCCAAAATAAATCACCCAAAAATCAACCAAGATGGCCGAAAATTTTGAGCTTCCATAGCTCAAATTTTCTGACCACATTAATATAATTTAGGAAGTTATTTTGCTAGATTTAAGGGATTAAAAATAATGTGTAAATAATATTTAGGAAAAATTGCTTTAAATAATACGACCTTTAGCCCGTCCGCTAAAAACAAGTCCACCTTTTGATTATCCCAGAATAATACCACCTTTGGGGGCTATCCGCTTTAAATAGGTTATTATCTGTTGGTAAGGAATGGTAACCTGATTAATAGGTTATATGAACACGTGTCATTATTTTATTGGTATGAAAATTTAATTTTTTTTAATTAAAAAAATTAATAAAAAAAACCTCAATCCCTCCCATCCCCTTTCCTCTTTCTGCCATCCCCTTCTTTCCCCCTCCATGAATCTCGTTCCCAACCACAGCTAGCCCCCTCCCCGCCCCTTGCCTCGTCGGCCACCGTCAATAACTCCCCCACCACCGAAATCACCACCCCTCCCACCCCCACCACCGAAATCACCATCCCCTCCACCTTCACCACCGAAATCACCATCCCCTAGTTTTGGTTAGGGCGGTTTCAAGGCTGGGTTTTGGAAAGGGGGGTTTTCAAGGTGGGTTTCAGTGATCGCTCTGATTACAAATTAATTTGGGGGTTTTGTGGGTGAATTGCGAGGCTCCAAAGAACTTGTTGCTAATTGGTGGTTCTGCAACGGCCGTTGGTGGTTGCGATTAGGCTGATTGCTAATGCTGGTTTTATTGTACTTGTAATGAAAAAATGGTGGATTTGTTATAATGTATGTCATTTGTAAAATTGAGTTTCGATTGGCTGATTGCTAATGCTGGTTTTATTGTACTTGTAATGAAAACATGGGTATATGAAACTTGCTTTTATTTTTTTCTTTAAATATACAAGTAATTCAGTAGGATGGATTTCTAATGTGAATCAAGATATGTATCTGATTGTTATTGTTTCGGGTGTTTTTAGTCCCTCGGGAGAGTTACAATACGGAGTATGCGCGCCTGACTTCTGTACCTGCAAAACCACGAAACTCCGGTTGGGTGGAGTTTCGCCTCTAACGATCAGGTTAGTATGATTGACGGGTAGGTAAATGTGCGGAAGGTAAATAGGTATTTCTCGCTGATTCAGAGAGATTCCGCAATTAATATTGCTCGGGTTTTGTTTATGTATTTATGAATACCCAATAAATGAGGAGGACTCCTCTATTTATAGTGGGGGAGACATGTTCCCTGATTAGGGTTTTGATGCCACGTGTCAGCATCCGATTGGATCCCGTAGGGCCTCTGGTGGGCTGCCACGTGTCACGATTCTACTGGGCCACGTGGCATAGGGTATTTTTACCCTAAACATTTGCCCCTCACAGGTGTGACGTGGCGTAGCCACGTGTCACCTGTGACAGGTGTCAAGCACAGGGGAGGCGACGATTGAGTTGCTTCCCGCCTCTTTCTCCTGGATTCGAATTTTGAAAAGTTAAGGCAGAAGGTGGCGATTCGCCTTCTGGTCTTTGCCTATAAATTGAGGCGTACCCCCTCTCTCCTCTTCACTTTACAAATTTTTTTTTTCAGAAATTTCTTGAGAGCTCTGACACCGACTGCTAATTTGGGCAACCAGTTGCTTCATTCAAGCGCATACGGATACCGGTTGAGGACTTCTTCACTTAATTCACCCAGGTATCGTCTGACTTGATTTTCTTTCTTAGCTTGAGTAGAACCACAGACGATCATACACCATCTGGGACTCCATAAACCCTTTTCGTGTTTTGCATTTGGTAGACCCACAGACGGTGTGGACCGTCTGGGGAATCTTCAAACCATAATCCTCAAAGATAGACCCTCAGACGGTGGTGGACCGTCTGAGGTATCCTTAAACAAGGGACTATCCACTGAATGCATACCATAGCCCTACAGACGGTGGAATACCGTTTGTGCATCTTTAGACTGGTTTTCATGGAGTTGCACTCAAAAGACCTACAAACGGTTACATGCCGTCTAGGGCATCTTCAAACCTTGCTCTCCAAATGATAGACCCACAGACGGTTTGGACCGTCTGGGGTACCTTCAAACCTTGGCTTTTAATAATGCATTCCATAGGACCACAGGCGGTGATATACCGCCTGTGATATCTGTAATCAATGGTCTTCAAGAAATTGCATTCAAAAGACCCACAGACGGGTACATGCCATCTGGGGCATCTTCAGACAATAATATTTTGCATCCAATAGACCCTCAACCGGAAAATTTCCATCTGGGCCATTTTCAAACAATTGCCTATCAAAAAACTCATTTCATAGACCCTCAGACGGCAAGGAGCCGCCTGGGGTATCTTCAAACAAGATTCTTCAAATCCAGACCCACAGACGGATTTGGACCATTTGGGGTATATGCAAGCTATGTTATAAGACTTGGATCCTTCGCACCCTTAGCCGGGCTTATACCGCTTGGGGGGTGTTTAAGAAATGGTCTTCATAGATTTCTCATGACCTGCTCTTCGAACACCCTCAGCCGGCTCTCATGCCGTCTTGGGGGGGGGGGTCTTTAAGCAACCCTCGACAATTAACGCTTGAGGCATCCTTGGTTTTTGATAACCATTCAATGGAACCTTAGACGGAGATGTCCCGTCTGGGGCATTTTTGAATGATCTTCATTGATCCCTCATGGGGTATCTTTGAATAAAACTTTGTGATACCATTTGTGGTATCTTTGAACAAGCTTCCTTGATACCGCCTGGGGTATCTTTGGGCAAGCTATTATGATACCGCTTGGGGTATCTTTGAGCAAATGTACTTGATACCGCCTGGGGTATCACTGGGTAAAACTTTGTGATACCGTTTGTGGTATCTTTGAACACACTTCCTTGATACCGCCTGGGGTATCTTTGGGTGATTTTCTTCCAAAATGCCTGACTGTTTGTATTTGTGCTTCAGGTTTAAAACACAAACGGACTTCTCCGCCTGTGGCATCTTAAAGCCACATCTTGGAATCTCAGCACTAAAGTCTTCTTCAACCGTCTTCATAAACTCAAGGTATCATCCTTGCCCCTTTTGTAACCTCTTGAGTTTACCGGTTGTATAGGTTAGAGAACAATGGACTCTCCCAATACACACACGACACAGTCTAGGGCAGTTGTCAACCGGTCACCGGATATGGCTGAATCTAGGACTGGGGATGCCGTTTGGGGGTGCATGGAACACCCTTACTTTTTTGCGAATCCGACCGTCTCTGTTCATGTGCAAGACAGAATGGCTCAGACAAGGAAAACGGATGTTGACCCCGAGTACAAATCAGATGATTCAGCCGGTACACTAGTTGAAGACGTTCCCTTTGATCAACAAGGCGTTCCAAGTACGCCTAGTGATGAGATTTTAGAAGAGTCCGGGAGCTCAAGCGGTGAAGAAACCGATCAGGAAGTCGGATCTTCAGAGTCCACCATGACACCGGATGTCCCACAAGAAAATGAGGAGGCATACAGCTGGCCTTCAGTAAACAATCCATTGGAGGCGCACATGAGCGCTCGGGATGTTGTGACATTAAACGCAACACTCCCAGCATTTTTGGAAAAGCGTCCGGTAGGGGACGGCTGGGAGTTGGGTGTCCCGCCTGCAACCTCATCAGTCATCTGGGAGGATGACTTGGAACATGCCGACAATTACTTCGGCTGCTATGAGGCGGCATTCAAAGCTGGCCTCCGGATCCCCCTTCACAGATGCATAAAAGCCATTTTAAGAGGCTATGACTTGGGGGTCTGGCAGCTTACACCCAATTCTTGGGTGAACATCATTGGCTATATTGCTGCCTGCGAGATGCAGGACGTGACGCCTAGCTGGGAGGCGTTCGCGCATATGCACTACTTGAGCCGTGCCCCAGGCGGCAGGAATGCCTGGTACACTCTCACCACGCATCCGGAATATATGATGACCTTGGAGAAGCCCTCCAAGTGGACGAGCTGGAAGAGCAAGTTTTATTATGTCTCTTCTCCTTCAACGACTGCTAATCACCGGATGCGCCGTTACAATAAGAGCACGGCTCTTCTAGGAAAGAAGTGCGCCCTTCCAAGGGTTCCGGCCGAGGCTTGGGATGCCATAATGGAGTCAGGGCTATTTAAGAAAACCACCGAGCCTTTAGATGATGGGACACAAATCATTGTCCCTCTATTCTGGGTCCCTCATCCGGACTGGTTCAAAAACGAGCGTTCCTTTCCGCCTGCGGTCTCAGCACTTTCTGGGACAAAGGTCTAATGCTTAACCGGCAATTTATGCCGTTTGTATGATGCTTAAATGATGCTAACATTTTCTTGCTATTTGCAGAAAAAGGACTAGAAATGACTTCTCCTGAAATGACGTCGGCCAAGTCAGCCGCTGAGATCAGGAAAGAGCAGCTTGAACAGAAGCGGGTCCAACTTGCCACCCGGGCCGGTGAGGTAAGTACCGGCTGCCCGTATGCCGTCTGTATATCTTACAAATAACTGATACTGACTTGTTGATTGTTTTTTACAGACAGGAAGCCAGAACATTCCCCGTTCCATTCTCCAGATGGTGAGACCGAGTGGGGAGATTCCTCAACCGCCTTCACAAAGGCGCAAGGTCTCAGGCGGCCCTGCACCATCATCAGTCGGCAGAACACCGGCTCCTGAGAGGCCCACAACCGCAGGCAAAAGTCTGCAGAGCCTTGGCCTAAGCTCTAAGCCGACTGGATCTAGGGAGCCTGCTCCTTCTAGCCGGGTGCCGGCTATTGCTTCCGGCTCCAATGCGGCTGGGGGTGGTGGCACCCCTCAGCCTGATGACCAAGGTATGGACTCCGCTTTTGACCCCCCCTGGCCGCTTGGGCCAGTTCGAGTCAAATCTCATACTTCTCAGTCGGGAGACTCGGTCGGGAACCGGCTGAATGTAGGAGTCGTTTATTCCCAACACTTAATCGATATGTCTCATGATGCAGATACCACTTCTCGCTGTCCGGACATGCAAAACTATGCCAAGAGAATGATAAGGACCCTGACTAGGTCCGAGAGGGAGGCTGTGCCGGGTGTCAGCCAGGTCAACCTTGACCGGATTACCTCACTGCTGGCTGAGGTAAGTTACCGGATGGGGTGTTTTTGTGCAAGATTTGCTAGCTGATGCCTTTTAGTTCCATTTTTCTAACTCCATTACCGGTTGATCTTGCAGGCGATGCTGAGGGTGGATGGGTTGAAAGCCCCCTTGCGGAAGAAGCAAGAGGAGGTAAGGGATGCCCAGAAACGGGCAGCCGAATTAATTGATGTCTGTCAATACAACTCCCTAATGCTTGAAATCCACACTAAAGCCCGGGAGATGAAATAGGAGGAACTCATCCAGCAGCCGACGGCTGCTGCTGACACTGCCAACAAGACGGCTGCTAACCGAAAGCTCCAAACCGACCAGCTCAAAACTGACATCCAGGCTCTGAAGGATGCAGAGAAGGAGAAAGCTGGGTTGAAGGACGAGGTCATTCGGCTGGAGGGGGAGCTGGACAAGCCAAAAATGATTTGGTTAAGTCCAAAAAGGAGGCTCTGGACCAGCTGGCCGCTGAGCAGACCCGGCTGGTCAACGAGAACGAGCGTGACTGCGAAGCACGCATGAAGATAGCGTGGTCCATGATCCACCCGGAGACCGACTACGCCGTTTTCGACTTGAGGTACAAATACGCAACAGAAGTATTTGATGCTCAAGTTCTCGGGCTTAAGCAGCGAGCGCCATTCGAGGAGTGGGCCGGCGTTGGGGAGGAGCAGAACCAAGACGCCCCTAACGCCGGTCAGGACCAGCAGCCAGAGCAGCAGCAATAGCAAACTCAGCAACAACAACATTAGGATTTATTTTTCTTTCCTCTTTTTTCTAACCGGCCTGCGAGCCGTGACTTTCTGTATCACTTTCCCGGACGGGGGTCCGGTTAACATTTGAATTTTAAAATTTTAATATATGTATATACCGACTGTGTCGGTTTGCTTTGCATATTTTCGATTCTCTTCATTTTTTGCACTTTGCTTTGCATCAAATCATGCGATATGCCGGATGTGTGAGCCCTGTTTGCCCCTGGATGGTTGTTTGCTTATAGTTACCAACTCTAAGCATGCAGTTGTCCATAAGCATCCGGATAAACGATTAGGCGGTCCTTGACCGTTGTGCAACAGGGCTGGTTAGTTGAATTTCCTACCTGCGCCGGCTCAATTCAATGCTTTGGTGGCATGCAGGCGGAACTGAACCGGACGTATGTGCTTTGAATGGTATCCGGATATATACAAATATGTGGATTACCTCCTATATTGCATTTGAGCAATAACCAGGCACAAATGTAGCTGTGACGCTTTTGTCAATGGCCGGCTGAATTACCTAGGGGCAATAGCTGGTTGCAATATAAGACAAAGTATACCGGTTGTATGGCCTTGGGGCGATAGCCAATTTCAATTTTTAGATGATTTAGTGAAATTCGAGATAGAAGCGGGGTCCGGCTGTATTGCTTTTGAGCAAAGTCGGCTGCTTAGCAAGATTTAAGTCACCGTCTGTATTGCCTTGGGGCAATAGCCGAATTTATCTTGTTTGCGATAGGTCATTCAAATGTACATGGGTTATCTTCAACCTAGCCGTTTGAGTATATGACGCGTAGAACAATGTACCACCCGAAAGGGAGATGTTCTCTTCAACGAATTCACCCGGATGGGCGTCGCCGGATGCCTGTTTTGAATTTAAAGCAGGCGGTTAAGATATGCTGGCTTTATGCCTTTAAACGGCTAAGTTTGGTACTTAGCATGTTCGGTTGTGCATTGCACAGGGGACTTAAGAGGTGCCCGGTTGTGCATTGCACATGGGACTTTAAAAGGTGCCCGGTTGTGCATTGCACATGGGACTTTATACAAAAAATTGAAATAAAGTATCCTTTTGTTCATTTACTCTATTTACAAAAAATAATTACAATTTCCCTAGAAGTAGTACTTTTTCAAGTTGTCTACATTCCAGGTTCTGGCTAACTGCCTGCCGTCAAGTGTTTCCAGGCAGTAGGTGCCGTCTCTAACTTCTCCAAAAATCCGGTAGGGGCCTTCCCAATTTGGGGTTAGCTTTCCTTTCTTATTTGCCCTACCAGTTGACTCCATTTTTCGTAGTACAAAGTCCCCCACTTTGAGGGGCCGCTTGTGTACTCTTCTGTTATAAGCCCTCGTCATTCTCAGACGGTATATCTCATGACGCAAGGCGGCATTGCCCCTGCGCTCCGGGAGAGAATCCAATGCAAGACGCATGGCCTCCCAAGTAGGCTCTTCGTCATAGAGCATGACTCGGAGTGTTGGCTCATAAAGCTCAATTGGCAAGATGGCTTCAGAGTCGTATGTCATGAGAAACGGGGTTTCACCGGTTGCCCCTTTTTCGGTTGTTCTAATGGCCCACAGGACGTGAGGTAACTCATCCGCCCAAAGTCCACTGGCTCTTTCAATCTTCTTTTTTATGCCGTCTGAGATGAGTTTGTTGAAGGCTTCAACTTGGACGTTTGCTTGGGGCCGGCCAACAGACGCAAAACAATGTGAGATCCCCTGATCTCCCAACCAATTTTGAGGGTAGGCATTTCAAATTGAGGACCGTTGTCAAACACCATAGACATAGGAACCCCAAACCGGCTGATGATGTTCCTCCAGATGAAGGAGATGACATCCTTTGTCTTGATGCCTTTTACCGCCTCTGCCTCAACCCATTTGATGAAGTAGTCAACAGCTACCAGAATGTATCTTCTGCCGCCTGTGGTAGGCGTATAGGGACCCAGGATGCCCATGCCCCATTTTGCAAATGGAACCGGGATGTAGATAACCGTAAGATCTGTTGCCGGACGGTGTATGAGTCGTCCAAATCTATGGCACTTGTCACATTTCTTTACCAATTCCATGCGTCTGCCTCAAGGGTGGGCCAAAAGTAACCTTGCCGCCTGACCCTCTTTGCTAGAGACATGTCGCCTATATGTGAAGCACAAAAGCCCGCATGCAGATCCTCTAGCACCTCCTTTCCCCTTTCTGGGGTAACACACTTCAGTAACGGCTGGAGGTAACCCTTTCTGAAGAGTTCTCCCTTATACATTTCAAAGCTCAAAGCTCGTTTTTTAAGTGTTGCCGCTTCTAAAGAGGCATCCGGCAAGGTGTCGTCTACCAAATAATCCCGGATGGGGTTCATCCAGGTAGAGCGTCGGTCGAGAATTCCAATGGGGTCATGCTCAACACTTCTTTTTTCCATGACCTCCCAGAAGACTGACCTAGGCGCGTCACAAGTGGCGGATGAGGCCAATTTGGATAGAGCATCCGCCTGATTATTTTCTGACCGGGGCACCTGACTTAGATGGAATTTGTCAAGTGTCCCTGCCTCATCTTTGACCGCCTGAAGGTATTTGATCATTACCGGATGGGTGGCCTCATAGTCATCATTGAATTGGCTATCAATCAATTGGGAATCAGAACAGGCGTCAACTTTTCTTGCCCCTGCCGCCTTACACATGCGTATTCCGGCTAGCAGGGCTTCATACTCAGCTTCATTGTTTGAAGCTTGAAACTTGAACCGTAGTGCATATTCATAAGTATCTCCTTCCGGAGATTTGCAAATTACGCCTGCACCACAGCCGTTCGAGGTAGAGCTTTCGTCTACGAATAACTTCCAAACCTGATCGGTATTCTCCGGCTATGCCGGCCTAGTCATTTCAACAAAGAAGTCGGCAAACGCCTAACCTTTCACTGCCCGCCTAGGTTCAAAATTTATTTCCAGGCTTTGCATTTCAACAGCCCACTTGATTATTCTATTGGATGACTCTATGGTAGTCATTGGACGCTTGAGTGGCTGATCAGTATAGACAGTTACCGGGTGAGCCAAGAAGTAGGGCTTCAACCGCTTGACAGCTTTGTAAAGAGTCAGCCCAAATTTTTCGATCATTGGGTACCGAAGCTCGGCATTCCTGAGTATATGGCTGATGAAATACACCAGGTACCATTCGGCTTCTTGACAAGGACAACATTTGCTATCCAATCCGGGTAGTAGCATTGCCGAATGAACCAGGCATCCAGAAGCTTTTTGACCTCGGCGGCTGCTGCCTGAGACCTTTCCTCACCATGATCCCTCTTGTTTTGCCTAACCGGCTTTATTTTGGGATCCACAGCTAACTTGTGGACAGCTAGATCCGGGCTGACGCCTGGCATCTCTTCCACTTCAAAGGCAAAGATGTCTTTGAATTCTTTTAGAAGTTGGAGCAAGTCTGCCCCCAACTTTTCAAGAGCAACCGTCCCAACTTTGACCGTTCTGTCAGGGCGGCTGTCGTCAAGGACGACATCAATGCTCTCACCAGCCGGCTGGGGTCGGGAGTCATCCGGCCGTTCCTTGGCTAGTGATTGCTATTTTGTTTTTCTGGCGGGGGCCAAATGGTCCGCCTTTCGCTTTTTGCCGGCTGCCTTGGGGGTAGGCATTTCTTCGAGGTCAGCAGGTTCCTCGTGATAACCGGCTGAGGTAACAGTCGGCCTGACGTCTGAGAGGTAACACTCCCTAGCCGTCTTCTGATCCCCGCTTAGGGTACCAACTGATCCATCATCCCTCTGAAACTTGATCATCATAAGAGATGGGATGATGACAGCCTTGGACTCGTTGAGGGTGGGGCGGCCCAAAATAAGGTTGTAGGCGGTCAATTCCTCGACCACCAAGAACTTGACAACCATGTGCCGCCCTTCCCCTTTGCCTCCTAGCCGGATGGGTAGGTCAATCCTTCCCACCGGATGCACTACCCCTCCCCCAAAGCCAACTAGGGGATGAGGAGCCTTGTTCATGCTGCTAGGCTTGTACTTGATTTTTATCAAGCACTGATAAGTCGTGTTTTGTGTATATTATTTGGTTGGTTTTTAGTTAGTTTTGTTAGTTTAGTTGAGTATTTGAGTCCGTTTTGGCGTATTTTTGCTCTACTTTGGATAATCCGATGCTTTTATGGGTAGTTTTGTTGTTTTTGATGATTTTCAGGAATAATGGAGCTAATTTGGATGAATTATAGATCCACGAAGTAAGTCAAAGCCCGTGGAGTTTAGAGGTAGGCACGGCCGTGCCTCCCCATTAGGCACGTCCGTGCCTCTGTGCCAGAAGCTGCGCCAAAGGAAGACCCTATGCACGTCTGTGCCTAGCAGAAGAGGCACGTTCGTGCCTAGGTAAAGAAGCAGGCACGTCCGTGCCCAGCATCAAGCACGTCCGTGCCTGGAAGACAGACTCAGCAGCGTTTTTATTTTTAGTGAGGCACGTCCGTGCCTCACACTAGGCACGTCCGTGCCTCTTGGGATTCTTGTGCGCCAAGGCTTAGCCGTTTTTCTTATCTTTTTAGGCTCATATAAATACTTTTTAGCCTTATTTTTCTTGATTATTCATTAAGCCTTATATTATTTTTATTCTCTCATTAAGAACTAGTTCTCCATCTATTTTTCTAAGTTTTGTAATTCAAGATTCAAGATTCAAGCTTTCTACTTTCAATTTTATTCAAGATTTGGTATTTATTTCTCATACTTTGTTATTTAATTATGTTTTCATTATTTATTATTGTTTTTGTTTCTTTAATCATGTGTGAGTAGATTCTTTAATTCAAGATCTAGTGTAGCCCTATTATTGTTGATGCATGAATTAAATCTTTAAATTCTTTGACAACTTTAACAATTGAATTGCTAAATTGATTGTGATTATGCCAATGCTAGGTTAGACGTAACTATAGTATTGCGATTATTCCATTGTTTTTATCACAGCGAGAGTTGGGTATAAACGGATTTGAGTAAATCAATTTAGGGTTTGATTCTCAACACGAGAGTAGTTGGGTTTGATAATTGGGAAGTGAGAGTAATGTGTTTAATGTCTCTAATATGCATGATACCATGAGAATAGGATTGATTGTATGTTAGGGAAGCCATTGATACTCGAGAGAGATCCTTGGTATTTATTAGGGTTTACTTTTCCCCGTTTAATTGAAATCGTATGTTAAGGGTAGAATTACAATTGCATCGATAATAGTTGTGGTGAAGCTAGATCTTGGATGTTTTTAATTGCTTGATTTAATCATCTTAATTAGTTTATTTTCGAATTTTTCCTAAATTTTAGATCCTTAGTTATTGATTATAATTGATTCTTTCTTAGTAGAAATTCGAGTCTATTTAATTATTTTTGAACCTTAGTCTATTGGGATCCGACCCTTACTTGCCAGTCTACATTAGTATTGGTCTGTTAGGTTATTTTTGATAGGTACGCGACACGCCTACCAAGCACTGGTAACTGATTAGGTCAGACGAGCTCCCGGTATTGATTAAGATCCGGCCAACTCGTTGATTGGCTACTTTACATTCGATGACCAGGGGGTCATCGTGGGGCCGCCTGACCATGCCCCTATCTTTCTCAGAGATGAAGACCTTAGGGAAGGTGTCTTTCGACGCCTGGCCCTCATCTTCTGGGTTGGATAATTTCCGGATGTTATCCTTGGCACCCCGGATAGTAGGTCCTCCACTTGCGAAGCCGCCTGCAATGGTGAAGATATGCTCTTCATCCGTTTCAGAGCTAGCAGCCGGTTTCTTGGACGGCTGTCCCCCACTTGATTTGGGATTGCCCTTGGACTTCAGCAGATAGGACTCTAGGGCCCCTTCATCAGCCAAACGGTCCAATAGCCGCCTGCGGCTATAGCAACCATTGGTGTCATGGCCGACGTCCCCATGGAACTGGCAATACTTGCTTTTGTCTCTGTTCTTGACAGAGCTTTTCATTACAGCCGGTTTTTCGATTGTCAACCGGCCCTTTATCTCCATGAGGATGGAGGAGCAATCTTTGTTGAACTCATACTTGGGGACGTACGGTTCCAACTTCCTTTGCTTCTTCTGGGACGGCTAACCTGGGCGGTCAGCTGCCCAGACTTCTTTTCTTTTATTTTCTTCTTTTTTGGCCGGCTGGTTAGGCCGGCTGTCCCTCCTGTCGGACCGCTTGGGTTCCGACGGATGCTTGATAGAGTAGAGCTCAGTTTCCTGTATGTAGGCCTCCGCCTCCATCAGCGCCTCTTGGAGGGTGGCTACCCTCTTGCGGACCAGGTCAAATTTGAAAGCTGACCCATCCTTCAGACCCTTGAAGAAGTCTGTATATGCAACTTCGTCAGACAGCCCCTGAATTTGAATTCTCATCAGATTGAACCGCCTGACATAGGATCGAAGTCCCTCCTTGTCACCCTGCTGGATAGCCCCTAGGTCGAGACTTGTCTTTTTAGCAGGGATATTCATGGAAAAGTTAGACGCAAACAGGTATGCAAGCGTCTTAAAGTTATTGATGCACCCAGCCGGCAAGTTGCCGAACCATCGCTGGGCTATCCCCTTCAATGTAGCCGGGAAGCATCTACACCAGGCGGCGTCATCCAACCCCTGTAGGTACATGAGGTTGGTGTATGCCATTAGGTGGTCTTCTGGGTTGGTGGTACCGTCGTAGGCATCAACCAACACATTCTTAACTTTGGTCGGTTGCACCTCCTTGGTTATCTCCCGGGAGAAAGCCGAAGGCTGTTCCCCAAGGTTTAGCAGTCGGAGCTGCTAGTCCATGGGTTGGACCTGGTAGATCGCTTGACCCCCATAAGGTGCCGACTGCATGAATGGAGATCCATACGGGACGTATGGCTGTTGGGGCACATACGGGGCCTGCTGCTGGATCACTTGAGGGCCAGTACGTGCAGATATACTGCGTGACTGACTCCCCTGCTGCGTCTCCGAATGCTTCATTGAAGCATTTCGGAAACTGTCTGAGTAGGTCGATGTTGAGGCCGACTGAGACATGCTCTAACTTCTCTTCTCCCGGATGAACAACCGGGCGTTAGAGAAAGTCTTCTTTGACCCATCCGGCTGTGTATGCCGGATGGCCTTCCGTTGCCCCGTTTCGGGGAAACGAAATTTCGAAAGATCGATCAGGGGCCCATCCGTCCCCTTAGGTTTGGGATGCGGAGTAGGCACCCGATCTTTGATTTTCTTCTTCCCGGAGGGAGAAGGCTTCTTTGCCGACTGACCCTTGCTGGAGCCAGCTGACTTCTTGATTATATCCTTGATTTCCCCCTTAAGACTAGTCATGAGGTTCATGAGTTCGTCTCTGGTGACGGGGGCAGCACCCTCCGCCGCCTGGGGTTGTCCCACAGGCTTGCCGCCTGGGTTGCTGGGACCAACTTTGTCGTGACCCCGTTCCCTTGTTTCCTTGGAACGGGTGCGCCTAGAACGGAATGACCCGTCTGGGGCCATGTAGGTTTCGACGTCGTAGTCGTCCCCAATGCCACCCTCATGGTCCGTATGGACCTCAGGGTCAGCCGAAGGCCGGCTGCCCTCTGCATTCGGTACATCATCAGATGCCATCTCAGTAGTACTCTCCTCACAGACGGCGCCAAATGTTTCGGGTGTTTTTAGTCCCTCGGGAGAGTTACAATACGGAGTATGCGCGCCTGACTTCTGTACCTGCAAAACCACGAAACTCCGGTTGGGTGGAGTTTCGCCTCTAACGATCAGGTTAGTATGATTGACGGATAGGTAAATGTGCGGAAGGTAAATAGGTATTTCTCGCTGATTCAGAGAGATTCCGCAATTAATATTGCTCGGGTTTTGTGTATGTATTTATGAATACCCAATAAATGAGGAGGATTGCTCTATTTATAGTGGGGGAGACATGTTCCCTGATTAGGGTTTTGATGCCACGTGTCAGCATCCGATTGGATCCTGTTGGGCCTCTGGTGGGCTGCCACGTGTCACGATTCTACTGGGCCACGTGGCATAGGGTATTTTTACCCTAAACAATTATAGTTGCATAATGTTCATGGTGTGTGTAATTATAGATTATAAGGTTGTTTTGTGTTATGTAGCACGGTCTTGTTGTTAGCTTACTCTTTTCTGATTGTTGTTACTCAGAAGTGTTTGTAAAAAAAATCACTTGCTCTTATACGAGCAAAATTATTGCCCAAATGGAAAAGTGGTGTGGAGTAGAGAGAATGGGTGTATGGAGCAAGGGAGTGTTTTGCTGTTGTGTGCTGAGTTGCTGTTGTTTTGCTGTAATTGGGTTGCTGATGGTGTTGATTTGAGTGTGCAAAGGTGGGGAAATCGAGGGAGCAGGGGAGTATTTTGGTTGTGCGATTTGTTGAGTGGGACCGAAGTGTTACAATGGTGGTGGGGACGGGGGTTGTTTAAGGGGTGGTGGGGTTGGCTGCATTGACATGGATAAGGAGGAGGAGTAAGGAGGAGGAGAGAAGGTGAAAAGGTGGGTAAGTAAGGGAGTGGTGGGGGAGCGGTGGTAAGGGAGGGGGTGATGGGTGGCAGGGGCAAGAGGAGGTCGGGGGGAAGGAGGAAGGGGCTGATTTTTTTTTTGTTTTTTTTTTTTTTGTTTTTTGATTTAATTGTTAATAAAATCATAATTAAAGTTGTTATTAAGATTAATTACATTGTTAAATGAATTTATTTACTCGGGTTGTAGGTAACATAACCTGTTTAAAGCGGACACCCCCCAAAGGTGGTATTATTCTGGGATAATCAAAAGGTGGACTTGTTTTTAGCGGACGGGCTAAAGGTCGTATTATTTAAAGCAATTTTTCCTAATATTTATTATATAAAATAATTAATTAATATAATACCAATTATTCACTAAATAAATTAACCTAGAAAATCAAATTTTCCACACTAGGAAAATCCGAAAATCTTAGTCCATAATTAGGAATTTTTGGACCTTATTAATTAAATAATAAAATATAGTTTTTGCTTTAATTAAAATATCCGAAATATATAAATAATCCGTTTTCTAAAATAAATTTAATGGATAATAAATCTTATCCAAAATCTAAAAATAATAATTAGGTTTCAAAATACTTTTGGCGCCAAAATTCAAATAGTAATTTAAATTACTAAAATACCCTTTTTAGGAAATAATAATTAATTAATTAATTTAGGAAATACATATCAAAATACGGGGTATTACAGTCTACCCTCCTTAAAAGAAGTTTTGACCCGAAACTTAGCCAAAAGAGAAACGAAAATCATTTTAAATTTTTGGTTCACGCACATCCTAACTTGACTTAAGACTCCAACCAAACTCAAGAAAGACTCAAAATCACTCAAAAATGACTCGAAAAGCAAACGCGTGAAACTCTATCGCCCTCTACCCCCCTTAAAAGGAGTTACGCCCCCGTAACTCGACCACTAACCTTAGGTAAACAACTCTAGGTAACGTTTCCTCATATCAGCCTCAGTTTCCCATGTAGCCTCCTTAGTTTTCTGATTCGACCACAACACTTTCACAATACTCACATCCTTGTTCCTTATGCTCCTCACTTTAGAATCCAGAATCTTTACTGGTCTTTCCTCATAGGTTAAATTCTCATCCATCTCAATGGTTTCTGGTTGCAACACATGGGTCACATCAAGAATATACTTTCGAATTTGACTCACATGGAACACATTGTGAACCCTTTACAGCTCACTGGGAAAATCCAAATTATAAGCCGCTTTTCCCACTGCTGGATGATCTCATATGGCCCTATGTACTTTAGGCTTAGCTTTCCCTTCTTCCTAAACCTCATTACACCTTTCATGGGTGAAATTTTCAACAATACTTTCTCTCCCACTTCATATTCTTCCTTCCTCCTTTTCAAATCAGCATAGCTTTTCAGTTGATCTGGGGCTGCTTTAATCTTTTCATGGATTAACTTAACTTGCTTCACCATATCCTCAATCATTTCTGGCCCAAGTACCATAGGCTCACTTATATCATTCCAGCAAACTAGGCTTAGCTTCTACACTTCCGACCATACAAAATTTCAAACGGTGTCATTCCAATGCTTGCATGATAGCTGTTTGATGAGTGTCATTTATGTCACTCTTAGGGAGTAGTTTTAGAGTTTTTTTCGTGTTTATTTTCACTTAATTTTCCCTTTTATTCTCTTGTTTTCTCTTTAATAAAGTTTCTATTTTATTTGATAATTTTAGTATGTTTTAGCTTAGTTTCTTTGTTTTAGGGCTGCACCTTTTCACCATCAAGCAGCAGCCCAACTCAGTCCGCATCTCCACCTTCCCTCACGCACAAAACCAGCCGCATAACTCCCTGCTCCTGTCCCTAGTCACTTCTCACACCACCTTACAACCACCATTACCGGCCACGACAACAACCTGCAACAATTAAGCCACCATAGCAGCCCTAATTGACCGCAAATCCACCATCACAACCTCCACCTTCGCACCAGCCACCGAAACCACCATCAATCTCCACCACCATCACCGCAATCCCACCAATCCATTTCTCACACCATAGACCACCTACAATCGCAACCTCCAGCCACCACACCACTGCAGCCGCCACCTGCACCCCGGCGCTACCAATCACCAAACCGCCAAAGCCGCAAGAAATAGTCCCAAATCAGAGCAAATTACAGAATCGACATGGTTTGGGCAAACTGTTGAGAAGTTCGATCGGAGTGCCAAAAGAGCCCTAAACATTAGAAGTTTTCTAGTTTGAAGAGGTTCGGTCGGACACACCCATGGTTCGATCGAACCAACTCATAGTTCGGCCGAACCTACCCTTGGTTTGACTGAACCATTTCACGAGCTTCGCACGTGATTTTAATGAAGATCGAATAGCCTTGATTTGATGCTCGATAATTGCTGTTGAGGATGAATGGTGGTGATTCAATTATGATGATTGATTGTGGAGCTTGGTGAAGTGAGGTGCAGGGGATCATTCCCCATTTTTAGAGCAGCCAAGAATCGAAGAAGAAGAAAGGAGGGTCTGACGGTTTTTGTGGGATTTGGGGGTTTTATAATTTTATTTTTCTTTTACTTTTCCTAATTCTTTTTAATTTCTTTTTCTTTCTTTATTTATTTTCCCCTTTTATTTTCTATTTTCCTAACTTTGTATAAATACCCATTTTAGGGTAATAAGAAAAGGGAGCTTAGTTTTATGAACCTCTTAATTAGTTTTAGCTCTCTCTCTAGTTTTTAGGGTTTAGCTTAGGAGTAATTTTTAGAGAGAGAAAGTGAGGAAAATCAAAGAGAAATTGTTGGATTTTTGATTATCAACTAGTGACAAGATGATTTAAAGGTCTCCATGTTGGGTTTCGTAGTGTCCGACACTACGCGGAATAAAACCCTCCAAAAATCCGCACACAAATTAATGTGACTAAACATGCATATTAATTAACAATCACATATTTAATTAACTAAGAGAGAGAGAAAGACGATCATACCCTTGACGTGTGCTTCGCTCTTATTAGAGCTCATACTTGAAAGAGTTAGCTTCGCAAATGCGTAAGCCTCCAACATCTCTCACCCTCAACACCCGACTCGAACAGTCCCTACCCCAAAGGTTAGTCGGGGCTAGACCAAAATAATACTAGAGTATTACGAACTTAAAGGTTTTCTCACCTATTGGGAGATGCCTTATTGAGTTCAACTCAAGTGAGTAATCCCAACTTCTAAAGTTGGTATTTATAGGCAAAGGCTCCCAAAACTTCAATCATCTTTCCATGCGAGCCTGCCAGCCAGCACGCACGCACAAGCCTACACTCAGCCAGCAGGCCACGCACGCCATGCGGGCTGCTGCTGCTTATACGACGCTGCCTAACACACAAGCATGCATGGCCCGTAGCACAAGCACGCATAGCGAGCTGCTGTTGCTTATGCGATGCTCGTGCTAAGCGCAGCCTAGCTGCTGCATTGCTTACCTCTGGGTGCGAGGCCCAACACACTAGCACGCTAGCACGCATGGCGCGCCAGTTGCTAGCATGCATGCGGCCAGGTGCACCAGCCTTGCAAGCTTGCTCGGCCAGCAAGCTAAGCTTGCGGCATAGCCATGCGATGCAGTTGGTGCCCTATGCTAGCCTAGCCTTCGTTTGGCTAGGCTAATGCGAAGCTACGACTTAGCTTGAACTTGTCGTTTGCTTGATTTCTCGTCTCGCCAAATTCTAAATTTGACTCGACTTATGACGCTCTAAGCTCGATATTCGACGTCTTTGTACGTAATACTCTAATGACTCATCTAATTCTTCGGATTGATTCGTCGTTTCGGATTGGTTACTCGATTGGGGTGTGACCCGAAGGGTTCAGTCAAGATTAAGCTGTAAATCTGTAATATTAATTATACATTAATATTACTGATCGGAAGCGGCCTCCACCTAGGCATTCCGATCACTTGACCTCACTGAATAATTAGCTTTCTAATAATTTTGAATCCCTTCTAATTCAAAATGGAATCTCAATTTTGATAACTTTGATATAAATAATTACTATAAAAAAATAACATTCATTAAGATATCTTTATTTAACTACAATTATAATAAATCATTTTATAATAAATTCAGACATTTAATGCAAGGAAAATAATCCCTCCATTTTTTAAAGTGCGCATCACTTTAATCGGCATAATTTTTAGGAGATTGACTTGAATTCATAAATAATATGCACAAAAAAATTGATACATTGTATAAAATTTCATAGTATCAACTAATTATAATAAATATACGAGCAAAATTATTAAAGGTAAAATAATTTTCTGTATCAACAAAAATGTATATTAAAGTGTTTCAATTACTTTAGGATGATATTTTTTTTTGACAAAAACTTTAGGATGATTAATTTTGTAGGGTACCCCTCCGTTTCTTTTTATTGGTTATTATCATATTTTAAATACTATTCATAATACTTCCTCCGTTTCTTTTTATTGGTTATGTTTAGATTTTAAACATTATTCATAATACTCCCTCCATCCCAAAATATATGAGACGTTGGACTTTTTTCATTGTTCATGTATTAGTTTAGATCATAATTTTTTACTAACAAAATAAAAACATATTTTATCATAAAATATGTTGTTAAATAGGTATATATATAAAGTTTCAAAATATAATTTTCATTAATATTTAATTATATACAAATAAAGTCAAAGTAGTGCATTGACATGTGTGTGCAATGTTGACTGTGTCATGTATTCTGAGATAGAGAGAGTATTAGATAATGCTCAAATTTACTCACAAAAGTAAGAGAGTCACGTGAGATCATGTTTGATTCATCTCAACGAATGCTCTATTAAAATTCAATCGTTATAATTTTAAAAAGTATGTAAGGAATAATAATCAAATAGGTGTATTGACAAACGTGTAAAAGTCAAAACGTATCCAATAAAAGGGACAAAGGGAGTATTATACTTTAGATATAGGATAATTTTGTGAAAATTTAAGAAAATTTTACCAACAACTACCATTATAATGACTACTTTGAGAACAATAAATGCCATTTATTTATTTTTATTTTTTTGTAAAAAAAAAAATCTAAAAAAATCTACCACAAAAACCTTGAGTAATACAACTACATTTAATTTCTTGGCAATAATTTCCAATTGAGGGGGCTAAAAAATCGGTCGTTTCGACGACAAGGGAAGGGAGGAGGGGCAGTTTCATCGACCTGAGAAGAGCGGGGCTATTTTGGGGATGGGGGGAAGGGGGGTGGTTTCGATGGTGTAGGTGGGTCACCTGAGTGGTTTTAGGGGTAAGGAGGGGCCGACCGGCTGTTATTGATTGTTAGGGGTGGGGGGCGGTCGAATTTCGGTCGAGCTAGGGGTTGGGGCTAAGGGGAGGAAGGATGGTGGCTAGGAAGGGCTTTTAATTATTTTTTTTTCTTGTTTTACAAAAAAAATTTGGACCAATTATGTTGCGACACATCACACATAACTTTTACAAAATAATATTAACCCTTTCTTTAAGTTACTGGTAAATCGACCTAGTGGAAGAAAATCAACCCAAAAAGTTCATAGTGCTCCATAATAAATGTAAGCTGGAATTATTGAGAGTAAATCGCTGAAAGTTCACATTAATAAATTAAAGTGAATTTTTCTAAAAAATAAAACTTAGATTTCATGAGCACCCAATATAATAGATTGAAAAGTGAAGACAAGTCGAATTCAAGGTTAATTGGAGGATGAAATGGAGTCGTTTGACTCTTGGAATTGCACTTTTTAATCTCTTTAGTTTTGATAAAAATGTGTTCCTTTAGTGGAAGTGGTGTTACTTATGTTTGTTGGGAGATGTAGCAAAATTTCAATTTCAGATTTACATAAACCCTTGTTGAAGGAGGATGGTAGTAGGTGTTGTTAAACCCATTTGTATGTGATAACGGTAAAAGTCATTACAACATCATGACCTTGTATGAGAATATATACTCCCTACGTCCCACAATATAGTTTATGTTTTCCTATTTTAGAAACCCAAAATTTTGTTCTTGTTTCTATTTTTGAATAGTATGTAAAGATCATTATACCCTTATTTTTTTACTTCATTCATTGAACTTTCTAATTTACCCTTAACTTATCCACTTGCACTGTACTTTTTTCACTCTCTCTCTAACTTTTGTCTATAATTGCACTTTTCACTTTTTCCCCCTTAAATTATCCACTTGCCCTGTACTTTTGTCTAACTTTTGTCTAGCTTTTTTCCACTTCTTCTCCCATTTCTTAAATACCGTGTAAAAAACACAATAGAAACTATATTATGGGACGGAGGGAGTATAAAGATATGGTTTTGTCAGATTGCAAGAAATGTGATTGACATGTATGAACTATGAAGCATAGATCTCAAGAAAATTTTATCCATTTGAATTACAGGGGTCCCTTAGGGTAAGACATACTGATTTTGGGTTGTCTCCGTCATTTCAGCAACATTCATATACTTTTAGTTGTATGTTAGAAAATACCTTGCACAACACGAAACATCATCAACAACTTCCCTTGTTCTATCAATAGTCCCATAACATGTTTAAATGTATATAGGTAAGCCTTATATGTGTTGTCCTCACTCGTTGTAATAGCTTAAAGGTAAATATCGTTAATGACCTTAATTGGTATTGTGTAAGGGCTTCTTATGCCAATAGTAACTTATGTTACTTTACTGTCCTTTCGTTTGTTGTAAACTCAGTTTAATTAATGTAATTTCAACTGTTTTTTTTTTTTAAAAAAATAAATCTAAAAAACTTACAAAGAATTGATACAAGCTTTGGTGTATGGAAATATTAAAAACTAGGTTAGGTCTCGTGCTATGCACGACAATTTTAATAAATTAATATCAACTTTTCAATATAATTGGTTATTTTACAACAATAAAACAAAAAATCTAAAAACACTATGGACAATCTTTGATTAAAATATGAAAGATAAGTGGATATATCTAATAAGTATAAATTGAATAATTTGATATTCTTAAATACAAAGTAATAAAATCGTCTATTAAGTAATTGAAATATTGATGTGTAGATATTGTATTCAAATACATAATTATATATAGCATCAACATGTTTTGGATGAGGGCAATAAATGATACTGTAATATTGATCTTCATGAGATTTTTGTGTGTGTTTATGTTAATATTATGAAGTATAGTCATTTTCACTTAGAGAAGGGGAAGAGCGGGGTTATTATCATTCAAGGGGTAGTAAAAGTATATGCACTACTCTATTGTGAATTCTAATCAATAAATAAACAACTTTATGGGAAAAAAAATATAAATAGTCTCGTGTAGTAAATCATTATATGTCGCAAATCATATTAATATTTTCTATTATAGTCATAAATGTTTGTGTGAAAAGGTAAATCACATATTTTATATTTAAAGTAATTATCTTTGTTATTAACATATATAATAAATTATTTTTGTATAAGATTTTATTCTATGATTGATTTTTTTTTTCAAAAAAATAATAATTAAGGACACATCAAGAAATGACACGTATCATTGCTGATGTGTGTTTTAGTATATAGTTATATATATATATATTATTATTAATGATATTTAAAACATGTTTACTTAAAACCTTTATAAAGCCCACTTATTTCGTAATTAGACGATCATATAAAGATCCACACCCATTTGTTTATCCGACCCATATTATAACTATGGCGGGTCATGGCTTTTAAAGGCCTCCATTCCTATTTCCTACCTCTCTGAGTTATTTCATTGAAGCGCACTCAACGTTCTCCATTGAAGCGTTCTCCGCTGAATCTAATTCTTGTATCCCCCATTGAAGCAGCCTCTAAGGTAAGCTGTTTGTTGTTGTTATCATCGCATCAATTTCACAATCTAGGGTTTACATTTGGTCTAATCTAATTTAATTATCAGTGCTTTAAGTTTAGGGTTCGTAAATTCTTAGAATATTGAATGAAATATCCCTAAAATTATGTATTTTTGGAGATAATTGAATGTGAAATTAAATCTCTTTTCCCTGGGCCTAGGGCGGCCGCCCCTCCTGTATAATTCCCCATGTTCGGCTTATCAAATCTGGGCAGTGGATTCTTATTACCCCCAAGCATGGAATTAATGTTGCGATTTTCTTAGCTATAAAGCTACCTCGATACCAATTTCACATTATTTACTATATTTTTTTTCTTGTTTCTCTTGATCTGTATCCATTGTTATAATCGCTAGATGTAAACTTAAAACTTGCCTTTTGCTTGTCTGGGGCAGAAGTCCCTATCTAATTATCGGATTAAAATTCATTGTTTGCACCTGTTGAGCATCTCCTCATCCTCTTCTTTGTCATTCAGTTTTCTTTCTTGCCTGTTTCTGTTAGTTCTATTGTTCATTCAGTTTTCAAACTCCTTGGTGCCGTAAATCATGGCACAGATTCATTTGAGATTCTTACCGTGCAACTCCTTTTGGCCTTTCATTTGCTCCTCCTTTCTACCATTTTCTCCTTTCTTTTTTGGGTTGCACCCGGCTTCTGTGCTTCCTCCACAGCAATTTAGCAAGCCTTCCAGATTAGATTTACAAGATGCCGAGGACGAGAGCCGCTGCAGCAGCAGCTACAGTCCCAGATACTAATGAGAAGGCCAGTGAACCAGAAAAGGAGATTGAAAATGAGGAGAAGGTAGATTTGGATGGGGAAAATGATCCTGAAGAAACATTAGAGGAAGAGGTTGAGTACGAAGAAGTGGAAGAAGAAGTGGAGGAAGAGGTGGAAGAAGAGGAGGAGGTAGAAGAGGAGGTGGAAGAGATAGAGGAGGAAGAGGAAGAAGTAGAAGAAGAAGAAGAGGAAGAGGCTGATGGTACTGAAAAAGCGTGTGATGCTGATATTGATATGGTGGAAGGGGATGACAAAAAAAAGCATGCTGAGCTCCTTGCACTTCCTCCTCATGGTTCAGAAGTTTATATTGGTAATATACCTCAAGATGCTACCGAGGAAGATTTGAGGGGATTTTGTGAATCTATAGGAGAAGTCGTGGAGGTACGTTTTTTGTTTCAGTGTGCTCTACTCTGGTTTAGATGTAGAATGATGACATGTTTTTGACTTTGTTTGTTTGTGACTACAGGTCAGGATAATGAAAGGTAAAGAGCCAGGTGAAAACAAAGGATATGCTTTTGTGATGTTCAGGTCAAAGGAGATGGCCTCTAAAGCTATGGAAAAATTGAATGGCACTGAACTGAAGGTAACCTGAGATTGCTTTCTTCGTTGTTCTATCTTATAAGAGGGCTTTCATCTAGAATACACCTCATGAGTACTTGTATGCATCTAATATGGTTAAATATATGTCTCTACTTAATTGCTAATGCAAATTAGTTATACATGCTGATTAATTTGAGAACAGTAATGGTGCATTTCAGAAGGCCTCATCAATGTATTGGAAAGGGGATAATTGTAAAAAGATAGATGGAGGCTTTATCACTTTTATAGTAGGTTGACCTTTTTGTATATCTTTTCAGGGCAAGAAAGTAAGATGTTCCTCCTCACAAGCTAAGCATAAGCTCTTTATTGGTAATATTCCTAAAACTTTGGGAGAAGAAGACTTAAGGAATGCGGTTTCAGAGTTTGGGCCTGGAGTGATTGCTATTGAACTCCTGAAGGTTTTAATGCATCTCCTTTGCATCCTGTATATCTTAATTTTCTTTATAATTTGGGCATGTTTTACTGATACTCTTCTTGTTAATGTGGTTATCTGATATATAATTGCAGGACCTACAAAATTCCAGTCGTAACCGTGGATTTGCATTCATTGAGTACTATAATCATGCTTGTGCTGACTATGCAAGACAGAAGATGTCAAAAGCTGATTTCAGGCTTGGTGATAAGTCTCCTACAGTCAGTTGGGCTGACCCTAGTCCTAAGAGCGGATCAAATGCAGAATCTTCTGGAGTTTCTGAGGTATCTTACTCTGTTACTTTTCCCTGCACAAGTGTTGAATTATCTGTGTCATTGTTTTTTTGTTCAAATTAGTAATTTTAAGAGGCCTGCAAATAATTTCTGGGATACCTAATTACAGTACTTGATTTCTTCTAGCATTTTACCATCAAAAAGTAGCTATGATTTTGTTGTCTTGTGCCTTTTCAATTACTTAGTTAATGTATGGACAGAGGGAAGATTTATATATAATAAAATGTGTCTCAGTGTACCAAGGCACAAAGCTTTGTGGATGATAGCCTTTAGAGTGTCTTAAGGTGCATAAATTTTATACCTTTGGTAGTGTATTTTGTCAGGTCTTGTGTTTTTTTTAATCTTGTTAATATATGTGATAATCATGGATTCTTATAGGCTCTTGGATTGCCATTTCATATTTGTGCTGCCTGCCTTATAACACACTCTATGAGTTGGATTTACATTTTAAAGATGCAGCCTATGTACTTTATTAAATGCATCAACTGATTGGGGAATATTATGCTATATCCAACATCATGTTTGGCTGTATCAGATAATGGTGATATAAAAAAAATTGCTAATACAGTGATAAATCTATCTAATTATTGGCTTGAGAATGCTTGCTTTTCTATGTAGGTGTACTTTTTATTGGCATGAGTGCACTACATTGAGTATAGTCCTTACTCCTTAGTCTCCTTACTGATTGTTAAATATGTTGTTTGCTATGTTTTGTGGCATGCTTTTTATGACTTATGAAGTTACGAGCCACCACTTCACCCCTAAATTATGAACTTTTGGCTTGTAGGAAAGATGTCTTTGAAGTCAGGATATACTTATCCCTTAAGTAGCCCATTGAGCCTTTATTATTATACAAGTATTTTTATGTGTAATAATGACAGATTGCATCATTTGTAATTTTCTTAACTGTTGATTTGAATTTGGTTCATGGTGTGAAGTGTATGTGTAAGTAATTGAATTTCATGTGGGTAAAATTGATAGGTTAAGGCTGTCTATGTCAAGAACCTGCCCAAAGATGTCACGCAAGATATGTTAAAGGATTTGTTTGGGCGACATGGGAAAATTACCAAAGTTGTTTTGCCACCTGCAAAAGCTGGGCAAGAGAACAGCAGATTTGGCTTTGTGCATTTTGAAGAAAGGTCAAGTGCTTTGAAATCTTTGAAGAACACCGGTAGATATGAACTTGAAGGTAATATTGTTGGTTCGCTTGTTTGGTCCTGATGGATTCTCTTGGATTCTATATCCTCTAATGCATGCTGCTAATTGCTTTTTTGGGGGTCACAGGTCAAGTTCTAGATTGCTCTTTGGCAAAGCCACAGGCTGACAAATCATCATCAGGGTCCAATCATCAGAGATTGGCTTTACTTCCTAATTACGGGCCTCGTGTTGGCTGTGGCATGTTTGGTGGGGGATTTGGTGCTGTTGGTGCAGGATATGGTGGTCCAGGGACTCCAGGCCTAACTCAAGTAAGAATTTCTTTTAAATTGCGAGGAGAAAAATTGACTTCATACTATATTATCATCCTTAAAGGCCATTATGGTGGTGTCTGATGTGGTTTTTAGACTTTCTGTTATGTCAAATTATTTATAGTTGTGATTTGAGTTGGTAAATTGGACCAATGATTGTTACTTGTTTAGAGTGAGTTATAACTTAGGAGTTGCATGGCATGGGAACTATTGTGACTGTATCACATGTTTGGTTCACCCTTCACAAAGAATTTTCTGCAACCTTATTATAATTTTTTAAAATGATATTAATTTCTTTGTTTTTCTATTCAGTTATGATTTTGATGAACTTTTAGCTGTAGGATCATTCTGCTTCATTTTGCATAACCCAAATTAATAGATTTTGTTCCCTTGGCACTCTTGTGTTTCTTGTCATGTAAAGGGTTTCAAAAGCCACAAGCTATTGGAATCTTCATATTTGAAAAAGCTCAGGAAGTCAGGATGCTAATTTGGGGATTTTTGCTAGTTTAATAGTCAATACATATCCCCTAGGTTTCTATTCGACTCCCCCAAGAACTTAACAACACCAAAATTCACACCACCACAATTTAAACTTTTGTAAAACTCCAATCAGAAGATTAAAACATAAGGACAAGAGTGAACCGTTTGGAACTAGCGTGGCATTCAAGATTGGAGATGGCGGTGGCATAGTCGTGGTTAGACAAGGGAGAGAGAGGGGGCCGGCCACAAGGTAGAAGCAGAGGAGGCTGGAGTTTATATTGTAGTGAGTTGTATCTGGAAGATGGATTGATCTCACGTTGGGGTTTCATGCGTTGTTGGCTGGTGAAGTTGGTTGTGATGGTCAAGAGGAAGAGACTTTAGAGAAGAGGGGGTGGGGAATTGGGGTTTAATTGGTTAGTTTGGGAGGAGTTAGTGTATGATAGGATTTTCAATAGTCTAATAATGACAAGGGAAAGATTTTAAGGGCTAAAGTGGGAATTGTAGGACATCAAAGGAAATATTCCATAATGAAACAAAAAGGAACATTGAATAAAAAAAAGGCAGGAGCTACTAAAAGGAATAGAGGGAGCTTTTAGAATTGCCTATCTGCAAATATTTATCTATTATTAACTCAATAGAGTGAGCAGTATATGAAAGAGCTTGTCTAAGGCGTGCCTTAAGCACTAGATGATTGGGGTAGAAAACTTTTTTCAAATCTAGGCGAGGTGCATTCAAAGAGGTGCACCTGAGCGTTTTAGAGAGTTAAGATTTGCATATCTGCAGCTATTTTTCATTTTAGTCTTTTAGAACATTTACAATATAAACCCTGGATTATTATGATTTTAGTTTTTGCAATCTAGAAGTGATTTGAATGGAATCGAGCTGAGGAATCCTTGAGTTTTTATTGTTATGAATTTTGGTTCTGTTTTTTTCCAAGTGAGGGAGAACATTGCAATTGTCCTAGAAAAAGTGTTGGAAGCTTAAAGTCTATGCATTGCCTTGGGAGGGTTTGAGACTTTGAGCTCGTGTTTTTTTCCCCCTCTTTTTTCTTTCCTTGTGCTTTGTTAAAGTAACTTTTTATGATAGCTGATCAGAAAATATTGTCTTATCCTAATTGAGGGAGTATTATATGGATTGTATTAGCATTGCCTTGGGAGGATTTGGGCTCTTTTCTTTTTTTTTTTTTTTTTTTTTTTTTTTCCAATGTGCTTTTTTAAAGTACCTTTTATGATAGGTAATCAGAAAATATTGCCTTATTCTAATCGAGGGAGTATTATATGGATTGGATGTGGGTAAATGTTCTAGTAGCTTTAATGTTGTCTGCACCTTGTTTTTGGAAGGTTCCTTATGACGATTCATGTTAGCCGACCCCAAATCATTTTGGGAATAAGGTTTTATTGTTCAATAGTTCTGAGAAAGTTTTCTGATGCTACATAACATAACTGAGGTTTTAATTTTGCATCTGTTTTTCTGTGTCTTGCATAAAATGATCATAATTGAAGCATTAACCAAAATGAGAAGTGATATATTTTTATTGTTAACTTCTATTATAATTTTTTTGAAGTTTGATGTACCAGTCTGTTCCCTGTGCCTTGTTATTCAGGTTGAATTCTGACGTTTAGTCTTGTTTTTTTTCAGCCACTACTTTATGGCGGCGGGAGAGGTTCAGGTCCTGCTGGTATGGCAATGATGCCGATGCTTCTACCAGATGGAAGGATTGGATATGTACTGTAAGTTACTACTGTTGATTCATGTTTTTTTTTTTTTTTTTTTTTTTTTTTCAAGTTTCTACTTTTTACCTTTTAATCGTCTTAGTTTGGGTTGTTAATTCTCTCCCCTGCGGCCCTGCCCACTTCTCTTAATTAACTGGGATAAAAGAAAGAACATTGCTGCTTTACGTTTGTTGTTGCTGAACAATTACTGCTCTCTTATACATATTCCTTCTTTCTGAGTTTCAAATGGCAATCTCCCATTCTGGAAAGAAATGTCAGAATTTGGTGTATATTTTGTTCGGGCTACTAGATTTTTCTTAGGATAAAGGCCTGTATTGTCTAGAACTTTCAAACTTAGTGCTGGTTGACTAGTAGTACTCCTGTATCTAGATTCAGAGGTGTGCAAGTGTGACTGCAGCACTCCTTCCATATAATTCCTTGTAGGTCAGTCCTTGGCTTGTGAGGTTGGTCAAATCAAAATCTCGTCTTTATGTGCTACTTAATACCTTCAGCAACTCTCAAGTTTTTATATGCAAGACAATGGTATTTAGAGGCAGGGAAGGATATAATAGCCATTCTTATGGAGTACTTATTTTCAACATTAAAAACGATTTCATTTTGTTGGTGCCTTACAGTTTAGATTATTTCCAAGGAAGTTAAAACTGCTGTTCAGAAAGTCGTGTGACTTTTTTGAAATTTGATTGTGCTCCAGTATATTGGTGTTTAGTATCGGTATGCTGATACAATCTGAAGAAGATTTAAGTCCATATATCATCTACTAGCAAAAGTACCAAAAAAATAAAAAATATGCAGTAGATGAAAAAAACTGTAAGAGAGAACTTTTGTCCTCTATGGGCTTCCAATGATAGGACTAGTTATGCACTGTATTCCATAGTGCTGTGGCAGAAGGCAATGAGTGCTATGTAACTGGAATCTGGAGGTACAAATTATCAGGTATCTTGGAGCTTGATTTTTGTGGCCCATAGTTTAGATTCAAGAGAATACTAGGAAATTTGGCAAACAATGGAACATTGCTTCAACTACTGAAAATGGAGATGCATTGGCCTGTTCATCCAATTGCTAGGCCAATATTCTAACAAGTTACAGGAGCTTATTTGTGATTATATTAAGGCTCTTAAGATGGAACTTTGGGATTGTTGGGACCTTTGTCTCCTTAATGTTTGATCTTGAACTATGTAACACAATGCAATCACCATTGTCTTTTGGTGGAGCAGCTCGATGTAAATAAACAAGTTATAGAATTGGAGGGTTTTGGGGGATTAGAAATATAATAGCCTTCAATGCTCAACAAGGCATGGATTTCTAAATAACATGGAGGGTTTATGCTCAACCAAATATTCTTTAAATTACTTGTGCAAAATGAAGATGCCCTTTGATCTCAAAATGGTGCGTCTTTGAAATCATACAATGATATGACTGGAGATAATACTTCTGATGCTCCATGCTCAAAATAGTTATGGGTAAATTAATTGTGCGACACGAGTAGTATGGTATTAGAGCAAACTCTATAATTTGATGTGTTACACTTACAACTCAATGCATATAGCCGGATATAGGTTCAATGACACACAAATTCAACTTCAGTTTTGTACACAAGTATGCAGCATTTGACCTTTATCCCTTTGCATATCTTTCCATGTTGAACTTCATAGTAATAACATGAATTTTTGTTCCTTGTTCCTCTTTGCTCTGAGATGTGTGGTTTTCCTCTGACATGTAAAATGCCTTGTTATCTGGCTGTAGGCAACAACCTGGAGTGCATCCACAGACCCCCCCTCCACAGCAACATCGAGGCGGTAGAAGTGGTGGTGGTGGTGGTAGGGGGGCCTCTTCTAGTGGAGGAAAGCGGGGTGGTTATAACAGCGGTGGTCGGGGACGGAGTCGTTACAACCCTTACTGAGGTTAAGCTGCTGAGGCCTTCCACTCTCTATCTGGATGGTGCGACTGGAATCTTCGTTTTTGACAGTTGTAACAAATTTAATTTATGGTTAGGATTGCAGGAATTATGTACTCTAAAAATGAAATCAACCTGTATTATCTTGTGGATTTGTCTATTAATTTAATGTCATGTCTAGTTACAAATGGTAATGTATACTCGACGAAGTCTTAGGCGATGATCTTTCGGGGCAGGGCAAGGATTTGAAGGTAGGTGGATTCTTGCATTGTACTGTAGTGAACGATGCCTTTAATCTTTATGCCCATATGCTCAATGCTTGTGTAATTATTTCTCATGGTTATTACCGTTGAAAATAGTTTTGACAATGGATGAATTCTGTAGGATTTCTAACATTTCTACAAAACTATAAATACTTTCTTTCCAGTTTACTTAGCGAATAAATTAACACGATTACACAAATAAGCTGTGGAATTGGGTTTAGAATGTTAATGTACTTCCTCGGTAATAGTACCACTTTCTACTTAAAAAAACCTTCTAATTATAGTAGTTGCAAGTATTATAACATTCCTATTTTAGGAAATGTTGTAAGTATTAAAAGATGGAGGAAGTATATGTCCATTGAATTGGATGAAATATTTCCAATCACCAATTTTTTGGGTGACATTTATAAGAAGGTACACATTGGCCAATCTGCTTAGGATCATTATAATATTTAACTTTTTTGGAGTATTTATTAGTTCTACTACCGTCGTTCCAAAATTGTACTACCGAGTGTCATATTTATTTTAGCATACCCTATATTAATCATTTACTAGCCAAATTATTGAACTGAGTTGAATTCCCCTCCACCCAACTAACCTAGTAAAAATTCCAAACAATAATGAACTAGCAAAACTGCTTGAATTGTATAGCATAAACTTTTAGTATGAAAAAGTGGTGAGTGCTAACTTATAGTGGAATGTTTGGAAAGAAGTAATTAAATAACGTGCCATACATAAGAAAAAGTGAAAGTAAAATCAAATACGAAGTACTTCGTATTTAAAAACGGGTTAAGGAAGAAAAGCGCAACTATAATTTCCCTTGTCACAAAAAAAAGAATAAAAAAAAACCTATAATTTCGAAACAAAGGAAGTGAATAACTGAAACAAAAGCCATACAGTCGGAAAAACAACATAGAGAACAAGAATTATAATTGGAGAAGCTAACAAAGAGACTGAGGCATCAACATCGCAGGACGTACAGCCTTAATATGTTCTTCAGAGTCTTCACCACGCGCAGTTATCATGTACTGATCTGCCACAGGATTAGAAGCAAACAGATAGTTTGATTACAACTGCCTGCTGGTGAACCGGGGCTATGATTTTAAGCTTCCGTGATTAATTGGTAAGTTTCGATGAACTTGGGAAGATGTCTTCCCTCTGCTCCTCGCCTCTTTTTTGATAATGTGTGTGCTTATGTTACTGCAGTCTCAAGGATCTCCAAGCACTCGAATTAGGTTTTTGCACAACTAGAAATGAATGGCCAATCACAAGAAGACTATAGCATAGTTCCTTGCAACTAAGTTAGCTGACATCAACTTGAAATAGACAAAGTTGTGGCTCAGAAATAATGAAGAATTCTGTATTATAGCACAATATATTTATTAAGGTATGATCTAGCAAGAGTTGCCAAACAATGAGACTACAGACTTGGTCGGCACCACTATGCTTCTAATCAACTAATTTAAAAAAACATGTATCAGTCCTCTAAACAAATAATATAGACACCATATAAAGGGTGCAATCTCTCAATTTTTACACAAAACATGTGAACTTTGCTAATATGTCTATTATTCTTCTTCTAAAACACTAATTTCACAAAAAAAAAACTATCCACTGTTAAAAAACATCTACTGCTACAAGCATTGTCCTGTCCAAAACTCCTTTATTCAGATCCAGGGGCTCTGAATTCTCTTACAGTTGCTCCTTATTATCATCGAGGAACATGGCATTAGGAGCAACGCAAAATTTTCAGATATAACTGAAACATAATTTACCTGCAGAAAAGCCAGATGGATCACTGTCAGATTGGTTTTTTCCCCTAACCTCTTTTTCACCTGCAGGGAGGGGAGGGGCCAGGGGGGAGGTAGGAAAAATGTAAGGCACATTCAGCAGATGATCAATCTCTTCACAAAGTTCATGGTTATGCGAGCAAACATCTTCATTACCAATTTACTACAAGAGAGAGGTCTGAGGATATTTAAAGTTTAAATTCTGTCCCAATGAAAAATAAAATTAATTGGTAATAGCTAACATATTCTCACACCCAACTGGCTCTTAGCTAGCCAGGTTTATACCAACAAGTTAACTTGCACCTCAGCAGCATGTATCTTAACACGTTCAAATGTGGTTTTAAAAGTACCCCCACAAAAAAAAAAAAAAAAAAAAAGTAAAAGAGGTCTTTAGTCCTCTATGGGTTTCTGATGAATTGAGTTTACAACTGAGAAGAAATATTTGAGAAGACAGCCCAGTTATGCAAAAACAAGAAATTAGCACACATAACTAATAGTGTGACCAGGTTACTTTCAGCAAGACTGCAAGAGCCATGCTTAAATACTTAGCAAAAGTTAACTACAAAAATCACAACTGGGCTAAATCAAACCAAGATCAGCAAACTACATTTATTAAGGAGTTTTATAATTTGAAAGAGCATGGGGATCCGAATGGTGCACAGAGGATCATAATTACTGAGTGGCACTAGGTGCAAGTATGGGTTAGGTAGGTAGAACTCAGAGAAACAAAAGAAGAGTCAATTAAAACCACTATGGCACCAAGCTTTCATGGGGTGCAGGTTATAACATGTACTCAAGAAATGAAAATGGGAACGAAAAGGACTGCCGTAGTTGGATATCTACTATAAGTTCACAGCAACAAAATTTACTAAAATGAATAAAATAATGCAAGGTGAGACAAGTATTAAAGTGAAAACTCACAGAATTTGTCATACGATCACATGAAGATAGAGAGGTCCTGAGGCGGATCAATCCAAATGCTCTCAAATGGATCCTGCTCTCCCCAGTCATGAAATTGCTTGCGAGGATAGTATCTACAGTCCTTCAGGGAATATGATATGCATCGTTTTCCATAGAAACGAACTTTAGAAAAATAAACACTATTCCTCATTATTCCAGGAAGATCTGTTCTTGAATGCGATGAAAGAAAGCTTGCAAAGAGAGTAATCCCATCTAAGGTTTTTACTTCTTCCCATACCATGTTCGTCTGATCAAGTTTAAATATGATTGGGTAATCACTACAACAGGTGTAGATCACCAAAATGTCTCCATTATGTTCTGCCAGAAATTTACCCTTCCACCAGTTTTTTGTGAAAAAGTTTTCTGGACATCTCGGAGGAGGCACCACCAGGACATTCCAAGTAAGCTCTTTCGGATCAAAAACCCCAAGCCATCCAGTTAGGCTAAGACAATAAAATTGCCCATCAGAGAAAACCAATTTGTTCCATATACTACTGACAAAAGGCAGGCGATTTTGGTAATTGGCAGTTGTCCATTCTGTTGCCCCCGGATGACAAGTACTAATAGCAACAACTGTAGGGCTAACATGCTTCACTGTAAACACAACACAGTTCGGAGATGTTGGGTCACAAGAGAAAGCAACTATTTGGCAAGTGATTTCAAATCTAGGCAACTTAATCAACTCCCGGGAGAAGGGGTTAAAAAAGAATAGGCGATGAGTTCTGGGTCTGTATAACAGTAGCCAACCACCTTTTGTGTAACAGACTCTTGATCCACTCAACTCTGCTAATTCAATAGAATAAGTCTTGCGGCTGAGAGGGTCATAAAATTCATAAAGATCCCCAAATTTCGGAAAATACATAATCCAGGGAGGTTGGTTCACTAGGCGCACAGAAACAGCAATCGAGTGCCATCTCTTGCAAACAGCAGAAAAACGGATGTTCTCCCTAAGGGTCAAATGAGAGAGAATCAGTTCCAAAAGTTCAGCAGGAAGATCAGACCAGGAAGGCAGCTCCTGTGTGTCCTGCTTCACCTCAACAGAAGTCTTCCTGTCATCTCTAATAGCCGCGGACAACCTATCCAGAACATATAATCATTGAACTCCTGATTCTTAAAATATCAATGCATAAACAAATAAATGACATTCCTTATAAGATAAACCCAAAAATAAATCATCGGATAAAACCTCGTTGATTAATCCTCTTTCTACCAAATCCATTGGAAACCAGACTGGTAAACATCTGAAATAGGATAAAAAGCCAAAATGCAACAACTCAATTCGAATGTATTCATCTTCTACATCCCAATTCTAAACCCTAGATGATTATGCAAAAATCCAGTAAACTTATCACACTTCATCAATGATCAGCAAAATCAATCAACCCACAACCCCAATTTCATTTCTCATGAATAATCTACAATTGAAACAGATCAATGAACACGGTTTACACACAATTGAATTACTCAAACCCACATAAATTTCTGGACTTGAATTGCAGATCGTTGATTAACAGTTAATCAAATTTGAAATTCTATAAAACCCAATTCGAATATGATTAACAATAAACTACAAATGCTCCAATCTCAAAAACGAAAACCCTAAGTTATTCAAACCCCATAAAATCAAATAAAAAAAAAATCAATAAACATAGAAATTAAGCAATACTACAATTGAAAATGAAAAGATTGAATCAAGAAAACTTACGATTTGATTCTTCTTCTCTTGTTTGATGGCATGATAAGAGAGCAAATTTGGGGAAAATGAAGATAAGAGAGAGAAAACGAGCAACACTAGATGAGCGGTAGAAGAGTAGTAAAGTGCCCAGCAACCAGAATTCAACCTGTAATAAAAACTTAAACTTTGGAGGTTAAAATACAATAATAATAATAAGGTTAATTCTTATCTAAATCTTCAGTTTTTAAGATAATTATTGATGATTTTTACAAATGGGGGCTTAAGATATGATGGATATTGTTAGTTTTGATCTTTTGAAGTTATGGAAGATAAATGCTTTTGAAATTTAAATTAAGATGGTGTTGCTTTTGTTCGGCAACAATATTACGACTTTTACGAGTATAATTTATCAATTATGATAAGTTGATAACCATTTGATATAGATCTTGCAAATGGAAGGATTTGAACGGATAGACATGTACAATAATATAACCAGTGTGTGGTTTATTCAGTATTAATGATAATAAAATTGATATTTTATTTGTTGATTCAATATACTGTCATGGAAACTATTCAAATATTTCATGCACATTTAGCTTTGACAGTTTTACTAGTGGAAGACTTTACACCTTACTATAGGATAGTTTATTCCAAAATGTTTACGTATAGCAACAATATAAAACTGCTTGAAAGTTATACCAGTTGAAGACTTTACACTTACTTTAAAATAGTTTATTCTAAAATGTGTATAACAACAATATAAGGACACAATATAAACTGCAATTGAAATATATAAAGAGTACAAGTAAGGCCTTTACATGGTGTAACATTGACAAGGTTTATAAGGAATGAGTTCATAAGGTGCATATCATTGCTACCATGGCTAGTTATAGTTTATCTTCTTTTAATAATGCATTTTAGTTTGTTTGTTAAAAAAAATAAAAAATAAAAAGTTATCATTTGTACTTGTATTAGTTTAATTAGTAAAGCATTTGAGAGTGGAATCATGATTTTGAGGAAATGAAGTAAGCAGGGAAACTATATGTTGCATAAAATTTATAACATGTTTGTTTGGTGGAAATTGTAGTCGAATATGGAAATATGGAATTTTAATCCCTAACTTTGCTTAAAAAATATACATCAATCTCAACAAAAATTCCATCAATCTGTTAACCCCAAGCCCAAGGGACAAGTAATTGGGGATGAAGGAAATTAAGAGGATTACTAAACTACCATTACTAAGAAAGGGAGAGAAGGAAGTAGGAGATATATTCATAAGGGCATAAATGTAAAGTCATTAATTAATTAAAATATACATTCATAAAAAAAAATAAAAATAAAAAATAAAAAAAAGAAAAGAAAAAGAAAAATTATCTTACCTTCATGAACTTTGTTATTTTTTTGTTGTAGCCTCCATATGATATTGATGATCATTGCTAACTTGGCAGGAGGCGGGCTGCTAATCGAGCGAGTCGATCACGAGGTAAGGGGTGTTCGACTCGACTAGATAACTTTTTACATGTGCTCAGCTCGTGATCGTTAAAATTTTGAGACAATTAAACCTACTCAACTCGTGCTCGTTAAAGTTTCAAGTCGAGTCGAGTAGCTCACGATTTGCTCGTTAAAGTTTGACCTATATGGGCCTTTATTATTTTTTGTGCACTTTATATAGTTTTCTTTTATTTATTTATTTATTATTAAAGATTTAATCTTTCTTAAATTAACTCTTATAAGTGTCAAATTTGTTTAAACATGGAAACTTTGTTTGTAAATGCTTACGAGCAAATTTGTTTAACTCTTATTAAATCCTCATTTTATTAATTCTATATTAATAAAATATATTATCGAGTTGCTCACGAGCTTATCAAGTCGAGTTAGAGTTTGCTCAACTCGTGCTCGTTAACATTTGGAGTCGAGTCGAATTCGAGTCGAGCCAACTCGAGCTGAGTTTTGACCGAGCTTAGATCGAGTTGAGTTCGAATTGCTCACGAGATGCTCAACTCGATTAGCAGCCGAGGCAGGACATGGAAAGAAGATTATATTTCGAAATTGATTCACATTTCTTGGCAGCTGTAATCACTCTGAAAGTTCAATTTACTAGTTCTTATTTCTAATGTTCTTATCAAAATTCTTTAGAATAATGTTGGGATCACAATTAGTAATTTATACTAGCTAGTATTAAACTATTGCTCATGTTTTTAATGCTTGTCTTGCTTCTTTTTATATATTAGTGTTATTCAGTAAGTGTAGATGTAGATTCACTCCTCCTTCTCATTCTCCAACAAACTTTATCATGGTTTCCTAGGAGGCGCCACCAACAAATTTTTACAAACTCAATTTTAACAGTTCAGTACTCAACAACTCAGCAGTAGCAGGGATCCTCATCAGAGACAGCAGTGGGACAGTTTTAGGAGCTCGCGCTTTCAACCTTGGCACCAACAAGGTTTTCATAACAGAGGTCATGGCTCTTCATAAAGGAATTCTTCTAGCTCTTGAGCAAGGGATCAAAAATATTCTAATTGAGGGTGATAATCTTTTAGTAATTAACTCCGTTAAAGGTATCTGGTTCACACCATGACAATTTGATCATATTGTTAAAGACATTTGTTCTCTTCTTGGAAAATTTGATAATTAGAGCATTCGTCATATCTTTCGGGAGGCAAATCAAGCAGCAGACTAGATAGCAAATGTTGGTCACCTAGTTAGTGATAGTATGGATATTGTGCCTTGTAACAATTCTTCTCTATTTTCCATTGTTTCCAGACATTAGGAATTCCCCTTACGAGAAGGTTTTTTTTTTTTTTTTTTGACGATTTTTTTTTTCTTACCATTGTAAAAAAAAAAAAAAGTGTAGACATATATTAAATCTATCAAAGTATGAATCTAAGATACATCACTCTATTTTTTTAAATTTTTTGTGTTGGTAGAGTCGTGGAGGGCAATGAAGTTTACATTGATCTAAATTGGAATATTGTCACCAAAACTTTAATTAGTTAAACTTATTGGTTTGCTATCGCTGCTCTATGAGTATAATATATAATGACCAGACATACACCTTACATGTATGTCAAAACACGTATACAAGTAATATAACACATCAAATTTCACAAGATTGACACCAACCTAGACCTGGCAAATGGGTCGTTCAGGTCGGGTCAATTCGAATCAAAAATATTGGGTCGGGTCATTCGGGTTTCGGGTTAAGTTCGGGTTGGGTCAGTTTGGGTCGAGTCAGTTCCAGTCGGGTCAACTTTTAGGACCAATTTTCAGGTCAATTTCGGGTCGAGTCAATTCGGGTCGGGTTACCAAAATAAATTCAATTTAAAAAAATAGTTGAAAAAAATAAAGTAAAATCGTTAAGAAAATAAAAAAAAAAATCGTAAGTACCTATTACTTAGGAAAGAAAGAAACCTTAAAATAAGTAATTCACCATTTCACCCTATTCACTTCAGGAATCGGGTCACTTCAGGTCAGGTCAATTCTGGTGGGTCACTTCGGGTGGGGTCGATTCGGGTCAATCAATTCGGGTTTAAATCAGGTCGGGTCATTTCGGGCATCGGGTCACGTTTGGGTCAACTCCATTTCGGGTCGGGTCGGGTCGGGTTAGTTCGGGTTCGGATTCGGGTCATTTGATAGGCGTGTCGCGTACCTAACAAAAATAACCTAACAAGACCACTACTATGTAGATAAGCAAGTAAGGATCGAATACCAAGAAACTATAGTTTGACTAATTAAACAGACTCAAATTATCACTAAGCAAGTAACCAAAACAATAGTGAGAATTAATAACTAAAGGGCTAATTAAAGCGATTAAATCTAAATAATATAATATATCGAATGCTAAAAACATCCAAGATCAAGCATTACCACGAATACAATTAACGCAATAGTCGTTCTACCCCTAACATATAATTCAATTGATTGACGAGAAAAAGTAATCCCTAAATAATACCAATGGTCTCTCCCGAGTTATCAATGACTTCTTTAATCACAATCAAGCCTATTTCCGTGGAATCATGTAAATTAAAAGACTTTGAGCATATTACTCTAACTTCCCAATCATCCATTCAACTACTCCCGTGATTAACTTCAAACCCTTAATTGATTTATTAAAACCTGTCAAAACTCAACTCCCGTTGCGATTAAAACAATGGATTAATAATAATACTAATTATTCCTAATCTAGTATTGGCATGAGCATAATCAATTAAGCAAATCAATTGCAATTATCATTAGAGAATTTAAAGAATAAATCATGCATCAATCATATTCAGGTTCCACTAGATCTTGGAATAAGGAAACTACTCACACATAGTAATGAAAACAATAACAAGAATTGAGAAAAATATAATTAACAATCAAAGGAATTAAAGAGAATAAGAAAATACTGAATCTTGAATTACTAGAGATAAACGAAGAATCTTGAGTGCATAATCTTAAATTACAATGAAAATAAAGTCTAGAGAGAAAACTAGGGTTCTAAGATGATAGATCATGAAATTATAATGCTAAAGAGTATTTATAATAAGGATAAAAGATAGGATTAATTAAGGAAAAAAATCGGACTAAACCGACCTAAAATCGACCAGGCATGGGCGTGTCACATTGGACATGCCCGTCCTAAAGTCAGAATCAATCTTTCTTCAACTTCCTGCAAGACATGGGCATGTCAAATTCTGACATGGGCGTGTCTCGCTGGGCCAACTTCACTCGACAAGGCATGGGCATGCCCGTATTCAACACGGTCATGCTTCCCTTAGCACGTAGCTGCTAGCTCGAAGCACTCGACTCGACATGGGCGTGCCTCAATAGACATGGGCATGCCTCAAATAAAACTTCAAATGCAACTTTCTGCCCCTTCAAAATACAATGACACGCCCATGTCTCTTAGTGACATGGGCATGTCTAGCTAGAGATTAGCTTTAAATGACTTCAACATCAAACATTGGCCTTCAAAGTGAATTGCAAGTTATGATCAAGATCCGTAACTTCGTAAAACCTTTATATAGCCTCGCTAAATCCTGAAATACATCAAAAACAACGAATCTACCCATAAAAGCATCATATGATCACAACCAAACCAAATCAAGCCAAAATAAGCTATGAACAACTAATCTAGACTCGAAACTACCTAAAAAGACCCTAAAAACATGCACAATACACGACTTATCAAGTTTCAGGTCATCCTTCGGGTCACGGATCGAGTCATTCGAGTCGGGTCAGGATTGCCAGGTCTACACCAACCTATATGACTTTACCATAAACCCTAAACTTCACGCCATAAAATACACCTTAATCAATAAACACATAAATAATGGTTTTATACATACTCTTTATGAAGTGAAAATTCAGTTCTTTCATACTTAATTATTGAAACAAATTTGGTTTTTAGGCCAGTGCGATATCACATGCTATTGTAACTAAGATATTATGCGTATAAATGAGTGGTATTATTACCTTTCCTATATGTGGTCATTTTGTTTTGAAATAAGAACATGAAAATGGTCTTTTCTTTCTTTGTATAACACACTTGCATGGCCTTTTCCCTTTTGTATAGTGGAGAACAAATAGGCTTTGACAAAGGTAGTTAAAATTAATTATCAATATTTGTGATTCATGTATTGTCTTATTATTAGAAGAAATTTTTTTTTAAAAAAAAATTTCCCTCGGTTTTTCAATACTTACATCATTTTGACTATATTGTAGATATAAAAGATAATAAATCGTATCAAATAAATATGGGTAAGAAAAAACATACGGAGTAGGCTTTTTACACTCATAAAGAAAGGAATTGACCACAAAATCACACAAGACTTTTTATACTTTTTTTTAGAGACTACTACACACAAAGTTGCCAACAAAAGGGTCCTTGAACGGTTAAACCCAAAAGGATATTGCTTTTCTACAACCAGCCATGTATGAGAAAAATATTAGAATAAATATTAAAAACAAAAATAAATCCGTTAGCTTTGTACACCAAGATCCACTAGCAAGGGAAATTGAGCAAAAATGGAACAAAGTCAACTCACAAATCAACCAAAAAACCAATAATAGTTGGGAGAAAAAAAAATCAACATACAAACCGAAATGAATAAGAAATTAGGCAAGAAATAAGACTAATCCTACCTTTTTAACAAACCACGAACACATTGTTCAGGATCATACGATAATTTTCCGGGGGTGGGTTGGGGGGAGCGAAAAACAAAAGCCCTAAAACTACCTTATAATCTTCAACCAATCTTTGTTCCTCCAAGTCAAACAAATAAAGGAGTTAGCTTAGTTACATATTCAGCAACAAATTGGACATTGTATTAGTCCATTTTCATTACATTCTCCACACTTAACCATATTTTTGTTATTCTCATCCAAAACCTTACAACTTCCATTACAATCCATACACATTACAAACCTTATTCCACCACACCCTTGACACCCAATTGAAGCTGTTGCAATTCCTTCTAACAGCCCTTCTAATTTCCCTTCTTCATCCAACCTCACAACTTCTTCGGCACCTCCGATTATCCTCCCTTTCACTAACACGATTGGCACCTTTACTTCCTTTGTACCCATCATCTTCCTTAACTCTTCCTTAAACCCGGAATCCATCGAAACATCCCTTTCAATCACTCGAATGTTGTAAGACTCGACTACTGACCTTACCACATTGCAATCCTCAAACGTCTTCCTGATTCCCCTCAATGTTGTTGTATATAAGACTACGCAATCCTCGCCTCCAGGTGGGCATTTCTCCGGATATCCCTTTAGTAAAGTCGAAGAAGAGTTCTTGTTATTCCTCGAAAAGTACTTATTCTTCGAAACTGTTTTAACTTCTTTGGAACATACCATCTCTTTAATCTGTTCTTCTTTTTCCAATGACAACTCCTTCTCAAGTGAATCAATTAACTCCGGATCGAACAATGGGCTTAAACTTTTCCTCCTTGATGATGAAACCCCTGAATTACTCCTCCTTGGACTATCCATTGAACTCGCCTTACGAATTTTATTAGTCGAATTCGATGAAAATTTCCATGATTTTAACCCACCTGATCTTGGAGTTGTATAACATTGCTGTTTTTTAGTGTTATCAATTCCTCTGTTTTCTTTACCTCCTAATTTATTAACCTCTTTTGGTGAACTCAATTGACTTGTTACCAATCGCTTGAAGGGGCTTCTCTCGCCTCGAAACCCCGGCTTCGAGGCGAGTCCTTCATCTTCACCTTCACCTTCAAGATCTTCCATTAATTCCCAAGTATTAATCACCTCTAATTCTTCCTGTGATTGCAATCTTTTTGACCCAAAGACTCCAACTTTAGTACCAATTTCTACCTTTTTCTGCTCTAATTTGCCTTCATTGTTGTTCTCTTTCTTCTTAATTGCTTGGAAATTAGAAGAAGAGGGAAAAACAACTTGGGTTTTGTTCAAATTTTGATTTTGGTCAAGTTTAAGAACACCAAGAGTGCTAGATTTAAGAGAAACAACATGATTGGGCAAATCTCCACTCCCAAACAAGAGTTCTTGTTTGAGATTTTTCTTCAATAGTTTGGATGATACACAACCCATCGATTGAAAAATTAAAAATTAAAAATTGAAAATTTTGGTTGGGTTTTTTTTCTTAATTTTTCTAAGTAATTTTCATCTGGGTTTAATTGAGAAGTTTATTGAAAGGAGTGAAAAGCTGGGGGAAGGTAATAATGAAGAGATAGATGTTTCGGAATTTTAATAATTTTGAATGTTTGGGAACGTTTATTTAACCGTTATCTCCCTGTCTAGAACGGGACCCCCAACGGTCGGAAAAAGAAATTCGAATAAGATCTGTTGTCTGTTGCATTGGTGGGAGTTCTGGTTTATTTAGTGGATATACGAGTACTTACTTTTCTCAATCCGAGTACTATTTTATTCAGTTTAACCTTCGGGGCCTCGAGGATTCACTTAGTTGTCGAAATTGATTCGTATCCGATAACTTGACTTGAAGTATTTGATTCATTTTAAATTATATTTTAAAAAAAATTGACTCGTATTAGATTTTACGTGAAATATTACTCAACTTAAATCGAGCCTATAGCTTGGGGGAATAATAAATCCTACTAAAAAATTAATGTAATTGGCTATTAAAAATTCATTGATGAGATTGTGTAATCAGATACTAATTGAATTTAGATTTGAATATGGCTTCAAACACATAAACCTAAATCCACAAACACAATAATTAGATGACTCATCACCCGAATATGACTTAGGGCTTGTTTAATTCACCTTATTTTTGCTTATCGGAACTAATCTTATCAGATCTAGCCTGATCTGAACTAGTTTGATCTGATTGTCTAATTTGACCAAACTTTGACCTTGAGTGTACGATAATCTATAAGGAAAAAATATATCAAGTGGGATCTTATTATATTCGTAATACTTGTATTTTATTAATATATAATTTTCATAATTTTTTCTATATTTAGTGATACAAAATTACACATAAAACGATTATCTGATCTGATCTGAAATTATTTTTTCTGATCTGAACTTATTTTTTCTGAAATAAGTAAAAATAAGTTGAATTAAACAACGCTTTAGTTGATCCAAACAACTCAATTAATTAAAGCTATAGGGTAACCCACTATAAGTATTGTTTTTTAGCTTTTGTCAAAAAAAAAAAAAAAAAAAAAAAAAAAAAGAAAGAGTAAATCATGGCCCAAAAACAATCTATCTATTATGGATTTTCAAATATGATTCAGAAAATATGAGAAATTGTTTGTTGCTTTATTTTTTTTTTATATCATTTAATGTCTTTTTTTTATTTTATTATTTTTGGTGCAAAACGAGAGGCTAGGCCTTGAGAAATAAAATACAAGCAAAATAAACTACGGTGGAATGCAACGTGACATAGCAACACCTACAACATCATTAGCAAGCTAATCCGCTGCTTTATTTGCTTCTCTAAAAACATGATTGATCTCAATTTCCCAGCCAGTGTTAGCTATTAGATTTAAGCATTGCATAATGTCATGATAGCATTCACCTTGAGGAGCTTCTGCATTCTTCCAAATTTGCATCACTGCTTGGTTATCTACCTGTACTTGTAACTTTGCAATCCCCATTCTTTTGGCTAGTTCCAACACATATTCAACTGCTATAATCTCGTAGGCATAGCTGAATTTTCCAGTGCAATCTCGTATAACACCACCAGCAGCAGCAGGCCCTGGTGCACCTTTGGCTGCCCCATCTAATTTACAATCGTGATATACTTAAAAGACATAAGGATGCGAGAAATGAAGACTTGTAGAGCTGTAGGAGAGGCATATAGGGAATCTTACAATTTAGATTGTCCTCGTTGTGTTATTATATGACTTAATTTGAGATGAATTATAATAAAATTTTATAAGAAGTTTAGAGTACTTTTTACATTAAATTGATTCTAATCAACTCAGGGGTATTTCTATAAAAATAAATAAATAAATAAATTCAAGGCCAAAACTTAATTTTAAACTGAAGAAGCTAAGTGGCCCAGAGTCACATTTGTTAAATGAGGGCTGTGGAAAACCATGGGCTGGGCCCATCCTATTAGTTTCATATGGGCTATTTAAATGAAACGCTTATGGACTAGTCACTACTCATTAGTTCCATTAATCGTTATACAGTCGGCGCAAATGTTAAGCTGGTTCCGCGACCAGTCAGAGCTAGCTGGTCCTCCCCTAACAAAAATGAATATTACTAGAAAAAATATGAACATTTAGTAATTGAATATATTTGAAGAGTAACATTGAAACTGCAAATGCATATCATAAAATTGAAATGAATATTTCGTTAAGTAACAATGAACATTTTTTTTCTTTAATGAAAAATGAATTCCAAATCAAAAGAAAGAAATATCTAAAACTTGAAATTAACATTGCAATATATAAAAATGAACATTTATAATATAAGAGTAAAATAAAGAGACTAGGAAACTGAAAAATAAAATAAAATTGTACATCTAATATTATACAACTGAACATTTCAGTTGTAAATAAAAATGAATATATAATGTTGCTCCTTATTCACCAACATTTTTTAAAGCTTCAAGTGAAATACCTTGATTTGTCCAATTCTGTTGAATGGATATCTTGCAATTCGCTGAACTATATGATTTAATACCAATTAAATAAATCAACAATATGTTTTTTTTTAATAATGAACAAAATGCTAATGTCTAACATAATTAATGCTAATGTTAATTGAACATGCTTTACTTTAAAAACGAACATTTTATACAACTGAACAAAACACAAAAATTTGTATTAATTAAAAAAGAAAATGAACATTTATTTTATAAGAATGAACATCATACTGCATGAAAATGAACATTTATTTTATAAGAATGAATATCATACTGTATGAAAATGAAAATTTAATTATTGAGAAATACAAAACATCTGTAATACAAATGAACATCTAATTTCATATTTTTGAAAATTGAAATAAATAATCAATTTTCTTGAAAACCAATGGGAAAAAAACAAGGCAGGATTTAGTGTAAGAGCAATGGCACCGGTTCAAACCAAACCGGTGCTAATTTCTTGAAATGTCATCGGTTCAAACCGGTGCCAATTGTAATAAAAAAAAGCCGCCCTTTTTTCCTTCTTTCTATTCCCCTTCTTCTTTCTTTCTGCTGTTTCAATTCCTTAGTCTCTCGTTTTATCTCTCTATTCTTTCTCCTCTCTCCTCAACATCATCTCTTTCCCCCCATTCTGTTGTTCCTCACTCTCACTGTCTTCTTCCATCCACCATCTATTCATCTTCTTCTTCTTCGATTTATGGGTTCAATTTTCCTAAAATCGATTTTCTATTCATCTTCTTCTTCTTTGTTTTTTTGGGTTCGATTTTCCTAAAATCGGTTTTCTATTCATCTTCTTATTTTTCTTCGTATTTCTGGGTTCGATTTTCCTAAAATTGATTTCTATTCATCTTCTTCTTCTTCGTTTTTCTAGGTTCGATTTTCCTAAAATCGATTTTTCGCAAATCAAAAACCCTAGATCTGTGTTTGAGTCCCTCGATGTCGGCCATGAATGTTTTCCCATTACACCTTCCATCTGTTCGTAGGGTTTCTTATCTGACCGTCAGAAGAATTCATGGAGTTGGGGCAAAACTCTCATGCGATGATGAAGATTATGTGAATCTTGAGCCCTCCCTGATTCGCTTCTTAAGCGTTAGTTCCAGTAATTGTAGCTGATGGGTAAATGTCTCTGTGAAACCCTAATTTATTTATCATTCTTTTTTTTTTTCTTTTTTTTATAAATTGCAGCATGTTTAGGGTGGAGGATTTGTTTGTGATTGTGACTGTATGCCAGTAACTTCAGTTGTTGGCCAAGATGGATTTTGATGATATTTGTGTTGGTGTTCGTTGATGTTGTGTGGTGGTTGTTGCTTACTATGTGTAGCTTGTGTTATTGTTGATTCCTTTGCCCACCCTGTGTAGCTGTTTGTTACTCCGCTCAGCCTGTGTTGTTTTTGTTTCATATGCTCATTCTGTGTTGTTGTTTTTGTTTCATATGCTCATTCTGTGTTGTGGTTCCTATGGTCAGCGGCCTATATTGGTGTTAGTTCTAATGGTCAGCCTATGTTGTTGTGAATGCCTATGGTCAGGGTGTGGTAATGTTGCTTCTTATGGTTACCATGTGTTGATAATGCTTCATGTGACTAGCCAGTGTTGTTGCTGGTTCCTGTGCTCAGCCTGTGTTGTTGTTGCTTCCTATAACTATCCTGTGTTGTTATTGCTTCCTGTGCTCAGCCAGTGTTGTTGTCGGTTCCTATGGTCAGCCTGTGTTGTAGTTGATTCCTGTGGTTAGGTTGTGCTGTTGTTCCTCAGCCTGTGTTGTTGTTGCTTCCTATGCGTAGCCTGTGTTATTATTGCTTCATGTGGTCAGCCATTGTTGATGTTGATTCCTTTGGTTAGCCTCTTTTATTGTTGCTGCCTATGCTAACTTGTGTTGCTATTGTTGCGCATGTTGAGTCTCTGCCTTTGGCTATGTTGAGCTTGTGTTGCTGTTGTTGCGCATGAAGTGAGGTTTTTGTTGAGGAATGATGATAAATTTTGCGAATTTTTGAATTAACTTTACTCGTAACATATATGGAGTAGTACATGTCATGCATATAAATTGATTAAATCACAAGTTTTAACCTTTTTTTTATGAATTGGTTTCGGGTTTGGCTTTTTTTGATGAATTCATTTTGGTTTTGGCCTTAATTATGGATTATTCTTCTGATTTGATCCAAGTGGTTGATGAATTGTCCCTTTAAATGCATACATTGTTTGAATTTTAAAGATGTATGTCCCATCCTAATTGTAGATAACTTTGAATGCTTCATCGCTTCATGGATGAAGCAGAAATTAGGGTGCTCCTTTGGTTAGGTAACTTGATTGCCCTTTTATATGTCATCCCTTGAATCTATTGCATTATGTCCCTTGATGTTGTTGATGAAATTTCTGATTTATTGTTGACTGAGATGGAGGATTGTGTGTTGCTTGTTGATAAATGGTTGCCAGCAACTGTGATCTGTTGCTGGCCAGGGGATGTATGATTGTGATATGTTGTTGTTGCTATTGATGTTGATGTGTCTGTGATATGTGCCTAAGTTTCCTGGATTATGTTCCTTTTTAATGTCCCTTGATTAATGTTATTTGGAATATGTCCCTTAATTATGTCCATTGTTTAATGTTGCTTGGAATATGTTCCTTGATTATGTCCCTTGATTAATGTTGCTTGGGATATACTCTGTGAAGAGCTTCCTACCTTTGCTTTCCATTTATATATGCTTGGAAACTACTTAACAAAGAAGCAAAAGCTGAAGGAAACAAAGGAAAAGAAATAAACTCTTTTGGATGAAGGAAACAAGTGATTGTTTGGCAATATTTTTTTTGTTCTGCTGCTATGCCCCTGCTGTTGTTCTGCTCTATAGCTACTGCTGCTCTGCTACTGTGTTGTTGCTGTTCTACTATTTTGGACTTTCTAAAATTGTAAATTTTCATTTTTTGGGACGAAAATTGTAATATTACAACCTTTTTTTTAATGAAAATATGTAACTTTATATATATGTTAGTGTTTATATCAATTTAAGTGAAAAAAATGCAAAAAAAAAAAAATATTTTTTTTTATTTTTTTGAGGCATTAAGGGACCGATTTGAACCGAACCGGTGCCAATTGTTATTAATACCACAAAAAAAAAGCGCGGCTAAAGACTTTTAGCACTGGTTAACCGGTGCCAAAATATAAATTAGCACAGGTTAACTGGTGCGAAATCTAAGAATTGGCACCAGTTTTGAACCGGTGCGAATGCTTCTGGTTTTTCGCATCCTCAAATCTGGACCGGTTCAAAACCGGTGCTAAAGGGGGTTTTGAACCGGTGCTCACATACATTTTTCGCATAGTGGTAGCTTGTCCTTGAATTCGGATCAAATAACCTCCCATGCCATATCTCCACATCATAATGCTTTCTACGAAATTTCGATGGGGGCGGGGAGTGGGATGGGGGTGGGGCGATTGTTAGTTGACGGGGAGTGGGAAGAAGGCGGGACGGCTCTGGCATGGGTGGAACGGTGGGTGGGCTCCGTTTGGGTGGGGGATTGGGAAGAGGGAAGGAGAAGGAGTGGGGTGGGTTTTTTTTTGTAATAATTATTTTTTTTGGTTTTTCAAAAATAAAAATAAAACCAATTAGAAGATGACATGTGGCAAGTCACCTTCTTTAACAAGTTGCTAAGTAAACAAACCGATTAAGGGATTATTTTGAGCAGATGAGGGGCAAAGGTGGGATTGTTTTCAGATTATTCAACGGTGGGATTGTGTTTGAGAATAAGTGATAAAGGTGGGATTATTATTCTCAAATTTTAAAATATATACATAAAAAAATATTTTGTTTGAGTAAAAGGTGGTTTTTTTTTTTTTTTTTTTTTTTTTTTTTTTTTTTTTTTAAGAAAACGTTAGGGGATTTTATATCGTCAAAGTAAATTGGTTTCCGCCAAATCCATAATGCTCTGAGGTAAAACATTCATACAAACACGTTCCACATTTATATCCCGAGTATCCCATCAAGCTCCTAAGTGGGATACCGAGTTCCCCAAGTATCGTCAAAGTGGAAAGTGAAAAATGCTTTTCATGAAAGATAGAACAAAAAATAAAAAAGGACAAATAGAGTGGAGGGAAAATTTTCAACCACTGGATGACATATGTCATCATTGATTTCGCTTTTAGTATCAAGTTATTGATTATTGATTGAGATGAGTCTAATACTATTACACATTATAGTTTTTTTTTTCTAAAAAATCACAAAAGATAGTAAAAAAAGGTGAGATGGTAAAAAAAAAATAAAAAAAAATGTGTGTGTATAGTGTAAAAATATGTAACTAGAAGAGAACGAAAAAAGTATAAAAAAACATATATAAAAAAGTCAACATTTCAAAATTATACATCAAGATGATTATAACAAGAAGCCACATTACAAAATTACTCATATCAATCTTGTAATAATTAGTCAAAGTTTATATCTTAAAATGGAATACTTACTCCACCTCGACCAAAAGTCCAGAACTTGGTCAAATAAAGCAAGTAAAATGAGACTGATGGAATATTTGACTACTAAATGTAATAAACAAAGCTAAATGGAGGGAGTTATATATTTCATTTATTGATTATACTTCTATTAGATTATATTTAGAAAACAAAAAGATCACCCTAAAGCATTGCCCGAGCTACTTGTAGAGATGTAGAATTTGCAATTTGCTTCTATCTAGCTTTCGTGGAATCATCATCAAGAATCCAATTATGCATAAGGTTAGCTAGAGACTTGTTAGTCGTGGATGACGGCCTAAGACAAAATTTTGTCACAACCCTCTAAAGTAATGTTGTTTTATTTATAGTAAAGTTGAAAAAGAAAGGTGTGTTTTGATTTTACAAATCATTAGACTCTCCACTATTGTAGTAGTTACCACTTCGTATTATTCAACTCTAGAAAGTGATTTTTCTAGAATAGCGGACGGTACTTTATTTTATACTTCTCTTGTTTTACAATAATGACATTATTTTGATTAGATACCGTTGTCAAATATATTTTTTTTAGCATAAAATAACTATTTTTAAGGACATGTTTTATTAACCATAATTTCACTTATTTTATATATAATAAGTTTAGATAAATTCAGGTAGGTTAAGATAAATTCTGATAAGAATTACGCAAGTACAAATTACAACTAAAATAAGTTTTTATAAGGTTTAATGATAACTTCAGATAAGTTATGATGAGTGAAAATCAGGTGATAAAACACCCTAATTATAAATATATTTAAATTATATTTATTGAGTATAAACCAACAAAAATTAAAATAATGATGTTTATTGTTGCAGAATAGTAATTAAACATGGTTAAAAAAAAGTTGATATGAAAATAGTGCTAGTTAATGTGAAAATAATGCTCCCTCTATTATTTTTGGCCCAATTTGCTTTTTTCACATTTTCATCAAATGTAAAACTGGAATTATAATATCTCAAATTATTTAGTACAAAAATATAAAAATTACATACGGGATATTTGAAAACTAAAAATCAAGATAAATAAAACCTAACAAGATTTCATGCATGTAACAATATTTTAAAGTACTGTATTATTTAGTACAAAAATATAAAGATTACATACGGGGTATTTGAAAACTAAAAATCGAGACAAATAAAACCTAACAAAATTTCATGCATGTGACAGTATTTTAAAGTACTGTGCTAGATTAGGTCCCGTGCCATGCACGATAATTTTCAATAACTTTATTTAAAATTAACATTAAATTAAAATCTTCGACTTTTATTTGTTATACTCATTTCAATTGAATGCTAAACAACAACAAAAATGGCAGGAAAAAATCACACTAAGAATAATCAACATGTGTCGTTCGTGGCAAGATTATTGAAGTATCCATAGTAATTATCGATTGATTAAAATTCTAATCATAAATTATTCAAGAAAATAACAAAAGTATCATTTGTTGATTTGATATGTAGCTTCCATCACATTATTAGAATATATATATATATATATATATATATATATATATATATATATGTTGTAATAAACGTAGTATACATAATATGACTTTCCCAAAAAAAAAATTTACTCCATATGTCACAAATTATGTAAAGATCTATTTATTTATTTATTATTTTTTTTAAGTTTATAATTGTCAATATTTTTTTTTGGAAGGAAACATCAAATCTTTTAGGGGCCGTTTGGTTTGTACGGGGTAAACAGAATGGAATGAACAAAGGGAATGAAATGGAATGGAATGAAAATCCCTCAAATGTAATATGTTGTTTGTTGTAAAAAAAACAATGGGAATCACCATCACCACTACACCACCACCACCACACCCACAAAACCCCTCTTTCTTCACTTTCCCACTTTTCCAGCCACCCCATTCCCGTCGCACCACAGTCACCGCCCCTCCCTAATCTGTCGCCGGAACTCGCCGCCCCTCCCTAACCCTTCGCCGCCCCCCAAAACCACTACACCACCACCACCACACCCACACAACCCCTCTTTCTTCACTTTCCCACTTTTTCAGCCACCCCATTCCCGTCGCACTAGTCACCAACCTTCCCTAACCCGTCGCCGGAACTCTCCGCCCCCCGAAACTACCTTCCCTCCCCGGAAAACCTTCCACATACCACGCATAAGGGTTTTCTAGGGCTATGCGTGGGTGTGGGGAAGGTTTTCCGGGGAGGGAAGGTAGTTTCAGGGGGCGGTGAAGGGTTAGGGAGGGGCGGTAACTGGTGCGACGTGGGGATGGCCGGGATTAGGGAATTTTTTCGAGGGAGTTGAGGGGATGACTGCGATTTTCGAGGGAGTTGAGGGGATGGCCGGTGAGGGGTGGGGGAGGTGCGGCGAATGGTAGGCGGTGGTGCGATTTCCAGTGATGTGGGTAGGTAGGAGGGTGGTGGCATGGTGGTGTGGTGGTGGCCAAGGAATGGATTGGAAATACCTTGGGGGTGGTGAGGAATGAACTTGGAGGGATTAGGGGGAATGAAGGGGGTAAAGGGAAATGGAAAAGTGGCCTAACAAACAACAAAAAAGGGAATAATTCTCTTCAATTCCCATTCCCTTTGTTGAATACCCCTAACCAAACGGCCCCTTAGTGTTATTTTATTGACCTAATCCCTCACAGTTGATGGGACATTTTCGAAAATGTTATCGTATACTAATACTGCCTCCAACTTAAAGACATCTTCACCTTCTTTTGGCTTGTCCTATTGTATAAATCTAATCTAGTTAACCAATGCATATAACATATATACCAATATAACCTTTTTAATTGCACTACAAGAAAACAGCTGGATTCTGACGGAATTTTTCCGTCAGAAACATCGGAAAATCCTTCGGAAAACGGCCTTCCGACGGAATTTTGTCGCAATAAGTTTGTCGCAATACCCTTTGTAGGAAATTCAACGTTTTCCGAGGGAAATTCCGTCAGAAGCCACTTTTTCGACGAAATCCATTCTGTAGGAGCTGGTTTTAACTTTAAATGAGAGTCCGTCGTAATTTTCCGACGAAAAATGTTTCCGTCAAAAAAGGACATGTTCCGACGGAAAATTCCGTCCGAAAAGGACATGTTCCGATGAACTTTTCCTTCGGAAGTGGAGAAGATTGCGACGAATAATTCCGTCGAAAGAGGAAAAGATTCCGAGGAATAATTCCGTCGGAAAGTAAGAGCTTTTGACGGATTTTTCCGTCGGAATTAGTCCTGTTTATTTAGCAAATTAAACGATTTAATTTGGATTTACCACTATTCGTCACCTATATGTCCTGCACCTAATTTAAGATAAATTTGAATTTATGATTTAATTACGAAAATATTTTTATATATTTATTTATAATAATGTATACATTGTGTGCAACTATACAACATAATCTAACTCTAAATACATGTACATACTATATACACAAAATCTAAGCTACAGCTGGAGTACCTTGCCCTGCACCGCCGCTACCCGGGTCGTTCGTGGGGTCTCGACTCTGATGTGGAATGTTGGAACATGGGTCGTTGCTGGAGAATCGACGCATCAGCCCATCATACCTCTCTTGGTTTCTCCTTTCTATTTCGGCCAATCGAGCCTCCATCTCGACTTTCATTTCACTCCGCATAGCTTGCACCCTCTCCTCCACCCTCTACTCCACCCTCTGTTTCACCTGATCCTGCATCTGGGAAATAATGGAAGGCGTATACTGCTGGGAAGACTTGGAACCTGAACCCTTCCTGTTGCCATAATAAAACTCTGCACCTTGGCCAAGTCCTTTCACACGACCCTTCTTGTTGCGACCACCTACAGTTTCCCAGTACAACTCATTCGGACTCTTCCGAATCCCTTGGATGCTTGCTTCTTCAACTTTCTTCTAGTAGGCCTCCTACAAGATACACATATGAAAAGGTGCACACAGATTTAAGTTAAAATAAGCTTTCTGAACAAAATAGAACCAAGTAAGGCCTATATGACCTATTCTTTGCCCATTATCTATATTTCTTACCAAATGAACAATTTGTTCTCATAACGTGTCTATTATAGTTAGTTTTAGGTGGACATGCCTTGAAATCACAAAAAAAAAACCAACTCCCTAAGTTTTGGGAACGATTTGGACCAAAATAGAACCAACTGAGGCCTATATGACCTATTCTTTGCCTATTTTCTACATTTCTTACCAAATGAACCATTTCTTTCTCATAAAATGTCTATTATAGGTAGTTTTAGGTGTAAATTCCTTGAAATCACAAAAAAAAACCAACTCCCTAAGTTTTGGGAACGATTTGGACCAAAATAGAACCAACTGAGGCCTATATGACCTATTCTTTGCCTATTTTCTACATTTCTTACCAAATGAACCATTTCTTTCTCATAAAATGTCTATTATAGGTAGTTTTAGGTGTAAATTCCTTGAAATCACAAAAAAAAACCAACTCCCTAAGTTTTGGGAATGATTTGGACCAAAATAGAACCAACTGAGGCCTATATGACCTATTCTTTGCCTATTTTCTACATTTCTTACTAAATGAACCATTTCTTTCTCATAAAATGTCTATTATAGGTAGTTTTAGGTGGACATGCCTTGAAATCACAAAAAAAAAATCAACTCCCTAAGTTTTGGGAACGATTTGGACCAAATTCAACCAACTAAGGCCTATATGACCTATTCTTAGCCCATTATCTACATTTCTTACCAAATGAACCATTTGTTTCTCATAACATGTCTATTATAGGTAGTTTTAGGTGGACATGCCTTGAAATCACAAAAAAAAAACCAACTCCCTAAGTTTTGGGAACGACTTGGAAAGTAATTCATGAAATCAATCAAATAAGTTCAAATCCTAAGTGTTATTGAAGTTATTACCGCAATATGTTGTGCTTTGGTTTGGTTGGTACTGTTCCTTTCCCAGGAACTTCCTTGAAGTGCGTCTTCAGGAAAAGCTCATGAGCTGTTGGGAGCTGGCCTTGATTCTTCGCCGCCTTTGATTATACATGCAGAAAATGATAAACGAACCATGTTAGAGCACCTTTACATAGTAATACACAATTCTCTTCTATTTTACCTGCCTATTCAACAAACTTACCATCCATTAGCATGTTGTACAGCTGACATCGAACCCTGATAGTGGGTAGCTTTAATCGCATTTTCCATTGAACCGCCCCTCATGTTCTTCTTGTTTTGGGCCGACCTCTTCTTGTAAGTTGGATCATTGGCAACAATATCCATCATTTTCTTGTGGACGTCCTCATTGAGCCAGCCTGGCTTAGCGCCTCTCATCTTGTGTGTGACTGTGTAGAACATGTCACGTAGCCGAGTAGCAAACTTCTTTTCAAAAGTGTGCTTCACATCCTCGGTCAATTGAGGTGCCCATGTGTTCTTTCTGCAAATGATAAACTTTATAAGTCATATACTCAACTTCATCTCATACTTTTCATAAAACATGTATTAATTAAGTTTAAAATAGCTTACGCTGAATAAGTTCCACCAGTGTTGCTTTGTTGCTTCATCCACCTCCCCATAATTCCTCCAAGGCTCTCGATAGTACCCGGTTAGCGTCCCAGAGACAACATTCTTCCCCTTGTTGTTGTCAAACCTACATTTAAAGACGAAACCACAAAGTTAGATGATCATCAACAAAAAGTAATATAAAATTTGTTAGAGGTAATAAATAGGTTAATTTCTCAAAATTAAGAATGTAAAACCAATTCATTGAATGTATGTACGTACTAGAGCACAATAGGGTCTAATACCGGCAACTGTGAGTGCTGCCGTGACTGATCTCGTGATGGAATGGAAGTGGGCTCCTGAGTAGCACTCAAATCATGTGCATCTGCGTCCACCATGTCTTCATCGGAGGAGTCGATCACCATTGCTTGTTTACAATTATCTTTACCGCCTGCCATGATAACCTGAAATAGTTGTTAATAACATGACATCATATTATAAGTTACAAATGTAGTACAATGTAATAAAATTTTAGCGTAAAAGTAATGATTAATTATAAGACCAAGTCAATTTTTGATTTTACAATAACAAGCAAATTCAACGAAGGAGAGCTAACATATTCTCCTATTCATTAATGTCATCACTACTATCACTACTGGAATCATCACTACTGTCATCTAATAATACATCGATATCATCATCCTCGTCACTATCACTGGAGTTGATGCTAGATTCATCATCTTCATCGCTTGAGATAACAATGCCATCGTCATCATCTTCATCATCATCATCATCTAGGACATAGTCTGGAATATCATTCGGTGGGAAAAGCGTTGCATGTACTTATGGGGATGGTGTCTGCAAAAACTCTAAGTCCACCAGAGCATCAACCACTGATCTTGCTTGTGTTTTAAAAACAGCCCACCATTGTACTCAATCCCGTTTCAAGATAGGGTATGATGCGTAGTACACTTGAGTTACTTGGTAAGATAAAACAAAGGGATCGTACTTGGGGTATTTCTTAGTATGATTGACTTCGACAAGCTTATACTGTTCATGTATGTTCATTCCCTTACCACAATCCATCCAACTACACTTAAACAAAATAGTCTTGTACTCTTTTTCGGGACCAGTGTAGACCAATTCAATAATGTCGTCTAAAATGCCGAAGTACTCTCCACCATCCTCACTTGATACACACACGCCATAATTCATCGTAGATTTGTGCTTGCCATGGGCATGTGTATGGAAATTAAAGCCACCCGACAAAAATCTGCTTCCAAGTTCGAACACGCTTGAAAGAGCGCATGCACAACGCTCGCAGCACATCCAAATTTGGTTCCTCTTTAACAACCTATCAACGTTTTGAATATAACCGTCACACTTCCCTAATTGAGTAAATTGAATAGCAAGGAATAGAAAATCATAATTATGTCACGGTGAGACAGTTTATATCACCTTGCGTTGAAACCAATCAGAGAATTCAGCTTCGCATTTCTCCATTACTTCTTCTCTACGCAGATAAGGTCGAGTACTAAGAATGTAGTCCTCGAACTTCCTACGAGGCCAAAAGTAATGCCGGTGTTTCGTAACACGAACAAATGAGCGCACTCGAGTTCTTTTTAATCTAAAAACCGAGTTTTGCCCTCATTTGACACACGACCGCTATCCTCCGTGAACAACTCTGGAATTTCAGCGTCGTCCACTATGGACTCCACGTCGGCATTCACATTTCGACCGAGATCTCGTGTTTTAGTGTCAACCGTCGCCTGAAAATAGTTATTGCAGAAGTTTACTATCTCTTCGGTGAGATAAGCATTGCTAATGGATCCTTCAACTCGAGCCTTGTTTCCAATTTTTCGTTTCAAATGATTGAGGAACCTACAATCATAGTTATGTAAATGTATAAACACGACATGACATTGAATCTGATGTAAGAAATAGGATGTGCATGGGTCTTTGATTTACCTTTCGAACGGATACATCCATCTATATTGAACAGGACCACATAACTTCCCCTCATATGGCAAATGAATAGGTAAATTCTCCATGGAGTTAAAGAATGCAAGGGGGAAGACCTTCTCAAGCTTGCACAGGATCTCGGCTATGTTTTTCTCCAATCGCTCCATGTCACTAACTGATGTTGTATAGAAATACAAATCACGAAAGAATTGGCTTATCTCTGTTATTGCATTCCAATTATGGCAAGGGAGCAATTCCCTCAGAGCAGTAGGCAACAACCTCTCCATGAACACGTGACAGTCATGGCTTTTCATTCAGTGTAGCTTACATGCTTGCATATCTACGCATCCACTCAAATTAGAGGCGTAACCATCGGGAAATCGCAGCTGTTTAACCCACTCACGCAAAACTTTTCTCTGAGCCTTGTCAAGAGCGAATGGAGCCCTTGGCATGAACTATTTTCCTTTATCATCCTCCTGAAGATGAAGCTGCGGACGTTTATAATATTTGGCAATGTCATTTCGAGCGGATGGCGTGTCACACGTATGCTTTTTCACATCCACTACAGTGTGAATTAACTGATCAAAGAAGTTCTTTTCAATGTGCATGACATCTAAGTTGTGACAAATAAGCAGATGCTTCCAATATGGAAGCTCCCACAGTATGCTTTGCTTAAACCACCCCTTCTTTTCTTTTTTGAGGCGTTGAAGTGACTCGGGCCCATCTGTAGCCTTTGGAAGGTCTTTCACACATTCTCATAGCTCCTCTTCTGACATAATGTGTGGAAATGCACCCATTTTGACTTTGTTTTTTGCAGAATGCAGTTCTACTATTCCGAAAAGGGTGATCTGTCGAAAGGAACTGGCAGTGGCAATCAAACCAAGAAACCTTACAACCATATTCGAGCCAAAATGCTTTGCTTTTCTCCATGCAATATGGACAACCTTTCTTACCAGATGTGGCCTAACCGGACAACATACCATAAGCCGGGAAGTCACTAACGGTCCACAGGATGGCTGCTCGAAGATTGAAATTCTGTTTCATGGAAATATCGTACGTATGCGGCCAACTTCCCATAACTATTTCAACTCCTCTATCAACGGTTGCATGTACACATCCAAGTTGCCCTTAGGGTTTTCAGGACCAAGAACGAGCAACGAAAGGAATATAAATTGTCTTTTCATACACATCGAGGGAGACAGGTTGTAAGGGGTCAAAATGACAGGCCAACAAGAATATTGTCTCCCAAACTTGCCATGAGGAGCAAAACCATCTGTACACAAGCCAAGCCGAACATTACGAGGCTCGGAGGCAAACTCTGGAAAGCAACTATCGAGGTGTTTTCAAGCTTCACTATCACTAGGGTGTGCCATTGTGCCTTGAACTCGAGGATTTTTCAAATGCCAGGTCATTTCCTCCAAAATGTTCTTGGTTGTAAAGAGCCTTTGCAACCTGGGTGTGATCGGGAAATAAAACAAACGTTCTCAGACATCCTAAAGCAGTATACATAAAACTACTTTCAAAGGGACTAAAATGATAAAAGGACCCTTGCTTGCCTTTGTGCCTCGCGGGAGTTAGGGCTTCCACCAAGTTCCATGTAAAAGCTACTGTATTGTCTAATACAAGGGTATGCTGTTCAATCTAATACACGTTATCTTTCAGTCAAAGTTTCTATTGGTGTTCATTAAAAGATCTTAAGATTTATATCAATTTGAGGTGATTTATAAGTTTGCCGAAGTTTTAAACTAATAAATTGCCTATGTATGCTCATTCTACTTTCCTAGTATGAATCAGTTAATTTAGTTTCTCTACCAACCTTTTTTATGCTGCATAAACCAAAATTTCTCTATTTTGATTAAGCCTGAGTAAATCAGATGTTAACTTTTGTCAGTAGGAATAGTACCTTCTAATTTAAGATGTGAACTGAGTATATAATTTCAATAATAGTGCGTTCTCCATCAGTTTGAGCAGGCTTTGGACCAATTTAAGGACATCATTTGAGATGCTTTGTGTTTTTGACAACCATTGTAAATGACTTGTAGAGTTGGATGCAACATTATCTGCACGTCATTCTATCCTGCCATTGCCAGCTTCAATATTTACCTGTTACTTTGATGTTAGATCTTGTTTGGACAAACCAACATTGGACAACTATCGAATCAGTCCTCAAATCCATAAGTTTATCCAAGTTGAACCCTAGATCTTGTTGAATCTAAAGCTCTCAAATTTATTCCCGGTCTGGTTCTTATAAAAAATGTATTCACGAATTCAAACCCAATAGTACGATCAACTCTAATTCTTGATTGATTCATTTTTCTACTGTGGATGCTACATACTAGCATGAGTTCTACGTCTTTGATTTATTAATTAGTATACTTCTTGAAAGATCACTTGTATGTTATTTGGAAATTGTATAATTTGCTGGTCCATATCCGACTCCTTATTAAGGAAAATGTAATTTCCTCTTTGGTACTTGTAAGATGGACTAATGTGTGTCCATTACCAAGTTCTTTTTCAATATTTGACTCATGTTTTGAGTAAGAGATTGTCAACTCGTGATAGAATTTTATTGGTGTGAAGCCGTGAATTTAATTCTCACTGACTTAAAGGAAGTAGATAAATGAAACAATGAATGTTAGAAGTGAATGGAGGACTTAGATAGGGGTAGAGCTAGCAGATGGAAAAGCTAAGTGCATTGAAGTGGAAAGAAGTGAGCGTGAGCCTTCATTTGCCTTTATGATTCTAACCAAACCTTAATAATTCATCAAAAGCCAATCTAAATCACATGTAACACACCCAAATGATAACTGTTATATACAATGAAAAATAAAATTAAGGAAAGTACAACCTATTGAGTCCAAAGTAGAGAAAGATGGTCTGGCATTGTTAGAATTTCATTTTTATATCTTAATCTCATATTGAGATTTAATCAACTTTTTTATGTATTTTTTTTATTGCGAAAATGTAATGCACTAGGTTAAATTTTGCTATATGCCATTATGCCCCCGTGGCCCCATCTAGGTTTGGTTGGAGAGGGTTAAGGTCTTTTTTCACGTCTATGTAATTTGGGTTTGATTAGAGCAATGCCTTTTAAGTTTCAATGAGACTGCACTAATCTATTATTGTTATAGTACAATATTTATGGTTGGTTTGGCGCTTTAAGAACTTTTTTGCTATGGTAACGCACTTGCTACCTTTTACCTCTTACATTTCTTGCAATTTTGGTATACACCACCACACTGACAGTTATTTTTATAGGTGAGAGAGATTACTCAACAGTTCTCCCCTACGATTGGTCGTTGGCAGGCTGAAGCTCTGATGGCCATTCAAGATGTAAGACCTTATTTTATAATCTTTTAATTTTGCTATTTTATGTTGCAAGGGATTGTGACACTCATATTTATACAGCATATATTAGTGCAGTTAAAACCTTATTTTTTAAGTCCAGATTTTAGTCTGTATTATATTTCTGCCAAAAGTAACTTGGTTTATGCTTGTGTTTGGGCATTGTCTTAGGATCCTCAAACAGGATTTGAAACAATCTCTTCTAAGCGATCCCTACACACTCGTTCGTCATTAATGTATAATTTGATGGCCTTAATTTTTTTTTTTTTTTTTTAATAATTTTTTTTAATGTGTTTTCGCAGCTAAATTGGGAGACAGATTTAGAGATATATAACTATTTACCATGTAAACAATTGACAGAAAGGGGGAAAGACTAACTTTTTGCACAGAATTAGGTCCTTCAGAATGTTGAATTTATTAGATAATGAAGCACTCTTTTGAATTTTGAGTCTTTTGACATCATGTGTTTTAAGCTTCAAGTAGTTAATTTACTTCTTGCTCTCTTCGTAATATGTGCTTGCTTGAATTCTTTTCTCTATCTAGACTGGAAAGGATATCCAGTCTTTATTGTTTAAAAATTATGAAGGTGGCCAACTGTACACCCCCCCCCCCCCAAAAAAAAAAAAAAAAAAAAAAAAAACCCACCCCATCTTATTTTTTCTGAAAACTTCTGGCTTTAACTAGTGAGACTTTGTATAAGTCCAGATTCTTGATTTCAATATTATCCTTCATTATGTTCAGATGCTTTTGTTTAAATTCTTTATGTCACATGTGCTTAATTAGGTAGTCTGCTGTGTGTAGGCTGCAGAGGCTTTCATTGTTCGTTTGTTCGAAGATGGGATGCTTTGTGCCATTCATGCCAAACGAGTTACACTCAGTAAGTGTTTGGAGTTATTTGGGGGCTGCTTCTATTATGCATTAAGTTTTATACAACTGGATATCAATATCATGACCAAATACTGGCCAATAGGTTTTTTTTTTTATTCTTTTTTATAGAAAATTGTCCTCTGAAATTAATGCTGAATCTTGTGTCCATGTTTGTTTGATGCATCTACTAAATCTTGTCTAATAGCTGCTGCAATTGTGCTCATAATAATTCGTAGCTAATTCATAATTTGTCTAAGTGATTAGATTAAATGATTAATTCACTTAATAATTACACTTTATGTTATTCCTCTGGAGAAGTCTTAGGAAATTTTGTCTAGAACTACCCTAAAGATAGAGTCATTTGTGAACAACTACCCGTTTTTTTTTTTAATTTGTTTCCAACTACCCGGAAGTTACAAAATGTTTGGGTCGCACTACCCAGTAACGTTTTCCGTCCAATTAAGACTTTACTGGGCCCCACCTTTTCACTTTTCCACCTAATTAACCCCCTACTACCTTCGCTCCTCCTCTCTCCTCCCTAATTAATTTCCCTCCATTCTAAACATCCCTAATTAGTAGTTAAACATCCTACTAATTACAGTGGTATGAAGAATTAGACATCCTACCAATTACAATGACTAATTAGTAATTAAAATGCAATTGAATTCAATCTCAAAGTCAAAATAACCGAAACCCAAAACTCAATTGAACCCCCAAACCCTAGAAATAAAAAACCCCAAATTAATTTGAACCCATGAACCCTAATTTGAATCACTAAATAATACCCTAATTATGTTAATTGCATTCAATTAAAACTTTCAAACAAATACACCAAACAATGAATTAAAAAGAAAGTGTCAATGAATTATTGAGAATTTGCATTGAATTGCTTGATTATCTTATCTTGGATTGTTTAAGTGAGAATGGAGGGAAAATTAATTAGAGAGGAGAGAGGAGGAGAGAAGGTAGTTTGGGGGGTTAATTAGGTGGAAAAAGTGAAAAAGTGGGCCCCATTAACGTTTAAATTGAACGGAAAACGATACTGGGTAGTGCTACCCAAACGTTTCATAACTTTCGGGTAATTCTAACAAATAAAAAAAAAAACCGGGTAGTTTTTCACAAATGACCCTATCTTTAGGGTAGTTCTAGACAAATTTTCCGAAGTGTTATCTTGATTCTTAAAGGGTGTTTCACCTCATAATTGACTTGATTGCTTTGTTCAGAACTTTCTATAAATCATGTTTGCTGAGTGTCATGATTTATCTTGCTTGAGTACTACTAAGCTTCTATTTCCAAAGAGAGAGAGACATATATAGTTGCTTTGATAAAAAGGAGTTAAAATACACCATCAGCATTAAGGATTTTGTTCCTCACTTTTTGTTGACTTGTACACCTCTGCAAACTTAGCATCAGATATTCAGAATAGATAAGTTTTTATGTATTCTTCGTCCTTGTTCGCTTTAGCTTTGGCTTAAGGCATTGGTTTTTGTTTGGTCATAGATAGTAAGCGTGTTGGTTTCAAAATAAGCTAATTGCTAGAGGTAGAATATTAAATTCATTGGATGTAACCCTAACTAAAATACAAAATAAGGGGTTCGGACAATTTGGCAATTGCCCACAAGTGCAGGCATTCTTCCTATTCTTGATGATATGATGAAGATGAGCCATAAGCATGAAATTTTGGTTCCTATTCATTTATATGTTAAAGTTGTGACTTTTATCATTTGGGGTCATGTAATTATCAAATAATAAAATTTAAGCCTTATGTAATGATTGGTGAAGTCACAAAAGGCAAGGCCTTAATTTTTGCAGAAATCTCTTTAAACTAGTTGAAAAATGGTTTTTGATTGGTTGCCTTCCTGCTGGATTTCTCTTCTGATTTACAATTTTGGTGCAGTGAAAAAGGATTTCGAATTGGCTCGAAGGATTGGAGGGAGAGAAAGGGGCTGGTGACTCATTTTAATTGGTCAAAACACTTGTATTTGTTGTTGATTTAACCTGTATATACTGCAGTAGACTGTAGTCCAATGTAATCAGAGTCACCAAATGAAAGCGCAGCAACTCATGATGTAGCATCTTGACTTAGTGGCAAATGCAGTTTATGTTGTGTGGCTAAGATTTTATCGGTTATTGGAATCAGCATCCGGAGGACAATTACTTCTTTCTAATCTTCTGTGTCAAAACATACTAACAGTTCAGTCAAGAGGAACTGACGAACTGACGGAGAAGAGCAGGTTTCCATTTGCTCGAAGATTGCATTGCTGTCTCGTAATCGCGCCTTTGTTTGCTACTTTAGCATCTTACAGACAACCTTTTGTTGTCAACTATAGAATGCTGAAATGTGAAGCAAATAATGCTTGACCGGAGGGAAATCAGTGATTTTAAGTAGATAGCCAGACGTGTTAGCATTTCAAATTCGTTTTGCCTGAGAACTCATTTGCTTCTGAACTCCTTATAATATATTTTTTTTATTTAATTCTTTTTCTTATTTATTATTTATTATATATTTATATATTTATTTATTTATGTAATAGTATTAGAAAATATTAACGTTAGTAGTGACCTGTCTTCTTTGAATGGTCCTTACTATCTATCATTTCAGGATGGTACTAACTTTAGGAGGGTGCTTGCAACAACCCCTAACCCACATTTTTATCGGCTTGGTCAGTTAATATTCCTTAATAATGTCATGTCTAGTTTTCGTTAGGAGTAGTTAAAAAGTTAATCCTTTGCCACTCTAAACACCCACCTCCATCCTTTACACCATCTTCATGTTATCTGCTAGCCAGCTAGCCGCCACTCACCCTATCTTAGCTACCAACAACAATAATGTTTGATGAACCATATTGCTACCACCACTCTCGACTGCAATTTTGGTCTGACTTTGGTTGCTTAATTCATGGGTCGTTTGGGCGGAATTGGTTAAACATGGGGATGACAAGGAAAGTAGGTGGTAGAAAATTTGGGTGCATTGATGGTTAGGGTGTGGTGGCTGCAATGGTGGATAGATCGGGAGAGTAAGGATTCAACATGTGGCAACCTTAAAACCATTTTACTAGGTCATAATAGGTTTGGGACTTTTGAGAACCCGCCCTCCCCCTAAAGTTTGGACCATCGTGAATTTATCGATAGTAGGAACCTTTTAAAAACAAATGTTCATGGTTGGGAGCTTGGAACTGATTATTAATTTCCGGGGCTACAAATTCATAGGTTGTACGACCCGTAACTCTTTCTAGAACTACGGCTGTAATCGAAACAATTCGACACTTGTACAGGTTACAAAAATAAAATAAAAAAATCCGAATTGACTCAAAATTAGAAGATGACTCCTTAGACTTTACTAAAATTTGATGGTTACAAAAGGAAAGAATAATAGAAATAAAATAGAATGATTACACTATAAATACATAAGCACATAATCACGTATGATCTAATAAAATTGGCAACCTTGAGTCTTTGTTCTATGTTCATACCAATGGTCAACTTATTTGAGTATTCAAAGGTAGCATGGTTGAGAGTTTGGGAGTGTAGCAAGGCGGCTTTCCTTGAGGGAGTATGCATGCGGATAGCTCCATGAGTTCGTGATAGATGAAGTCGAACTCGACTCCATGATTTGGTGGATTTAAAATCTAAGACAAACTCTTATTGCCATGAGTGACTTTTGGGTCGACAAAACTTAAATCCCTTAGGCTAACCACATAGGCATACACATACTTGTGTGGCAAAATTGGTTAGCTTGAGTGGACACAGTTTGAAGGATCACTCCAAGCGTGGATGTGGATGCATATGCGATAATATCTATTAAATTGCAAAATTAAATGTTAAGAGCCTTTAAAGTCTCATCCACGTCCATCTAAACACCAATCACTCAAATTGATGGTTAGTAGGAAAAATTCCTAGTGTAGTTGTCAAATTGTGGGCGTTGTAGAAAGCGTCTACCTTAGCACGTGTAAATGTGTTTGGCAATCATAGGAAGATGTGGAATTGATATTAAATCAAAAGAGAAAGAGAATAAGTAGGGAGCCACTAACAAGTTTTTAAGGAACTTGCAAACCATTCATGGATTTAACGAAGGGTACAACCACGATTTTTAATCCATGAAGCTTACAGCCCATTCAAAAACCATGAGATTATTGCTAACTCCCTAATGCTCCTAAACCACAACTGGATATTCGGGGATGAAGTACAAAATTGAGTTAGGAAATCAATTCTGCCCGTATAACTACATGTATTACTCCCTCCGTATTTTTTAAAAGCCACACTTGCTATTTTTTGTCTGTTTTTTAAAAGCTACACTTCCTTTTTCGAAAACCTTTACAATTTAATAATATATTTTTACCCACTAATGGTCGCCACCCACTTTTACTTCATCATTTATCACTCCTCCAATGGTCCCAAATCCCTCTCACACCAATTTACTTTTCAATAAAATAATAACCCTACTATCTTTTCTTACAATTTTTTTTTTTTTGTACTTTATCTACCCCACTAACATCTTATTTTATTAAACTTCCAAACTCCGCACAATCCCAAGTCTAGCTTAAAAAAAATAAAAATGGAGGGAGTATTTTCAATTGAAAAGACAAACAAACAATTATTCAATTTGCTCCAAACTAGATTATGCTAAGTCGATTGAATATTTAATGCACATGTAATTGCTAATATTGTAACCACTTGATTAAACAACATAATTAATGGGATCCTAACAGGTTGTCCATAATTATCTTCTTCTTAGGCGTGATATTCTAATACAACTCTTGATTAGCATGCAATATTGTGATTAAACAAATAAACAATAAAAATCATATATAGCATGAAGAAAATGTGACAAATAAAAATTCCATTGCCTTACAAAAATATGTGTAAAAAAATCATTACAAAAATCGGGTATTAAAGTATTTATAAGAGGTGGGAAAGCAAGCTCGAAACGCGCCAAAGGGGGTTTGCACGCCCGCAACTGCCTGGGTTGCTTCGAGGCTTCGCAGCACCTGCGCTCACAAATGGATTCTTGCGCACACGCAACAAATTTCGTGATAGTCACCAAGTATTGTAGATTCAAATTGAAGTTGTAGCGGGCTCAACACTATCGTTCCTGAGAGCGCGGCTTGAGAGCGCAAGAGGTAAAACTTGGAGCATGTCATTTTCTTACTTCTTGAGCTTTCCAAATGCTATAAGGTTGCACAAAGGCGTCTTCTAACTTGGTAAGCCACCAATATCAAGATCCGAGCCTCATATAATACCAACAACCACGAGAATAAAACAAATAAAGGAGAAAACACGAAAAAAAAAAACCATAAAAGCGAACAAAAACACAAAATAAGCAAGAATAAAGAAACTAATGAACAGATGAATAAAACTAAGCATTTATTAAGAAAGAAATTTATAAAATAAGGTAAAAACAACCTAAAAGACTACCCTATGAGTGCCATAAATGACACTCATCAATCATGAATCTCTCAAGTACATCAATGGTTCTCATAAGCTCAATGTAAGACATGCCAAATGGGTAAAATTTCTCCATTCTTTCACTTTCTCTTCTAAGTACCAGGAAGGTAGAGCAATTTTGTGGCCGATGCTCTTGGAGGCATTGTATGATCACTAATATCAATGTGAAGTTTTTAGGGTTTGATTTGTTCAAAGAGTTGTATGGTGATGATGAGGAATTTAGTGAGTTGATGAAGAAGTGTGAGGATGGGATCAATTGTTCTTTCATGATGCAATAAGGTTTCCTTGAAAAAAAGCGTTACGTTCCACAATGTTCTTATTGAAAGTTACATGTGAAAGAAGTTCATCAAGGAAGCTTAGCCGAACATTTTAGGGTTGCAAAAACATATGATATCCTTCGGGAACATTTTTATTGGCCTAAAATGTTTGGTGATATGCAAGATGTAGTAGCTCATTGTGGAGCTTGTCATAAGGCTAAGAGTCAATTCCATGAGGGACTCTACTCTCCTCTTCCGGTTCCTAGTCACCCATGGGATGATCTTAGTATGGATTTTGTGGTTGCTCTCCTTCGCACTCCAAATCAAAATGATTTCGTGTTTGTTGTGGTGGATCGTTTTAGCAAGATGGCTCATTTCATTCCTTGTCACAAGACCGATGATTCTTCTCATGTGGATACCTTGTTCTTTAGAGAAGTGGTGAAGCTTCATGGTATTCCAAAAAGCATTATGTTAGATCGAGATCTTAAGTTCTTGAGCTACTTTTGGAAGACCTTGTGGAAATTGGTAGGAACCAAACTCTTGTTTAGTACTTATAGTCACCCTCAAACCGATGGGCAAACAAAAGTTACCAATTGTACTATGTCTACTGTTCTCCGGGCTATCATTAGCAAGCACATGAAATATTGGGATGTCGTTAAACTTCCTCAAGTTGAATTTGCTTACAACCGCTCTCATTATATTGCTACCGGAAAAATACCCTTTGAAGTGGTGTATGATTTCAATCCCTGCTTACCACTTGACTTGTTGCTTAGTATTCCTCAATAGGAGTTGAGTTTTGAGGCAAAAGATAGAGTTAAAATGATGAAAAAGCTTCATGAAGATGTCAAGAAGATGATTGAGAAAGCAAATGCACTAGTAGAAAAAAGCAATGGGAAAGCGGTTCAAAACCCCTAATGGGAAGCGGATTTGAACCGCTTGGGCTTGGACGGCATCCCATTGCCCCTTTGAATGAGAAGCGGTTCAAACCGCTTCCCATTGAAAGGTAATGGGAAGTGGGTTTGGCTCCGAACCGCTTCCCATTATGCCTATAATATTTAAAAAAAAATACTTTTTCCTTTTTTTTAACTTAAATTGATACACAAACACTAAACGTATGTATAAACATAAATATTTTTATTAATCAATTGTTGTAATATTATATTTTCATTAAAAAAAATTAAAATAAATTAATAATAAAATCAATAAAAATTTGTCGCTGCACTTGTTCCACCACCAGCGACTAGCCACCGATTCCACCATGCACCTGCCAACACGCACATTCCAACCAACATAAAAAATATCGATAACTACATCAGAAACACAAAATCTAACAACAAAATTTATACACTTAATATAATTTAAAATTACAATTATATAAAAAAAAATACAAGAAAATAAAATCTGAAATTTGATTAAAAAAAAATAAAAGATCTAAATACTTACCTAAATCAAATATCACTACACCATGACCCCTCCAACACCGCTGTTGCCACCCACACAACACGAGCAACACAACTGCATAGCCACACACAACCGCACCTCACGTGCGCAACTCCCACCAATAAACTCACCAACAACGGCACTCAAACCATACCACAACCGCATTACCTTACCCCTACTGTCTACAACACCGAACCTTTACCCAACTTTATCGCAAAAAAGCATCACCACGCTGCTGCTCACCCTTCACCAATTCGCCACCAACCACATGCACCACCATTGCCACACACCTCGCACCAGCCAGAGCATCCCCTGCTTTTCACGCTACACCCAAGTAATCCGCGGAATTTTCCATCACCAATTCGCCACCTCTGAATTCGCCACTTCCGATGCCGGTTGCTTGGTGGTTGCTGGGTTTCACTTAAATTAAAACACTTAAAAACGTGAGAGGAGATGTGGAGTATGGAGTTAAGAAGACAGAGAGAGAAAGAGAAGTGTGAGAGGAAAGGAGATGTGTGAGAATGGAGAGAGGAGATGCGTGAGAATAAGAGAGGAGAGTAGATGCGTGAGAATGGAGAGAAGGGAGAGGAGAGTGAAATAAATAAGGAGGTGGGCGGCTAATAGCTTAGTATTAAATTTGTTAGGGTTTTTTTAAAGAATGGGGAGCGGTTCAATGTTCAAACCACTTCCCATTTGTAATAATTGGAAGCAGTTCACTCATAACCGCTCCCCATTTATATGTTTCATTTTTTTTTGGTGGGTTTTTGGAAGCGGAATTCAATAACCGCTTCCCATTTGGGGCTGCCCATTTGCTTTTTTCTACTACTGATGAGAGTTATAAGAAAAGAGCGAACAAATTCAAGAAGCCAAGAGTATTCAATGTAGGAGATCTTGTGTGGCTCCAACTTTAGAAGGAAGGATTTCTGGCTAAGAGAAAGAACAAGCTCATGCCAAGATCCCATGCTTATAAGATCAAACTTTCGGGAGACTTTGGGGTTCATGCTACCTTTAATGTTGGTGATCTTGCTCCTTTTGTTTTTGAGGAAGATGTTGGTGATTATGATCCAGAATTGAGGGAAATTCCTTTTGAAGAGGAGGGGTTTGATGCAGGTGCATGGAACTTAGTGGAGGAAGTTGAAGAAGTGCAACGTGTTGTGGCACGTAGCCATGCAAAACTCCTTGTTGGTCACCTCTTAGGGTTGATTATCATCAAACTCGAGTAACTTTTGTTTGCTTATAATAAAGCTCCAAGGATTCCGTGTGTTAGCCAAGAGAGAAAATAATCAATGTATTACTCAACTACTTTAATAAGCCATATCCTCTTGGTTACAAGGAATTTTCAAGTGATTCAAATTAGATATGAAAGTAGAGTTTAAGATCTTTCCAACAACAGGTCACATGCCCAGTTTGAGCGAGAAATGAAGAAGTTATGAGCATTTAAAATCGAGCTATCCAAGCGGAACCGTTGGAGCGACCGCTTCGACCATTGGAGCGACCGCTCCACCCTTTGGAGCGCTCGCTCCATCCGAAATTGAGATTTCTGGTAGAATTTTTGGAGCGAACGCTCAGTTTTAGAGTAGCGACCGCTCCAAACGTTTAGAACGACCACTCTAGAACCCCTGTTTTGTAGCGGGTTTTGTTCTTTCTTTTGATGCTTTTTCTTGCTTTTAATCTTGGCCTTTCATTTGTAATCCACGGGGTGTAATTTTAAGAACTCTAGTGTTTATTTTGTAAAACCTATAAATAGGGCTAACTTTGCTTTTGATGACAACTTTTGCTTAATTTTGAATCTCATAAGATTTTCTCTCTCTACCCATAATCTTTGTGATTATTGAAAACTATGTGATTTCTCCTCTAATCTTTGCCCTACTTTGTGTTAGGCTTTGACTAAACCCTTATTGCATCAAACTTGATGATTGATTTGATAAGAATTTATCTTTGTTATTTGTTCTCTCTCAAATTACATCCTGAACATTGAAGTTTGGATGAAATTAGTTTTGTTGGTTGTTTCATATCAAAGAAACTCTATAGTGACCTTAGAATTTCATCAATGCTTAGAATAGTAGGTTAATTGGTTACTTCTCCACTCAACACTCTGTCCCTTATCAGTAGTAGGTATCACCTTCTCCTTTAACTTGCTTGTCCTCTTTACAGCTTCCAACACCCCATCTTCAACCACCTTCTCATCAGAATCTTTGGATAACTTAGGATTCCTCCTCACTAATGCCTGACGACATATTTTCAACAAGGTCATTTGGAGTAGCTAAACTTAACCTAGGGCTCCTCCTTTCTAATGCATCACTTGGCTTTTCTGGAGTGTGTTTAGAATGTGATTTGTTTGGTTGAGATGGGCTTGATTCATGTGGTGGTTTGGATCCGGTCTAAGAAACTGTTGTATAGGGTGGGTTGGACTTGGATCTAGTTTCAATAGGGTTGGGTTTAGATGGGCTTGATGTTGTGTTTGGGGCATCCACTTCAATTGACATTTGTTCAAGGTGTCTAGGGGGACTTCTTAAACTGTACTGAACAGCTCTAAGTAGCCATATTTGTGTTACGTTTGGCCTCAATAAACCCCCTAAATTCCTCATCATTAACAGTCTCCCTTTTCCCAGTTATCCAAGTCATTCCCTTTTTCTTATACCATATGTTAAATAAGTTAGGGACATCCCACTCCATGCCCCTAAACCCTTCTATACATAGAAATCTTAAGTATTTTACTGTTATGTATAACAATGGGCCACTCATTCTCCAATACATAAAGCCAGCCTCATAAACTTGGTACTGACTCCCCCTTCTATTCTTAAACACAAAACCCCCAAAAAAGTCTAAGCTTAATATCAACAATAGCATCACCTTCATCCATTTCTTTAATCTACAATGCATGTAAAATACATAAATCAACCAATTAACCTACAATAATATACATGTAACACAATCAAAGCAATTAAAAACACCCAATCCCAGACCGTACCAATTAACTTATCTGATTGCAACTGGATAAAACAATAATTAACAACACATAACCCTACTACATGCTTGTATAACCATCAATTATTAATTAATATCTTAAATATGCTTAAATTAATCCAAACACAATAACCTAGGGTTTACTTCAGCTTTTTCAAAAATACCCAATTGCAAAAATAGCACCATTGTTGGACCACTACAAATAGATAAAGAAATCGTACCTTCCCACTGATCGTTGTCAGAAGAATCTTCTACTTTCAACAATGAAGATGACGACTCCAAGGTCTTTAGATTTCACTCTGCTGCTGCGTTGATCTAGTCAAAATCTTCTACGTTCAAGTCACTTGCAGAAAAGTTGAGTGAAAAAGAAAGATAAAGAAATTGACAGGAGAGAGAGAAAAATAATTGTGGTTCAAATTCAACAATGGAGTATATGATTATGGTTAGGAGAATTGATGATGGAGGAAGAGGGCATTAACTGAGTTGAAATCGTGGAGATAGAAGAGGTAAAAGGTGGGTAATTAATTACGTCGGCCCCACTAACAGAAACAATAACACAAGTAAGACGGAGGATAGGTAACAAAATAAAATAAAATTTAGGATATTTCGACTTTTACCACAAAAAAAAATCACAAAATTGTTTTTTACTACCTAAACTTATCAAAGTTTTATTTTACTACCAAAAAAAAAATTCTAAAAATTATTTTTTATCACCTGCCATTAATAACCATTAAATGTAACGGAATTTTAAAAATTCTCCAATTTTCGTTCCAAAAATATGTTGTTTAGAGATTTTAGGGGTCATTTTGGCCCCTTTAGTTTCGATTTGAGGCCAGAATTAACAAAAAATTATCGTGAATGCCTCGTTTTGCCTACTAAAAATTACCTTAATTTGCATAAAACACGCAAAAAAAAAAGATAATTACGATAATATTTGTCAATTTTAACTTTAAATCAGACCCAAAGGACCAAAATGACCCCCAAAACTTCTAGAGAACATGTTTTTGGCATGAAAATCGAAGATTTTTTTTTTTGAACCGTTTTTAGTTTTTGGCAGGCGGTGAAAAATAGTGTTTTTTTGTTTTTTTTTTTGTAGTAAAATAAAACTTTGAGAAGTTTTGGTGGTAAAAAACAATTTCTTGATTTTTTTGTGGTAACAGTCATAAAATCCTAATATTTTAGATGGGTACCAAACCATTCTTGAGGTACTAAAAGTCAAAATTTACTTATTTATGAAATTATGATTATGAGCGGTAAAATACAAAATTTTCTTTAAATTCGTATGCCACATGGCCCACGTTTCTCTACCCAAAAAAAAAAAAACCTATGCCGCCACATTACAATCTATAGGTTTTTGGTTTTTCAAAATTTTGAGAAGTACTTTGTGTTTCATTTGTTTTCCCGCTTTTCAATTTTATTTACGCTCCACTCCCTCTCTCTTCCATTTTAAGCGTGCGCAGAATTATCCATTGAAGCTTGCTCAGAGCTTTCTCTCCTCCATTGAAGCAACTACTTAGGTAACATTCATTTCCTAACATTATAATTAAATTCAGAATGTAGGGTTTACTTCCACATTATCTTTGCAGACTTTGTTTTTACTCGTTAGTAAAGTCAATTTAGGGTTTTTCCGACTATTGAATTAATTTTTATAATTACTGAAATTTTGTTTTAGTCAATTTCGAGGTTTTTTTGTTGCTATGATTTTTCTATGCGCAATTTAGGTTGTTGCTCTAAAGCTATTATTTTGCTGCTATGATTTTTCTATGTTCAATTTCTCTATGTGCAATTATACGCGATTTTTGGAGCCTAATTTTGGTAATTGACTCAATTTTAGTTGCTAATATATTGCAGGCTTTCGTTTGTAACCCTGTAAATTATAATGGTTAAACGAAACTATAAGAAAAGAGTTTCTCTCCCTAGTCCCGAGGCCGCCACCACTCCTGCCGTCGCTAAGGGACAGGGTCGGTCTAAGTCGTACGATCATCGGCCAGGCACAGTCGCTCTCCGGAAAATTCGCAAATTTCAGAAATTTGTTAACCCATTGATTCCTACTGCGCCTTTTATCCGAACTTTATGTAGTATTTTCAATTTGCACTTCAATTGAATTTTTTTTTGCTTATGTTTAGGTAGAAACAAGCTCAACTATCCATTTTGTGCAGAGTCTTAGCTATTAACATGATACCAAGTTATGTTTATGTAGGAATATGTAGTGAGTATAGAAGCACAGAGAAAGTATATGAATCGAATTTGAAAATATAAAAAACTTTCCAATAATTCCCTTTGAGGTGATTGATGTGAACTTATTGTGAAGCTGAGTAAACCTTGGTTCGCTTCATTTGCTAAGAGTTGGGATTGAAGTAGTGTTTGTTGTCGGTACCTGGTAGACTTTAAGTGGAGATGTATCCTAGTTGATGATATGTTCTCTCTTATATGGGTGGCTTGAACTTCCATATAAAAACTTAATTGTTGTTTTGGTAAATGGCGGCTTAAACTTTTCTTAAATAAAAAGGGCGACTATTGACCGTGTGAGTTCATTTAAGAGCTTAGTGAGGTAATAAGCCGTGCATTTTAGGGGCCGTTTGGTTTGTACGGGGTAAACGGAATGGAATGAACAAAGGGAATGGAATGAAAATCCCTCAAATGTAATATGTTGTTTGTTGTAAAAAAACAATAGGAATCACCACCACCACTACACCACCAGCATCACACCCACACAACCCCTTTTTCTTCACTTTCCCACTTTTCCAGCCACCCTATTCCCGTCGCACCAGCCACCGCCCCTCCCTAACCCTTCGCCGCCCCCGAAATCACTACACCACCACCACCACCACACCCACACAACCCCTCTTTCTTCACTTTCCCACTTTTCCATCCACCCCATTCCCATGCCGGCCTTCCCTAACCCGTCGTCGGAACTCGCCGCCCCTCCCTAACCCTTCGCCGCCCCCCGAAACTACCTTCCCTGCCCGGAAAACCTTCCCCACACCCACGCACACCACACATAAGGGTTTTCTAGGGTTATGCGGGGGTGTGGGGAAGGTTTTCTGGGGAGGGAAGGTAGTATCAGGGGGTGGCGAAGGGTTAGGGAGGGGCGGTGACTGGTGCGACGTGGGGATAACCGGGATTAGGGAATTTTTTCGAGGGAGTTGAGGGGATGGCCGGTGAGGGAGTTGAGGGGATGGTCGGTTTGGGGTGAGGGAGGTGCAGCGAAGGGTAGGCGGTGGTGCGGTTTCCGGTGATGTGGGTAGGTAGGAGGGTGGTGGTATGGTGGTGTGGTGGTGGCCAAGGAATGGAATGGAAATACCTTGGGGGGTGAGGAATGAACTTGGAGGGATTTGGGGGAATGAAGGGGGTAAAGGGAAATGGAAAAGTGGCCTAACAAACAACAACAAAGGGAATGATTCCCGTTGATTCTCATTCCTTTTGTTGAATACCCCCAACCAAACGACCGCTTAGTATACTCTTATAAGTAATTATTATTATATATATGTAAAAGATTTGTTTCTTATATATATATATATATATATATATATATATATATATATATATATATATAAAAGAAATATATATAATTAGATAAAAATCTTAGGACTTACTTTAGTACTATTAATCAATTATATATAATTAGATAAATATTTAGTTACATCGTATCAATTATAATATATTTCTAGTATTACAACATGTCACAAAATATGTCTAAAATAGTAAACTTTGATTACAGAATTTTTTTTTTTTTTTATTTATAGTAGTCATTATTGTATATTAAAAGATACGGAGTACATCAAATCTTTTATTTTAAGTAATTATTATATTAATGAAAATAGCTATTATTTAGTATAAGATCTTTATATATTAAAAAAAAAGGACGACACATCAGGAGATGACACGTGTCATTATATGTGTGTCTTTTAGTATACGGTTATATTATTATTGATTAGTTTATTGCAAATAAAATCATTAAATTGTTAGATTTCATTTGCAATGGAATTTCTCAAAATTATATTAGCAGACGAAGAAAGTATAAAAAGTAGTCAATATGATACTCCCTCGTTCCAAAAATACTTGTTCTATATTGACTTTTACAATACAAGTATTTACATACACCACTTTTTTCTCTATTTGTGCTTTATATATAAAATTATTTAACGTCATGTGGGTCGAGTTTTTTTTATTTATTTTTTATGTTTAGTTTTTGAATACCAACAACATTTTTTTTATTATTATTATTTTTTTTTTTTATAATTTATACTTTTTGATAATTATTGGTTAAAGCTTTGCGTTGTCAAATAATCGATTAAAATGAAACATTTATTTTAAAATGTGGAAGGGGTGAATATTGTGAAACAGTGAGAGTATTATTACGTAACACACTCTTATCAACTTGAAATTTGAAGTAAAAGAAATTGAGAAGCATATGTATATTGGCTTGTTTGACTTGTAGTTTCTAGAATCCTTAAGATAATGTCTATTCAATGATTTCTAGATTTGATGTACCCACATGAAATTACCTAGTAGAAGAGCACACTGACTTTTTCATAGTATTAAGTTCTAGAACTTCTAAATATAAGTAGTGGTTTCTAGAATCTATGGTACGAATTGAATGATTGCTCATGGATAATCATGATTTTTAAATACAAACACGGACGATGGCCCGAGTTTTATTTAACCACAAAATAAAAAAAATTACCTTAATTTTAAATATCATTTAAGAACATTACATTAGTTTAAAATAAATATTTTTAAAAAAAAAATTATGGAAATAGAAAGAGAGATGCAATAGTATACTTGTTAATGTTACTCTGTCTAATTGCTAAGCTTGTATTGAATCTAAAAAATTAGTATCCAAGAATCAACAACCATTAATATGTGATTAATTTCTTATAAATTAAATTGTAGTTTATTGTGCAGTTACTTAGAGGTTACAATATTGTAAGGAAAAATTGAGTATGAAGGTTACACATATAAAGAGTTTGAAAGAGATGACACATAGTAATGATGTGGCGCCAAATCATATTAAGGGAATTGTGACACATAGCGTTAGCATGTTATCCCATTGTATTTTAATAATATTATAGATTTTTTCAAAAGTATAAGAATATTTTAGGATATACATCATTCTCTTAATTTAGAAAGCTAATTAATCTGTATAATTAATGTAACATGAAAGAAGAGTCATAGAGTCCTATTCTATTAGAGTTAACGTCAATATCTTGTGTGGTGTGGCGATGCTTAAAAATAGTGTGACCAAGTTTTAAAAGTTTGTTGATAAACTAGATTAACCTCTCTCTTTTAATTTGAATGAGGAACTAATTAGCTTCTCTATAAATGTGAGTGAAGTAGATAGAGTTAAACAATGAGATGATGTTAAGGTGTTATCCATACTATCAAACCACCCGTGTGATAATAATAATCCTTAAAAAAGAAGGATTATTATTATCACAAAAAAAGAAGGATTATTATTATTCCTGCTTAAAAAATATGAAGTATATGTTAAAAGAAACAAGTAAGAATTTGATACATGGAGTATTAGACTTGAGCCTTGTTGTATTTGACTAATTTTGATTTCTTTCACATAAAACATTCATACAATTTCAAACAAAATAAGTTTTTATTTTTTCCAATAATTCCAGACAAATAAGTTTACTTCAGATTATATAAGGCGAATATAACATTGCCCTAGAGTCTAAATTTAATCCCTCCATTTCACTTCCATAAGCCCCCTATAAAGAATAATGATATTGCCTTGATTTACTCTGTGATTTACACAATTAGGTTGATTGTCAAAGATTTCCCTAACTATTGTCTAATGTACCTAGACATATACTCTAGTGAACTGTTAAACATCGCCCGCAAATTCCTACATAAAGCCCACAAAATAAGAGTGAAATGACACTTTTGCCCTCAAACTAAAAAACACAATTTCTCTCTCTACTCTCTACTTCCACTTTCTCTCTCTAAATTATTTCCAGAGCTATGTCGAGGCGGCCCGGCAAGGAAGTGGCGGCACCGGCGGTGGGCGGAAGGCGGTTTGCCGGCCAGAAGTTAATTTTTTAAATTTTTGTAATTTTTTTTTAAAAAAAAAAACCTCCGGCGACGGTGGGGCGCCAAGGCGAGACGCCACCACCACGGAGGAACCGCCTAGGCAAGACGCCCATACGGTGGTGGCGGCGCCTGGCCCAGACGCCACTACCACGGCGGCGGCGCATAGGCTAGGCGCCACGGCCGTGGTAGTGGCGTCTGGGCTAGGCGCCGCCACCACCGTACGGGCGTCTTGCCTAGGCGCCTCCTTCTCTTTTTTTTTTAAAATTTTTTTTTTGTTTTTTTTTAATTTTAAATTTTATTTTCGAATTTTTTTTTTTTTTTTTTTAAAAATTTGTTTTTCTTTTTTTTAAATTGTATGTTCCCTTTTTTTTTATCTTTTTTTTTTTAAATTTTGTTTTTTTATTTGTTTTAATTTTATGTTCTATTTTTTTTAAAAAAAAAAAATTGTTTCTGGTTTTAATTTTTAATTTTATGTTCCTATGTATTTTTTTTTTTTTTTTTGAATTATATTTTTGTATGTAAAAAAATTATAAGTTCCCTTTTTTTTTTTATAAATTTTCTTTAAAATTTTGATGTTCTTCTTTTTTTAAGTTTTTGCAATTTTAAATTTTTTAAGTTTTGTTAGTTTTTTGTTTTTGGTTTTTTCTTTGCATTTTTGATTTTTTGTTTTTGTTTATGTTTTTCATTTTTTAGTTTGTTGTTTATATTTTTTGTTTTTGGTTGTATATTTTGTTTTTGGTATATTGTTTTGTTCATATTTATATTTTTTTATGTTTATATTTATATTTTTTATGTTTTTATTTATATTGTGTTGTTTATATTTTTATTTTTTATGTGGGGTGACTGCCATGTGTGACCAGCACTACATGGAATGGTACATCCGGCACTCGCACCCGAGGTTGATCAAAGACATCGACGACGCAGATGATGACGATGTGCCACCTGCCACTGCCTCTTATGCGGTACGTCTCATCTTTTATTTGTTGTTCTCTTATTTTAATATATATATGTATAATACGTCGTTTCATGTTTTTTGTTTTGTGTAGTGGATGGGCAAGATTATGCAGTTGGGACACCGACTTTTTGAGGAAAGGGACTGCATGACGAGTGCATCAGGCAGAGCTGTTATTGACGATCTGGAACGGACCCTTGAGCAGTGGCAGTGGGCGTCACAGAGGGATTACTGATATTTGAAATTAGACATTATCTTTTTAGTTTGTAATATTTGAAATTATTGTTCTTAGTTTTTAAAATTCAATATTATCTTTTAAAAATGAACACATAGAAATGACATAGTATTGACAATACAAGGCCTCATAGTAAAAGGTAGGTGTACATCAACAAAAACTACATGGCAATTAAATTGTTCCACTGTTGCACGCGAGCATGGTACAAAGCATCCCAACCCTCCACGCTTGCTCTACGAATTTCATACCACTTCGGTATGATATGTGGGACCGGAAAATCGGGTGACATGTCTAATCGGATAAAATGTCTGTATGACGGCCCAAGAAATCCAATAGCAACGTCCCTTACCGGTCTAGTGACGGTCTCGCGCGAACACCAGGGCAGAACCGTTGTACATGGATAATAGGCTCGACTATGTAAACCAAGGCCGAAATGCATGACTGCACACTTGTAGATGTTTGCAACGGCAAAGAGATCAAGTGGCGCATCGAACCAATGATTTTGATCGCAAGGTCCCCCTCCCCACCGGATACGCTGCAGAGACCTATCCAAGTCCTCGCCGTACACATGGCCATACACATCTCGGTTTGATGCGATTTCACTGTACATCAACTGCCGCACTAAACCGTAGTTGTCTTCACCCATTTGAAACACATCCGCCACAACCCGAAATCCGCAGTTACCATCTGCAATGACATCATTCCACCCGTCCAAGAATGGCATCATGATATTAGGGATCCTGTCCTTATATGGAAAATGTTCAATGTCCATTCTCCCTGTTACACACATCAATAAACACAATAAACAAGTCAACAGTAAACTAATCAAACAGTCAACAAAAGAAATTGAAGTCGAATGTCTTACCGGTGCCGGGCATATTCACCGACGACGATGATTGGCTGCCACTTGATGAGGATGTACGACCACGGCCACGGCCACGGCCACGACCGCGAATGTACTCAAACGCACTCTTGTTCCGCCGTGGTTGTCGACCCCTAGGTCGCTCGACCCCTTCCGGTTCCTCGGTATCCAAACACGATGTATTGAACATGTCATGAAGTATGTGTGTAGCACTACGAATGATCGAAGGGTGACTGGAGGACACTTGGTCAAACATCAACTGAAACTGCTCCAACTCCTCCTGTTCACGGTGAACCGTATGCGGAACAGCATGCTCTCCGATAACGAGAGTCCGCCAGAATGGATGAACCTGATCGACATGTAACGACGCCCTGTCTTGCGTAATTACGCGGTGAATGGTGCATGCACAAGGTAATCCATGAGTCACTGATATAGCACATCCGCACCGAATAGCCACTTCATCGCCCAACTCCCTCATCCTGGTATACTCGCTCAGAATCAACCCCAAACAGTGGTGTGACACACGACCGTGGAGAATCTTAAATATGAAATGGCCATACAACATGCCATGTCGTCGTCTGGAGTCCTCGAGATAGTTCTTGATGCCGTTCCTCTGAGTATCAATAGCCTTGTTTATTCTCTCGAACAGTGTATCCAGAGCAGCCGTGGAAGAATCAATCCAGTCCTTCAAAGCTCTATGAGCGCTCTCGACTCTGCATGTCGTAGTGTTCCCAAAATGAAGAACTTGGTTCGTCCAATATTTGACAAACTTGGTTCGTCAAAATGCGATCCATTCTACCATCCCGTTGAGATTTATGAGTTGCTACTACTAAACAAAAGCCTGATCTAATTGCAACCTGTTTTGCCCAATCAATCGCTTGTTGAGCATCTTCGAACAGGCCATCATGTACAAAAATCCCACTGTAATCATTTCCGTCTCCACCATAATCCTGTAACAATAACATATAACGTATAAATATAATTACATTAAAATTTCTAAATATCATTTTTATATTTAACGCATAATACATTTAAAAAACAAAATAATAACACACATTTCATTTCAAATTTATCAAACATAAATAAACAAACAAATTAAAAAATAATAAAAAAAAAAAAGAAAAACAAACAAAAATAAAAACAAACAAACAAATAAAAAATAAAACAAAAACAAAACCAAAAAAAAAAAAAAAAAAAAAAAAAAAGGGGATTAAATTAAAAAATAATAAAAAAAAAAATATATTCCCCTAGTGGCGCCTGGCCAGGACGCCGGAGCCACGGCCAGGGCGCCTGGTCAGGACGCCGGAGCCACGGCCGGGGCGCCTGGTCAGGACGCCGCCGCCATGGTGGCGGTGTCCTGGCCAGGCGCCCTGGCCGTGGCTCCGGCGTCCTGGCCACGCGCCACTACCATGGTCGAGGCTTCTCCACCAGGCGCCGTTACCACGGTGGCGGCGTCCTGGCTAGGCGCAACAACCACGGCATGGCCTTTTGGCTAGGCGCCAGCCACCATTTCGTCCTTACGATGCGTTACGAACCTCGTTTTCCGATGACGACGGCGATTCTCCGGTGATCCTCGGCGATCCGGTGCTGCTCCACATTTTTTTAGTGCGAAAAATTTATCTTCGGTTAAAATTATAAAAAGGGCAAATTTGTCAAAAAATTATAAAATGTGGGCTTTATGTAGAGATTTGCGGGCGATGAATAACAAGTCCCATACTCTAATGTATCTAGTCATACTTTCATGCTTACTTATGTTATAAATACTCTTGTATAATCATCAATATAATCAAGCTTTTTAACATTCTTTTTCTCATAACTTTATCACCCCCAAGACCCAAATATGTATTGCTAATTTTTTTTTTTTTCCTAGCCTCTCGGCTTGAGCATAGTCCGCGTAGAACATGACATGAAAAAAAAAAGGTTCAGTCTAGTTTTCTACTCTTGAATTTAGCATATCAAGAGTGATTCCTGTGATTGTATTGTTGTCTTAATTTTCAAAAAAGGTTCTTTGTTACTCTAATAATCTATAATTACTAGCTATCTTAGAGGAAGCAATTACATTATGGAATTCATCTTGTTTGGTCTAATACTGAAAACTAAAGTAATACAGTTGCCCACTTCTTAGCTAATCTTCGATTTACACTTTGTTTGGATAGAAAGAAATGAAAGGAAAAGAAGAGAAGAGAAGGGGAGGAGGAAAAATTCTTTTGTTTGGGTAAAGGATTGGGGGAAGGAAGGGAAGGAGATGGAGGAATCCATTTCCCCTCTCTCTTTAACAAGCATAATCCCTCCAAAATTGGAGAGTTTTGGAGGGAAAATAAAGTTCACCTCCCCCTCTCTTTCTTTTCCCTTCCCTTCCTCCTTTTCCCCTCCCCTTCCTTACCTTCCTTCTTTGCTATCCAAACAAAACGTTAGTGATTTTGATGGATAGGTTTGGTTGGAGGATGGTTATGAAAGCGTATAATTAACACAATAGCTTCATATATTTGTATGTAATATCCATGAATAAATTCTCCCTTCTACAACTTGTAATCATTTTTTAAAAATTATCGCACAAAAAATAGAATACAGAGTACAAAGCTAAACTAATATATTAAAAGACGTTCATAAAAACGTTGATGTGCCACGTAGTCCCTTATTTTTGTTGCGCCATGTCATTTTCCCAACATCTCATGACGCCACATCACGCAAGCAACCAACATTACTCCACATAAAAACATAAGGTTAAGGAGGATTGAACCCTCAACCTCTTATAAGAAAGATAACTATTCAACCATCTAAGCTAATTATCAATGATGTTATTAATATGTAAAAATCATTTATATAACTGCAAACTATAGGGTTCAATTATCAAAAAATAAAAATAAAAAAATACTCAAAGAATAATTCAATTTTAGTTTGACAGTGACAATTACAGTTTTGAAAAGCCTTTAAAAATTTTGTCGATTGCACGTCTACAACAGTAGAACATTAGTTTTATAAATTACTAATTGTGACAAAGTTGAGATATCAACTTCAATAAGACTACTTTCAGGTAACGAAAAAAAGAAAACGTCTCTTATTTGTCAAAATTGGTAATAAAAAATGAAAATAAATTTACTAAATTTAACACTTTAGAAAGTGAAATTTACATTATCATCATCAAATTTTAATTTCTTGATTAGTATCATCATAAATCTTTTATAACCTTTTGCTCTCTTGGAGTGTACGTACGCAAATAAACCCCTCGACAATCAATTTACATTAAATAAAAAAAATGACCTCTACATTATATTTTATGTAGCTTGATTGTCTAAAATCATTCAAATCCCTCACCAATTTGGAAATAAAAAGGAAAGGAGTGATATATAGTTTTCTCATAATGAATGATCAATACGAAGTACTTTGTAATTAAACAATTAATGAAACATGCGACAATTAAAAAAAAAAAACCTAATTAATGAAACATAAATAATAATTGTAGTTACTTGTAAAAAAAAATTGTAATTAAAAAAAGGGAAATTGTTCCATGTACTCCTGAGGTTTTAAAAAATGACCCCTGAAAATTTTCAAATGCACCATGTACCCCGAGGTTTGTAAAAAAAATGCACCAAATACCCTAATCCCATAACAAATGCACATATCATTGACTTATCAAACTAAAATTATGCCCACATACTGACTCACTTTAGTATTTTATATTTATGTAATAAAACCGCCTAAAAACATAAATTACATCAAAATTTGTACTCCGCGGATCATTCTAAATCCTAAACTTTTGGGTGTTAGAATTTGGTTTATTAATTAAGTTTATTTGATAATTAAATAGTTTAGCATTATAGTAGCATTAAACTGTAATAATTTACTGAATTTGATACTTATGGGGTCTCAATTTAACAAAATTAACATTTATTGTGAGTTTAAGGGTATTTGGTGCAAGTTTTTACTAACCTCAAAGGTATATGGTGCATTTAAAAGTTTTCAGGGATACATTGTACATTTTTAAAACCTTAGGGATACATGAAACAATTTTCTTAAAGAAAAACAGAAAAATTCAAATTAATCTCTGAGATAAAATCTGTAAATATATCTCTTCTCACAATATATATATATATTATAATAAAAATAAAATCATAAAGTGACACAAAAATCAATGCATGAAGTTGTGACTCTCCTACAGAGTAGATAAATTAAAATGTTAACCTGACTCCTTAAAAAAACAACCATGAACACCATAAAATTTACAAAACACAAGAAGTCAACATAGTTGAAATTCCCTCCAAAAATCATCACCAAACCCAAACACATCCACCTCACTCCGACCCCACAAAACATTACAATTTACAATTACATCACACCTTCTAATTTCCGCTTTATTACATTATTCTTTCCTTTCCTCCAAAAAAAAAAAACCCCACAAATAATTTCAAACTCTCTCTCTTTCTCTCTCATCAAAGAATGCCCCAAGTTGATCTCGCCTCAGTTTGCGCCGGCGTCGCACACGACCGCAAAGTCACCTGCGAAACCACAGCCGACGATTCCACGGCGGAGGAACCGATCCCACCACCGGATTACGCGCCGGAATCATTCTGGCTCTCCAAAGACGCCGAACTCGATTGGCTCGATCGCAACGCATTTCTCGACCGGAAAGATTCCGGCAAAGGTGGGCCCAACTCTAATTCCAGTAGCCTAAACCCGGTTCATGTTTCCGCCGGTTCACAGCGTTATTCGGCGAATTTGAAGTCAAAAGCGTCGTTAATCGCTCTTCCTAAACCGCAGAAACAGAATTACGCTGAAGTGAAAAACCGGCGACATTGTCGGCCGTCGAGCGTGCGGCTGTTTCCGAAACGGTCTGAACCGGTCGGGAAACCGGTGACGGAACCGGGTTCGCCGAAGGTTTCTTGTATGGGAAGGGTGAAGTCGAGGAAAGGGAGTAGAAGTGGGAAGAACCGGAAGAAGGTAATCGAACCGGGTTTGGTTAGGAATAAGAGTGTAAAGGAAAGGAAACCCGGGTTTTGGAAGAATTTCCGCTCTATCTTCCGGTCCAAAGGGGGTAATAAATTAGATGTACAACTTCAACGAGGAGATGATGAGGAATTTGTTGGAGTGACTAAGAGGAATAACTCCAACTCCAAGAAAAAACGCGGGTTTAATTCGAATAATTGCGACGGTTTGAGTGAAGCAGGATCGGTTCAACCGTCCGGTTTAGGGGGAATGAAGCGGTTTGCTTCGGGCCGGAAATCGGATAGTTGGGCCGGTGACGTGGAGGTTGACGGGGCGAAATCTGAGCCGTTGGATGGTGGTCCGATCTGGCGGCGGAGAGAGGTGGGCCCACCTGTAGAGGTAGATGTGGATCGTGATTGGCGGGCGGTGGGACCCATGTCTGTATGACGTGGGAGAAGGTTAGTGGGTCCCTTTTTGATAGGGTGACGTCAGGATTTATATATATACACGTCAAAATTTATGAGCTTCAAAAATTCGAGTGTTTTTATATTTTGTTGGGTCATTTTTGACATTGGTGTAATGGTGTGTGTCGTTGTTGTTTCAACTTCACGTCTGAGTTTTTATATATGTTCATACTTTAGGTTATAGGATTTTTCATATTTTTAGTGACATGGTTGAAGAATTTTGTTATATAGTTTGTATATACAATTTGTGATTTCTTCTTCTATATAGAGTTCATGATCTTTTTAATTTACTTTTTGATCAAAAATAGTTATCACGATAAATTAAGATGGATAACTGGAATTGTTGTAACTCAAGTACTCGACAACACTGAATGTTAGGACTTGGGAGTCTTAAGCGTGTGAATTTGAAATTCATGTAAACTTATCAATCTTGCTTTTTATAGATAAAACTTTAGACTTGGTTAATCATATATCGCATCAGTGGTGGTTTCAAAAAAAATTTCTTATGGGTTCGGAGTCAGTCAACATAGATAAAATAAAATAGCATAATCTATAATTTAAAACGTAATATATTGTAACTAATTATATGGGTGTACACATAAAAAAAAAAAAAAAAATTATACGAAGTACAAGTAATTAAATTTTCAAGTGTAAATATGCAGTGTATAATCATCTTCATTAACTGCAAGTAATTAAATTCTCAAATATAAATTTATGATCTTCAATTATATTAGCATCAGAGGTAAATCAGCCGCTGGGCTGTTGGGCGCAATGTTGTATACCTATCTCACTGTATTAATCTTAATTAATGTTTGAAAAAAAAAAATAAACTAACCAGATTTTTTTCGGATCCAGCTGAACCCATACTGGAACCGCCACTGTATCGCATTATCCATAATACATAGGCTCATACCGCTCATTATTGATAATACATAAGTTCTCTATATTTGTTAGCTCAAAAATTGGATAAACTTGTGATATCATGGAGTTCTACAGGTCCACATATAGCTTGTTAGAATGCATCAAGTATTTTGATCAATTTTTCCAACCTAATCTTTGCTCGATTAAGGTCGTGCTTGGTAGTAAGCGATTAGCTGTTAGTCATTGTTATTAGCTTTATTGGGTGCAATATTAGCTGACTTTACTAACTAATTGCATAAGATGTTTGGGTAAAAGTAGCTATCTAATGTGTATAAATCAGATAGGTTCAGAGGGACCAAATGCAGCGGGCAAACGACATTGCTAGGAACTGACGGTTTACGCTTTCTAATTATGTATAGTTCTTAGGGGTATTCTTATTTACTATTGTCAAAAAAAAAAAAAAAAAATCAGATAAATATTTGGCTTTGGTTATGACTTTTTCAAAAAAATTAAATGTTTGTTTTGCTCAAACGTTGACCATTTGGTGAACTAACTACTAACATCTCTCATGTACTACCAATTGATAAAATAAATATCTTAAGGGGTCGTTTGGTTCATTAGGAAAGGGAAAATTCTCATGAAATTTCAATTTGTAAGAATTAAATTTCTTTATCAATATTATGGGAATTCATCAAATGGGGGGGGGGGTTGGGTAAGTTAATTCCCATGTTTTGAGGGAAGTTAAAATTCCCATGAATTGTTATTGGCCCCATTTTTACCTTTTTGTGTCAACCAAACAACAAGTCCAAAATGAAATTTAAGGCAATTTTGAATGCCTATAAGAAATTAAGCCAACCAAACAACACCTAACAATTGCTCCGTGTTATTTAGTCAAATAAGTTTAGTGAATCAACTACTTCCTCCGTTAACATTTAGTTACAACATTTTGACCAAAGGATTATTGCAATTAAAAAGTAAAAAGGGGAAGGAGTATATTACAAATGATAGCTCACAATATTATCTTCACCATTATTTACAAACAAACTACTTCATATCATATTTAAGAATTTCAAATGTGCATTTCATATAATAATTTGGTACATTAGTCTAATGTTATATTACATTGACCCAATTTGGTGAGTTTTTAAGCATGCATATTTTCATTCATGTTTCTAAAAATAATTATGCTTTTTTTCTCACGGATAGACAGAATATTTAGGGCAAATTTGACATCTCCACCAATTTTTAATTGTTTGTGTAGACTATAATTATCTTTCATACGAGTATGAGTTTGAAATTAGTCATGTTAATTCCTAAAATTGACAAGAGTGACAGCAATAATATAAAGTAGAAGCCGAAACAACTAACTTTAATAATTTCTAAATTAAACTTGAATTGAAGGCGAAAAAAACATGAAAATTTAAACATTATTGTACTGTTAAAATACATGTGATTGATGTGAATATTACTAATCTTTCAGTGGCAAAGGAGGCTCTAGCCAAAGGTTTATGCTGAAGACAAATTTGTCATTTGTCTACATGTCAGTGACGTCACTATGTCAACAACCTTTGTGCAAGGGTATGTGAATATGTGATAATGTGAACAATTACTACTCCGCTTAACACAATTTTTTGTATGCGGTCTACTGTACTATGCGGCCAGCTTAGATTACGGGTCCAACATTTTTTAAGGCCAAAAAAAATAATGGGCCCCCATTTCTAATCCCGTTTTTCGTTTTTTTTTTTTATCTTTTTTGTTTTCCTCTTCTCACTCATTTTATTTCCCTTCTCATGCTTTCCTCTCTCCTACCTTCCATGAAGATGATTTCTCTCTCCTACCTTCTATGAGGATGATTTCACTTTTTTATCTTCTATGAGGATGATTGGTACAACATACAAACAAATTCATATAAGAAATTTACACAAAGAGCAAGTAATTTGAAAACCCCCAAATCGATTTTTGGGGTTTTTACGTGCGATTTTCGGCAAAATTTTCAAGCAACTCCGCAACAAAAGCATAAAAACGAGATTGTTGGGTTTCTGGGTTGATTTGGTGGAGTTGGGGTTGTTCGTCCTCGTTATCTTCTTCGGCACTATTGGAGTAGCTTTGAATGAGATCTATTGAAGAAGAAGATGAAGAAAAGGGATTACTTAGAAAATGGGTTAACTTTTGAGGGGTTACTGGTATTATTGGTTACTTGAAATTAGGGATAATTTATATTATGGATTACTTGAAATTAGGGGTTACTTTTGTTAAAAAAATATATATCAAAAAAAATAAATAGGGGTTACTTATAATATGGGTTACTTGTTTTTGTCTTCTATTTTGGGTATGTTATAAAATGGGTAACTTGAAATTAGAGGTTACTTAAAATTAGGGGGTTACTTATAATATGAGTTACTTGAAATTAGGGGTTACTACTTGAAATTATGGGTTACTTGAAATTAGGGGTAAATTAAGGGTTACTTGAAATTAGGGGTTACTTATAATAGGGGTTGCTTGAAACTGCGCATGAGTGTCAGACTCCTTTATGCACGTCAGACTTCGTTATTTTTACTAAGTTGGTAGTAGGCCACACAGTGTGGCTTGCTGCACCAAAAAGGTGATGTCCATTTAAACAATAGTTATTCTCACACGCTTCCAAACTTACAATATCCTCACAATTTTCGTGCTTTTACAAACCAATATACATACTCTATTAGAATCATGTGATTCGGAGATGTTTTTACATGCATCTGGATGCACATAAAGTTATGCGTGCTCATCTAAGGTTATATTACTAACCATATCCGAATACATTTAAGTTTAAGAAACTTCATATGACTTGAATAAGATTCAACTTACAAAGGCAGATAAATAGAATTTGATCCTAGATTGTTACGTATTAACATGTGTAAATTTTGCGAATTAAGCTAGTTAAAGGTGACATCTTCTATTATTGAGATGCACAAATGAGATATCTTGGCTCGCAACCAAATCCGCTAACTAGTAACTACAGACCAAAGTGGTTTATTAAAAGCTAACTGCCATGCATTTGGAACTAATCCTAGATCAAAATGATTAGCATGTAATACAGTTGTTTTATACAATATAGTATCTCCATGATAGATGTTTATGACTATGAAATCCTAACTAGTGGCTACTACACCTGATATCAATTATTTAAGCTTTACCAATCATTCAATTTTTATTGTTGTAATTAAATATTTAATTTCCCTATTAGGAATTCATTACATAATTAGCAGTTTTGGTCTGTTTTAGGTGTAATATTATTCCTAAGATCAATTCTATCGTGTAATGGAGTAGATGTTACAAGGATCCGAAATTCTTTATACTACTTGTACATGTTGGACGGTTTGGTAGTTGATTGTGCTTTCTGTCAATTGTAGAAAATTTAATTTAAACTAATATATATATATATATATACATTGAATAGTAACTAATAATATCAGCTAATCATTCAATTAAGATATATAATGTTATATGTAGCCCTTAGGGCTACAAATAAGCAAATAACTTTCCTTATTTGGTATAAGTTTAGAAATACGTGACAAAATCACGTGCGTATCAGTGTAATTAATGAATATTTTTATTAAAACTTTCCTCTTTTAGCTTCTTATACATACAACATTTTCTTTATTATTTTAATGCAAGAAATAGCGAACATGTAATTGATCAACGCCTGAACTTTATGGATACAACAAATTCCGGCATGTATTGATATTACTACGTAAAAAAGAAAAATGTATTAAAAGTAGTTTCTCACAAAACATAAATAAAATGTTGTTTCTCATAATTTTTCAATACAATTTTAAAAAAAATAATAATAAAAATTAAAAAGAGGAAGAAAAAAAGAGTCGTGCGTACTAGATCTTTAAAAATTTGTCTTGCTAGCTAGACAAGCCCCATTTAACAAATGCTTAAAATAACTAAACCTCATCATATGTTTCGACCTTTCTTCCGTTTAATGGTTGCACGGGCCGTGCATTGTTCTTGTTTTCTTCACAAAGAGGAGCACTTAGTTCATCCACTTGTTCCATTGAAATTGTTTTAGCCTATAACAATTATATCGAAATTTTGTTATAATATGCATGTATATAGCGATAAATTTTTAACTTAAACGTACATGTATAAATTTCTATCTTTACGAATTTAGTTGTCATGATACTAATTCAAATTAAATTTGTCAATAACGTGACTATGATTTCAAGTAAAAAGTACGGGTGTACTTTTTCCCCCTAAAAGAGTATAATAATAAATAAGTTCGATAATTCTTGTTTTTTTTCTTCTAAGTTGACGATAATAATTAAAATGTATTTATATACCTCGCAAAGCACATTCCAAATGACATTTTCATCACAAGGAGGGGAAGTGTGAGAGCCAAGATATCGATAATAATCGCGCGGCCATTTCCTCAAGAAGCTCAAATCAAACTTTGGGATGTCAATCCTTTGTTCTGTACAAGGCTTCTTAGCTAGTTCTTGCAATTGGGGCTTTAACTAAAACAAGAAAAAAAAAATTCAAATCCGACAATTGTACAAGATTAAAATAACAAATTATTTTTTTATTATTATTTTTTTTTTTTTTTTTTTTTTTGTGTGTGTGTGTGTGTGTGACATGAGCTTTAGCAGAATAAACAAATTGTTAAATCTACATATTCTTCTATACGTATATATAAGTATGTATATTACGTATTATTCTTTTAAATAACACAGCTATGTTACTGAATTATAAGCCATATCTGATTGAATGTCACTCTAAGACATTAAAATTTAATACTAAAAATATCATTTGAAATTTAAGTAACAATGATCACATCTCAAGCATACCATAACATCAATGCAATCTATACTATTACGAGTAATTCTTTATTTTAGAAAGTGGTATACTTTGTATTACATTTTTAAAAACTGACTCACTTAAAGTAGAAATGTAGTCCTTCGTATATGATACGAAGTAATAGTATTAAAAAACAGATGGAGCATAAATTAATAGAAATCGAGAAATAAAAAAATTTTGTGGATTAAAAATGACATAACATTAGACATGCATGATTGCTTATTCTTCCTAACCGACGCAAGTGAATGTTGGCTTGATTATGGACCATATATATATACTCGTATGAAGTTATTAGGAAAGTGCTGATTTCTGATGATAATAATGCAAAGGGACATGAGAAGCATGGTCGTGTTTTCTTTGCTATTTGGAAACATTCATACAAAAATTATTTCTTCATTAAAATTTTCACAAAGGTTTCAATTTATTGCGTATGTCATGCTCTTGTTCTAATCAGTGGAAGACCCATGTGATTAAGACTAAAATTTTTTAGACCACTTATCGATTAATAATTAAGACTTTGTCTGGCTTAAAATTTTGTTAAAAACTATTTTATCTGAATAGAACTTATTTAAAAGTATTTAAACTTATTTTGTTTGAATTTATTATGTTCCAAATAAAATTATTCTATTTAGAATTATCTATAAATGACTTAAAATACCATGGATCATAGCGGCCCTAATTAAGCTATGTTTGGTAAGGTGTACAAAAATTTCTTTTATTACTTCTTCCGTGTTTATATACTACTAGATAGTTCCCGAGCATGCTCAATTTTTAAAATTATGATAATTGAAATCTAAATATAGAAATTTATAGCAAAATGTAATTCAAAAGTCCATTACTTATCTTATCTCATTTAACCTTTATTTATACAAAGCACATCGTATGAAATAATAACCTTTTCCCTTAATTTAATGTTGGAGTTACTTGGTTTTAATTTAGTATCCAAATAGAAAAGTTGAAAATTTAAGATTTTACTTGTATTAAATTTTTTACATTTGAAAGGAACCTAACAAATTCTCATATTTGTTTAATTTTATTCTTATTAGTTAAATGTATTTTAATTTAACCGCATGAATGGTAATAAGAGACTAATTAAAAAATTTAAGTGGTGTGCTTACCATGTAAATGAAAGGACTAGGTGGTCCATACTTGAATAGAATCGCCACCACTGCTCGGCTGCCATCGGCGGCTTCATGTATCTGCTGTAGCTCTGCAGCATATCTTACATGGTTCATGCAAATTAAACATCCAAATTTGATTAGCATAATATAATTATACAAGTACATAAGAAAGAATTTTTTTTTAATAAAACCAGCTATGTTTGTGTTTAATAATAATAATAAAAAAAATATGTTATGTCCTATTATACAATACTTAGTACTTTAGTATTCCGTAGTAAGTTTTGGGTGAAACAATCTCAATTCTCACATTATTTATTGTAGGTTGTAAATATAGGGCGTAAAAAAAGTAATACAACACATGTGTTGGGCTATTATGGCCCTTTTTTTAGGAATGTATCCCAAAAATTTTAAAGTCCAATCAATGTCTCATGGTTTCTAAAAAACTCTACCATGTTGGTTTATCAATGATAAAATTGTACTGTGGAGAATAATTTCTAAAGTATATGGGTAAATTTTTCTACACACTTTATCCACCACCATAAATCAAGTATAAAGATAAGACGTTAGACATGATTTGGAAGTGATCCATCATATCCTTCTACCCATTCCTTTCCAAATACAATTCCTTTCATACAATGCCTAATTGCTTCCCTATTTACTCTTTTCAATCTCTAATCTCCGTTAGCAATTGGATTTGCGATGAAATTCCTATAGTAAATTATATAACCATTCCCCTCCTAATAGATACGATATATAGCAAAATGAGATTATTTGTATTTGACTAATTAGCAAGATAAGATGGTTTATACTTCAAGCAAAATAAATAGAAATGAGCAAATATGGCTTACGGGACACTGTTAAAACGATGCTCAGATGGAGTATGAAACAAAAGTTGCGTCAAATTGTACGTCTTTCCATATATTTTCAATCCTCCACTCCCACCTAAAGATATCTGCATTATGCATACGCATTTTGATTTCAAAATAATTTCTTATAATTTATGCACATATAAAAAAAAAACTGCAGCCCTACCATAATAGCAATATTTTATGTCACAATTCTAAAAAGTTCATCCTTTATTGATTTAAATTAGCAGTGACTGTGATAAAAAATATATAGCGGGTAATATTCTTTTACATATAGATCGAGAGATCAAAAGTAACAAAGTGTTAAATATAGGAAAATTTATGATATCAGTCTTATTACTTTTGACTACAGAAATTATTAGGTTGGTACTGAATATAATAAAACAGAAATTTTATGTAATAAAGCTTGTACATATACGATATTAGAGTGTAATAATATATTTACTTGTATTACACAAAAAAAAAATTAATAAGGAAACTCTCTATTCTTTTTCTCTATCTCATTTCCAATTAATATTGTTTTATTCATCATTTTTGATTAATTTCTGCTAGTTTTATCAACAAGTGTTATGTTGTGTCAAGGGTGTAGAACATAAAAAATAATATGATAAAAGACCTTGATTAAATAAAAATGACCAAATTCAAATTGAAGCAGATTAATGTGATCTGTTGTATTTTTTTTTTTTTTTTTTTTTTGAACTAAGATTTCTATTTTCATACGCTTAAGATTTTGTTCGCTCTCTTGCAACAGAAATGTTGAAGAGGGTTTATTCTGTCCAAAATGTCTGAAAAAACATGATTACAAGTTGTGTATGTGTGATTACCGCAGCGCAATGAGGTTTTAATTCTTAATTTGGAGTAAAAAGAAGTAAAACCGGGCAAACAATGAGCTTCCAAGGAATGTGGTTGCGAATACAGCTGGTTATTGGGTAGGGTAGTCCTATGATAGTAGGGTCAGGGTCAAGGTTAAAGGGCTTTTAATGGATAGGGCCTTTAACGGATAGGGCCCTTATTAGGTAGGGTCAATGTAGGGCCAAAATGTTTTTCCAATAATAAACAAACAAAATAGATAATGTAAAAATAATTACATAAATAAATTTGTATTCATATATACTTAATAATGGCTTTGTTCAATATTTATTTTAATTGATATTTTGTTGGCCCGCTCATTATCGACCCGCGATCCGCATGGGCCCGACCCGCTATTAACCCTATAAAATATGACCCTCTTTGACCCAACCCACAATTGACCCGCACCGACCCTGACCCGACCCGCCCAATAACCAGGTCTAGTTGCCAATAGAGGGTTATTCTTCCTGCTATAGTATACTCTCTATACCATAAAATTCATTCCACCATTCATTTAAAGTTGTCGTTTCATAAACTAGGTATTTTATTTTGCTCATGCTTTATTCTAATATTTTTTCAAATAAAGACAGTAATATTATTTCAACTTAATCCAATTTATTTGTGAATTGTGATGGTAATTTTCGTATTATCGATTTATATTTCTCCCCAAAAAGTAGTTACAAATTACATTATTTATAACAAGGGGGAAGAAGCAAGTTTGTGGGAGTAATTTATAAATCAATAAGTGAAAGAACTAGAAGAAATGACTTAGGAAATTGATTAAGATTAACCTCCAAATGTTTGCCATCAGTAACAAATGTAGTGTTGTGAGCAACATGAAAATGGTATTCTCTTTCAAGCGGTTCTAAGGTTTTGTTGAGTATAGCAAAATATGTGTTGATATCTACTGGAGATTGCCTCTTACCCGACGAGCACACTGCAAAATTTACAATTAAACTTTACGTTAATACAATCATTATTTGACTACATATATTTCCAACCAATTGAACATTAACAAAAAAACTAGGTATAATTTGTGCGATATATATGCTTGTAAGGGGTGCGGGGTAAAAGGAAAAAGATTAATAATGAAACTTATGTGGCACATTCTCTTCAAAATGTGTCGTTTTTGTTTCCCTACATGTTATATATATAAAATTAAAAATATAGAAATTGAGAAAAAAAATTCCGAATATTATAGTATAATAGACTATTCACGGACTAAGGAAATCTTGATGAGTCTCCACATGTTAGTCAAGGGTAAACATTCTTATGGTGTCCATTTCTGTTATCTTGCTTTGTGTGAGATTTAAACATAATCGACATACTGCATCCAAACTTAACCAATTTATAATTTAGATTACATTCGCAATCTCAATATTTCAGATATATATAACTTGAACTACCCTAAGTAGGTTATATACTTAATATGTTATGCTTTTTAAACTTTGTCTTTTCCCTATAAAATATTCAAAGATTAATGCAATTAATGACAACATTGCCAAAATACACATTTGTTTGTAAACATGCAAGAGTGCTAACAAAAATAACTCAGTACCTGCGGGATGCCCTGAGGCAAGGGCACCTATGAACAAGAAGGAAACACCAAAGAAGAAGATCAAGATAGAATTGAATGCCATTGTAATGTGACTTTTGTTCAAAAATGACAAACAAAACTATTTAATTACCAACTTAATTTTGAGAAGTTTTGTTCTCATAACTTTGTGGATTTGGTTTCTGGATTTTCTCCACCTTTCGTATATTAAACTATTGTTACTAGATGATAGGAGATATAGCTAAACTTGGCTAGTTAATCCCTAGAAAATCTAAAAGCCAATCACATATTCAATTTTTAATAATATTGCTTACTAATAATATTGTGCTTAATTGATCAAAATTTGATGGAATTTTTGTTAATAATTATTTTTAACTAATTAAAAATATGCTATTTATAGAAATGATGTTCCTTATTGATGAAGTATAATACACATTTCTGGGTTTCAACCATCAACTTAAACTTTTAGTTGAATTGATACTCTAACATTTAGAAGCAATAGTAATTAATCATCTTGGTCAAGAAATTCAAAAAAGGTAACAAAAAGAGAGAGAGGGAAAAAAAAAAAATCAAAGTGGTATGATGATTAAGAAAGAATATAATGCACTCTGCTCATTCTTTTTTTTACTTATCTATTATTCAAGTAAGATTTGCTCCTCAGATTAGTTGTTGCAGTAGGTGGTAACTGTGTGAGTAGATATTCTATTGCCTAAACATAATACAAAGTAGATAACTTGTCAGAGTCACTCAAAGCCGTATATTCAAATCAGGCATTTCAACAATTTTTTCACCTTGACTCGTACTTAATTTAAATGACAAAAGTTTGCACCTATTTTTAGGAAGAATTGTGCATAGTATATAGAAAAGAATAAGTTAATGCGTGAATGTGATTGAATGGACCTATTATGAAATAAATGATGTGTTTGGTTTACATAAATTACTGATTAATAAAGGTTGAGAAAACAATAATAAAGAAAATAAACAAAGAACACAATAACTTACGTGATTTGGTCAATTAGCCTTACTCCCATAGTCCATATAAGTGGGGTTTTCGAGATATTTTCTTCACTTTAATGGAGAAAAACCAAAGGAATATCAATGATTCTTTTTATGGCTTGATTAACCTAAATCTCATTGGTTCCTTTTACTGTACAAGGAATGAGGAAACCATTGTAAACTCTTTAATCACCCGCTTTCACTGTATTTGTACATTTTATGTTTAGAAACTTTGGTTAATGGTTTAATACGTACGAAAAACTATAGTGAGGAAACTTGTATGGCATTCAAGTGGTCATTTTTGGTCTTGAACCTATTCTTTATTTGGGAATGTGATACAGGAGGTAGTGTGAATGAGAATGATTGACGAGAGAAGGTGCATGAATGGTGAGCTGGCAGGTGTACTTTGTCTGTTAGAATGAAATCAGTCAGTTGTAATGCTGTAATATTCTCTAGGTTGTTAGAGTTTGTTATGGCGAATATTTTGTGTGGCTAGGATTAGCTTAATCTTTCTATCTATAGTTGCCTAAGTTGTTGAGCTGAGGTTATGAATAATATAATTCTCGTTCTCCCCTCTCTCTCCTATCTATCCTTCTCATTTTCTGCTAGTACATTACTATATTCAATCTTATAATCATCTAGTACCGTATCAGTGGTATCAGAGCTGACCGTTGCCTTTTTCTCTGATCATTCTGGCCCTTACACTGACTGTCAGAGTTACTTCAATGGAAGCTCGGCTAGATGCGTTGGAGCACAAGTTGGAAATACAGAATACTTCAAGTGCACAGAAATTTGATGATTTAATACAAATGATGCAGCAATTAAAAGAAAGCATAGCTGACCCTAGAATTTAGAGGCCAGAAGAAAGAGGTAGTACCCCCAGACTTGGATATAATCCTAAGATTGAATTTCCGAAATTTGATGGTAGTAACCCTAGGGTGTGGATTAAAAAATGTTGCAAATACTTTCAGTTGTGCAAAATACCTGATAAACAGAAAGTAGATTTAGCATCATTAAACATGACCAGTAAAGCTGAGTGCTGGGTCACTAGCTATTTGGCTACTAGAACATCTGTGGATTGGAATGATTTTGTGTTTGATGTGAGTGCTCGTTTTAAGGATGAAATAGGGTTGAATGTTGTTGAGGAATTTAATAAGTTGCAACAACACAATACCATTGAATGTTATGTGGATGATTTTGAAAATTTGAGATCTATTATGGTGCAATCAGGCTATATGCTTCCTGAAAAATATCTTTTAGAAAGCTTCATTGGCGGTTTGAAACCCAGCCTTAGACCATTTGTTCGTGCTTTTAAACCAAAAACCATGGCTTCTGCCATTGAGTATGCCAGACTACAAACTGAATCTGTGTCCCTTAGCCATGACACCCACTATAAAACCACCCCAGCAAAACACTCAACAAACTTCACCACACCCAACTCTTCTAAACCACCCCTTCTACCACTTCCACCAACCAAACCCCTCTCAAACACCTCCCAAACCTTCATTCCACCTGCCAAATCAACCACAAGACCTAAATACATTCCGGCCGCAGTACGGGCTGAGAAAATGGCAAAGGGCCTATGCTACTACTGTGACTCACCCTATACTAAGCTCCACAAATGTCAGTTTTCTACACCCCAGTTATTTACTGTTGAGATACCATGTTCTGATGAGAGTGTGGATGTTACTGAACTGAGTGAAGAGCGAGATGTGGTGCAGGTGGTAGAGCCATTGATTTCCTTGTCTGCTCTGTCTGGTAATCATGGATTTCAGACTATGCGAGTGCAAGTGCTAGTGCCTGGTAAGAAGTTACAGACACTGATAGACTCAGGGAGTACACACAACTTTTTAGACAGTTACCTTGCTAGGCATCTAGGGTGTGTCTTGGAGCATGTACCTGCTCAGTCTGTTATAGTGGCGGATGGTAATAGGTTGGTGTGTGATTCGATCTGCCGAGGTTTTGCTTGGACTCTGGCTGGGCATAAATTCATCACTGATGTGTTGGTTATTCCCCTATGAGGATGTGATATGGTTTTAGGGGTTCAGTGGTTGAGTACATTGGGCTCTATTACTTGGAATTTCAAGCAACTCACAATGCAATTCTCTCTGGGCCATGAGACAGTTGAGCTAAAAGGGCTGCCTAGTCAGAAACTTAAGCTGACTGCTACAGACCCAATAGCTTAGTTTTGGCAGCATGTTGCTCAGGTTTGTATGATTCAAATAGTTGAGACATCTGCTATGCCTACCAGTGAGCTACTGCAGCTCTGTTGCCCAAGCAATACATGTACAGGGTTATATGAACTTCTAACTCACTACTCTGATATCTTTGAGGAACCTACTGCCCTACCACCTAACAGGGAGGGTTTTGACCATAAAATTCATCTGGAAGCAGATAGTAATCCAGTCAACATTAGACCCTATAGGTATTCCCTCAAGCAAAAGGATATCATTGAGCAATTAGTACAGGAACTGTTGGACTTGGGAAAGATTCAACACAATTCAAGCTCTTTTGCTTCGCCTGTAGTATTGGTTGGCAAGAAAGATGGGTCTTGGAGGCTTTGTATTGACTACAGAGAAATGAATAAAAGGATAGTGAAGCATAAGTTTCCAATTCCAGTCCTTGAAGAATTGATTTATGAGCTTTCTGGCGCGATGGTGTTCAGCAAAATTGATCTCCGGGCAGGGTATCATCAATTGAGAGTACATCCTAGTGATGTCTTCAAAACTGCCTTCAGAACTCATTCCGAGCACTTTGAGTTTTTAGTAATGCCTTTTGGGCTAACTAATTCCCCTGCCTCTTTCCAGAGTTGGATGAATGCCATATTTAAGCCATTTTTGAGAAAATATGTGCTGGTTTTCTTTGATGACATTTTAATTTACAGTGCTAGTTTAACCTAACATCTGCAGCATTTGGCTTCGATATTTGAGATTATGCAGAAACACTCTCTTCATGCAAAGTTGAGCAAATGCTCTTTTGCTACAAGTAAGGTTGAATACCTTGGGCACTTCATCTCAGGCCATGGAGTTGAGACTGATCCTGAGAAAATCAGTGCAGTGGAATCGTGGCCCACTCCAGCTTCAGTCAAAGACTTGAGGAGTTTCTTGAGGTTGGCCGGCTACTACAGAAGATTTATTCAAGGTTATGCAAGTATCAGTAAGCCCTTGACTGATTTACTGAAAAAGGGTGGCTTCACATGGACTAACTCTGCTTAGGCAGCATTTGACTCTCTGAAGCAGGCTCTAGTTACTGCACCTGTCTTGGCCTTACTAGATTTTCAGAAGCAATTTGTCATTGAGACTGATGCTGCCAAAGCTGGTATTGGAGCAGTTTTGTTACAAGACAATCACCCTATTGCCTATATTAGTAAGGCATTAGGGCCAAAATGGCAAATACTCTCAATATATGAAAAGGAACTATTGGCCATTGTGTATGCTGTACAAAAATGGGAACAATATCTGGTTAGTGGGCCTTTCATTGTCAAAACAGACCAGAAAAGCCTCAAATGGCTGTTGCAGTAGAAAATCTCCACTCCTTTCCAACAATTTTGGCTTTCCAAATTGATGGGATTCACATATGACATTCAATATAAAGAAGGGAAGCTCAACACTACTGCAGACGCTTTGTCCAGGGTGTCTGGTTCTCAAATCCTTTATATGGCGATATCAGTCATTGATTCTGACCTTCACACTGCTATTGAAAACAGTTATGCCCTGGATTTTAACACTCAGGCTATCTTGCTCAAGCTGCAGTCAGGGAATATTTCAGTAGCAGACTTCACTCTCCAGGACGAGCTGCTCATAAGAAAAGGGAAGATAGTTGTTGGGCCTGATCCTTCACTCAAACAGAAGATTCTCCAATGGCAGCATTCTTCCTTGGAGGCTGGCCATTCGGGTAGGGAGCACACACTAAAAAGGGTCCAGCAACTCTTTTATTGGAAAGGGTTAACCAGAGATGTTAGCCATTTTGTAAGGCAATGTGTGGTTTGCCAAGCTTCCAAGTATGATACGGCAGCTCACCCTGGTAAACTACAACCTCTACCTATTCCTAATCAGGTATGGTCAGACGTTTCAATGGACTTTATTACGAACCTTCCTTTGTCAATGGGCAGGAACGTGATTTTTGTTGTGGTTGATAGACTTAGTAAGTATGCACATTTCATGACCCTAAAGCACCCTTATACTGCAGTGGAGGTGGCTCAATGCTATCTAGATAATGTCTTTAAGCACCATGGGTGGCCTAGAAGTATTGTAAGTGATAGGGATTCAGTATTCCTTAGTCAATTTTGGCAAGGTCTGTTTTCCATCCAAGGTACTAATTTCCTGTTGTCATCGGCCTACCATCCTAAAACAGATGGACAAACTGAAGTTGTAGACAGATGCTTGGAGACATACTTGAGGTGTGTTACTAGTATATGCCCAAAGGACTGGTGTAAATACATCCCTTTGGCAGAATGATGGTACAACACCCACCATCATACTTCGGCTGGAATGACACCCTATGAAATAGTGTATAGCCAGCCCCCTCCTTTACATCTGCCCTATTTGTCGGGTGAGTCTAGTAATGTTGTGGTGGACAGAAGCCTACAGCACAGGGAAGCTATGATTGGTGTCTTAAAATTGAACCTCCAGAGAGCTCAAAATCGGATGAAAACTTTGGCAGACAGAAAGAGATCTGAGAGAACCTTTTCTATTGGGGACTGGGTGTGGCTTAAGCTTCAGCATTACAGGCAATTTTCAGTTCAATCAAGGCCTAACAACAAATTATCTGCCAAATACTTTGGCCCTTTCAAGATACTTTCTGTGGTGGGCAAGGTTGCGTATAAACTTCAGCTCCCTGAAAAGGCAAAAATTCATCCAGTTTTCCATGTTTCTCAATTAAAACAATTTGTTGGTACTCTCCCTACTTGTGTTATCATTCCAGATTGGGATACTTCGCCTGGTCAGAAACCATTGGCTATTATAGATACTAAGACTGTACATGTTAATGGTACACCTCAGCAGCATTTATTGATTCAGTGGGAAGCTAGTCCTGCTCATGAATCAACTTGGATGTCTGTAGCAGATTGTGAAGCACAGTTTCCTGACTTTATTCCTACTGACTTGAGGTCAAGTCTCTTTGGAGGAGGGGCTATTGATACAGGAGGTAGTGTGAATGAGAATGATTGATGAGAGAAGGTGCATGAATGGTGAGCTGGCAGGTGTACTTTGTCTGTTAGAATGAAATCAGTCAGTTGTAATGCTGTAATATTCTCTAGGTTGTTAGAGTTTGTTATGGCGAATATTTTGTGTGGCTAGGATTAACTTAATCTTTCTATCTATAGTTGCCTAAGTTGTTGAGCTGAGGTTATGAATAATATAATTCTCGTTCTCCCCTCTCTCTCCTATCTATCCTTCTCCTTTTCTGCTAGTACATTACTATATTCAATCTTATAATCATCTAGTACCGTATCAGAATGATAGCATTATCTTTGCCCATAATTGTTGCTATTAGTTAAAGTGTGCAAACTGTTGATGTGCTAGAGAAGTAGCTCAAACATATCTAGGTCGTATTACTATTGTGGAAAGGTCTAAGAGGGTAAGGTGATCACTAAGGGTGTCTATTCGAGAGAAGTTGTACAAACAACTTCCAAGGGATGAGTCTATCTATCAAGTGCGAGGTAGAAGCAAGTGTTGATTAAGACAGTGGCCCAATTTATTCATACATATATAATATGTGTGTTTAAACTACCCTCTTCTTTTTATGATGAGTTTTGATCTTTATATATAAAGATTTGGAAAATTCAAACAAATTTTCTTATATTATGCCCGCGAGCATTAGATTGAATAAGTGATATGAAGTGGAAACTCTCAAAGGTTGAATCAATCAAAACGTGATATTGAAATATTAAAATATAAATTATATAAATTAGAGCAAAGCTATATATTACAAATGATTGATACCAAAATCAATCAATCAAAATATGATATTGATATATATAAATGATAACAAAGCTATATAAGTATTACAAATTGAAGCTCATGGATGAACAAAAATAGTTTATGAGCTCGGATTGATTATTATACAAGGTGTTCAAAAGCCGAGCTTTAACACAATAACTACAAAACAAACAAAACTTGAGCAAAGTTTTGAGCTCAGATGAAAGTTCAGGCTTGATCTCGTGCTTGACTAAGTTAAATGAACATGAATTAGTTAATAACTGACTTATTTACCAGCAAAGGTTCGTTACAACTTAGATTTATACTCCTTGCTAATTGCCATCATAAAGTTGGACCCTCCTTCCATTAAGTGGTTGTGCTGGTCTAGCATTCTTGATCTTATTGGCCTCACAAAGAGGAGCCTTCAAAGCTTCAACTTGATCCTTTGAAATCGATTTCACCTAAATTTTAAATCAACAACCAAAATAAAAGGAGGAATGTATAAGCCATTTATCACATATGTATTCATTAGCATGTAGCCATTCTTATTGTGTGCATTGAGTTTGGCTCATAAACTATACTCATTCATTGGTTATGTTAAGTTTAGTTGTCACGTTGTTTAAAAAAAAAAAATAGTTGTCACATTGTCTCAACTTTTTATAATTACGAAATAATTGTATTGTATAAAAAGAAAACACTTTTTTATATTCAAATCATCTCTATAAAAAGAAAACACTTTTCATTACTTAGTTTAAGAATTGAAGGTGAATATATATTCAAAAATATTAATCCTAATTCATTACTATATTAGCCTATATTAGAAGTGACTATTAATTCCGAACAGAGGGAGTAATGTTATGGATTTATGGTGTACTTACTAGGCCTAAAATTGGAATTATTAGGCATGTAAAGCTATTATCTCTGTCGTAATAAGTGCCAGCCTCATTAGAATTAATCAGTTATATAGTATAAATGTATAATATAATTTTGTCAACCATATTAATCTAGGGTACATACATACGTAACTAACTATTAATTTAAACATACCTTGGTAATAACATTCCAAATGACATTCTCATCACAAGGAGGGGTAGTGAGAGAGCCAGGATATCTGTAATATTTGCGAGGCCTCCTTCTCAAGAATCTTGAATCAAACCTTGGAATCGCCACTATTCTTTCATGATCTTGACATGGTTCTTTAGCTAATTCATCCAACTGGGGTTTTAGCTGAAATCCATCGAGATCAAGCAAACACGTACACACAATAAATGGATCTTGTTCGCCGTATCTTCAAAGGTTAAATCTAAAGAACATAACACATGGTATCTTTCTATAGCAAATAATCAAGTTCCAGACCCAAACTGCCATGTACTCTAGGTAACAAACCAAACGCTCCCCTAAAAGTAGCAAATGAAGCTAGATTATATCGCGACTTAATTAAATTATAGCCCATTGCTTAATTTAAATGATCATGTATGTATTCATATTCATTATATTATTGTATGATTTGTATCTGCTAAATTTTATCTATGTTTTCCTAGCTTGTGACACCCTTCAAATGAAATTAAATAATTAAATAAAAAAAAAAATAATGAAGAAGAATTGGTACATATATATAACTCTACAAACATACCATGGTAAGAACAGGATCAGGTTTGCCATACTCGAAAAGGATCCCTACAACAGACCGGCTGCCATCAGCAGCTACATATACCTGATGTAGCTCTGCCGCGTATCTTTGTAATGCACATACAAATATTCAAACAAAACCATTTCATTATGAAAAATATTATATCTAAAATTTCTAATCGCAATAATAATGTCCCAATCCCTCATAATCAAGTCTTGAAATATAAAGGACTGACGAAGAATTTAGCTTACTGGACACCATTAAGGCGGTGCTCTGAAGGAGTATGCCAATGCATCTGCTTCAACTTGTATGTCTCTCCATCGAACATCAAATCTCCTCGACCAGTAAATACAACCTGGATTACATACCGTTCATAGGAATACCTTGTCAAAATTAATGCCCAAACATATTATAGCATGTAACAAGGGCTTTAGAAGGAAATTAACCTCAACTTCAATGCCATCAGTGGACAATGAAGCGTTGTAAATGTGGTAGTTTCTAGTCAGAGGTTGCATGTTTTTGTTGATGACAACGTCGTTGGTGTTGATATCAATAGGGGATTGCCTCTTGCCGGTAGAGCAAGCTGTGTAATTTGGGTGCTTGCTTCCCCATTTTTCTACTTCTGAATAATTATACAGTGGGAGATCCTCTGATTCATGTAACCAAAAAAATATTATAAGGGAGTGTAATCATTTATGCTTTGATCATTTTTTACTTTGTTCGATAAGGTCAATTTCAATAGCTTAAACAGCAGAAACCAAACATTATAATCTCAAATCGATCAAGTGAAAGAGTTTTCTACAACTAAAACAACAAAGACATAATATTAATCATGGTATCGAATGTCCTGATGTATGCAACATTATCCTTAGGCAGTAAGGCCTTAACTGCTTAAAATTATTGGAGAGGTTGTGTAATATACACAAGTAGACGTTAGAGAAATAGAGTACCTGAGGCAAAGGCGCCGATGAACACGAATGAAGCACAAAACAAGAGAAGGGCAGGAAAAGACGAAATCATTGTATTTTCTTGCCCTTTGCTAGCTTATTTCTGAATCACAAACAGAAAAACTCTCCCCCTCTAAATATTTAGTTCTACCTACAGAGTTTACCACACTTAGATTTGTGATACCAAGGAATAAATGGCTAAGCTTTTCTGATTTTCTCTTCCTCTTGTTTTATTTAGCTCATTGCATTTACACTCGATGATGGGAAACTCTGATGGTTATATATAGCAATTCTTCACCATAAATTCCACAAAAAAAAAAAAAAAAAAAAAAAAAACCTATTATTTGATGTAAAAATAAAAATTATGTGGTGCTTAATTAGATATAGCTTGGTGGGCCAAAAAGTCCATTAACAATAGGAAGTTCCTGTAAAATTAATTAGAGATGAGATATGTCATTAACAGGATTGTTGTTTCACAGTTAAAGGAATCTTAATTTTTGTTTCTATAATAGTTATAAATAATGGTAATTGAACTAAAGCGTCTACTTAAGAGCAACGCAACCAAATTTTGATGTCAATGTAATAAAATTAAAGAGTCTACTAAAGAGCAACGTATCTTATCATGTCTGTCCTTTGTCTTGAACTACTCTAGTTTTTTTTGGATGTGAGATGGTGTATAAGAGGCTTTTTAAACACTAGTTAGGCCTATTAAACACTAGTTGTTTGTCTTAATGGTGACAATGTATTTATGTTCGATTCTAATTACACATATGTCGAAACGCTTGATACACCTAAAAACGAAAATATAACAGTTAATTTGGAATGGAGGGAGTAAGTTGAAATGAGCCACACATCTACTATTGGGATGTATGCTCAAATTATGGGTTGACTATTTTACTCATTTCTTTAACCAAGAAATGGATCACAATCACTAGAGTTTAGAAGGCCGACATGAAAAGATTATACGACCCAAAATCAATATATTATTTGGTCCAAAATTAAAGAAAAACAATGTCATAATATAATATAAGCCACCATGAAAGGATGAAATAAAAAGTCCTAGGTAGCAATTTATAAGTCAAACAAATAAATAAAACCTCCCCCATACATATTGGAAGGCATGCATGCATTCCTAACACACTTTGAGTGCACTGTGCACTGTAAGTGGTCACAAAAAAAGAGTTGCACTCTAAACATTAAGCAAGATAATGGTGGTGCCATGCTGTGAAAGGAACAACAATTGTGGTCTTTTCTGTTTGTTTCTTTACATGTAAAAGAAAAGGCAGCGTAATAATTCTACCCCCATATCTTGAGAATATCTTCTTCACCTCGAAGCATCGCGATGATTCGGTTTCTAGAACCATGCGACATGGAATCTGATCCTTTTGGTTCAAGCTATTGCTGCATGCTACAAGCCTACAAGTATACATGATTTCTCATGTGAAGAGCTAACTGAGCATGGTCTTCATCCATTCCAGTACAATATTTTGTGACAGTTATGTTGGATTTGCACAAAAAGGGAATACTAATTTTGGAAGAATAAAAATAAAGAATGAAAAATGAAAAGTAGGAAGTATTACAAAAGACAAAGGGAGAAATAGATTGAAATAGCCGCTGTATTCTAGCCTTCTAAGTTAACATCATAATATTGGATGTTTGGGCAGATATTAATTGTCTACCAAAGATGAACATACATCCCCTTTCATCGAACCATAAAATCATAATATTCTTTAAGTGTGGATCAAGATAAACAATCATGTTGAACTCTTGGGGAAGATCAGCCTGTTATCCCTAGAGTAACTTTTATCTTGCCCTAGTTCAAAGACTGTAACTGCTAAACTTTCTATAAGATTGAAATTCTTCTCTGTTACAGTCCCGTCACCTTTTCATTCTTTTTGTTGATTTTCTTTGAGATTTGGGGAAGGGTTTGAAACATTGTATAGCATTGTCTTAGCCTTCTTAGGATCCTAACTCCTCATCAGATAAAATGATCTGTACTCCTGTAGAACCTGCGACACCTACAAGATTGTCGTTTCACACAAATTATGCCACTGACCCCGTACAGTGAGTGTCGTGCTCGTGCTTGCCTAGAAACACAAGCATCACCTAGGTAATAGTTCGTTCCTTTGAAAGGATAAAGCATATGCGTGCTTTTAAGAGCACATAAACTATACGGAACAATTATACAATATTTTAGAGGTTTCTAGTAATCCTTGTTCACCTAGACAGCAGATGACATGATGATGAACAATCTTTATAATCTCTCTTGATTTGGATGGGATCTCATGCAGCAGGCAGTCAAGTTGGGTTAAAGAGACAGGAAACTCCAAAACAAGTCAATCTACTGTTTGACTGCCTTCATTATTCCAGTAACCAAAAACAGAATAACAGCAGCACTGCCGCGCTGGAGCCTATGACCATCCACTTTTCTTCTATATATACAGGTTGAATAAATGAAGAGACATCCCAAAACAGTGTAGAAGTGTTTTCTTGAGACCCACACTAATCCTAGAACCAAGCACGACTTGGCCTAGTGGAAAGGTTTGTATCTTAACCATGTGGTTATAAAATCAAACCCCACAAGAACACTTTTTGGGGGTAAGAATTTCCTTACTCTTCCCCTCTCCCAAGGCACCTTGCAAGCTAACCCAGCTAGGATTCTAGCCGGTAGAGCCTTCTCCTTAACCACCCAAAAATAAATAAATATTGTCCTAGAAGAAAACCAAATTTACCAATTCACAAGAAGAGGTACAAAATTATTACCATTATTAATGGTCAAAAGTATATAGGGGTAATTAAATGAATAAAAGTTACAATTTGAAAGACATAATGCCACAACTGAGATTTGATGAACATGAATAGAATCTTCCAGTCAATTTATGGACTGACAATGAGGACAATGTTGAGAATATATTTCTGACTAGATTTGTACACATCACACATGACCTTCATGTAGAAAAAGAAACAAAGGTATATCAAGCACATTTAGTTATCTACAAGATGAAGAGAACCTTCATTCGCCTCAGAATATTTGCTACTAAAGAGCATATGTTGCTTTTAGGTAATCTACTATTTCGGCACTTTCGAACATTTGCACTCCGGTATTTGGATCTTCTAAATAAGGCACCTAACAAGATATTATTGAAACATTAACAATAATGTTAGAGCTTACTGCATCATCTAATGCAACATAAGGGACAAGCTGCTTATTATTTCAAAAAGGAATTTACCTGAAAATGACCAACTCTTGCATACAGATCCTGTCTTTTGGGGCTGCCACGAGCGCAGCTGAAAAAAAAACAGTATTAAACCTTGTCATAGTTGAAAATTAGGACATGTAAGCCTTCATCAATGTTTCTAATAAGAAAAGATAAATGTTGATATCTTTTGAATTAGGATTTTCAAAAATTCCATGACTTTCAATATCAAATTTTTTTTTTCTTCATAAATTATGCTCAACGCTTGCTTTCTTTGACGTGGAATATAAAAATTCAGACCTTCAATGTCGGACAAAAGAAGTATTGCTTCACTACATTGTTACTCTGTACATTTGCTAACAGGTAAAAAAAAAAAAAGAAAAATTCAATTTCAACTTAATTACCATCTTACTTTCATCCAATCATGTTCTAAAATTTTGAAGGTATTAATACTTTAGTGTGTACAGTAATAGAAACTGGACAACAATGTCAGGACATCCGGAGAGAAAATTTAGCAACATAGCATGGATGGAGTATGTTAAATTAGACAGATACTTATTCAACATTAGTGTTGTGCAAAAAGAAAACATTGCAACTTCGATCAATACAATATGAACAAACAAATAAGCTATATAGAAACTTTCCACACAGTACCTGCGTTGAATGTGTGGCAACTCCAATTCCACAAGCACCTCACGAGCAACTTTACAGAAAGGAGAACCCTGAAGTAATAGACATGGTATTAAACTCCATAAAAATTGATGTTTAAATATAGGCAATACAAGAAGTATAATTTATCTTCCTATTCCCTTTCCCTCCCCTCAACTCCCCCAAAAAAAAAAACCAAAAAACAAAAAAAAAAACAAAGATAGTATTAAAGTTGACAAGTAAAACCTCATATGCCCACAATACAAGTGGCTTAGGTGGCATTTTTGCTGGAGTATAAGATGATCCCTGGAAATAGGAAAGGCAGAAGAACAAATGTCAGTTACTGGTGTCAGCTACCAAAAGAAATTTTGCAATCAGAAAATGTTTTGCCAAGTGCAACTTACTCTACCCATGCGCCCAATCATCGCAAATCCTTCAGTTAAGGTCTAAATAAGTCAAAAAAGTTGAATTAGTCGTTTATTAGTGTTTCAATAATTACATTTAAAGCAATTGAGATACTAACCGTAAGTAGGCCTAGCGACAACAAAAGAGGGACTTGACCATTACCTGCATAAAGGACCTCAAACTCATAAAAACGTACAGGACCTCCAGAGAAGTATAGATAAGTTGCAATAAATTTTAGATTGCAAATTCACAGAGGAGATTATTTATCTAGGAAATTCAGGATGTTTGACATTATCTAAAGTGCAATTGACTTATTTTACTAAGATGTGGCTGCAAGCCTGAAACTTGTTTGTATCACATTTTTTTTTTTTTTTTTCTATTAACCAGACAATAGCAACTTCAATAGATTAGAAATTTTGGGATATATATAATAACTAAAAGGGAGATAAATAATAAATAATAACTAGGAGGTAAGGATGAAAAAAGTAGTATTTAGATTAACATTTACCAAATAACAATTGCAAGCTAGGAGTTTTCACTGGTGGCAAAGTAGTAATTAATAAAATTTACTTCGTATAAAGACTGGGGGAGAATTGCTTCTCTAATAAGAAAATTAAATATCAACGTTTAAGCAGATAGACCTTTTGTTTGAGGGGTAACTAAAAAAGGAGACCAAGGGTTGGTAGTCTATATCCATAATTCACTCCAACGTTCAAGAGCTTTCCTTACTTTGTAAAACTTTTTAGTAAAAAACACTAATCTCTTCATAGAAAAGAGTTTGGAAACTCTGGAACCAACATAAGAAAAAACCTGGAGTCATTAAGATAGTAGTACGTCTGTCCTGCACATAAGCATACTATATATAACTGTTGTTCAATAGAAGACAAGTATAACCTCAACATTATCAAAACGGAAGTTGTCCATGGCAGGATAGAGGTCATGTATATGTAATCTTATTTGATATGACAAATAGATTGCTTCTTATTGCCTTGTAATCAGAACTCAATAGCCATATGCTACTTCACAAAAGTGCATTTTATGAGCTATTATGATGAGTAAATTATTTATTGGATATCTACTATTTCTTTCTTGTGTTCCAAATCAAAGGCTAAGTTGAAAAAAAAAAAAAAAAAAGAAAAGAAAAGAAAGAAAAAAGAAAAAAGGTTCTTCGTTTTTTCAGGAGAACACTGCATATATCAAAGGCTTTTAGGAATGAAAAGACTGAATAGCATGATGCATGTGACTTTTCAATAAATGGCTATAAACTGATTGAATTACTGGAAATATAGAAAATCTAAGAGCAGGACTAAAGCTTTGTTCTCTTCACCTTAATCTTAGCTTTGTTCTCTTCACCTTAGTCTTATTACTTTATATTTAATCATGTCAAAATTCTAGACAAGACTAGGAAAAAAAAAAAGAGATCAAATTCACACTAGATAAGACCACACTTTACAAAAATCAGATCAAAACACCTTTATAAAGCTTCATAGCATCAATGGTCATCTACATATAGTTTTACATCCATCACCACATAGGGGCTCTTCTATATATGGATAATAATTAAATCTTAAGAAATTAAAGTAAAAATACAAATCAGTAGAATTGACTTTCAGCAAATTTTAAGCTAACTCTGCTAATTATTACCTAATTATCATCCCATAAATCCCTTAATTCACTGTTGCTCAGGTTGTTTATTAAATCATTGCAAAAAGTTTGATAGAAAGGTTTTCAAAAAATTCTCAAGGTTGCTTCAATATGGTAACTTGAAACGCTCTTGGTTTCCTAGCACAAAAAAAAACACTAATATATTACACAAAACACCAAAACAATCGAAAATAAAACAAGAAAGCATAATGGCTTAAGACTTTAAGAGTGTAATTTGAACTAAATGTTACCTAATACCTTAACCAATTCTTCAGCTATCACCTGACATGAATATCCACATAATTTTACACATACTATCAAAAAATAAAAAAATAAAAAAGGAAGACAAAATCGTCATTGGCCAAACAAGCAGAGATTTGAGCCAAATTATTTTCTTATGTTAATCTTAGTTATATTAATTTTCCTTCAACAGATTAACTACAGACCTATTCTTCTATGAGTAAATGTGTAGGTTCATATCATTTAAGGAAGATAAAGCATTTTGGTTAAAATACAAGTGCATCCCCAGCTTACCACTTCTCAAACACGAAGAACCCCTGATAACCAATATGTACAGCTCAATTGGAAAGCAAAGCAAGAAAGGGCAGGAAGAGCCGATGTAAAAAAGTTAAATGACCAAACTTTAAGGGTCACGAATAAAGAAAACAATGTAGAGCCATATGTAAGAGAAGGAATGGCAGAATTAATCAATGGGCTTGGCATGCAATCAAGGCTAATGAAATCAAGAAACTCCGTTAAATAATGAGGAGAAGGTGACAAACCATATTTGTTGACCAAATACTTAATAATATCATCTGATTCATACATAGACACTCCAGTGTTAGGATCCACCTGCAATCACATAATCAGTGACTGGTTTTAATTTCATTTATTCAAACATGTGTAAAAAAGAAATCTTAACATAATATCAAGGAGAGGAGAGGTAAACCAGTCCCAAAACCAGACACTAAGAGACTGGATCTATAGGCCAGATTCTAAGGAATGAGAAGTTGTACGTATAATACTAAACCAAACACTTGGGCCAACCTATAAAGTTGGTGGTTCTGGAAAGACTTGTCATCAAGACAAATGCACATAATTGTAATGAACCGACCACATTACAAGTAGTCTAATACTATTCTGTAAATAGTCATCAGATTTCGTATAAATAGAGAGAGAGCTGCCACTTGTGCATATGAGACAAAAGCTCATTCTAGAATCATCCTAGGGGTTGAAACCGTGTACATATATAGAGAGAGATGAGAAAGGATTAGGCAGGCATTTTGTGAGTAGAATCATTTTGGAGAACTGTGACCTAAAGTCACTACCTTGGAGTGGTACTAGGAGAGTGGTAGCCTCAAGCTGTCGGTCACTAACTTGGAGAGTGGATGACCATATGCTCATATAGATTATATAAGTTTAAAGGAAGTAAAATCATACATCGCATCCTTATGCTTATGCAAATTATATAGCAGTAGGCCAATAACATATTAAATACTACCGAATGACCTCATAGACATGATGTATGTTCTAGATAAAGTCAGAAAACAATAGTCTGAAAATGGACAAAGCCCGTTAAGTGGTGAAGTGGCCCCTTCCCACCACCCAACATCCACCACTGCAACAAAAGCCTCCACCATCACCTCCACAACCAGCCACCACCAACAGCAATAGGCCCCTATCCAACAGCCACCATTGACACTAACATCCCCATTGCACTCCCATCTCCTCCACCACCACTTCCTATAACAGCCACCATCATCTTATTCATTCTTGTCTCTGACAAAAATACAATGTCTCATATTTGTGTCTTTGACGGTCGAATTTGGCATAAATTTCAAATATATAACCATTGTGGCCAGATTAGACCACCATATACTCTCTATCATTCAGCTCTTATGGTGATTTGTTTTCTTTCCCTTTCTTGGTCGGATAATGGTAATTTGTTATCTTTCCCTTTCATGGTTGGATTAAAAGGTTTTCTGATGGCTAGTTCTCATGGAGGGGCTTGTGGAACTATTTAGTGGTCGACTCTGGGTTCGGTAGTTATGGTGAAGCCATGGTGATAAAAGTGTTCTTAAGGTGGGTTTTTTTTGGAAATCTCAAAATTTTATCTGATACATACTATAAGATTACTTCACCACATAGAAAATGCAAAAACAAAGGGTTTCTAGGCTAAAATTCTCAAATACTGCAGAGGACTGTGTCCCTATCTTTTTGGGGGAGTTCAGTTTCTAAGGGTGCAAAAATTATTATACTGTATCTCTTCCATTTACATGACCTAAAATTAAATCTGATTACGAACAAAACAATTGAACTTTGCCAGAGTTGCCACATTAATGGTGAAATCACACAAGTGGGAAAGGATCTGTACAGCAAAAAATAGTTTTCAGTCAGAATAATTTGACATAAGATTGATGGGTATGTTGTCATACCATGTAAGGAAACATCTTCTTTCCACCCATCTGAACTGCTTTCGGACGGAAGTTTGGCCCATTTCTAGGGCAAGGATAGTACAAAACATCAAGATCTAACACTGCTACAATTTCCCTGACCTGTTTACACATTAGGAGATCAGCTATATGGAGTTATGGACAATCCCAGGAAAGGTATGCAAATTACATTCTGGAGAAAATTATCATCAGTCAAGCACCATATATATTGTGATAATGTGAATGAAATAATGAATCATCAGTACCTTTCGGCAGAAGGGACAACTGATGTACTCAGTGTGTTGCAGGCAACATATGGTGATGCCAAAGGAGCAAAGTAATTAGTTAAAATGCCAATAAGCTGTAAAAGGCTATGCTAAAGATGAAGATGCCACAAGCTGCACAATGCTCTTCAAACACCAATGCTCAGAGATGGGATGAAATGCAGTTCAGTTTCAATACCTTTCAAACTCATATATCTCAATAGGGTTTTCAGGACGTGGTCCTAATTTTGATCTCTCCTTCAACTTGAAACCTTAATCAAATAAAATTGAAGAAGAACAAGCAGTATATATGTGAGTCACACATTAAATTTCAAAATATAAAGTAAAAACAATCATTTCATCCAGAAAGTGACTATTACAAAGAGTGGGGAGCAAAATTATTACATAAAAATTATATAAAAAAACAGTTTAACATCTTCAGCAGACAAAGTTACACAAATACATTTATACACACATCACTTTCTTAACCAATCTACATTATAAGAATCTAAAGCCCCTATGTGGAAAGACAAATGTACACAAAAACAAGAGCATCAGATATAGTTCATATTCTTTCCAAAATTACCAAGAGGAATTTAAGAAAATGTGAAACTAATTTATTCACAAGAAGAGTTCTGAATTCTAACCAATCCAAGCAAATGAGAAGCTAACTTATTAAGTGACTTGATTTTTACATTTTGAACACAACAAAATTTTAACGGAGAAACTTGCTAACAGGTTGGTCTATGCAAGGCTGATAGTAAAGATATTGACCCAGGAAAAAGAACAAAAAGCCCAAGCTAGCAAGCAACTGATGTGCTGCTTAAAAATAGTTGTTCTAATCCTTAGCTTTCAAGAAACTCAACCAAATCATTATCTTGCACTAAAATCCGGGACTTTAAATTTGTTTTTGCAAAAAATTATCTCATTGAACTATAGAACAGGTTGAGATAATTGAAAAAATCTGCAAACATCCTTGCGTTTTCCTTAATAGAGCTTCTTTGTTTCAAAATATCAATACTTTTGTATAAATATATTCTAGTGGAAAACTTATAGAACATTCAAGAACCCCCAACCTCCAAAGAGAGGAACACACATCCAAGGACATTGAGAAGGGAGAACGGCCTCATAAAGTCTTATGGAAAGCAAACCTTATACAATGAGGAAGTTGAGCAAACATATTACCAGCAATTTCCAGAGCATATTGGTCAGATGGGATTTCATCCTTTGAAACAAGGGAAACAGAATACCTGTTAATGAGTGATAAAAGTAAATCATATATTGAAAACACTGTACAAGCCAAGGTCAGTTATTCTGATCAAGCAATCAGCCATTCTATTTGACAAGGGATAAGTCAAAATTAAGTTTATTGCAGCATACATTTGAAAAATAGATAGCTGTAGGCACAAAGTAAAGGACCTAAATTATATAAACATCAAACTGCACTCCCTGGCAACAAGCAGAAAAAAAATTCAAGAGGTATATGAGAAGGCACCTAATTTAGATAGATGCGAACCGGATGATTACATTGGGTAAATAGTTCATCAGGTTCCCAGTTCAAGTTTCCTGTACTTTACCACTGATATAAAGGAAGCCTTGGTTACTCTGCAGCTCATATTGTCCAATATTTGGCCATTTGATAGTAGATTGATGTCAAGACACATAATGCAACAAGCAGTTTCACGCTAGCATTGAGTCACTGACAAACTAGTTTTACAGGGAAACATACTTCCTCCAAGAAGAAATGCCCTCTGCTTTCCTTTCCTTTTTGAGATGTTTTAGAAGGAAGGTCCCAAGTCCAACCTCCAAAACAAATTTCTCTCTATGCAATAGCTGTGCTACTTCAAAACGTAATTTTAGTGGTTTATGATTACTATCTCAATCTTTGTGAGAATTCAACTAGGATAAACAATGTGAAAAAGAAGAGCACATATATCAGAATGACAAGTGTGCATGAGAGAACGGAAAAGGTAAAAGACAGAGAAGCTAGATTCGCAGACAAGTAGAAAAGAGAAAAAGATGGTTTGTTAGGTGGTTAGCTCCCAGCTATGGTACTAAACTAACTCCAAATCGGCATCACAAGAAGTCAAAGCAAGTTTAGTTGAACGTCGAAGAGTTATAATTGTTACTAAACATGGAGTATCAGACATTGTTTGTTGGACAGTATTAGAATTTCAAATTCTACTATCTACCACAAACTGGACATACAATGACACAAAATCTTCAATTTTGCAATTCCTATATTTTTATCAACCCTTAAATAAATATACCGCAGGAACTTTTATCCAATGCATGATTGCATGTATCATCAAATAATTCATTCAAATACAAAATAAACTTCAGGGACTTATCCTATGCATGACTGCATGTATTATCTAATAATCCATCCAAAATACAAAATTGCAAAAATCCCAAATAACATCCATGCAATTAACAAAACTCATAGAACACAATCAATTAAGTGATTAACAAATATCATCGTCTAATTAATCACCATAATCATCTGATTACCTCAGAAATTACAAATAAACATAATTAAACAGTAATTAAGAAAAAAATTAGGGTTTACCCATCAGCAAAAACACCGGTACCCAATCGGAAGATGAGAGAGAGAGAAGCGCCAAGAATATCGAGAGTCCTATCCGGTCTAATACCGAACCGCTTCGGCTCCGGCGGCTTAAAATTCGGCGGCGGCGAAAAATTAGGGTTCGATGTCGAAACTCCGGCATTTAAACCACCTTGAGAGCTTGAATCTACTGTCGATTCTGAGATTTCCGTGGAAGCCCTAATTCGAAATGAATTTATCGGCATTTTCCGGCCGGAATTTGGCCGGAAAATTGAAATTGGAGTGAAATTCAAAGCTCCGGGCATGATTTTCCGGTGAAGTTCCCGGAGATATAATTAAATAAAATGAAAGAAGTGATGGATTTTTTGTGAAGAAATAAGTACAGTAGTTTTAGTTCACAAGTGTGGGTAGATTTTTTTTGGTGGCAAATACGAATACACGTACTCTCGTACAAGTGTTTAAAATTGGCGGGTTAGTTTACTCTCGGAACATGGACTTGTTTATGGAGTAATTATGTATGGATTTCTTTTGTATCATAACAATTGCAACCGTTAGATTTTATCATTTTCTAAAATGGATATGGAATTTGAATATGAGACCAAAGGTTGTAACTATGGGATTTGAACATATGACCAACGACGTTTTCTCTTGGCACAGACTTTTTTTGATAGCTTATAAGGATCGATTGAATTGGATTATGTACCAACCACAAGTGATAATGAATTTATCTATACTCCATTTATTAATTTTGTTTCCTTTAGGTTTAAAATAAACATATAACTATCCAAAGTCATTCTTGCAATAGAAAATGAGTATATTCATTCTTAACAGGACCGTCTTGGAAGATTTTGGGGCCCTATTCTAAAATAAAATTTGGGGCTCTCTATATTTAATTATAAAACTTATACAAACTCAAAAGTTTACAACCAGAATTTAGATAAACAATATTTATTTCAATATGCTACTCTCTTTGTTGTAGCAATAGAATAATCAAAGTAATCAAACTTTGCCCAAAATTAAGTAAAATAAAATTAAATATAAGAATTGTCTTACCTTACTTTGGATTTCAAAGTAAATCGGCAACCGCAAGACCAATCGATACTATGATGGTGAATTATGAACTCTAGAACTTAAAATTGAAGGTAATTATGTAGTTTACCCAATTATTGCAATTGAACCACTGTACTGTACATATGAGGAATTTAGGTTTTTTTTTTTTTAAAAAAAAAAAAAGTAGAATTGGGATGAAATAAAAAGGGGAGTATTTAAGTGTGACGAATGATTATACATTACAATGAAATTGAAAACTTAGTGTTCATAGTAATGTAGATTCATCTAAACATGGAGAAAATATTTTAAATTTCCATATATAATTGACAAAATTACATGGAAAAGAAGAGAAAAAATAGAATTAATTGATTGAATCTGACAAAAATAAGAAAAAAAAATGTCAAGTTTAAAGGAGAAGATAAAAAAAAAAAAAGAGAATTAAGGGAATAAGGGGTTGAATTGGGATGGAAAACTGACATGGGAATCAGAGAACTGTAGACGTGATTTTAGGAATCATTAAAATAAAATAGGAGAGAGAAGAAGTAATAAGCAAAAAATTAATCCAGTAACTAAAAAATCCAAACTTAAAAATAAAAATAAAAAAAATTAAGACAAGGGCTACTAATATGTTTGGGCCTGTTTTCAAAAAAAAAAATAAAAAATATGTTTGGGCCTCAATTTTTGGGGGCCCAGTGCTTCAGCACGGGTTGCACACCCTTAGCTACAGCCATGATATTTAAGGAAAAATTGTCTGGAATTACTAGCTTAATAGGTCAATTTGTGAACAACTATTCCCTAAAAAGTTATTTAAAAAACTACCCCTAAAATTTAAAAAGTTTGGGTAGCACTAGCCTTTTTCATTTTTCGGCAACTAATTCCAGCAAGTGGGCCCCATATGTTATTTTTCCTCAAAAAATTTGGTTTTTGGATTGAGTCTTTGCAAAGAAGAGAATGGTTGGTTAATATATAGGAGGGCGAGGATGTTTTTTTTTGGAGAGAAAATAACAAACGGGCCCCACTCGCCGGAATTAGTTGTTGAAAAATGAAAAAGGGTAGTGCTACTCAAACTTTTTAAATTTTAGGGGTAGTTTTTTTATAAAACTTTTTAGCGAGTAGTTGTTCACAAATTGACATGTTAAGTGAGTAGTTCCTGACAATTTTTCCTATATTTAAACTTGCATGTATTAAATGAAAAGAAATCTCTTTAACATTTTACCATTTATCAGTGTTCTTATGAACCAAATCACGAACCTATATGGGTTCAATTTTACTCTTTTAATCTATATAATACAAGATATTCTTTTAAAGGTTCATATACTTATAAGGATCTTGCTAACAAGTGTCACGGGGCGTTAGATAAGGGATTAATATGTTACTTAGAATAGTATTAAGTTCGGAATGCATGATAAAATCACGCGTCGATTGGTGTAATTAATGTTAATTTCACTATAATATTTCCACAGTTAGCTCTCTTATCTAACGTCCCAGCTCAGGGGTGCTCGTTAGCTTTTGCCTACTTATAATTGAATTGTAACAAAATTCTAGTAATTAATATGTTAGTATTTTATTTTATTGAAGGGAAATTAATATGTTAATATAAAACGCACTTTATAAAAGAGTATATAAAAAAAATTCACCATTACTCATTAAACTCACTTTGTAAAATTTTGTGTAAAATGAATGTTATGATTTGTAAACAAGAGTGATATACTAATTTATAATTTTATAAAGGGTAATGATATATGTAGCTCTTAGGGCTATATATATGCATTAAATATACTTCCTCAAATGGAAGTAAGTTGGGAATTCATGATAAAATCACGCACAAATCGGTGTAATTAATGTTGATTTATACTAAGATTTCCCTTTTTAGCTTCTTATACATAGTCCTTAGGCTATGTTTATCATTTTCCTTTTATAAATGTGTTCTTTTCACCTAGTTAGACCTAAACTTATCTGAACTGAACTTATCTGAACTTATTAAACTTATTAGACCTTAATGAACTTATTAAACTTTTTTTTTTTTTTTGAAGACAGATCTTATTAAACTTATTGGAACTTATTAAACCTTGTTGAGCTTATTAGAACTTATTGGACCTTATTAATCGAAACTTATTAAACCTTATTATAATTAGACCTTATTAATATTAGATTTGATTAGAACTTATTGGAACTTATTAGACCTTATTTAACTTATTGGAACTTATTAGACCTTATTCAACTTATTGGAATAGAACTTATTAAATCTTATTGAACTTATTAGACCTTATTGAACTTAATTATTAAACCTTATTAAATTTATTGGACCTTATTGTAACTTATTTGAACTTGTCTGAACTGATGTGAACTTATTAGACCTAAAACTTATTTTTATAAGGTGAATAGTTTAAGCCCATCTATTCTGATCCCAATATAACTTGCTCATTTGATGATCTTCTTCCACATTTCCCAATAAATTTATATGCATGCCTAAGAGGTTTAACTAACGAGCAGTATCCAATTAAAATTCTTGTGTTAGATCATTAAATAAAAACATTTTCAATTAATAAAAGGCAAATCTTTAAAAAAAAACAACGGAAAACGCCATCTTTAATGTTGAAATTCGAAGCAGCTTTAATGGAAGATATAGATCTCAATGCTTCAATGGAGACAACCCCAACAACTATTTTCGAAGTCAAAGTAAACGAAAACCCTAAGAACAAATGGATAAATAAAGGACATGGTTAACCCTAAAGGGTATAGTAGGGGTTTCGTCCCCCTCCATTGATTTCCCCATTGAAGCAGCTCGTTCCTTTTATTGAAGCTTCGTTTTCTTGAGCTTCATATAATTGACAAAAATATCCTTACTTTTTTGTAGGAAAAATTATGTTGATAACCCTAGGATAAACACACCAAAAGTTTATCCTATTAATTTAACGTGTATTTTCTCTTAACTAACAGTTTTGCGGTGTACTGGCCAATATCTATTAGTAGCTGATTTTTCCTCCTCAAATTAAAGCATGAATCATGAGATTAACTACTAGTGGATATATCATTACTTCATTAGTGGATATATTCATTATGCATCTTTTACATAAGCACATCCATCACGCTGACATGTATTATAACCTAAATTAATTGCGGCTCCATTTCTAACAAAAAAAACTAAGGGTTTATTAAGTAATTGTATATTACATGGAAAATAACCCTCAATTGCACTTCTTATTTAAGTCTTTCACTCTTTCTTCATGTGTCAAAGGATCCACAGTATACAAAATATTAAAATATGAAATTAAAGTATATATATACGTAGTATTAAAGTATGAAAGTATATATGGTTTTTATATAATTTGAACTTATGACCATCAATAAATAACTTAAAAGGAGAATCAAGGTTGACTTAGTTAGTTAGAGACCCTCATTCCATACCTGAAGTAACTAACTTAAAAGTCTTACTATCTTAGCCATATTCATGCTTTCTTACTTAATTTTACTCAAAACATATCTCCTCGCAACTTTGATTATATATGATCATTTTGCTTTTTTTTATTTTTTATTTATTTTTTCCCCTCAGTTTAATCGGGGACATCACTCGAATCACACACTAGTCATTTAGTTGGTTATTCATCAAAACTTTATTTTCAGCCATAGTTTTATTATAGCATTCCTAATAAATGCACATTCTCAACATAAGTTCGGCCACCCAATGAATAATTTTCAACTCCACCAGCATTGCACTATAATATGTTAAGCAAAGGCCAATGGGGTAGACTTTGAGAAAACAACAGAATTCACATACGCAAAAATGCTGAGACTTTTACACCATCAGTCTATCACCAAGCACTAATTGAGACAACAGCCAAGACTCGAGCACCTAATTCAAACCCAATTATGCCATTATTTAGTGGTATCCAAGAAAATAATTAGGAGACATAATTAAGGTAAATACAGAATAAATTCAGCCATCAAACAATACGAATTCCATAACACAAATTTCAAATAGTAAAGCAATCAAGTAGCAAGTTCCACTAACTGAATTGAAAGCCACAATTGGACGGTAAAAAAGTGCAGCTAGTAATTTCCATCTATCCTATGACGTATATTTTTCTTCACTCAGTAGTTCCAATAAACTCCACATTTTCTACTTTATCCCAAGTATGATTACAATAAGAATGCTTTCTTCATATAATTTATTTGCAAATTGAATTAGGTAACTTTTATTTTTTAAAAAAAACTTATTTAACTTTAAATAAGTGAAAATAATGTGACTAGAAGTCTAGAATAGGGCCAAATCTTTACAAATTACATTTTAAATAGTTTTAATTAAAAATTAAAAATTAAAAAATAAAAAATAAAATATAAAATTATAGTATCCTTATTGTTTTGGTGTTTTTGGAGTTTGTAAATTATTAAATACGAAAAAACATTTAAGTTATCGAAAAAAGAAAGATATAACTTAAAACAAAAGATTTAGATTACTCTGGCTTTTAAAGCTTGATTAACAGCCCTCTGTTTATATGAAAGATCAGCTATGCTTTTCAAGCTTTTACCGACCAAGATCAAAGCAAAGAGTTAATTCTTTATCTATATCTTCAAGCATGCGTTCTTAATCCAATGAACTTCATTTCCTACAATAAAAAAGATAGTCAATTTTACAATACAATAGTCAAGCAAATCAGGCTGTATACAACCGCCCACTATCCAATTAACCTTAGTGGTTCTAGAAAAAACAAATTATAAAAGATAAAGTAGCTAATCATAACAAATGAATATGGCATACAGTGATAAAATTATCTCCAACTTGCTACGCAATGATAAAATTATCTCCAACTTGCTACGCAATGATAAAATCACTACTTGAGAATTACCAACTTCATTTAAGGGATTACTGTAAGACATATATTAAAATCATTCAACGTGTTACTACGAATATGTACTCCCTCTACCCCAATTTGATTATCACGTTTGATTTTCATACTTTACAACGGCTCAACACACAAATTTTCTCATCATCATAGTTAAAAAATTTCAAGTACGAATTAAAAAAGAATAGACACATCAAAACGACTCTAATATCACAAATATACCTATGCATTTATATATTAGTGAACGGTTAAAGTTATTATATGAATAGTACAAAAGCTAGTGTAGCGGTTAAATTGGGATGGAGGGAGTACGTCACCATAACCAATTAGCCGTGTGCTACCACTACAACAATTTTCTACCAAGGATTGGATTGTCTTGCCTTACTCCTACCTTGCTAACCAGCCAAAAGAAGTAAAAACAGAGTTTTATTATGTTGTTTAAGTCACTTTCAAGATAATGACAATAGAGCACATTGTTGCACAACTTATAAATTTAGTGTTTTTTAATGGGATAATCCTGTCTCAACTCTCAATCAAGTCACAATCACTTCACAAAAAGTGAACAATAAACAAAGTTTTTAGTCCAACTCAAAATCAACCAAATCAAGAAGTGGGGTCATAGAAATCAGACATAAAGCTCTTAGCCACTGGCCTTTAAATTTGTAAATTCCATAACATAATCCTTTGATAGTTCACTGAAAATAGTTCTCATTCTCATATCAATCTCTAAAATATCCATACTTAAAAGCCATTCAGTCATGGGGAATTGCTTAAGATCACAAGGAAAACTAGTACAGGTTGCGAAACCCGATGGTAAGATACTCGAATACAAAGCATCCATGAGAGTAATCGACGTGCTGTCAGAATTCCAGGGACATGGACTGTCAGATAATCTTCCAGTCCTGCAATATATGAAGCCGAATATCGAATTGATGGCAGGTCACCTATACTATCTTATACCTCTTCCAGTTCAATCTCCAAAGGTTAAAAAGAAGGTAAGTTTTGCTGAACCAGAAAAAGTGGAAGAAAGTAAGAGCAAAGACACAAGTTTAACCATAAAGTTGGTTATCAGCAAGCAAGAGCTGAAGGAGATGCTAGAAAAAGGAGCTGTCTCACTGGATGAACTAGTTTCAAAGCCACAGAATGATAGGTGTCGGACTGAGAAGCTCGATGAGCAGAGCTATGGAAGCAAGACATGGATGCCTTCTTTAAAAAGCATACATGAAGTAGACTAATACAAACTGTTTCCATATATTTTGTTTCAACACCATACAATCTAACATATCAATACAAAACATTCTGTTAGCTAGTATTCTTACTCTCAAGTGTTGCTCTTTTGTCTTTTTTGTTGATTGTCCAAACATTTATTAGCTACATGCCTACAGCATCCAATACAATCATCTACGTTGCATGAAAACAGATACAGGAGACTGGGGAAGATTAATGATTTCCATACAGCACGTAAACACAAAAACTAAACAATAAATAATTTTTTTTGTTTGCACATCTAATTTTTTTTTTTTTAAACTGTAACTAAACAAAATAATTAAAAGGGTAATAAAAACTAGTTTAGTTTACTCTTAGGATATTAAAAAAAATAAAATAAAATAAATAAATAAATAAAATTGTGATCCATTGTTGAGGGGAAAAACTTGCAGGAAATTGAAAAGTTAAGATTCTTAGCTTCAAAAACAGAACACGTGACCTTCACACAAGTTTCTTATTGTGTCAAGGCAGGTCATGTAACTAGTAACACTAACACAGATTTAACAAAACTAGTACAAATAAAGCTGCAGTTCAGAGCTTCAGACCTGTTATGGAGGCAATAGTGTACTTGAAGAAGAAGTTGTCTGCGTTGACCATAGATCTTCATTAAGCAAGTCTAGTTCAGGCACAGAAAATCAAAGTTAAAAGTGAAAAGAGAATGTCATAACTCGGGTAGGGTGATGTATGTAAAAATACTCCTAATTGGTCCGGCTATGTTGGTGCTAGAGGGCATGGCTGTCAACATCTCCAGGACAGACTAACCTTCTAATCAACTCTTCTTATCTTCTTTTTATATTCCTTAATCTCTAATTCTCTTATCCATGATAACCTCTTGCTTTGATTATTACTTCAGCACCTACCTGTTCCTCTCAAACTTAACTTTACCAACTAGATTTTACGAAATGTTTGAAAAGTCGGGTTTAACCTAGCGAATAACAAGCTTATCAGGACTAGGAGGACAATCTATAATCAATAGCACAAATAAATCTAGTCTAGCCTTAACCAGCTTACACATTCTAAAGATCCGAAACAAAATTAATCCGACTCTTTGAGGAAAGATCATGTACATCTACACTACCCACAAATCATGCGAATAATGAAATCCACTATAGATGGTGGTAATTGTTGATGCATAGATCCCAAAGGAGAGAGTGTATAAACCATATGATCCCAACTCGATGCAATGCATTTTTACAAGATCATTCCAGTTATTATATTAAGGAGAAATGTCAGTTAAAAAGAATTACTATTATTTATATGTTCAATTCTAGGTAAGAACTCTGCAGTTTATGCAGAAAATCCAAGAAAGAATCACCTACTGATCTCTTTTCAAAGGCTTTAATCTCTTCGACAACAGAAATAAATGAATAACACCATAACATAACACACATGAAACAAGTACTTCTCATCATATGCAATCTACATCCTTGCAAAGAGGCAAATTGCAGTATTTCACCATACCCTTGGCCTGGAAAAGTATCAACTAACACGATACTTCAAAAGAAGCAAGTACAGTTAAGTCAAAGGTTTGATCAAGTCCATTACAATCAAAGACAAAAAAACAAAAGGTCTCTCTAGCAATGGCATGTTCAACTCCTGCGAAAATGGATGGTTAATATGTTTAAGTTACAACAGATACTACTTTCATAGTCAAAAAATAGATATCACTACCAGCACCATGATATATTGGTGGTTGACCAGGCAAATTTACTAGGTAGAACTATGATTCCCACCACACTCCTCATAATAGCAACCTCAGAAAAAATTGGTTAAAGTAGTAGTTGCTTCTTACATATTGCATGATAATCATTTTAACTTGGGGCCTTGAAGTAATACAGGGGTTTGACATGTTCAAATACTGATCATCACATATAGGCAACTAGTTTCTCTCTTTTATTTCTCCTGAATTTTCTTTTCTATCTTACAAATCATTCACCTTTTGATTCCACATCATCTTGAGTTTTATATTCATTCAATACTCCATAATTAAACCCACTACTAGATTCAATAAATTAATACCATGACATTTAACATGATTATAATTTTCTGCATTGAATAGTAAATATAGAATGGTTCTTAAATTAAACTGAAATGACAAAAATGTGATAAGATGGAAAGATTATTAAAAAATGCAAAAAAAAAGAAAAAGAAAAAAGTGGAACATCTTTCAACCCCATTGGCACCAAAAGAATTATGCTTATCTGCCAGCAATGAAAGAAAAGAAGACCGGCAAAGAAATGAGAAAGCAAACCCAAACAATGGTGAACATGAACCTAAAGTAATCTGCAACTATAAGCAAATATAGTGCTTGTTTGGTTTATGTAATGTAAACATGGAAACAAAACTAATTAAGGAAACAAAAATAATTGAAGATCCCATAAAATCACTTCCTAGGAAGTTATAGTTCCCCCTAGAATGAAGTCAAACTTCTTGCAGGGTGTTTTACTTCCCATGATTAACCAAACAACTTTTATCATTAGAATGAAATCATATTGAAAAAATCAACTTTCTATGAAGTACTATGTTCAAGCAAAAGATCATGAACATAGGAGCCTTTGGAAGTAATACTTCCTAAGAAGTTGATTTTCCTAAGTAGTTCCAATTCCTAGGAAGGGTAAAAAGTTGTTTGATCAATCATGAGAAATACTACTTCCCACATAAAAAGTTCAACTTGGCAAGAGGTAAGCAATTTCTCCCATTTAATGAAAAGTAATACTAACTCATAATATTTTCGTCAACTAAGCTACTCCATAATTTCCACTTTCCAAGGGTGTTTTATTTTATTTATTTTAATTTTTTTTTTTTTTTTTTTTTTTTTTTGTCGGCCAAGAAAGTACTTGCAATCATCAGGAAGCCTCAATCCTATCAAAGTGCTTAAGAGTAGGGGACTGATGTTTTTAATTCAAAAAAGAGGAGAAATTTTCCAAAGAAACCATTTTTTTTTATCTGAATCATAGTCTGTGGTATTCAAAACATCTGTTACTGCAAACCTTAAAGAGTAGGGAATTGAATTCAAACTGTAATTGATATGAAATTGAAAGGACCGGATTAAGCAGAAGCTGAACAAACATATCTGAAACAGGTGCTAACCTTCAGAGTGCTTTTCTGAAACGACAGAAGAAACTGACGGTAAACTTTGGGAGCAAACAATAATTGAAATGGCCTTCTGCATGGTAAACATATTAGGAATCACACATCTAATTGTTCTCTTTGCATTTCAAGCAAACTCGGCATATTGCGGCTCAAATATAATCCTACAACTTTAGTAAAAACACACCTACACAACCACTCCACAATGTAACTATGACCCAAGTCACAAGAGCCACCTCTAAGTACGACAGATAACTAGCACCAGATAATGCCCAAAATTTATTGCAAAGCCCGAAATTATATTTCAAATGATATTCACATCGTTTGAAAGAGTTTAACACTCACAAGATGGTACACTTTTTTTTCCAAGGTGATAGGGTAATAGTTGTAAATTGACAACAGACAGGAAAAACTGAAAAAGAAAAATATATAAATAAATTATATTACAAGATAATTGTATATATACACATTCAAAGGATCTAAGCACACTCTTACATCATTTTGTTCTTCATCAAGTCATTGACTATAATCTGGTGCTGCTCCATTCAAGGAATCCGTATGAGCTGTTAAGAACTAGTGTTCCTCCTTTCAACTTCTAGAGAAATTTCATTACGGCGAGTAAATGGAAGTGTGAATGGTGGGTTATACTGCAAAAATAAAACCTTGTTAAATTCAAAGCAACACTTGGAAAAACTCTGCTTATGAAAAAATGAATATTTTTGCCCCAACATTCTACCTCTACTTTATTCACTTGATTAGAAATAGAATGTATTACCTATCTGAGAAGAAAGTAGGGGTCAAAAATTTAATAATTCTACCAAATCACTTTCAGAAACCCTATGGTATTACCTGTGCAACTTCTACTTCAGCTCCCACTTTTACTTTAAACTCCAAGTCATTCTTCAGAGCATCTCTCAATTTTGACTCTCGTTGTTTGACCTCTTCATCAGTGACATTACCTAGTTTCCAATTATAAGATTACAACAAATTATTAAGAGCAAGTTTACCATGAGTAGAAGAATATCAAACATTAGGCTATATGATGCAAATAAGCAAGCATTGCACAGAGAATCAAACAATAAGAAATATAATCTTAGATATCAGAGAAACAACCAAGCTGATAGAATCTTATCAAGAAAATATAGTCATACCAACATCCGGTGAGCAACTTTTAAGCACACTCAAAAGTATAAAATCTTTTCTAGTCACCCTAGAGTAAAGGTTCTGAGCTTTTTCACAATTTAACATCCCATACTCAGAGGATTTTTCTGGGAATATTCTTCTATAACAATCAATGCTATTCTTCATGTGTAAGATGTGTTCTTTCTAACCTGTACTACCTATAGTGTAATAGTTGTCCATACAACAACAACAACAACAACAACAATAATAATAATAATAATAATAATAATAATAATAATAATAATAATAATAATAATAATAATAATAATAATAATAATAATAATACTCGGATAAGAGTTAAAAGAAAATGTATATGGATGTATACTTCAAAAATATGATGCAGCTGGATTGCACAATAGCATTTTCTGGTATGTCATCTTCCGGGCTGCATGCAGGTTGTTTGTGTAGCATACAATACTTGAAATCAATCACAACTATATACTAAGCACAATCCTGTTTAGTATAAGTAACACTACTTATTTGTAGATAAATATTTCCATGTGTTCAGATATCCTTTTTAAGCCATGTTATTTTCCATATGTTTAGTAAAGCTGCCAATGGCCAATTATCAAACATATTATCCACCGGTATTTTTTGCAGATTTAAGTTCAGAGTCAAAATCAGTAATGATTTTTTTCCCTCCATTTCTCCTCATAGAATAATAAGAGGACAAACCTGAGAAGGCAGCAACTGCAACCATTGTCTTTGGCACCTCAGTGACCTTCACAGCTGAATCTTTAGGTATAGGCAAATTGGAACCGTATTTTGAAGGCAAGACAAAAGACATCTTCCATTTTTCTCTACCCCTTTCCTACTAAGTTTGAAATATTCCATAAGCCCATATGCATGAAGAATCGTATAAACTTGCAGGAAAAATAAATAAATTAATATTCTAGGGTAACTAAATGTGTCAACACTAAAAGGACCAGTGTAGTTCAGAAATAACCTGTTATAAAAAGAAAAAAAGAAAAAAGCGCAGAAACTGTAAGCAGAAAAAAGGTACTAGAATGATAAATTCCTACCCTCCTTGTAATCACAGGGGTCGTCATTTCCATTTTCTCTCCATCAGATGTCCTACGAGTGATAACAGGTGTTGTCATCTCCATTTTCTCATTTGTTATATTCTGACGAAGTGATAGTCCACATTAGAGCCACAATCTCAGCACAATATAGTACACAAGTTACAAGAGTGGACCACCCTTGCACTACAAAAATAAGAGGTAACCACTCAAAAGACTGAAAGAGTTATTGATGAATACCTTACCAAACAAATACTCAGCTAACACATTGAAGGACTGAGAAGACCCAAAGAAATCAAAGCCTTCTTTCCCAGGCATGGTTGTCTCTGCTATAAAATAAGGCTAGTGCACATTCAAAAACCTTTAATTAGAATTTAAAAGCACTAGCTCATAAGGGATGGACAAAGAGAAAGCAAAAGTATGGAGAGTGATGCTACCACATTCAAACTAATCAACTTGCAAATCTGATGCCAACACATACAAAGTAATAAACTTAAATAATCAATGCTACTATATAAACAATATATGAGTAGAACTTCGCAGATAGTTTTCCACAATATTAAAATTGTGTAGTGGAGAACTGGAGATATTGTTTGTCCCATCCAGTGAGATAGTTTTCCATCATGAAAGAGCTCAAGTGCAGGAGTCCAACACAAAAGGTGAAAATAAGAAATGTTTTCAGCAAAACACTACCCTCAATGGCTCAATGCCAACCAACACATGAAAAGTGAACGAAGATACAGAAAAGATACTAACTAAAGTCTAAGCAACATAATAGAAGGAAACAGACTAATAAACAATAAAACTTCTATGCTTCCCTCTCATCTGAGCTAAAAAAGCTATAAGAAAACCAAACATATGTTTGCACTTTGCAAAATCACACATTGTTTCTCCACATACAAGTCATTGCACAAACACATGTGAACTAAGAGTAAGTATTTAGGGTGCATTCTCTTCACCTTTTGAAAATAAGTTTCTGGCTAATCAAGGTTATCAGGTCCAATCAGGTGTAAACATAAGGTAAAATTGGGGCATGTTAGGTTCAATCAAGTCTAATTAGCTCAAGTGAAACGAATGCACCCATATGTTGGGGAGTAGAGATAAGTGCTTTAACAAGTATGCACAATTACAAATTCTCCCTCTATTATACTCATTGAACTCAAACAGAGAACAACATTAATTCACAAAAACAATATTTTTTGTAACAATGAAGAAAAGATACTAGGCAACTTAAGTTACAAGTTGACAGTCTTAGGTATTCCTTATCAACAAAATAAAGAATGTGGTTTGGAAGTGTTGGTACCTCAACTTCTCGGATCTCATACTGGTCCTTCCTACTCAACACCTTAAAATTCACAGTCTCAAGGTCCGGAACTAGAAACAAGACCCAAAAAAACAATAACAACTTTAGTGGAATGATATATCACAGCAAATAGAAGTTATCTTTAAAAAATAGTACGATTGATATGGGCATATGGCCATATTCTTCAAAATAAACTGGATTAGAATTAGCCACAAAATTTATCTGCGACCGTTAGGCACTAACGCATGATGTTCTTGCTGATGGAAATCCTTTCACACAAGACAAATGCATCAGAATGGTATCACTTCTTGTGAATACTTTTGTCTACTTTGCCATAATTTCCTTCATTAAGTTTTTCCTACTTTTACCAATAATCCACAATATCATCTTGCCTCATGCTCGTGGAGGAGGATCTTTGTGGATGAACACATGAGATAGACTCTTGGTTCATGCATTTGGGAATAACGCTATGGCATTGTTGTTGTTTTTATTTGTTGTTACGAATACTCCACAATCTTACTTATAATTCTAGCCAATTGTCATTACTATCAAAGTCGAAATCCCCACAACAAGAGACACCCTCTTCTTTCTTTACTTCTCAAAAAAAAATCCATTAAAGAAGGACCAACTAGTGACAAATTAAGGACTTGGAATGAGAGTATGCTGATAAAAAAAAAATGAGGGCTATTAAATAAAGAAAGTTATAACTTTTTATTCTTAATCCTAAAACAAATTCAATTTTTATTGAAACAATAGGAGTGTAGCCATCCTCTTATGTTCCTTCAAACCATCCTTTTCCTTCAAACAATAGGAGTGTAATCAAATGTCAGAATATTAAACTATATCTCCTACCAAGTGAATCTACTCAACTATGTAACTAAAATTTTATCATTTACAGTTGAATGCATTCTCCTTCTCCAAAACAAATAATTTGCACAAACCAGCAATATTTCAAATTCATGTAAATCAAATTTCTCAATGCTAATATACAATAATTACTATTTAGGATAAAATCTAATGCCTGAATTCATAAAAACTTGCTCTGATTAGTAAAATGATCAACAAGAGAGGCTTAGCTAAGAGGAAGATGAACGAGTACCAGTCATTAAAGCTTATTCGAGATTCCGACTCTCGAATCGCTTCGGAACAACATACTTGCTAGTCTCAGCAACTAAATCAGCCACAACTGCAATATCAAAGCACATAAACATCCATAAAATCAATCAAACTAGAAAACCTAGAAAATTCCAGACAAAAGGCGGAAAAATCAATTGAAACTCGTTGAATTGTAAACAAATAAATTCATATTTAACCTCGTTGGGAGACAGAAGCAGATTGCGAAGCGAGCGCGAAGAGGAGAGAGACGCGAGCTTCGAAAGCCGACATGGTTGGGCGTTGCTGCGGTTTCGAAGCAGGAGAACGAAGCATGGTGCGATCATTCGCCATTGATTTAACTGTAGTATTGAGTATAGATATTGGCAGTTTTGGTGCTGCCATTTTTGTAATGCTGAGAAAGAAACACTGAAACAGAGAGTGCACTCAGAAAAGAATACGTGAAGATGGAGAAATGTTGTTTCAATTTTCAATTACCGTTTTGTGGTCATTAGTAAAGCTAACTGTTTTCCGGACCAAAAATTATGTGGCCCTATTTTAGTGTTCTTCGTCTTAATTCCATTTACTCCGTTTTAGTTTAATCACGGTAGTTTGATTAACACATATAATGTACAACTTTGACCATTAATATTAAGTTACCAGACACATGCAATATAAGAAATCTATATGGCTTGTTTTTCATTTTCTGTAATGTTATCTACCTTATTCTAATGATAATAAAAAAAAAAGGGGAGGTTTTGAAGAATAGGTAGCTTTTTAATATGTTAGTAAAGGATGGTAGGTTTTTTTTTTTATTTTTTGTTTTAAAGATGGTTTTTTTTTAAAAAAAAATGGTAGTTATATTTAGAAAAGGATGGTAGTTTTTTTAAAAAAGAAAATAAAAGATGAGAGGGGTATTTTGAGAAAGTAAAATTTATCACCCAAAACCCCTTCACTTTATATATTACTATAGATTTATTAATTCATTAAATACAGAATATTACTACTAGGAAGATTATATAATGAAAATTATCATGAAGACTAATCTAAAAACATTTAACATGACAGCATTTATTTTTTATATACTTCATAGTTGTACAATGTACACTAGTATAAATTATAGTCAACGTAAGTATACATATGAATTATAAAAAATTCAACACATCGTGATTAATCTAAAGTGGATATGTATCTTATTTTATTAGTCTTGAACTTAGTATCATCTCTTTATTACTTATCTTATTTAAACTAAGCTAGACCCTAAGTCGATCTAAATTAAATTTGGTTGAAATGAGCTATAGCGTGGTATTGTTTTGTTATGGTGGTTTTATGAAGTAGTGGGATAGTGGGTAGAAATTTATTTATTTATTTATTATTATTTTTTTTAATTCATAGGTAACTATTTTGCGGGCTGAATAAATAGATAACTTAACTTTTAAATAAACAAGCTGTGAGACACACGCTAATTGCGTGTGCAATATAAGAAATCTATATGCATGGCTCGATTTTTTTTTTTTTAAAAATATTATCTATCTTATTCTAATTAAAAAAAATAGTTGGTTTATAATAAATTGATGAAGTCATGGAGGTTAATAGTAGGATATTAAATGAAGGTATTTTTTTTGAATAAAAATGGTGTGGTTATATTTTTTAAATGATGGTAGTTTTTTTTTACAAAAAATAGAAGATGAAAGGGGTATTTTGGGAAAGTAAAATCTATCACCCAAAACTCCCTTTCACTTTATATATTACTCATACTATATATACTATAATTATCATACATTTATTTCCCAAATTATCCAAAATTACTTACGGAGTTAAACTATGGGTATGTTTGGCAATACTAGCGGTAGAGGGTAGCGGGTAGTTGTTGAGTAGAGGGTAGGTGTCAACAAGTAGCGGGTGAAGGTTAGCTGTCAAAGTAGCGGTTGATAGTATGAGTGTTTGGTAAAACTAGCGGTTGGATTATGTAAAAACAATAAAATTTATTAAACTTATTAATTAAATTATTAATTTATTATAAAATCAGTAATTTAAAGTCATAAATATAATAATAATAATAATAATATGAAAAATTACATAGGTACTAGTATAAAAAAAAAACATTTGTCCTCATCATAAAAAACAATAATTAATATAAAAAAATAAAAGCAATTCCATAAAAGAGAATACTAGTGTTTCTTATAATAACCGACGTCACTCATTTCTCGCCTTCCATAAAGTAGCTGCTATTTTGTCACGAAGGATTTTCATTTCAGTACAACTTTCTATGCTATTTTGACCATGCGAAGTAACACGAACATCAGGAAGCTCACAAGAAGGTATAAAATTAGGATAATCCTCTAACACTCGAAAAAGGGGATCTTCTGGAGAATTTATTCGGATATAGTTATGTAGTGAATGTTGCAACCACAATCCTTATTTGTGTCTCAATGCTAATAAATTGTGGCATACTTCTTAGTATCTTCCACCCTTGCTACAAAACTCCAAAATATCTCTCAATGCAACTTCGAAGAGACGAGTGCCAACGATTAAAAGTTTCACGATCATTTTTTGGAGGCTCGTATTCAAATTGTGACTTATGATATCTTGTCTTCGGATATGGTACAAAATAACCTTTTCGATCTGGATACCCTTTGTCAGCCAAATAGTACTTACCTATCATAATATAAAGATAAATAACATTAACATAAACCACCTAATTAATTACCTAGAGATAATATATAATATAAATTAAAAGAATTTATACACACCTTCAGGCGGTTTAGGAAACTCAAAAGCTGGAGATTCAATTGCATGAAGAAATACACAAGTATCATGCGCGGAACCTTCCCAACCCACTGATACAAACGTGAAACACATATCAAAATCACAGGTAGCTAATACATTAAATGTAAGAATTCCTTTTCTTCCTCTATAAGGCATTTGTAGGGCCTCTGGTATACATGCCTCTATATGTGTACCATCAATACATCCAATACAATCCTGAAATATAATCAATATTAGTCTTCATATTAAAACTTTACATGATGACAACACTACAAAAATGAAAAAAAAATTACCTTGAAGTAAGGCATCTATCTTGAATCTTTTGTTATTTTTTCCGGCACACGTGTAAAAGTTGGATCATACGGTCTTATAATATCATATGCAAGCCCCTTGATTTTTCGACAAGAAATTGAATTGAGGACATCATAAATTGCCCTACTTATAGCTTCACTAGAACGTTGAAAACGCTCACCAAGAACTCTATTTGAGGCACCTTGAGCAATTGCATTTAAAAAAATACCAACTTTCTCACGAATAGACATATTACAACTAGAGTTTAGTCCATATTTCGATGATAGATCATTACTTAATCTTAAAAATAATTGTGGCTCCATTCTAAATGCATTGACACATCGAATAGGATTGCCAATCAACATTTCTTTTACCCACATCTCTCCTGTTAGGATTGTAGTCATGCATGGTTCTTTATACATGTATTTATAAAAATATGTAGACGTCATATATATTGTAAATGCAATTGCAATACAAAGTTTGCGCATTCTTTCCTCATCAATATCCATATTAATAACAATCCTGTCAATTATAAAAATAAGTCATGAATAAAACTATCATAAAAAATACTGAAAAACTTCTCTAGGAAAAACACACATAACACAAATAATCCAAATATTTCACAAAGAACAAATCTACATTTTTTTTATTTTTTTTTTGGTTCATATGAGCCACTAGGGCGGGGATAAGAATCGATCCCAGGATCACCTGGAACCGGGAGGAAAGCTCTTACCAACTGAGCTATCCGCCACTCTCATCTACATTTTTATTTTACCACTAGAGCAAACAAAACATTGATTCCTAAACTACTCCTAGTTATTACCCTTAATATATATATAGATATTCTTACCACTTAGCTCTACTATCATCATCCGCCATACTAAAAAAAATCTCTCTTTTAGTTGCATCTCCAATGACAGTAGTAGCAAAGCACCAAAACTCACTATGTTTCTCCAAATACTCATGTTCCATAATACGACTAATGGTATTCATTGGTGTAGAAATCGTGGACACGTTTGATGTACTACTTTGACTAATTTGTTTAACACATTCTGTCATTTCAATAATTCCCTTAGATAACATTGTAGATCCTGCTGATTGTCTTCTTGTATGTTTCACTTGACCACTATTAGACTTTAATGGAGGCTGCTTTTGAATCTTACTAGAAGAATGAGTTTCATTGTTTGCAGCTTCACGAGTCACTTGTGATGACCTACTTCCCGAACTACCTAAATTTGCATCATTACGTGCTTTGCTCTATAAAATGTTGAAAAAAAATTCCCCTCATCATTAAGTAAATCTTGAGCATATTGGTCACTTGGAAAATAGGTATCGCCACCATCATTTTCAAAGTTCCCTTCCTCTAAATTTTCATTTTGTATGGTAAGATCTTCAATGGGGTCTATTGAGGGCACATAAACACTATCTCCTACTGCATAAGAATCTCCAAACAATTGTTCCCACTTTTTTTCAAGCTCCAAGTTTACACCCCTTAGTTAAAACTTTTGAAATTCTGAATTTTCCTACATTAAATTATTATAAAAATTAAAATTTTATTAAAAATAATTTCATACTATAATTGTTAATATAAAGACTATATAATAAATTAAATTGTGAATTATACATACCTTGATTTTTCTTTGCCACTATTCATTTGTAGCGTCAATTTTTCCCGACTCTGGATCCCATCCTATACCCGTCTCCGATTGTTTTAACTTTTTCCAATTACGCCAATCTTTTCTCATTGTATCATATTTGTTCTTGCAAGTATTTGGATTACTTAATTCACGACCGAATTTTTTTTCGACATCCGTTTGAATTTCCTTCCACCTAAAAAATTGTGCCTTCTCATTATCATTTATAAATGCAAGACAAACTTCACATAGGATGATTGAATCCTTGTCACTCCACCTAAAAAATTGTGCCTTCCCATTATCCTTTGTTATTCTTTTGTTACTCGATGAGGCCATCTAACTACCAAACACATAAAATCATCAATAATTCAACCAAGTATTAATATGGTTGTCAACCTCTCACACAATTAACATAAAAAAATATAATTAAATCATTATGATAATTGGTAATTTGGTATCATCATGATAAGTGGTATCACATGAAAATAAATGCAAAATTCAATATATTGATATTGCTATATGATTTCAATTACAATAATAATGATTAATGTACCTAACTCTACAATGTAACAATGCAAGCTATTGATTAATGACTAATGTACCTAACCCTACAAGAGTAATAGCTTCTCCTGACAACTTGTATTTCTGTATAATTTCAACTACAATACAATTTGCGGGTGCCTATACATCTTACATAGAATATGATCCTATCCTTTTCTTTCTTCCATTATAATTTTTCCCTTCAATTTATTTATATATATATATTTTTTTTTACATGAATGTATCAATCAAGATAAAATTCATTCCATTAATAGGTCCCATATAATCTTACTGTAAACTTTCATCAATAGCACAATTTCAACACTCATTATTAACCAAAATCGACAAACAACCCATCAAACAAATAACCACAAAATCAACAATTTAACGTAGATAAGAGATTCAAAGAACAAGAAAAGGATCACAAATAGCAGCTAAATAAATTCGCTGAATTTCACCATAAGCGGAGAGAATTTCACAGAGTTTCAATCTAATAATTCATTTATGCATGATAATCTAATAATATTATCACATATGTTTCTCAATATATATATATATATTAAATCAGTCGAGAATAAATTCTATCAAATTGCACCAAAGGTTATAATTTATCATCTTGTGTAATTTTCCCAAAAGATGAATTGAATTAATTATATATATATATATATATATATATATATATATATATTCAGAATTTCAATCAAAAAATTTCATAAAAAAAAAAAATCAATGAAACAAGGAGAGGGATAAATTTAAGGAGAATACTTACTTGAACAATGATAATCACCAATCCAATATTGATGATGTAGGAATTTGAAAGAAGATGAAAACTTGAAAAGTTGTTGGACTTGATGACAGTAGTAGTCAGAATATTATAACTTGCACCGCTACTTTTTTTTGGAGGAAACGCTTGTTTCTCTAACGTTTGAGAAAATCTTTCTAACCACTACCCGCTACTTTTTCAAACACCACTAATTTTACCTAATAGTGTTTTGACCTAGTCAAAACGCTATCCGCTACTTAAAAAACTACCACAAAAAAGGCCCATATATGGAGACGAACTGAAGCCTTTTACTTATAATAGCAAAGGCATAATTGAAGTAGGATGAAAAGATTCAAAGTGGCTACTCTTCTCTTTGTGAACCACTCACCTCCAAATCATGAAATTATCACACTTCCAACACAACTCAACCTTTGTAATAAACCTTCAAAAGAACCTGTAATGTAAACCAAACCCTTTTCTCCTTCATTCAACCTTTCAAATGACATCCATGATTTCAATCTGTCTTTCTTCAACTCCCAAATCCCGCCATTTTTCTCTCTCCAGAAACTTCTCAATCAATCCCATTTCTTCATCTTCTTCTTCCGCCATTAATGTCGTATTCAAGCACCATCATCCTTCCTTTCAAAGATTCAACTTACCATTGTCAATTCCTCGTGTTTTGTCGCGCAATCTGAGGAAGAATTCTAGGGTTAGAATTACGACTATTAGAGCTAGCAGTAGTAGCATCGATGTTGCGACGTCGTTTAAGCCGGGGAAATTGGTGGAGAGCGATAAACTTCCGTCCGATGTTCGAAAGCGAGCTATGGACGCCATTGATTCTTCTGGAGGAAGAGTCACTATTGGTGATATTGCTAGCAAAGCTGGCCTTAAATTGAATGAAGCTCAGAAAGCTTTGCAAGCACTTGCTGCTGATACTGAGGGTTTCTTAGAGGTATAATTATGAATATGAATTTGATTTTGAAGTTAATTTAATTTTCTAGTAGTCTTATTGTAATCATTAATCTGTTAAATTGTTTGTTTGATTGAATGATATTTTATAAATTTTGGCATATATATTTTGTGGCTAGTTGTTTGTAATTGTGAGATTATTCATTATATAATGTAAAAATAGCAAATTGAATTAAATGGGTGATTGTAAAACTGTAATTTGTGAGGAGAAATTTTGTGCGCTTGCTTTACACGATTGGCGATTTATCAGTTTATCACTAGTCGCGCCTAATGATGGTAGGAGACTACGAACTAGTAAACATCAAAGGCCTAATGATGGTAGGAGACTACGAACTAGTAAACATCAAAGGAGGTTTTTCAGTCATAGTTCGGGTTACAATCGACTAGATCAGTTCAGTCAAGTGATTAAAGCAATTAGTAAAATTTGTAAAGTCTATTACTCAAGGCGATGTCAGTGCATTACTCCCTTAGCTTAAAGGAGCCGGAGGTATCAAAATGGTGTTATTGATTTCTTTCTTTCTTTGGACAGCTAGGTATTTAATGCTTTATCAAAATTTGCCACTCCATGTATTAAGAACAATCACACTTGATGCAACTTTCACCGCCTAATTAAATCCTCAATTACCTGTTTTTGTTGATGTAAGGTAATTCATACTCATGCATGAAGAACAGTCACATTTGATGCAAATTTCACTGCCTAATTAAATCCTCAATTACCTGTTTTTGTTGATGTAAGTATGACTTTCCTGTTCGGTTGGTGGTGATTTTATGCTTTGCCGCTTTGCAGTTTGCACTGCTACTTGTCCTCTAAAATCCCAGCATATACTTTTTGCTGATTCATTTGTACCTCTTCATCTTTCTGTGTGATTTATTCCTAGCCATTCCACAATTTAAATTTTCTATTATTATTGTCAATGTCATCTTATTGCATGTCTTTGGCGTTTATAGGTCTTGATGTTCAGTTTTTTCATTGCAAATGCTTAACAGGTCTCAGATGAAGGTGATGTTCTCTATGTTTTCCCAAAGGATTATCGTTCAAGGCTTGTGGGTAAATCCTTCAGGATGAAAATTGAACCCTGGGCTGATAAGGCAAAGGTATTATTATCTTTTAATTATCATGGAAATCAATGATTTTTTAGGTTTATTCTTTGGATTTTTTTCTTCTTGTCAACACCTCTGCTAATTTTTTTGGCAGTCTGGAGCTGAATATCTTATAAGGGTTTCATTTGGGACAACATTAATTGCTTCAATTATTCTTGTGTTTACAGCAATTCTTATAGCGGCCTCAAGTGGAAGGTATGTTTTCAATGTTTTGTCCACAAGTCATTGTCATATTATCGTCATTCCCAAATCCAGTACCATGATCTGACAAACTTCCTATACATACTGGTTTTGACAGTGAAGACGACAGTCGTAAGAGGCGAGGAGGTAGATCATTTAGTTCGGGTCCAAATATCAGCTTCTTTGTTAACCCAGCAGATTTATTTTGGTAAAGATTTGTTCTTTCAATCAATTATGCTTTATTGCTATGGAGTACTTTCTTGTTCTCCTATCTGTTGAACAAGAATAACTTTGGATCATGGCTCAATGTTTTCTTTTAATTGATTGCCATCCGTTTTTGGTTATATTGCTTGAGAAGTTTCCCTGAGAATGTCCCTTTATATTTGCTCTCTGTTTTATCTTGAGAAATCTCAGACTTGTCTGTTTCTGGTGAAACTTCTTTGAGATTTTTGTTTCCGTTTTTCCTTTTAGGTACACTGATATAAATTACTATAGGAGAACTCAAAGAAGAGGGAATAATGAAGGCATGAACTTCATTGAGTCTGTGAGTCAGAATAATGCTTCAATTTTCTGATAGTGGAAAATATTTCATCTTTATGTTTTGGGGGAGAGGGGTTTGAGCATTAAATTATTTGACATTATGCTGTAGGTTTTCTCATTTGTATTTGGTGATGGTGATCCAAACCAAGGAATTGAAGAAGAGAGGTGGAAGCTGGTAATATTTTAGCATTGCATCTAGTAATCAGTTGCTTTCTAAGCTTTATGCTGTGTTATCCATGTTCTGAGTTGGTACTCCTTCCTGTCAGACTAGTAAATGCTTTTCTCCCAATCTTTCAGTCTAGTTATCTTTTTGCTTATTGGGGGGGGGGGGGGTGTTGTTTTTTATTTTTGAGAGATCTTATAAATATGTTAGGTTTTAAAGTCAAGGGTGATGTTTGTTTTCATTGTTGAGAAATTCATTTTTTAACTGCCATAGTGTGTTTTTTTCCTTACTCTCTCTCTCTTTATTTTTCTATTTTTTTAATTATATCTTCTTTAATTTTTAAAATAATGACCTGAAGCACAGTCAATGTATACAGGCATGGGATGACAGATGCCATTGTGTTAGGTTGCTCCAGAATCGAGCTAATGAAATATGACATTAGTACTGAATGTCTGAATTTGTATAGGCACCAACCACACCAATCATTACGTCTACAAGATATATTGTGAATGATTAATGCTAGTATTGCAGAATGTACTAAAAAAGTTAAAAGAAAATCTGTTATCTTAGAGTTCATTCTGTCAAACTTTTTGTCTCAATGGAGGATACATCTAGCACTTTAGCAGCATGACTTATAAAGTAAGATCTTTGATGCAAGATCAAATAACTAGGACTTGATGTGAGAAGAGGTCAAGCTACTAAGGTCATAGGGTTTACCTTCTCAGCTTAGTTAGTTCTCAACCCCAAATCACCTCTGATTTAAGGTTAATAAGATCTGAATCATCTGATAAATATGTAATGAACAGTATCTTCTCATAGTAATGATCATGGACAAAAATCTTGTTTGCTGTTGCAATCGTGGTAACAGTCACGGAACAATTACAGACAACACAGCTGGTTTGAGGCTGTTGCTGGCTAATGTCCTGGTTACAGTAAGCTCAAAAACCTATAAAATTTGGTTAAGACATGGTTTGAGGCCAAGATTGATATCACGGTGATGATATGAATTATGAATCGTAGTATATAGTGTTGTTGAGCTAATGCCAGCAAGTCAGCAAACTAATGGATGAACTTGTTAGTGAGTAGATCTTCAGTACTTTGTTTTGTTCTCAATTTTCATTTCCTCTTTCTCTGCCCTTGCACAACCTAACCCTTTTGCCTGTGACTCAACCTTCAATTTTTCTATTATCCTGAGTGTCCTTTTTGCATTGATGGTATACTGGTCTTTTTATTTAAGGTCAAAATATATGCTTGTCCAATTGATTCATTTAATGTAAATATGTTTTCATTTGATCATCTTATTACTGCTTTAATGTTACAATTTAATGATTTTGGCAGATAGGACAGTACATAGCGTCAAATGGTGGAGTGATTACAGCTGAAGAACTTGCACCCTATCTGGATGTGCTGACAGAAGAAGAGGTTGGTTCCTGGGTGCTCTTAAACGAGTATAAAGTTTTTTATTTTTTATTTTTTATTATTTTTTTATATATATTTGTTGTTGTTTTTGTTGTTGTTGCTGCTGCTACTGCTACTGCCAGCAGGATAAAATCTTGACATGCATCATGTTCCAATTTTCTAATTTAAGATGAATCTATGAAAGAGGCTTTTAGAAGTACAAAGAAAATTAAATTAGTGGAAATAATGATGCCTCAGGCAAACAAAGACATTGAATACTAAATGCTTACATTTTGTCTATTATAGCACTTAAAATGAAAAGGTAACCTCCAGTATCGTTTATTTGAGTATTGGATTTCTGTAAATTTTTGCTTTGGTGACACTTAATTCCGGAAATAGCTTCTTCCTGAATAGTTAAGGCTCATGTAATCAAAATGGCCATGCGTGATCATGTTCCTGTCACTGGAAAGTTGTTATTCTATCTGTATTCATCTAACTTAAAATTCAGGACCTTCAAGTTAGAAACCTCAAATTCTGTTTCTTAAAAACTTTGAAAATCATATGCTCCTAAACCTTCATGGAAACTCTATTATCAATACAGTTCTTGCCCTTCCTTCATTGCCCTACCTCCCTCATCAAAATGATTCACTGTTGGATTTTGTATCATTTGCTAACAAAAATTATTCGGGCAAACAGCCATACACCTTCCTTCATTTCCCTACCTCCCCCATCAAAATGATTCACTGTTGCATATATATAATTTGCTTACAAAAATTATTCGGGCAAACAGTCATTAGTACCTTAATATAGTTGTACACTTCTAGTAAGAGTCTTTAGTGTTAGGAATGGAAAGAGGAATAGAATACACGGAAACTCTTAAACGAGATCAAAGTCGGAGGCTGGAATTGATTGTGTGGATATTTTTGCCTTGCTGTGTACGCTGTGCCTTCTGAATGCCATGTATGGAATACAAACTTTTAAAAAATCTTGACAAAGAAAGGTAATTGTGGGAAAGAGAAGAAGGGGAAATTTAAAGGGGAAGAGACTGTTTAAGTTGTGGTGGGACTTCGGCATGTGAAATTTATCTCTGAACTCAAAAGTCAGAACACCTTTTTACAGTAAGGAAGATATCTCTAGTGAAAAGGCTTGAGATCCATACTCAGCAGTTCGAACAGCCAAACCAACCAATAAACAAAAAAAGGTTTCATATAATTATATTCCAGTTTTTTTCTTGAAGCTGGACTTTTTTTCACTACTATCTTCGCAAGCCCTATTCTTCGAGTTTAAAAATTCTAAATACTTGTTGATGTGACAGAGTTACAATGTTGAAAACTTCTTCCAGTGGTTTTGTCTGCTTATTATCTGAAAAAGGGAATAGGTTCCAGGCTTTGTTTCTTAATTCTATTTGAATAGTTGCCTAAGCTGTGTATATGCTTATATTGTTAATTAAAATAGTGAGCCTTTAAGCACATGCAGACATGCAGTGAATTTTCTAACTTGCTGAGGCATTTGTTTTTCTATCTAAATAAACTTTTGCTACTTACCATATTGTTGATGATTAAGCTTTCATCGTTGTCCTTTCAGAGTGATGACTCGTATATATTACCTGTGCTTCTACGGTTTGATGGTCAGCCAGAAGTAGATGAAGAGGTTTGAATCGTGAACTCATATTGCTGTCTTCTCCCTTTATTATTACTCTATATTTGACATTTTAGCTGTGCTATTTTTATAAAATTGCTACCATGATAGCTAACCATGTCCGGGGAGCTATTTCGGTTTGGCCTTATGTCACAAATTTAGTTGTTGACAACATTAATGAGAGAAAGTATGTAAAAAATTATTTTAGGGGAATAAATGTCTGTACACTATTCTTAAGAGTTAAAAAAAAAAAGGCAATTGACATTAATGAGGGCAAATAAGTAAAAAACATTTTATAGAGGGTATAATTGTCCAAACACTATTCATAAAAGTTATCTAAAACTTTTTAAAAGGTATGGATGGATTAATTTACTTGGTCTTTTCTGGGGGCACTTTCTCTCTTGCAACCGTGGACTTAACTCTCTTTTGTAGACGGTGCAATGGGACTTAAGCATGTGTGTATTTCACAACTTCAATGTTGACAAAGAGAGAAATGACAGCATTTATGAAGTTGGATTACTTGGATAGGTAAATTAGATTGAAAGAAGGCAGTTGCTTGTTGAATGCAATCCTGATTCTAAAAAAAGTTATAAGACGATAAATAAAATAGCTAAAAGAACCTTAAATAAAAGAGTTAAAATAGGAAGGAACATACCTTTTACCTATGCAGAGAAGTGATAAATGCCTAGGCTAAAATTGGGTGATATAGGGACTATGTACTTGAATTGGAAGGTCAAAATTAAACAGTTGTCATCAATCTTCTTGACCCAAAAATCATCCCATTTACCATTCATGCTCTCTAATTGTTATGACAAATGCAAGAAAGATTAAAGAATACGTGGTTCACTGTTGATGAGTTAGCCACATCCACAGATACGCGAGAGGAAAGTTTTATTGATCTTGAAGATAGTACAAATTACATAACAGTGGCTAGGTTAAATCCTAAGGATGACACTCCCAAAACAGAAAACGAAATAGGCCGAAAATAAGCACGAAAACAGAAAACCCTAGCCCACATGAATCCATCCGCTCTTAATTAATTTGATTTAGTGTCTAACGTGTGATTATTCACGTTTGGGTCATAATCAATAAAATTAAATGTCTAGCTAAATTGCTATTTATTAGGTTTGCTGTAGTAGTGCAAGTAAATTACCTTTTGGATTAAGGGTCTAATTGAGCCATGGAGCCGATGGAGGTGGTAACTATGCTATTCTGACTTTTGTGAGGTTAAGGGTAGGAGTTTCTCATTGTTTTTGTGCAAAGAGGCATTATACATTTGATGTCTTGCATAACCCAAGCTAGGTGTAGGTTTCATTAGTGTCATTGGACTTATGGTATTTTGTTAATTGTCTTGCAACTTTTCTGTTCATTTGCAGGGAAACATATTATACAGATTTCCATCACTTCAGCGAACTGCTTCCTCGGCAAGGACTGGAAGGAGAGAGTATGTTGGGAAACGATCATCAATTATGGATGGTATACAAAAGTTCTTCAAAGAAAATAAGTGGCAATTCAGGTATGTTTCATTAGCGTTGAGGACCTGAACACCTGATACCTTACCCTGCCTGTTTAGCAGTAATTAAGTTTTTCATTGTATACTTGCAGCAAAACCAGTGCTGCCGAGAGAGCAATGGTCATTGGATTGGGTGGACTGAATTTGTTTGGTGTGGTTATTCTTAGTACCATGCTTAAGTATGGCTCGATCAAAATATTGTTCTCTCTTCTTTGAATTAATTTTCATTTTCTAACTTCTAGTCTTCCAATATTATTTTTAAATTAAGGGACATGGCTGTAAAACCTAGTGGATTCCTCTCATTAGCTTCGACATTGTTGCCTGCGCTTCAGGTTTGTCTTGATCTTCTTCTATAGTACTGCTTGAGTGAAATTTGTTGATCCAGTTACACCTGACATTAGTAAATCTGCTTGAGTGAAATTTGTTGATCTGAGGAATTTTCTATTGTAATAGTATATGTTTGTTTTCAATGTAAACTTTGTAGGTTTATGCTGGCTCTTTCTTTGCAATACCCTTGGTTCGCTGGTTATTGACTCTCAAGAAAAATTCTGAAATAGAAAAACGGAATCAAGTGAGAAATCTACGAGCTCGGGCACTTGAATCACCCGATCTTTCTCTAAGACGCAAGGTAAGTTTTCCAGTGCACATGTTCAATCATAATCATTATTGAATTTTATGTCGTTGCTAGATGGTTTTGCTGAATTTATCATTTAACGTGGAAGATCTCAGTTATTTCATGAAGTGTTTTCTAAAATCTTCTATGCTGGATCTTTCTTGACACCTCTAGGAATGTGTCTGTGGGAGTGTTTCTGCATCTTCTTGACAAATTTTTATCTAGAAGCTCTCATACTTTATCTAGGAACTCTTGGTATCTTGCTTTTTGTTAAAGGTGGAAATTAGGTGAAATTTGGCTAAATTTGCTGATTATTAAAGGTTTTATGAGATGAGGTGCTTTGCTAATTGTTATAGGAACCTTTTCTGCCAGCATAGGGCCACACACTAGCCCCATTTATTCTATAGAAACACCACAATAGCCCTTGTGGATCAATTCAGGATATTCTTCCATGTGGACAATGATGATGTCAGCAACTTTTGTTTTAGTACATTTATAGATAATATTCAAAGTATTGACCGGAAGCATTGCTTGGGCCTAGTACTAGTTACCAGATTAATAACAAAGAGCCAATTTTGCTCCGTTTGTTCAATATTGACATTCATAGAAGTCATGGACAACATTAAAAAACCTTGTTGTAGATTTCCTCTCTGTAAGTCTTTACTAATGATAACTCTCTTTCCTCATGTTCTTATGCTATGAGAGGCTAATAGCCTTAGAGTTGTTGATTTTATTAGTATGCTTGTGCTTTCTATATTCTAATGGTTACATATGCAGATATGCCCCTTGATATGATAACTCTCTTTCCTCATCATCTTTTTTGAGTGACCTATATGTTGTTGTTTTGGGTTGGTTATATTAGTTATATGTCTATTATGATGTGAGGGTAATTAGGTGGTAAAAAGACGCTTGATGTTCTAGGAAAATACTAGGCCAGTGGTCTAGTTAGGATAAGTCCTATCCTTTTAATGTTTAGTTCTACATGGTTTTACTTGTTCTTTTATACTTGAAATTTACATGTAGAAAAAAGATGTATTTTATTATTGTTAGGTGTCCTAGTTCAATTAGATATTCTTTATTACTCCCTCCGTATTTTATTACTTGTTCCATTTCTCCATGCGCGAAGTTTTAGGAGCAATAGTCGAAAGTAATAAAATATTATGAAAGTGGGGTCGGTTGAAAAAAATTAAAAAAAAAAAATCCGAAAAAGCAAAAGTGAGTATAGGTAGGAGGAGAGAGAATATGAAAAATATTAAAATATAATATAAGGGGATCACTAGTGGGGAGGAAATGGAGCAAGTAATAAAATACAGCTGCGAAAGAAAAGTGGAGCAAGTAAAATGCAAATAAAATATGGAGGGAGTATGTTATTTAGGATCTTTTGGTGGATTGTTGTAGAATTTATTTTGCCACAAATAATCGGCCTATATTCCATTTATTATTTAAGGATATTTAAATAATCTTCTTGTTACTAAAATTGAAATTTTTTTCACTCAACCCATGTGAAGTGGAGCCTTCTACTAACTCTCTCTTCCTCACACTCTGACCGCACTTTACCAAAATACGTGTTTCCAAATCTTACAAGAATATTATTTGAGGACAGAAGGAGTATGTAAAGGTCTTTCAGGTATTACTATTTTATTAGATTTTTTGAAGTCTTTTGATCTAGCACAATCATATCACCCCGTGTTTCTTACTTAAGTTGCAATCAAAACATTACTATTGCAACTTTATGATTTTGCTTCTGCAGAACTATATTTGGCCATTTGATGGTTCAGTTTTCACCTATTCTAAGCTCCTGTGTTAATTTACCTGTTTAGTTTTGTCTCTAGTTCTTGGCTGACTAACGTGATTATTACTATTAACGTGTTTAATTTTTATTTTTCACAAGCTAACGTGATTATCATTCAGCTTTTGAGTGCTAGGGACATGGCACAGAGAACATTCATTGGTAAGGAGAGGATTGTATACAGCACAGAAAAGGGTCTAGATGAGCAAGACTATGAAGAGCGGGAATGGACCAGAAGATTTGAAGAACTTGAGAGGTTAGACTGACAAACACGTAGTAACCTGTAAATGTATTATTTTTGCTAGTCCAAGAAGGTGTAGAGTGATGCAGATAGTATATTTGTATTTTAGCAAAGGAAAAGAAAGCTTATTGGTTTGGTTCAGTATTTGTCGACATTGGTCAAAACCGAGTCCCAGAAAATTAGTTGCCTTCATACTTGTCTTTTGGCTTGGACATGGTCAGTCTGTACAGTACGGTTTATACGACTGAAGGCAATTACTGTGGAACGGTGGTGGGCTGTGTGGAACATGCTCGATGAATTCACTAACATCGATGCAATCTCTCAAGTTTGCAAAATAAGTTGCTCTATTAGCAGTAGGATTGTACATTTTCAGTGTATATGTAAAAGTTGATGCGCTTTTGGATATTCAATATATATTTATGTATTCACTATTTTTGTTTTTTTGAAACAATGTATTCACTATTTAAGCTGATTCTTTGGGTGATTAACTAGAATATTCTAGTACTTTCTTTTTTCCCAAAATAAAAGTTTCATTTTTTTTTTTTTTTTTTTTATAAAACTTTGCCTCAAATAAAAGTCTCATTTTACCTTTGTCAATTTCATTCCCTTTTATACAATCAAGCCTGCTTTCATTTATTTATTATTATTTTTTTTGTTCACTTTTAAGCTGCCAATCACACTATCCAAATTCTTGGGAACTTTGGTCCACACTCTCTAATCTTCATAATCGGCGTTGAGCTTGCTAAACTATGGGCTACCATTTCCAGTTTTACATAGGAGGAGAGAATTAAAGTTAGCACCAAGCTTAACAATGTCTTAAACATGTCTAGAATTGATGCTTCTTACAAATTTCTCTTGAAATGGCTATACATCTTGCATTAAATTACAAGTATGGCGTGCCGGAGTCCAGCTTTGAAGGAAATAATAAGGCCATGACAGGATGCCAGCGCCCTTGCAATATGCACTAGATCCCAAAAGCTCCCTCTTCTTTGAGCAAGTGTAATCTACATGAAATCTCCAACACTATTTCTTTACAGCACCAATGCTGCAAGAGCCTTCATTGAAAGTGGCAGGATGGCAGCATCTGAATTGATCTTATGTGTGTTTGTTGGGGGGGTTATGCGCTACCTCTTTCCTTGTACTGCATCCTTCTCCAACTGTACGTGCGCTGTCCTTCAAAATTCATACTATTTAAATCACCCAAAATATACACCACCGGTTCTTATCCTTGTTGATACTATCACAGAATCACACCAATTCTATAGAAAGCTCATTCATTGTCCAGTATCAACAAAAAGGGGAATAATGTACCCCAAACTTTTTGCTGCAGAACATTGAGAAGCAAGTGGCTCACTGCCTCCTCTTGCCTCCTCACGTTTTGGGCACTGACTGTCAATTCGAGTATCCCTACGACTCTACAAGCCAAACTATCCTTGACTGGAATACGGAGTAACATTTTTCTTTGTTCACCACCCAAAATTACAGACTTTTGGGGGACTTCCGCTACCCAAAATTTTCTTTGAAGCTTCTTTGTGCTTCTATCTGATGCAGAGGCCTGATTTGAATTGTATGATTCTCTGTCAAGATGACAGGCACCTATCATGAATTAATGCACCAATCTTATTCATTCCTAGGAAGTGAAACTCTCAAGAATTTGCAAATAAACAGTAAGTGGAAACATACAATCACTTTGTATCTGCATCACACATTTGCATACATCCACATGAAAGTGCAAGAGTTTGTTCTCTTTCCAAGACAGAATTGTAGTATAATCCCTTGCCTTTCAATTTCGCTCCATATGTTCAAGGGAATCACGATTATACACCACTTGTTGGAGTTGTCCCATTATCCCAATTCCTCGTAAATGAGGATATGACATGATAAAAAATAATGAAGTATATTTTTGCTGGCTAAATTATTTTTATAAACAAGTAAATTCAGAACTCGAATTTGGTCATTTTATTACTAGAGTATTTTAAAATAATACAAAGTACAAAAATTGTGACCATTCCCTCAAATGGTGAAGTCATGGAGTGTTGTACGATGATTACAATCTGTCAAAATCAGCCTGCCCAACTATTATTGCAGTAAAGCATACACATATGCAAGAAGTACGAAAACACAAGGAAAACTCTCACCAAGGGAAATACTTGACCATCTGAATTTCCTTTTCCTTAAATCCACATTTCTCATAAAACGCTTTGTTCTCAGTAGAACAGTCAAGGATAACTTTGTAGCATCCAATTGATCGTGCATGTTTAGTGAGGAACTCAATCATTTTCTTACCCAATTGCTTCCCTCGTGCATTAGCATCGACTACCAGATCTTCGATGTGACCAACCTTACCACAATTTCTAATAAATTTCTTCTCAATGAATACACTTCCTGTTGCTACAATCTTTCCAGTGTCATTATCTTCTACTACACATATAATATGGTCATCCCCCTCAGAGGCAAGCTCCTTAAATCTATCCTCAAATTCCTTGTCTGAGACTGAGTCGCAAACTGTCAGCTGACGCAACAGCTCTATAAAACCTTTGTTTTTGTCAGCGAGATCTAGCCTTCTAATTTTGCACTTTTGGTCATCATTAGAATGGTCAGCTAGCATATCTGTTTCTGGAGTGTGTTCCTATAAAAGAAACATATTCAGCTCGTGTTATATAGGTTAATACATTGCATAGCTACAAAGAGAAGGTACAAACAACTATAAACCCATTTGTCAGAACCAAATAAGATATGGACTTGGCAAAGGGACCTAGGCACCTAGCAAATCATGATTCATGGACTTAGCCAGTCGCACCTGACGGGACCAGCATGACTAGAAAGATTCTTTCATGGTTCATGGTTTATGTTGAGACACCTTAACAAGCAGAATCATATCAACAAACTAAAATTATTGAGACAAACAAATTGAATACAGTAAGTGCATGTTTGGTATTCATCTTGAAAATGAAATGAAATGGAAATAAAAGGAGGAAAGGGTATGTTAACTATTATCATTAAGTAGTTGTTTGGTATAAGAGTATAACCATAGATACCCCTTAATCATAATTCCCTTTCTTATCGAAGTTATCATTTGGTATAACTAAGGAAAGAAATCCCTTATACCACAATTACTTAAAATTCGTAAAGCCCCATTGTACATCCCTTCCTTTTTTTCCTACTACCACTGAAACTATCACATCTTTAATGTTCCTATCCAATTTTTTTTTTTTTTATTTTTTTTTTTTTTTTTTTTTTTTTTTTTTTTTTAATGCTCATACGTTCTAAAAGACCCCATATATATAATTTCGAGCAAATAATTTTGAATACAATACAAATTTAAACAGACTACAATATAATTGAGCTAACATAAACCATATAATCAATGTCATCAATTTACTAGAATATAATTTAAAGCATGATTGATCAAAACAACAGAAACAAAAATTAAGAAGTATTCACTAAATCAAAGATATGGCAGCTCAATTGCACAAGGTCAATAAGATATCTCAATATAATTATACTCTCATAACTTGTGCTCAACACAAATCCACATTCAAAAGAATCAATGCGAAATTAAGAAAAATTTAAGGAAACTAATACAATTAGGCCTGTCCCTGAGGCAGGGCAGGAGGGGCGGCAAACCTGGGCCCAGGGAAAAGAGCTCTGATTTCATAGTTGAATCCTAACATTAAAAGGTTGTGCAATACATTTTAGCAATATTTGATTCAATTATCTCATAATTTTAGGGATGTTTGATATGATGATAACAAATACAAACAACTTACCTCAGAAGCTGCTTCAATGGGGGATACAAGAACTAGATTCAACGGGAACGTCAACTGCGCTTCAATGGAGAACGTTGAATGCGCTTCAATGGATATCTGAGAGAGAGCAATTCAATGGGTTGGACGCCTTGGATCCCTATGACCCGCTACAGTTATTAATGTGTTAGATCCGTCTAATAAATAAATGGGCTGAGTCTTTATACGATCGTTCAATTATGGGGCAGGACAAACCTTACAAGGGTTTAGACTAAATCTGTTTTAAAAAGTACGGTGTATTAGTTTATCTTTACACTTCCATTTTTTAAATACTATCTTCACACACCAAAGCTTGTATAATTTGTTTGTATGTATTTTTATTATTTATTTATTTATTTATTTATTATAATTTTAATTTTGAAAACGACTGAAATTACATTAATTAAACTGAGTTTACAACAAACAAAAGGAAAGTGTGGTAACATACAAGTTATCATGTGTTTGCATATCAACATTAGAAGACAAAAACTTGTTCATAGGAAAAATATGCTCAAAAAATACAGCATCTCTAGCTTCACAAATTGATCTATCACTTAAAAGCATGAACCTATAGGCTGCACTATTATGAGCATATCCAATGAACACACAATCAAAAGTTTTAGACCCGATGGTGGATTTTTTTTAAATCCAGAAAGGCCACCTTAGCCAAACACCCCCACACTTTCAAAATTTTAAAATTTGGACTATATCCCTTCCAAAGTTCACAGGGGATTTTATCCAATTTTTTATGGGGCATTTTATTGAGAACATAACAAGCGGAAAGAACCACCTCTCCCCATAAATTATCGGATAAACCGGAACTAAGAAGCATGACATTCATAGTCTCTTTTACAGATTTATTTTTCCTTTCGGCAATACCATTAGATTGGGGTGTGTAAGGTGGACTTGTTTCATGTATGATGCCATTGCCTTCACAAAAATCTTGTAAAGAATCTTTGCCGTATTCACCACCTCTATCGGTCCTAACTCTTTTGATTTTTAGGTCCAATTGATTTTTAACTTCGGCTTTGTACTTTAAAAATGCACTTTCGGCTTCATCTTTTATTTTAAGCAAATAAACTTTGGTATAGCGAGAAAAATCATCAACAAAAGTAATATAATAGTTTTTCCCACCCCTACTAGTGCAATTTTTAAAGTCCGCTAAATCCGAATGAATCAATTCAAGCAATTTTGTACTTCTTGAGACCACTTGCTTAAATGGCTTCTTAGTATGTTTGGCCTCAACACAAATTTGGCAATTGTAAAGTTTATCTTCCAGGGAATAATTAATCAAATTCATGTCCTTTAACTTTTTCAAATAAGAGGAATTTAAATGTCCCAAACGATTGTGCCAAACATCCAAAGACTCAACAATATAAGCAAAAGAAGTACTTCCATTCTCATTTATAACATTCAAAACAAACAAACCATTATTGAGGTAACCTTTCCCAACAAAGTCTCCATTTTTAGACATTACAATCTTGTCGGCCTCAAAGATAAGTTTTAGGCTAGCTTTGTTGAGAAGGGATCCCGAAACAAGATTTCTCCTAAGAGAGGGAACATACAACACATTATTCAAAAATAAAGTTTTTCCGGAGGTAAGTTTGAGATGGACCTTTCCTTTGCCAAGGAATCCGGCGCTACTACTACTGCCCATGTAGACATGATCGTCGTCGGTGACATCTTCAAACTCAGTCATCAAAGCCTTGTTTGCACAAAAATGTCTCGATGCTCCGGTGTCCAAAACCCACTCATCTTTGTTCTCCACCAAGTTGGCTTCAACCACCACTGCTACAATGATGTCCTCCTTTTCAACAAGATTAGCTTGGGAGGTAGAACCATCTTTCTTAGCTTCATGCCTACGGGTGCATTGGTAGGCTTTGTGACCTATGACTCCACACACATAGCACGTCACGTTAGACTTTTGGATTTTGTTGTTATGAGTGAAATTGACTTTGGACTTGTTGTTTCCCTTTTTCTTGAAGAATTTCCTGTTTTAAGATACATTCAAAGAAGACTCAACAAGGTTAGCCTTGGAAGAATTAAGAGACAAAGTTTCAAACTTATCCTTGAGGCGATTGCCTTCTTCGGTTCTCATGTGGCTAATGAGTTCTTGGAGGGTCATGTCCTTCTTCTTGTGCTTCAATAGATTTCGGTAGTCATTCCAAGAAGGAGGGAATTTCTCCAAGAGAACATTGGCTTGAAGAGTCTCACACATCTTCATGCCTTCACCAAGTATTTCAGTCACTAAATTCTCATAGTTATGGACTTGAGACATGATCGGCTTTTCATTGTCCATCTTAAAATTGATCCACTTGCCCACCACGTACTTCTTTTTACCGGCATCATCCGATCCATATTTCTTCTCTAAGGAATCCCATATTATCTTGCTTGATCTGAAATTAACAAACAAATCAAACAAAGTATTATTCATGTGGTTGAGGAGATGGCCACGAACAAGCTTGTTGTCCTTCTCCTTCTTCTTCAAGGCTTCCGTTATGGCCGCCGGGACTGCCTCAGTAGCGGTCTTGGCAGCTTCTTCCGCATTCTTGAGGGTCTCAATGACATCTTCAATCAACACATAGTCAACTTCCAATTGTTCAAAAAAGATTAGCAATTTTTTTGACCACCTCTTATAATTGTTACCATCAAGCGGTTCCAACTTAGAGAGGTCGGGAAGAGTCTTGTTCAAAATACTACTTGTAATAGACATAATTCGTTTTCAAAATTGTTGTGAAATTGGTGTCTAAAACAAAAGCAACAATGGAACAAGAACAAAATAAAAGAAGGAAATTCGGTGTGGCGTGAATAATCACTGCCTATGAAAACAAATTCCGGCGCAACTGGGGTGCTCAATTGTATTCGCCGGATCGTCCCCTAAGGTTACACACCACTCTCACGCTAAGGCACTTTAGAATGAGAGGTGGAGTCTACGCAAACTTATGCCCAAAGTGAAATAGAGTTGTGTTTAGCTTAATGTGTTTTGGCTACTTGTGAATGAGTTGTTTCTTGTGTCACGCTAGAAAATCTGATCACAAAATATATATAGAACAAAGAGGGAAGATGGAAGATCAAGAGGAAGTGAAAAGGTGAAAAGAATCAGAAGTAAAAACATGTGTTTTAATCATCATAAACACCTCTTAAGTGAGGGGTTACAAGTGATTGAAGAAGAAAAAGAATCCAAGGAAGCTAGGCAAACCAACAACCGAACCCGCGCCCGGTCGGGCGAGCATCCAGCCAAAAGATTGGCTGCTCTCGGGCCCGGTCGGGCGGAGCTCGCCTAGTCGAGCGAACACACCTTCATTTTCCAAGCATCCTCTCGCGCCCGATCGGGCGACAGAACTCAGGAACTACGACCCTTCTCGCGCCCGATCGGACGCCCGAGTCAGGCTATTTTGGATTCCTTCCTTTATTTCAACAAAACTCAAAAGGATCCATGATGCTACTAATTTAAAATACCTATTTAATATAAATAGTCGCATGAGAAAGATCTTCATTTTTAACATTACCTGGGAAAGATTCTAAATACATGATAAATTCAAGAAACAACCAACTTCTCCAGATTTGATCACTTTCACATGAGAATGAGAAGCATGTTACTACAAACTCTGTATCTATCAATAATTATCAGACAGTTTAAAGGTTTGTATAAAATAAATTACCTAAGATAGTCTTGAGGGAAGAGGTAACTAATTCAAAAGATGTATGAGTCCAAAAATCCATCTAATGAAATAATGTGAGTTTATGGTAACTAATAAATCTAATATTATTAACTCATCTGGTTTGGTCCCGTCATGTCAGAAATGAAATAGCTCAATTCACCATATTAAATTTCAATAGCAAGTTTTCTCTTTGAACATTCATCACTTTTGCATCACGAGTTCACAAAAAGCATAAAGATAAAAGGCTAACTTTGCAGAAACAGTATTCTTTCCAACTCCTTGTAAGCCTTTGATTTTATTTTTTTTTCTTTTTTTTTTCTAGCCGTTGATAGTCTAATGCATGATGAAAACTTCAGTACATAGTCATATCAAGTCGATCTAGTGAGAAAGAAGCAGGGGCAAGAGAAAGGAAAAGATAATTAAAAGTAGGCTAATAAGCAGAAAAACTTGTGTGGATTTGGTTCACAATAATATTATTGCGGACTTGAGGGTCTATACGTATGCAACTGACTTTATATTGAACATAGTGACCCTAATATTAAATATAGTAACCTTAATTTTAACATAGTAACCTTTATTAAAACTTGTGTGATTTTTAATATTATTGCAAATTTGAAGTATGACATTATGTTGAATATAGTGACCCTAATTTTAACCTAGTGACCTTTATTATTCATATTGACCGGTATTTTAAAATTTTCATTAAAAATATAATCTCTTATGACCTTTATAAAAACACAATCACTTTATTTTAACATAATAACCTTTATTTTAACATAGTGACCATTAGTTGAACGACCATAGTATCTTTTCTACTAATGGTCTACAATAAATCAATGTGAACCGGGTTTTAAGAGTAATAGGCTAATAAGTGGCTTCAACAAAAAGAAAAAAAAAACTGTAAAATAGATCCAAAATTTGCTGAGTGATAAATGAAATTGACCGATTGCCAATTTCCTTACTTTCCATATTATCAATTTTGTATCTCCAATAAGCATAATTTGTGCTTACTTTGGGGAAAATTGCTTTGAATAATTGATTTTATGGTATTTCACAATTTGTTGGAGACATAAATTTGATTTCCTTCCATGTCTGATGAGAAGAAAAAAAAAAGGTAAGCAAAAATAATAAGAGAAAGAAATAGTGCAGTTTTTCTGGAAAAGGGTGGGTTAGTGGAAATTATTTGCTCCAATTGTAACCCTAGCCCATGTCACCTAACAACATCAAAACATAGTAATTAAGTTCAATTAGTAATAATAACTCCATTTAACGAATAAAAGACGACTATAGAATAAGGGAGTAAAAATATGGACAAATATGCAATTATCAACATCCCAAAACTCGTAGAATCTAAAACCACACATCTCAAACAGAAGTCCCTCCGTTCCTCGGAGGTTAAAAGAACAGGCATTATTTCTTTCTCAAATGACTAGGAGCGAATTACTGATTTTTGCAACTTTATTGTGGGCTTCATGGACGATCAGGAACAAAGTTATACATGAGACAACATACGATCCTATGAGCTTAGCTACGTGCTTTATAAGGTACGTGGATGACTACAATCTAAATGCAAGCAGAGTGTTTGGTAGAGTAGTACACAAGGATATAAGGTCTGCTACCTCATGGCATTGTCCTCCTGATGGGGTTGTAAAAATCAACATCGATGCTGCAATTATGAATGGACCTATGGTGGGGCTGGGAGCTGCTATTTGTGACTCTAATGGTGAGTTCTTAGTCACTTGCTGCTGGTCGCATTGCTGGTGGTTGGGATCCGTGTTATACTATAAGCAATAAAACAGAAATTACTTATCTCTTGATGCGTGAATCAAAACTGACAGTAGTCGTATCGTGGTGAACCACTGACCTAAAAGACGACTCCGCGCTACCTCCCAGTGCAGTAGATAAGAAGTGGTCGCTCTCCAGGATAAGCACGGCGCCGGAGTTTATGTGCACTCACAAACCCGACTGGAATTCAGAATACTTGCCCGGAAAAATAAAGAACCAGTGTTTAGTATTTTAGAGAAGAGAAAAAGCTACGAGTTGTTGTATATTTTGGCTGAAGAAGAACCGAGTGATCTTCGTCTGGAATTCAATAGGGAGTTAGGGACTTGTCACTTTGAGCCACATAATTGAACATGTATAATATTCTAAAATTTCGCGAATAAAGGTGACGCATTATACTGGCCATACGTACAAGCCCTGGATGCTCATAGGTGCTCTAGAGTATAAGCCCATGAAATACTCATAGGAAGCGGCCACACTTCCACACCTAAGTAGGTGAATCCCATCAAATGTGAGCTACAACACACCTCCAAAAATATGGATATGGGTTCAATAAGAGCCATATGCTCAACCTCTTTCTCATTTGTAGCTAAGCACAAAACAAACATCTAGAGATGGACAAAAAATAAAAACTGTGTTTCCAAATTATTATATAATCTTTCCCTTTAAACTCATAGTGAGTAGGAGTTCACTATTTCACAATTCATACAACGGGCTTTAGCCCCATCTCTTCCGATGTTTCCAAAACTAGTTTTCTTCATAGGCCTTTAGTCAACGGATCCGCAATGTTCTTTTCGGACTTAACATAGTCCAGTGATATCACCCCTTCAGACAACAAATTTCTGACGGCCTTATGCCTCAGACGAATGTGTCTCTTCTTCCCATTATAGGTTGGTTGTGTGTAACAGCAATCACAGCTTGCAAATCACAATGAATTGCAACTGAAGGAGTTGGCTTTCCCCACAGTGGAATATCAGCAACCATGTTCCTTAACCATTCTGCCTCATGACTTGCCAATTCAAGAGCAATAAACTCATATTTCATAGTAGACATAGCAGTACAAGATTGCTTACAAGATTTCCAGGATACGGCTCCACCCCCAAGGGTGAAGACATAGCCACTGGTGGAGTTAACTTCATCATTGTCGGATACCCAGTTGGCATCACAAATACTCTCCAAAACTCCAGGAAATTTGGAGTAGTGCAAACCCCAATCCATAGTACCCTTAAGGTACCTTAGCAATCTCCTTAGAGCAATCCAATGATCACTGCTTGGGTTATGAGTGTACCTGCTCAACCTACTAACAGAATAAGCAATGTCAAGTCTAGTGTAGTTCATAAGAAACGTAACGCTACCAATAATTCTAGCATATTCAGACTGATCAACTGGATCACCATTATTTTTCTTTAGGTGGAAGCCCGGGTCATATGGAGTCTTAATTGGATCGACATTAAATGAGTCAAACTTTTTAAGAAGTTTTTCAACATAGTGTGATTGATTAAGACAGATGCCATTTGTATTCCTTTTGATTTTTACTCCCAAAATCACATCTGCCTCTATGTCTTTCATTTCAAATTTCGAACTCAAAAATTGTTTTGTCTCATTTACTCAATCCAAGTCAGTCCCAAAAATTAACATGTCATTCACATAAAGACAAATAATCACACAACCAAGACTATCATGCTTAGAATAAACACAAGAGTCATCTTCATTAACATGAAAACCATTACCAGTCATAGTCTTATCGAATTTGTCATGCCATTGCTTTGGAGCTTGCTTAAGCCCATACAATGACTTGACTAACTTACAAACCTTGTTCTCTTGGCCCAGAACAACGAACCCTTCAGGTTGGACCATGTAAATCTCCTCATCCAAGTCACCATTCAAAAATGCAATTTTGACATCCATTTGGTGAACAACAAGATAAAAAATGCAAGCAAGAGAAATTAAAGTCCTAATGGTTGCAATTTTAGTGACAGGGGAGTAAGTATCAAATAATCAATGCCAAAATTTTGAGTAAAACCCCTGACCACTATCCTTGCCTTATACTTGTCTATGGATCCATTGGCTTTCAATTTTTTCCTAAAGATCCATTTACAAGTAATGGGCTTATAACCTCTAGGAAGTTCAACTAATTCCCAAGTATTATTATTGAGAATTGATTGCAACTCACTATCAATTGCTTCTTTCCAAAAAACAGTCAACTGACCTCATTGCCTCATCATAGGTTCTTGGATCATCTTCCAAAACAAAGATATGCACAAAATCATCATCAATTAAGGAATATTCAAATAAAAAGGAAGTAATAAAATCAGGACCAAAACTGTTGTCCTTTCGTGCTCTTCTGCTTCTCCTTGGCTCCAAAGCAGAATCATAGTTAGTAATAGGAGCATTAACAATAGGTAAACTAACAGAGTTACTAGCAAGTAATTCACTATCATTAGGGGGAGACATTTTCCAAGGAAAAATGTTCTCAAAGAATTCTGCATCTCTTACCTCAATGATATGGCCACCTGCATAAGAGTTGTTAGTACCTTTAACAAAGAAACGATAAGCTGCACTTTGATAAGCATAGCCAACAAAATAGCATCAACCGTTTTAGAACCAATTTCGTCCCTCTTGAAACTAGGTATGCCTGTTTTTGCTAGACACCCCCACACTTTCAAGTATTTCAGGTTTGGTACTCAACCTTTCTATATTTCGTATGGAGTCTTGTCAAGCTTCTTATGAGGAACCCTGTTCAAAACATGACAAGCAGAAAGAATAGCCTCCCCCCACATGTTATTAGGAAGCCCAGAACTAATAAGCATAAAATTCATCATATTCTTTAAAGTTCTATTTTTTCTTTCAGCTATACCGTTTTGTTCGGGTGAATAGGGAGATGTCGTCTCATGTACAATGCCGAGTTGCTCACAAAATGCCTTAAGAGTGTCAGGGTTGTACTCACCACTCCTGTCACTCCTAACCCTGTTAATCTTCTTGTTTAATTGGTTTTCTACCTCAACTTTATATTTGAGGAACATTTCCTCAGCTTCATCCTTAGACCTGAGAAGATAAACCATGCAAAAACGTGAACAATCATCAACAAAGGTAATGTAATACTTTTTACCCCCCCTGCTCTCGTGATTATTGAAATCACCCAAGTCACTATGAACAAGTTCTAGTACTTCAGTCTGTTTATCTACTGATTTAAATGGCTTTTTTGTGAATTTGGCTTCAACACAAATTCGACATTTCGAAAAATCAGTGTTAGAAAAACGTGGAATCAAATTTAAATTTTAAGCCTTTTAATCGAATCAATGTTAACGTGACCCAATCTAGCATGCCATAAATCAATAGACTCAGCAATATAAGCAGAATAAGTACTAGCATTCTTATTCATAGTGTTAATTTTAACATTAAGAGTAAAAAGCCCCCTATTACAAAAGCCCTTCCCCACAAATTCCCCATTGAGAGTAAGAACTAGTCTATCAAAATCAAAGGAGAGCTTCAGTCCAGCTTTCATGAGCAAACTGCCAGAAATTAAATTCCTGCATATTTCTGGAACATGCAAAACATTAGCGAGAGTAAGCAATTTTCCAGGTGAGAACGATCTTTCCTTTGCCTTGGATAGAAGCAGAAGTTGAGTTTCCAATGAAGACATTTTCACCTTCAACCTTGTCATAGGTGGTGAACATGTCCTTGTTGGCGCAGATGTGCCTGGTTGCTCCAGTGTCAACAATCCACTCAGCAGCATTACCTGTAAAGTTAGCTTCTAAAACAACATCAACAATCACGTTAGAATCCTCAATAAGATTCGCTTGACTCTGTCCATTCTTCTTCTTCTTGACTTTGCAATCCTTAGCCTTGTGACCAGTCAGACCACACTCAAAACAGCTACCCTTAAACTTGTACTTCTCAACCTTCCCTTTAGGCTTAAGAGAACTGTTTTTGGCTTTAGACTGGTTGTTTGGTTTGGGTTCAACAAGATTGGCTTTGGCAGAAGAAGAGGAAGGGAAAACCGAATGGCCTTTGTCTTTGATACGGTTTTCCTCCTCAATTTTGAGGTGTCCTACAAGCTCCTCTAAGGTTAGGTCTTTCTTTTTGTGCATCAATTGGTTACGGAAATCCTTCCAAGAAGGAGGGAGTTTCTCAATCAAAACAATAGCAAGGGTAATATCACAAATAGACAGTCCTTCAGCAGCCATATTAATACATACATTCTCATAAGCATGAATCTGATCAATAATAGGCTTATCATCAACAACTTGAAAACTCAACCACTTACTAACACAATAACATTTAGTACCAGCAGCATCAGTCCCATATTTTTTCTCTAAAGCATCCCAAATATCCTTAGCATGATAAAAACCCATATAAATATCCAACAGATTATTTGACATATAATGCAGCAACATGCCCTTACATGTTCTATCATCTTTAGAAAACTTAACATCAGTTTCAGACAAATCATTCTTATTAACAGGTTCAACAATATCATCAAGCACATACGCAACATCAATTTGTTCCAAATAAAAACGCATCCTAACAGCCCAACGTTTATAATTCTTGCCATAAAGAGGTTCTAAATTAGACATATCAAGAATCAGAAATTTGGAAGCCATACTCGTCTTTTAGATTGTTATACTATAAGCAATAAAACAGAAATTACTTATTTCTTGATGCGTAAACCAAAACTGACAGTAGCCGTGTCATGGCGAACCATTGACCTAAAAGATGATTCCGCGCTACCTCCCGGTGCAATAGACAAGAAGCGGTCGCCCTCCAGGATAAGCACAACGTCGGAGTTTATGTGCACTCACAAACCCGACTGGAATTCAGAATACTTGCCCAGAAAAATAAAGAACCAATGTTTAGTATTTTAGAGAAGAGAGAAAGCTACGAGTTGTTGTATATTTTGGCTGAAGAAGAATCGAGTATAAATAGGCAGCAAGGAGGAAACAACTAGCAAAAAATAAGGGAAGAACTTAGCCAAAAAGCCGTCTAGATTATCTCGGTCAGTCAAGAGCAATAATCAAGGGAGTTTAACAGTCAGCTATAATCAAGGGATTAATGGCTGAATAAATTCCTAACAATCAGAAAATCCCAACAGTAAAAAAAATGGATTAAAAGCTTAGGAATATTCTGTCAACAAAGAAAGGAAACAAAATTTCTCCAAAAAGATAAGAGGGACCCACGCCCGTGCCCAACCCGACCCGACCCGGCTCGGCTCAGCGCGCGCGTGTGGTACAACACCCACCTCCAAGTCACTCAACTAAGTAGTGCTACGACAGTACAACATATAAATAAGGCAAAACCTCTCCCCCCAACCGATGTGGGACTTTTTCCCTTTCATTTGTGAGTCTCTCTCTCTCTTGTTTTCTTCCAACACTCTTGTTTTATATCAAGAACTTCCAACAATCCGGGTATTGTTGAAGCCGTAGCAGCGTGTTTTGGTGTGGAGATTGCAAGACGTTTTGGATATGCAAAGGTCTGGTTGGAGTGCGATCCACTTGGTGTGGTTCAGAAGATCAGAAGCAAGATTGAAGGGTTTAGTTATATGTTTTTGTTCAATTGTTCATAGATAGAGTCTATAGTTATATGTCTTTGTTTGAGCATTTCTATTTTAGTCATGTTAAGAGGGGTGGGAATACAGTAGCGCATTTAATTAAACAGAGCAAACAAGATTTTAAAAAAACATTAAAACAAAATACTTACCCTCGCTCTCACAGCAATATGCAAGTTGAAAAGGTACGATGTGTACATCTGAATGGCTGACATGATCAAATCATAGTTTAAGCTCAATTAGTAATAATAACTCCATATAATGAATAAAAGACGACTATAGAATAAGGGAGTAAAAATATGGACAAATATGCAATTATCAACATCCCAAAAAATCCTAGAATCTAAAATCACACATCTCAAATAGTCAAGCCCCTCCGTTCCTCGGATGGAAAAGTCTCATGTAACCCAAGAACTGAAGCACAAAAGAGATGATAAGCGTCGGCACCAAGAGCACAGGAAGGCCAAGGGCGGCCAAGACTGCGTACACAACCTACAAAATAGGTGGTTAAAGTAAACTGTTATGTTAGAACAAAGAAACAAATAGGAGGAATTCAAATAGGAGCAAAAAGAGTTGTTAAATTATCTGACCCACACCCGAGACTTTAAATAGGAAACCTTCTACAATTAGTATCCTCTTATATTTCGATGTGAAAAACCTATTAGATCTTTGCATTTTCGATACAAAAATGCAGCATACAAGATTTTCATTCAGCAATTCAAAACGTTACAATAAGAAAATGTCCCTTCACCCCTAAATCCCCTCTAGAATTCATTAAAAAGAAAAAATCAACTTAAGTTTCACTCACTAAAACACCTCCCCCCTAATTCTACTTTCAAAATACCTTGTAAACTCTCTTCTTCCTAGAATTTTGTTATTTGGTGGCTTTGAAAGTTGAAACAATTATTTTATCTCCTCCAAACTCCAAACTCCTAAGTCCTAAAACCCAATCATATGCCAACAAAGTTCCCACAATCCACCAATGTTGAATTGATACTTCTCACCCATTTATCAAATCGCATCGGATCGCCAATGTTTACTAACTTGCTCCTTCTACAACCCATACAAGACTTAGTTCAATGCTCACTTAAAAAAATCCCCATTTCAAGTTTTCCTTTTGATCCTCAGGCATTCCCTCGCTTTTCCAACATCACTCATCCAATCTACTCATAAACTCCATGTAAACATCAAATTCAACAACCCAATTCAATTTTCGCCTTAATAAGTCCGAAATCATCCAGACCCTAACAATGAACAAATACTCTAGTAATTCTTATTCCAACCTTAACAAATTAGGAAGAACAAACAAGCACATAGCACAATAACAACAATTAATGCAAGAATTCTATTTATCAACATTCTTGTAATCAAAGGCAATAATGACTGATGACTATTTTTAGACAAAAGGCCTGTTCTTTTCACCTCCAAAACATTTAATATAAAAGCTAATCATTAATCTATTATCATCAAACCCTAAAATTCCAGCAATTAAATTAAACTCGACCCTCCAATATATTCAAAGATTAACAGCGCATATAATTAAATAAGCAAACAAGATTTTTAAAAAAACATTAAAACAAAATACTTACCCTCGCTCTCACAGCAATGTGCAAGTTGAAAAGGTACGATACATACATCTGAATGGCTAAAATGATCATCAGGAAGATGGTCATGTCAGCGCGTCTGTCCCTGTAAAACAACAAAAAAAACCCAGAAAAAACCTTCATGTGACCACCCTTCCAAGTAATCAACATCATAACATCCCAAAAAACCCAGAAAAATAATAAGTCAAAAACCCAGAATTTGCAATAAATTTAATTAAAAAAAAACCTAGTTCAATAAATGAAGTAAACAGATGAAATAATTAGGAGTAATTAAACTTACTCAGGGACGCTGATAGAGGTGCCGCCGGTTCGGGCGTTGACAACGGAAGCGCCGCCATTAACCGCCGGAGCTGGAGCTGGAGCTGGAAGTTGAGACAGGAGAATATCGCGAATGGAGGCCAAAATTGGCTCCATCCGGGTCTCGAGATATGACCGGTGCTCCCGCAGCTCACGAATCAAAGCGTCGATCAGGGTATGTTGGGGTGGGGAAGGATAGCCATTGCCACTGCTACATAGCCGTTTCTAATATTTTGGTGGCCCGGGGCAAAATGATAATACTTTTGTTGAATAAATTATTTGTTTTTATAATTATAAATATTTATGTAATTTGTTAATTCATAAATAATTTTATGTAATTTGTTACTTACTTCATCCGTTATTTTAATTGCATTATTTACACTTTTCCATTATTCACTCACCTCTTTTGAAACATAAACTCCGCATCTTCTATCAAGTGCCAACTAATATGAAGAAAAAATATGCAATAGATTTTGAAATTTTTTTTTATTTTTTTTTTGAATGCAAGAATTTCAATGCTTTTGTAATCAATAATTCATGTTACCTTGCCTATATTTAGCATATGACATTGTATTGTAATTAGTGTTGCTCTAAATTGCATAAATTGCAGCAAAAAATAGCAAAGACAACAAAAAATAAAAGGAAAACTATTTGTTTCCAAGTTATCTATGTCAAATAAGAGGAAACGAATTGCTTGTAATCATTTACATTTTTGATACCAAACAATTAGTAAAGGTAACACTATTGGTCGTTTGGTATAGATATTGGAAATGGAGTTGAAAAAAAAAACAAATAAGTAGAAGGAAATAAATCATTTAATCGTTTTCTTTTCATTTGTTTGGTTTAAACATAGAATTGAATCACTTAAAACTAACTCTCTTTATATTTGTTTGAAGAGGGTAAGGATAATTGTTATCTTAGTATCCTAACAAAAAAATTGATACATTGTATAAAATCTCATGGTATCAACTAATTATAATAAATATACGATCAAAATTATTAAAGATAAAATAATTTATGTATCAACAAAAATGTATATTAAAGTGTTTCAATTACTTTAGGATGATTTTTTTTTTGACAAAAATTTTAGGATGATTAATTTTGTAGGTTACCCCTCCGTTTCTTTTTATTGGTTATTATCAGATTTTAAATACTAATCATAGTACTTCCTCCGTTTCTTTTTATTGGTTATGTTTAGATTTTAAACATTATTTATAATACTCCCTCCGTCCCAAAATATATGAGACGTTGGACTTTTTTCACTATTTATGTATTAGTTTTGATCATAATTTTTTACTAACATAATTAAAACATATTTTATCATAAAATATGTTGTTAAATAGGTATATATATAAATTTCAATATATAATTTTTAAAATAATTTTCATTAATATTTAATTATATACAAATAAAGTCAAAGTAGTGCATTGACATATGTGCAATGTTGACTGTGTCATGTATTCTGAGATAAAGAGAGTATTAGATAATCTTAAAATTTACTCACAAAAGTAAAAGAGTCATGTGAGATTATGTTTGATTCATCTCAATGAATGCTCTATTAATATTCAATCGTTATAATTTTAAAAAGTATGTATTGAATAATAATCAAATAGGTGTATTGACAAACGTGTAAAAGTCAAAACGTATCCAATAAAAGGGACAAAGGGAGTATTATACTTTAGATATAGGGTAATTTTGTGAAAATTTAAGAAAATTTTACCAATAACTACCATTATAATGACTACTTTGAGAACAATAACTACCATTTATTTATTTTATTTTTTTGTAAAAAAAAATCTAAAAAAATCTACCACAAAAACCTTGAGTAACACAACTGCATTTAATTTCTTGGCAATAATCTCCAAATGAGGGGGCTAAAAAATCGGCTGTTTCAACGACGAGGGAAGGGAAGAGGGGCGGTTTCATCGACCTGAGAAGAGAGGGGCGGTTTTGGGGATAGGAGAAGGGGGGTGGTTTCGATGGTGTGGGTGGGTCGCTCGAGTGGTTTTAGGGGTAAGGAGGGGCTGACCGGCTGTTAGGGGAGGCAGGCGGTCGAATTTCGGTCGAGCTGGGGGTTAGGGCTAAGGGGAGGAAGGATGGTGGCTGGGAAGGGTTTTTAATTATTTTTTTTCTTGTTTTGCAAAAAAAAATTGGATCAATTATGTTGCGACACATCACACATGGCTTTTACAAAATAATATTCATCCTTTCTTTAAGTTACTGGTAAATCGACCTAGTGGAAGAAAATCAACCCAATATTTCATAGTGCTCCTTAATAAATGTAAGTTGGGATTATTGAGTGTAAATCGCTGAAAGTTTGGATTAATAAATTAAAGTGAATTTTTCTAAAAAATAAAACTTAGATTTTGGAAGCACCGAATATAATAGATCGAAAAGCGAAGACAAGTCGAATTCAGGGTTAATTGGAGGATGAAATGGAATCGTTAGACTCTTGGAATTGCCCTTTTTAATCTCTTTAGTTTTAATAAAAATGTGTTTTTTTAATGAAAGTGGTGTTACTTATATTTATTGGGAGATGTAGCAAAATAACAATTTCAGATTTACATAAACCCTTGTTGAAGGAGGATGATAGTAGGTGTTGTTAAATACATTTGTATGTGATAACGGTAAAAGTCATTCCAACATCATGACCTTGTATGAGAATATATACTCCCTATGTCCCACAATATAGTTTCTGTTTTCCTATTTTAGAGACCCAAAATTTTGTTCCTGTTTCTATTTTTGGATAGTATGTAAAGACCATTATACCCTTATTTTTTGACTTTATTCATTGAACTTCCTAATTTACCCTTAACTTATCCACTTGCATTGTACTTTTTTCACTTTCTCTTTCTAACTTTTGTCTATAATTGTACTTTTCACTTTTTTCCCTTTAAATTATCCACTTGTCTTGTACTTTTGTCTAACTTTTGTCTAGCTTTTTTCGACTTCTACTCCCATTTCTTAAATACCGTGAAAAAAACATAATAGGAACTATATTATGGGACGGAGGGAGTATAAGATATGCTTTTGTCAAATCGCAAGAAATGTGATTGACATGTATGAAGCATAGATCTCAAGAAAATTTTAACCATTTGAATTATTGGGGTCCCTTAGGGTAAGGCATACTGATTTTGGGTTGTCTTAGTCATTTCAGCAACATTTATAGACTTTTAGTTGTATGTTAGAAAATACCTTGCACTACACGAAACATCATCACCAACTTCCCTTGTTCTATCAATAGTCCCATCGCATGTTTAAATGTATATTGGTAAGCCTTATATGCGTTGTCCTCACTCGTTGTAATAGCTTAAAGGTAAATATCGTTAATGACCTTAATTGGTATTGTGTAAGGGCTTCTTATGCCAACAGTAAGTTATGTTACTTTACAGTCCTTTCGTTTGTTGTAAACTCAGTTTAATTAATGTAATTTCAGCTGTTTTTTTTTTTAAAAAAAAAAAATCCAAAAAACTTACAAAGAATTGATACAAGCTTTGGTGTATGGAAATATTAAAAATTAGGTTAGGTCTCGTGCCATGCACGACAATTTTTAAAAATTAATATCAACTTTTCAATATAATTGGTTATTTTACAACAATAAAACAAAAAAAATCTAAAAACACTATGGACAATCTTTGATTAAAATATGAAAGATAAGTGGATATATCTAATAAGTATAAATTGAATGATTTGATATTCTTAAATACAAAGTAATAAAATCGTCTATTAAGTAATTGAAATATTGATGTGTAGATATTGTATTCAAATATATAATTATATATAGTATCAACATGTTTTGGATGAGGGTAATAAATAATACTGTGATATTGATCTTCATGAGATTTTTGTGTGTGTTTACATTAATATTATGAAGTATAGTCTAACTAAATTTTATATATTAAAGTAGTAAATAGTAATGTTTCTATAAATAAAATAAAATAATTTAAAACACTAACTCATTTTCACTTAGAGAAGGGAAAAAGGCGGGGTTATTATCATTCAAAGGGTAGTAAAAGTATATGCACTACTCTATTGTGCATTCTAATCAATAAATAAACAACTTTAAGGGAAAAAAATACTCCCTCCGTTAATTTTTATTTGCAACTTTGGGGCAAATTGCGGTTCACGAGACAAAAGTATAAATATTCTCGTGTTGTAAATCATTCTATGTCGCAAATCAAAATAATATTTTCTATTATAGTTATAAATGTTTGTGTGAAAAGGTAAATCAAATCTTTTATATTTAAAGTAATTATCTTTGTTATTAACATATATAATAAATTATTTTCGTAAAAGATTTTATTCTATGATTAATTTTTTTTTTTCAAAAAATAAATAAATTAAGGACACACCAAAAAATAATTTAATATATAATTATATATTATTATTATTATTATTGATATTTAAAACATATTTACTTTTTACGAAGACTACATATAAAGATTCACCCCATTTATTTATCGACCCATATTATTACTAGGGACTTGTTAAACATCGCCCGCGTTTTTCTACATAAAGCCCACATTTTTTAAAAATTTTGACATTATTGCCCTTGTTTTAATTTTTACCGAAAATGAAAATTTTCACTCACCAAAAATGAGGAGCAGGACTGGATCGCCGAGTGAAACCGAAGAGCCCTCAACGTCGGCTAGATGCACCGGAGAGACGCCGTTGACGCCGGAAAAGGAGGTACGAAGCCATCTAAAACCACGAATTGGCGGCTGGCGTCCTGCCGGGACGCCGTGACCGTAGTGGTGGCGCCTAGCCAGGACGCTGCCTCCGTAAGTATGGCGCCTGGCCAGGACGCCGCCACCGTGGCCGTGGCGTCTGGCCAAGACGCCGCCACCATGAAAGCGGCGTCCTGGCCAGGCGCCATCGCCACGGTGGCGGCGTCCTGGCTAGGCGCCACTGCATTTTTTTTTTTTTTTTTTTTTTTAATTTAATTTAAAATTTGTTTTTTTTTTTTTTTTGTGTTACAATTTTTTTTCGTTTTTTTTTGGTTTTTTTTGTTTTGTTTTTAATTGTTTTAAAATGTAATGTAAAATTTTGTGTTTGATTTTTGTGTTTTTGATCGCTATGTTTTTTATGTTTATGTTTTTTTTTTGTTTTTATTTTTTTGGTTTTTTTTTTTATTTAATCTAAAGTTTTGTTTATGTTTTTTATTTTTGTGTTTTGTTTTTTTTTTTTTTGAATACTTTTTGTTTATGTTTTTTATTTCTTTGTTTGTTGTTTATATTTTATTATTGTTTTTGCTTTTGTGCTAATGTTGTGTCAAATGTATTAATTTAATCTAATCTTATGTGATTATATTTATATGTTATTGTTGCAGGATTATGGTGGAGACGGAAATGATTATAGTGGGATTTTTGTACACGATGGTCTGTTCGAAGATGCTCAACAAGCGGTTGATTGGGCGAAACATGTTGCAATTAGATCAGGTTTTTGTTTAGTAGTAGCAACTCATAAATCTCAACGGGATGGTAGAATGGATCGCATTTTGAGATGCGACCGTTATCGCAAAAGGGGGGAACGAGATTTCAGTCAAGCGATTCGGTTTGATACAAAGCGGAAAGGTTGTGGGTGTCAGTTCAGAGTAAAGGTTCGACAACAGCAAAGGGGTGACGGTTGGGAAGTGAAGAGTTACGGTAAATGGGGGTATCACAACCATGAGATGATCGCATATGAAGTGGGTGTGTCCTGCGTCCTACGTGAAGTGGGGTGCAAACATCGCTGCAAAACTGCTGCGATCTTAACACCGCCGTGATCCTACACACCAAGTGCCGCTATGTACAGCGCAGCCCTATCCACCGCCAACAGCTCCGCCAATAAATCTGCCTGATCCGCATCTGTGACAACAGATGCTCGGTTTCCCTCTACGGGAATCCCAAGGATGGCCTCGACGTCATGCAACATGATCGTCATCTCACCGAACGGAAGGTGGAAAGAGTTCGTGTCCGGCTGCCATCGCTCAACGAAAGCCGTGATCAGCGTCGAGTCAATCCTCTCATGCATGGTGGCAGGAAGGTGGCTCACTCTAGTGCCCCTCAATCGGCCGACCATCTCGCTCTCCTCCGGCCAAGCCTCAGCCCAACTACACAAGAAGTTACAAGTCCTCTCCCGGGTTTGGCATTTCAAAATGCCGCTATCCAAAGCCCGCTCTTGGTCCTCCCAAATACGGGTAGCGATGTGTCCTAGAAAGCTAGGAATCACACTCCCGTCTATAGGTCCCCCAGCCACCTCGCCCCTCACCACCCAAGAATCATTAACGACCCTCGACCGTTTTCTGCTAACCGCAGACACAGTGGACGCAGATGATGTGCCAGATCTACTAACAAATCTACCATCTCTACCCTTACGCACGTCTACCCTACGCGTCTCATACACATCATCAAGCCTCTGACTGAATGGACCGTAATCATCATATGGTCCACTCTGATCGTCCACATCCTCATCTGCATCCTCCTCCTCCTCCTCCTCATCACCATCATCATCTTCATCATCCTCAGAATAGTGCACCCGTTCTCTACGAGCCGAGGCCGAAATACCACGGGATCTAACGTGTCTGGGCCCCGAGCTCTCCATTGAGTTGATCGTACTTCTCATAATGTCCATACTCTTCCCAGCCCCAGAACGAAAATACGATGCCTAACACAAAATAACAAAACATGTAATATGCAATATAAACATGTAATATAAACAATACATAGGAACATAAAATTAAAAATTAAAACCAGAAACAATTTTTTTTTTTAAAAAAAATAGAACATAAAATTAAAACAAATAAAAAAACAAAATTTAAAAAAAAATAGGGAACATACAATTTAAAAAAATTAAAAACAAATTTTAAAAAAAAAAAAAAAAAAATTCGAAAATAAAATTTAAAATTAAAAAAAAACAAAAAAAAATTAAAAAAAAAAAAAAAAGGAGGAGGCGCCTAGGCAAGACGCCCGTACGGTGGTGGCGGCGCCTAGCCCAGACGCCACCACCACGGCCGTGGCGCCTAGCCTATCCGCCGCCGCCGTGGTAGTGGCGTCTGGGCTAGGCGCCGCCTCCACCGTACGGGCGTCCTGCCTAGGCGCCTCCTCCGTGGTGGTGGCGTCTCGCCTTGGCGCCCCACCGTCGCCGGAGGTTTTTTTTTTTAAAAAAAAAATTACAAAAATTACAAAAATTACCTTCTCGCCGGCAAACCGCCTTCCGCCCACCGCCGGAGCCGCCACTTCCTTGCCGGGCCGCCTCGACATAGCTCGGGAAATAATTTAGAGAGAGAAAGTGGAAGTAGAGAGTAGAGAGAGAAATTGTGTTTTTTAGTTTGAGGGCAAAAGTGTCATTTCACTCTTATTTTGTGGGCTTTATGTAGGAATTTGCGGGCGATGTTTAACAGTTCACTATTACTATGGCGGGTCATGGCTTTTAAAGGCCTCCATTCCTATTTCCTACCTCTCTGAGTTATTTCATTGAAGCGCACTCAACGTTCTCCATTGAAGCGTTCTCCCGTTGAATCTAATTCTTGTATCCCCCATTGAAGCAGCTTCTAAGGTAAGTTGTTTGTTGTTGTTATCATCACATCAATTTCATAATCTAGGGTTTATATTTGATCTAATCTAATTTAATTATCAGTGCTTTAAGTTTAGGGTTCGTAAATTCTTAGAATATTGAATGAAATATCCCTAAAATTATGTATTTTTGGAGATAATTGAATATGAAATTAAATCTCTTTTCCCTGGGCCTAGGGCGGCCGCCCCTCCTGCCCTGCCTCAGGGACGGGCCTGCATTGCCACCGTCTTGCTCCATGGTTATGGTGAAGTCTCGAGCTTTGCTCCACTTTCCTACTACGAGTAGAGTATTTTACTTAATATAGCTGGGTTTTACTTTATTAATTGATGACAAGTGGAATACTTTTTTTTATTATTATTATAATTGCTGTAATAAACCGAATTACCCTTATTACCCTTATTACTGCAATAATAATATCTTAAAAAAAAAAAAAAACGAGTGGGGGTGGGTTCAGGTTAAGGGTGGTTTAGGGAGGAGTGAGGGTGGGTTTCGAGGTGGTTCAGGATGATGGGGTGTTGGTTCAGGATGGTGGTTCAGGATGATGGGGTGGGTTTCGGGTTGGTTCAGGGTGACAACGGGTTCGATTTTTCAGCTGGTTTAGGGTAGGGAGTGGTTTTCTTGGGTGAATCGTGGGCGAGTGAGGCTGGTTTCAGGTGAGGGGGGATTTCGCGGTGGTTCTTTGTGGTGGTTCATGTTCATGTGAGTGGGGGTAGTTTTAGGGTGGTTCATGATTCAGTGGTGGTGGGTTCGAGTTGGTTCAAGGTCAGTGGGCTGGGTTTGTGCTGGCTATAGGGTGGCCGGTGCCGATGAGGGTGGTGGTGGTCCCTTTGCTTATTAAAGTGAGAATCCTTAAGTGGATACTAATTTCCTTTGATTGTTTAGTTTAGCTCTTGTATGAAGGCTTTCTGTTTATTTGGCCAGGCCATTTGGAATGATTTTAGAGTTCTTGCCTATATTTCTGTTGATGTCTGCATGTTTTTTTAGCAAACATAAAATATTTGTTGTATTTTCTGTTTACTTGAAGCCTGATTTGTATCTTTTTGTGTAGTATTGCCTTTAAGGGATTGACCAGTGGATTGCTCTTAAAACAGTAGTTGTTATTTTGGGAGGTGGCCTTATGTTGTTTGGGAAGTGGTCTTCTGTTGTGTGAAAGGTCTCTTGATCTATACATGTAGTTATACTGTTGTTTGGATTGTGTTTGAAGGCTTATCTGTAAGGTGTTGGTTTGTTTTTTTCCTTTTTGTAAGACTCCTCTCCCCCCTTTGTCGAATAGCAACAATTGCAGGATCTAAGTTGCCTGTTTTTGCATTTGGAATTATTTGCAGGCAGCAAAGACTTCTGAAGATAACAAGTCATGGAGTCATGACACTCAAGCTAAGGTGATAACTTTTCTTCTTGTAATAGTTATACCTGTAAGGCACATTCTTTGTTACGCAATTTTCTGATTCTGATGCACATTTGCTTTCCATGACGCTGCAGCTGGGTAGTAGTCGTCTGATTGAGTTGCTGATAGACACAGCTTATGTTCAGCATCCAAGTAACAAGTCAGCTGACAACCCACCTGATGTATGACCTGCGTTTAGGCATCAATTCAAAATTTTGAACAATGACGTAGGGTGAGTTGCATTTAATTTTATACACTTCATCTCAGAAAGCTTCTTCACCACACATGTATTTTGTGTACCGCTCTGCTGATTTGCTACATTATTATTAGGGCCTTTCTGGCAATAATTTTGAAGGTTAGTGTATTAACTCCGCTTCTCAGTCTATGGTGGATGCCACCTCATAAGTGATATCTACAAAACATACACAATTCTTAATGGCCAATGAATAACTTAAGAATTTGAAGGAAAAATGTACATTAGACATCATAAGTGACATCGTGTCATTGTGGTGAAGCTTTCTTGAAGATAGATAGTGGTTTAGTTAAATTATCTCAGTAACTTCTCACTCTTTGACTTTTTAATTTTACTCTGTACAGGCTATGCGAAGATGCCGCCGTATGAGAGTGTGATGACGGATTTCTTCTGGAATGTTGTCGCGAGAAGAGAAGTGATGGAGAATGAGGAAAGTGAAGAGAATAGTAAATTGGTGGATAACATTGGTTGCTGATGATGAAATGCAGAATAAATTTGTTACAGTAGGTGACAGTTTCTTCTTCTTCTTTCCCCTGCCCCCAAAAAAGTTCAAGAAATTGGAGGTTTTAATTATTTCATTGGATAGGTGATAGTACAGACTGGTGAACAATTAGGCTTTTTCTTTATTTTTTTTTCAATGAATTTTTTTTGTTGTTGTTGTTGATGATGTTCTTTTTTTTCTTTTTCTACCTGACTAGTGTTTCTTTTGTTTGTGGAGACATTATTAGTTGGGTGTTGGATATCAAATGATGTATATTCCATCTTGGCTTTGGAATTGAGGTTTTATCTGAAATACTCTTGAAATGGGTTGTCAACGAAAAAGGGAGGGTGCTTTGATGTTTTAGGAAGTGTTTAGTTTGTTCTTTCTTTACAAGTTTTGTAATCTTCTTTCCTAAGGAAATTTTAAAACATGTGTCTATTTTGGGCACCTTATATCAATGAATTTGTCCATTTAGTCTATCCAATTCTTCGCGCCTTTTTCCTACTTATTTTGCACTGATAGTGTGTTTTTAGTTGATTTTTACAAGTATTGCTGCTTGGACTTTATTGGCAAATGAACCATGGTTCTGGATACATGGATGGAACTAGCCTTTAGGTTGATTGTCTAAAGCACATACTCTGTATTAGGTTTCAACTCGTCATTTATTCAGAATCTTGGGCACAGTGAGGCCCCTCAGTTCTTGTTGGCTTGCACTAGCGGCTTATTGATGCATTTACTTAAACTGATTAGAATCGCTATCACTGATGGATGCAAAAGTGTTGAATTTTTTGTCTGTTGAATTCAGTTTGAATCTATTAGGAGGTTTGGGTATCATCCAGTTTATACAGATAACTGGCTCCTTGGATATTAGATGCAGAGTGAACTATTGACCTAGTTTCCTGTACTGGTTTGAAGCCTTTATAAGCGTACCATGGTGGACATTGTTTTGTGTGTGGTTACTAACTAGATTTTCCGGTCAAAAAGTTTGCCCTAGTGTTTTTTCTTCAGATATTAAATTGAATTGTTATGTTGAATTAATTATGTACCATGTCTAAGATAATGCACCACAACTTTATAGTTTTTGTGGATACTTAACTTCAAACAAACTTAAACTTTTGGTGCATGCATTCTCAGGCTGAAGGTAGTGTATGCTGATAATGATGTTATTTTGATGACATTTTGCATTCTGTATCAAGCTTTGGTTAAACTCTGTGTAGTATTCCTAAAGCGGAAAGGCAAGGGGTTTTATTATTTATATTTTGTTTTGGTGAAAATTTGGCTCACTTGGTCAATTGTGGATGTGATGAGCCAGTGGTTAGTTATTCCTGTTATATAAACTAGTTGTTTTACCCAATCTCGATGAATTTCAATGTGCTGCATGGACTTAATCTTTTCAGATGTCTATTTCATTTGGCCTAAAAGAATGAACCCCATCTCTGTTACATTTTACTATTCCAACTTCCTACAATGAAAGTAATTTTTGCTTGGAACCTTGAATAGTGAGCAATTGGTACGATGTGGAGATTGCTTGGTAAGTTTTACATTCCTTTATGACTCTAAGCCTCTGTTACTTGAATGCTTGATTTGATTCTCAATTTTGTCATTGTGGTTTCTGTGACCAGAAAATGCTCAACCTTGCTTCAATGGACATTTTGGAATGTTGGATGACTTGTGATAGTTTGTTGTCTGACCTTTTCATGAATATCATGATTAAATCATGCCATCGTGGTGTCATGTTTTGTTTAGTGGTTTAATGACACTTCATTGGTAATTAGTGTTTTTTTCCCTGTGTGTGTGAAGTAGGTTGTGGAGTAGTAATCATAAGGTGTTTGGGTGATTTTTTTTTTTTTTTTTTTTTTTTTGTGTGTGTGTGTGTGTGTGTGTGTGTGTGTCAGTGCATGTGTGAGGTGAAGAAATATGACTATCTATGGTTGTTAGCCAGCCTTAGATCTTTGATACAGCATAAGTGGAAGTAATATCATCTATTTGGATCAGCAAATAGTGATTATATGTGTGCTGGGTCTGATTATGTTATCTTTCTCATCAGCAGCTTGCTTTTTTTTCGTATGTACTTAATTTCTTTCTGAACCACCAGATAATTGTGAATTGTTCAATTTCTAAAATCCTTACTGTGGATGATATGAATTTATTCTGTTTTGAAATTTTTTTTTTTGCTCGTCTTAAATTTTTTGGAAACTCAAGTTTTGGGGCTAGGATGAGAGTCACTATCAATAAAAGCAACTAAACATCTTAGTCCTCATTTCCAGGAGTATCTTTCTGAATTTAGGGATTCCTTATTGTTGTTTAATTAAGTTAAACACTATAATTGTTCGTGAAGTATCTTACTAAAGATTGGATAAGGACATATATAGTGTGGTGGGATGTTGATTGAGACTAATTGATGAAAATAGACATTTATGATTACCATGTGAGACCCTCAATGTACAAGGTGAAACCTTAGAATTCCACTCAGCTCTGGATTCCAGTGATACGTATAAAGGTATTCTGATTACTTATAGCATAATATGGTATTTGAAATGGAAGACAGTACAGTACAGTTACTCTGATTATGAATTGCCATCATGGTTAAACATCTTGGTAGGGTGGTTTATTCTCTCATTCTGATTTTTTGAGGCAATATATTGGGGCAAGTCTTTTCTTAATCTTTTCTGGATCAATACCCATTTGTAGGAGTTTTTTCCTTAGGTGGGTTTGTCACCTACTGTACCGAGAAAGAGACTTCATAGGGCCCTGATTTTTTATGACACTGAAGTCAGCCTCTGCTGCTGCACCTGAACCAGTCTTTGCAGCCACTGAAGATTCAGTTTCTGCTGTTGCACCTGAACCAGTCTTTGCAGCCACTGTAGCAGCTGCTAGTGAAACTCGCCTTCTGCATCTCCTGATGAATCTTGAGCCCTCGAGGTTTCATGCTTGTACATTGATGCTGCCGCATTTTGCCATTATTTAATAAAACTAAGTGCGCTGCTAGCACCAGCGGTTTATGTCAACCGCCTTTTGTCAGGAACATGGCTATGCCTCTACTATTATTGTAAACCTTATTTGTTTCTGTAAACTTAGACATTTTGGGGAGTTTTGAAGTAACATGGACAACAGTCATGTTCCCAGCAAACGCCCACTTATCAAACATACCATTTAGTTTGTGGAGTTTGATAGGGACATAAACATTGTTTAACGTTGCCGAAAAAGCCCCTGCTTACCAGGTTTACTGTGCTAAGTAATTGATCTAGGATTTGCTGTACATTCTACTTAATGGGGGTAGGGGGTAGTCTACATTCTACATAGCCTAGGTAATATATTCTTGGTAATTACGGAGTATAATGTAAGTTGCATATGATTGTATGTACAAGTAATATCATTATCCGTGTTTATAACTGTCATTAATTAGCAATTTATAATTGTGTAGGAATATTTTGGGCTTTCTACTGATACATTGATCTGACTAAATTAACCAAATTATATTTATGTTTCCACAAAACTGCATAAGACTAATTCAATATAAGTAACTTTTGGTTTCTATTAAAAGTAATATGACAATATCGGTGCACAGAGTGTTCGCTAATATTGAATATTTAAAATGAAAATTATAAAATCTATAGTATATATAAATATATAAAAACGAACTATTTATAAGGAAAAAAATTCTTAATGATTTTATTTAGAATTAGAATACCAATATTTATACGCAAGTAGTGGTGTACAGAAGGCATAACAAACAAACTTAATCTAGGCTAGAAAATAGGAAAAAACATAAGCTAACATACATAGATTAATCATATTTCCAATACAATCCAACAATTTTTATTGAGTAATCCAAGAATAAACAATTTTGGTTACCCTAATACTTGACGACTCATTTGCAAGGGAGTGGCCCATTGAGCATATATCCTGATGTGATATTAGACGAGGATGTAAGTAGTACAACTTTAATGCCTTTGCAAGCAATCTTGAAACGGTCCGTACCACTTTCTCGTTGGTCCCTAATGCTCCGATAATGACCTGCAATTTTTAAAGTGAACTCCAATTCGAAGTTTTGTTCCTTTTTTGTAAAATTCTCAATTGCCATCCCAATTTGCATCTTTTTCTTCTGGTTAAGACTCTTTTCGTAAAAAGTATCAAGTGTAATTGAGGAGATGACAGATTCATCATTGTTGTAAGCAAGTAATACCATGAATGACTCAAACAATATTGGTTGCTTGTTAATTAGGGATAGGGTTACATTTAGATCCAAACCTACACTATCATTATTATTCGAAATCATCATAGTTGATGATTTCACCTCAAGAGAATCAACCTCAAATCTAAATTGAGGGCCGGATAACTCTGCGTCGAGGAAGAAGATAAGGAAAACAAATGCCGTAAGTAGTGAAGATACAAAAATTAATGATATTATGCATAAACAAAAAATCGTCTTAGTATGGGCTGTAAAATCTGTCTTAGTAGGGGCTGTAAAATTTGATTTTTCATTGATCATCATGATGAAACGGAGGTGAACAATGCGTATCTAATTACTCAGTATAAAAAGTAAAATAAAAATAAAACAAAGAGTATGTACATCATATATTTATAGGCGTAGCCTTGTGATACAATCCTACTCCTACCGAGTTACGGACTTACCAAATATACGACTTCGACCTTATCTTTTCGTCCAAAATAAAAACACGGTTTAACGATTTTAACTTTTGAATACAGCGAAAGAAAGATTATTTACCAAAAAAAATAAAAAAAAAAATACAGCGAAAGATATCGAGAGGGAAGAAGACAGAAGAGGAACGAACTCAAAAGAAGCATGGCGACAAGATCAATATTAGCTCGATTTTCTTCAAATTTCGCTCTTCGAATCCGCCACAATCGCAGGATTCTCACCTCAAATTCCAATTCCTTTTCTTCATCTACTTCTGCTGCTGTTTCGGATTCTTCTTCTTCGCCTCAAGATGACATTCATATTACTGATAATTGTGTTCGAGTAATCTTTCTCTCTCCTCAATTTTGTTGTGGCTGTTGTTGCAAATTCTATCTTAATTTTTCATTTTCAATTTTTTTTTTGCTTGATTATAGTATTTAATTCTCTTTTATTTTGTAGTAATCAAATAACTATAGAGTAATTCAATTAATTGTATTACTCATGTGAAATTGGAATTTTAAATTTCTGCTTTTGAATTGCGAGTATTTCTTTTATATACGCTGTAAGTGATGAGTATTTTACATCCTAAGTTTTAATTTTTATCGATTGCTGAAATTTCCATTTGGTTACTGGAGACCTGTGTTAAGGATGTGTTGATTGTCAAAGAAGTTGGCATTGATTTAGGGTTTTGAAATGTTTGGAACTGTAGAATCTTCAACCGCATTCGGGAGCTCTGATTTTGTAGTTATGTTTTTTTTTTTGGAATTTTATGATTTTGTTGGGAAATTTTGAGTATGGGATGGTGTTGAACTTTATAGTTTGGGATTGGATTTTAGAGGTAAGGTTAGGATGATAATCAACAATTTTCTAAAGGGTTACTAGTCGACGAAGTAGATAATCAAGCTAATTGCATAGTTTGTTTGGGATAAATAAATTTTTTTCTTGGTGAAAGGTGAGGATGGAGGTATGGAGTGGTGCTCATAAAGGATTGATCTTGTGTTAATACAGGTTTTCAATGGTATTTATTAAATTTTGATCGCACCATATATATTTTTACCTTGCTAAAGATACAAACAAATTTTAGGATTTGTGGAAGAGTAAAAGAGAATTTCTTTATTTATATTGGACTTAACCTAGGCCATGTGTATCTTTTCCTCTTCTGAAGTTTTAGATGAAATAACACGGTCTATCTAGGATGGCATTTCGTGGTGCATGTCACCTGCGGATGATATCAAACTGGTGGATGAGATTATATTCTCATTAGAATTAAGGTAAATGCTAAGCTGTAGCAATTGAAGCTAAGGTTGGAGTAAAACCATGTACATGGCGTGCAAAGTATCGGAGGGAGCTAAGGGAGGACACTGTATTTTTTAGATGGTAAAGTCTTACCCCTAAGCGAGTTTAAGTGCCTTGGATCCATTTTACAAATAAATTAATGTATTGACCAAGATGCAACTCATAGTTGAGGAGGCTCAAATGGAGAGCAGCATCTGCAAGTCTGCAACTGTAGTTTACTTGTGAGGCTAGTGTGGGAAATTCTATAGGACAAATTTTAACCAGCGTTATATGATAGAAATGTTAGACTTTAAGGAAAGATAAAACAGATGCGTATGTTGAGAATTGAGATGGGGTGAGCATAACACATGCATATTGTGAAAATTGAGATGGATGTGTGGGAACACCTGATGGTAGTTTTCAAAACGAGGATATATAGAGTATGGTTGGAGTTGCAGATATTGAGGATATGCTAAGGAAAAACCAATAGGGCTTTTGTATTGAATGGCTAATTTCAGCAATTTTAGGGCAGTGAGCAGTACTCTGACGGACAGTTTGTGAGCTTCTGTAACTAAGTGACCTGAAGTTGGTTTTTCTTTGGCCAGTTATGCCTGCATCTTTTTATTTTATTTTTATTTATTTACCTTTTTGTTCTGGGTTTGCTTCTTCTAAATTGAGGATGCCTAATGTTTGGACCTACAGTGTATCAATGGTTAGAGACTAATTTTCTTTTAGCTGATTAATGATTAAAGTCTTGGTATGTACGGAGATTATTTTTGAACCTATAATCATTCCATTCCGTACCCCCCCCCCCAAAGCGTGTTTGAAAATGCATATGAATTGATTAAAAATATTTGATTACATATAATCCGTTTTGATAATTGCTAAAACAGTTATTAGATGAGTGAGGGAAAACAATTTCAACTTTAAACCAAATTGAATCTCATTACCTTTGTACAGGGGTTGAACAACAAAAAGAGCCAAATTTAACACACATTGAAGCAGAGTGGAAAGAACAATTCTATTTCACATTGAGTGCCCCTACTTCTCAAATAATCATGCTCATTAGCTCCAGTTTCCCAACAGTGCTTAACATATATATACTCAAAAATTGGAACTCTTGAACCTGCAGAAACAGCCTTTCCAGACAGTAGGTCAGTAGGAACAGAAATGTCAGATTCCTATTGTATCGATCAATTTTGTTCAGAGGAGAGGAGCTTTATCTTGTCGTGAAGTACTATCTAAGACTGTATCATTGGATTGCTAGGTTAACCTGTGGTCACATAGTTGTTATAGTATTACCTTCGTTTCATATTATTTGCAACGATTAGACATTTTCTACTCACACTTTATGTCAAATCGTTGCAAATAATATGAAATGGTGGTAGTATGTATAATTGCGGGGCATTATGTTCTTTATGGATATTTGATTGACTTTAAGGGTGATGCATTTCAGAGGATGAAAGAATTGCAAGCTAGCGAAAATGGGAAAAAGATGCTTCGTCTTAGTGTAGAAGCTGGTGGATGTTCTGGTTTCCAGTATGCTTTTGCGCTGGATGATAACAAAAACAATGATGACAGGTAGTGGGGTTTTTCTTCATTTGGTCTTTTGGTTGCAAGAGAATGGTAGTTGCTTCTTTTGTTTGTCGTTTTCATCTAAAACTTGTTTGTTAGGTGGTTTTCCATGTGATTAGCTTTGTTTTATATCTTTCATGCCTATGATTTCTCTATAGATTTGTTAACAAGAATATTGTTTATTGTTTTGTTGTGTCATTGGCTGATACAATGTTTATGTGCAAATTCGATTTTGTAGAATTTTTGAGAAGGATGGTGTCAAGTTGGTGATCGATAAAATTTCGTATGATTTTGTTAAAGGTTCGAGTATTGATTATGTCGAGGAGCTTATTCGTTCAGCTTTCCAGGCCAGTCTTCTTTTCTTGAAAAGTTTGGTACGTAGTATATCATATGTGGTATTGGTGTATAGTGAATTCATGAATTACAGATGCTCTCACTGGCTTAAACTCCCAGTAAAGTGTTTTTTTTTCCCCTTGTAAAAGGTAATTTAATTTGACTAGCAATCACTTTAACTTACTAAAAATTGGTTAATATTGTTGCTGCAATAGTGTGGTTCATTGTTGATATCCTGCAAACATTATAAGAAGAAAAGCTCTGAACTTTGCAATTTTTACTAGAGGGTGAAAGAATGGGCCTTGTTTACTCGAGTAGGGGGTGAATGAATTGGCCCTGTTTACTCAGGGTTAAGGAGAAAGTGAAACAAGGGTTAGCACTAGGACTGCTTCTGTGGATTTAATTGCCTACTTTTGATTCATGGGACAAACCATTTCACTGTAAGAAATAGATAGATTTGATAAAGCATTATGAAACGAAAATCACAGATTACTGTTGCTTGAATTCATGTTATAATTCAAACTTTGTTATGAGTGAGGGCTTAGTTGATAATGATTTTTGAATTTTAAAAAATAAAAAATAAAAAAAAATCAGATGCTTTTGATGTAAATGATATTCTGACTTATATTGTTTTTTAGGCCTAAGGACTAACCTATGATTACAGAGTGTTGTTTGACACAAGGTTAGACATATAGAACTCTGTATATATTGCTGATGGTTGGATCCACGGTGAGTTTGGGTGTTTTAGCCTATAATTATGTTAGAAGATACATATCCTCCCTTTTTACATGTTTCGTGGCTACAAAACTTGATGTGTACTGCTAAAATGCTTACTATTTACTCCGTTTACCTCGGTGGATATGTCCGCTATGATATTCAAAAGCCTTGAAGAAAAATTATATAGACTTGTCATTATTGTTGTCTTATGCTAATTGTAGTCCATTTTCTTTTACATTGTATGTTTTAGATTGAATGATGTGAGGGAAAGTTAAGAGTCAGAAGGGGAATTATTATTTGCTATAAACTACTTGTAATTAATGAATACTATCATTAGAGGACATTCCATTAAATTGCGCATTTTTTGTGAGGTGGAAGGACTGAGAATGTATTATATTCAACATCATAGTAATCTGCAATATAGAGCATGCTTTAAACAAGTCGTATTTATTGCGAAGTGTTAAATGATTAATGACTAATGTTTATCATTATTCCAAGATTCCAATCCTATGACTACATTGTATACTGTACAATTTGTTAAAAGATACTCATATTCAATATAAAGATTGCAGAACAATCTAAACTCACATCTCAATTTAGATGTCTCAAGCCATAATTGTTGTCCTTATGCTTTTGAAAATGATATTTTTTTTCTCTTTACTTTTCCTTGCTTCTTTTCCCATTGGTGCTTCTTGTAATTATGCTGCTATCTATTGAGGCATTTATTTGAGTTGGAGGATTATTATTGTATGCAAACCAAGTGAGGTTCTCTTTGTTTGAAGCTGTATGATTTACCTCCTGTCAATTCTGCCATGTGATGATGAAGTAAAGCCATTTTTAATAAGGCCAAATCTGTTGAATGATGGGAGATATAGGGTTAAATGGCAATATCAGTTTCGCTTGAATTTTATCTGAATGTTGATCTCTGCAGCTCACTGAATTTATTAATAATTAAGATTAAAGAAGAAACTGAATTTCACTGTGTCCCATCACTCCCATGTTTACTCTTGGTTCTAATTATATCTTCCACTTTCGCTTTTTTCTTAATTATCTATGCCTGCTTAGAGGTGGGACGTAAAGTATGGTATGGAGGCAGTAGGTTTTAATAATGCTGTAAAATCTGGAAGGCAGTCAAGGCACACAAGCTTAGATTTATGTGCTATAGAAGTTTGTACAGTCCAGATCTTTTTCTAAGAAGATGCTCATTTCTTGCAATTCCTGTTAGTGAAAATGTACTGTATTACTGCTCTGTACTATCCATCTTAAAGTCTTTTGCATGCTGCTAGGGTAATCATGGATTCATAGAATGAGATTGCGGGTTTTGCAGGAATGATGAGGATTTTGATTATGAAGATCCTCAGTAATTTGTAAATGTCTTCTAGAGTTCTAAGATAACCTTTCCTTGACGTAATCATTTATGGTAAAATATCATGTGCTGGTGGGCTTAAGTTCCTTGGTTTATACTATGAGTCTATGAGTTTGGCAAAGTTTTTTTTTTTTTTTTTTTTTTTTTTTTTTTTTTTTTTTTTTTTTTTTTTGTGTGTGTGCGCGCGCGCGCGCACTTGTCATGCCTGTTTGTGGATATCTTTTCTGCTCCTGGGCTCTATTTTTGATGTATTAATTAGCTAAATGTCTGAGTGTTTTAACATGCAGGTCGTTGAAAATCCAAGCGCTGTAGGTGGATGCAGTTGTAAAAGTTCATTCATGGTGAAGCAGTAGTTCAAACTTCATATAGTATACTTACATATGGTCATGGCAAATTCCGATTCTTTTTGGCTCAGCTACAAACATCTGTGGATCCCTAATACTGATAAGCATACCATTGGGTTGAAATTAATGCCCACTATCACGATGTAACTTAGACTATAATGCAAGTTGATGTCGAGGATTATTCCCATTGCTATTGACTGTTGCTACCTTTTGTATTTATATTCATGTGATGGCAAAGCTTTGATGAATATAAACCTCTGATTTGTATTATTTTTTTGGTGAACGTTTTGTATTGTTTGTAACATCTCTGAAATAAGTAAATTTTATCTAGTGGTCACACGTTATTTCTGAAATATGTTGAATCGTGCTCCTTAATACTTCTGATTGAAATATTTTTATTGTTTACATGGCAAAATGAAAAGGCTAGGCACGTTGATACTTTACAGCAAAGGTGGCCACAAAACCGAGAATGAATAGCAAACTTGACGCCTTTAATAACAAACTTCCTCCTTGGTATTTACTTTTTTCACAAGTAAATATATACTCCCTCCATCCCAATATATAATTCATGGTTGCGTTTTTTCACGATATTTAAGAAATGAAAAGAAAAAGTGGATGAAATACATAAAAATAAAATAAATAAATAAATAAATAAAAATAAAAAAAAAAGTAAAAAATACAATTATAGACAAAAGTTGGATAAGAGAAAGTGAATGAAACACATAAATAAAGGATAAAGGTGAAAAGTACAATTATAGACAAAAGATAGAGAAAGAAAGTGGAAAATTTAAGGGTAATTTAGGAAGTATAATGAATAAAGTTAAAAAAAATGAGGGTATAATAGTCTTTAATACTATTCAAAAATAGAAACAAGAACAACATTTTGGGTCTCCAAAATAGGAAAACAGGAACTATAATATGAGACGGAGGGAGTAGATTGTCAATTTTTCATGAATATGACAATACAATACCAATCTGTCCATACTACACTCCCCGAATTTTTAGTTTGTGCAACATCATCTATATTCGCATATAACATCAGATAACTGATTTTAAAAGTTGGTGACAAGTCCTAAGAAAAAAAGAAGTGGGACATTGGACATATATTTGAGATTATCTTAAGAAATACAAATACTGTATTACGCAGTATATAAAACCATCAGCCAAAGAAAAGGAGAGAAACCAGTGAATTTGGAACAGAGGTTTGCTTCACTGGAAGTATATGCTAGTACATGAAAATATTCAAATTTCCCATTATATTAAGTTGCAATCCGAACCATCGACTAGCTTTGGTTGGTCAAAATCAAAATTGAAACCACGTTCATTATTACAAAATCAATACAGCCAACTGGCTTTTCAATATCCCATCTAAATTCCAAAATGCAACAAACTTTCAAAAGGTGACACCAGAGAAATTAAAGATCAATTATTCTGATTGTCTTTGACCAAGCACAGAGATGTCTTCATATCGTTTCTGCATAATCAGCAAGAGGAATTAAAAATCAGCTCCAAGAAAACAAAAATCTACAGGAATTATTTTGGGCCTTTTTTTTTTATATATATAAATTTTGAAGACAGCAATTTGCATTTAATAATCAAGAAAAAAAGAAACTTAAGGCACTAATGCTATGGCACATAGAGACTCGAGGTATACAAGTTTCATGAGAATATGTATATATAGTTATATACTACAAACTGGCCTACTAGCCTTTATTGATAAAAGAAAAATATTTCAGTTCAAGCCGACAACTATGCGAATAGTAGGTTTCAAACTTCCCCAAGTATACCTCAGCATCCTCATGGATCTCAAATATAACCACCCTTCGCTCACAATTGAGGATCAAGCTATATACAAGTATAGCTACTGCACCAGGGTAATGCCAGATATTCTTGATGTACCAAGATGATTCTGCTTTATTGACAGATAAATGTCATAAATCCACAATAGCCCCTACTCAGTTTGCTAAAGCTAGCAACAACATTGTCCCTCATTCAAGAAACAATAAACTAATTTCTAGTAAAAACCCAACACAAGTTCACAATCCCCATCTAAAAACCACTAGAAGTAACAAAGTGTATATAACTGTCTGGTTGACTGAGGAAGGCATTCCGATTTATAAAGCTTCACATACAAATATGAAAGAAAGAGGTGTCATCAGAAAGTCCAGTTTGCATGTGTCTGAATTGCATAGTTTTCATTCCTCTTCCTCTCTGACAAAGAATGCTTCACACTTACAGAAAATCAAAATTCTATGCCTTCCTGTTGACATCCCTCATGCCAACCTCTCACCCCCAGTAGAATGAAGAGCAAAATGGGGCATTGACATAAAGTGATCTACTCAAGAAATCTATTTAAAATAACAATACTCTAAACCTGAAACCAAGTATCATACAATTAACATTTATTAATAGACAAGCAACAGTACTAAAATAGTCCCAGTACAAAACTAGTATTGAATTATTCAGTCAAATCATACCCATGATTTTTCGAAATACATAATAATATAGAAAATAAAATGAAACCATGATTATTAGATTATTGCGATCCCCAACAAATTTCAATCCAATCAAACTCCCACCCTCTAATCACCATGTTACATCTACTTTAGCCCATTTAATCTAGACCATGATCCAGACATGGGATATGAGTGTTAGGTTAATAGCTATGTTACTCAGACATGGGATAATAGTGTCAGCCATGTCAGGTTAGGGCATATATTTTAGCTTAGACATATCAAGGCTGATAATGCAGGGACACTGTCCTTAAATTGAACACGGGAACGAGGACATGGCATAAGCGAACTCCTGTTTTTAGAGGACTTTTAGCAAGAGTTCCAACGTCATCTCACACGAACTTTATTGTTAATTCTTGTTGAAAACTTATCTCAAACCCATTTGTAAGCACATTTCCTACGCAACATTCTTTTCCTAACTTCTCTTTTCACATTATCTTCTAAAATTATGTGATTCAAGATAATTGAAGTGTCTAGGTGAGCATTAATGTGTCAATTAGATTCCACACCCTAGTCAGAGTGCCAAGTGTACATCATGAGTATGGAAAACAAACTGGAAAGTCGAAGTGACATGGCTTAATAGCACCAGATGTCACCAATCTCACAACAAACAACAAAAACATACAAAAGTTAACCTGCCCCACACTAACAGGTCAAATCCTTTTTAGTCAATCTAACATCCTCCTTTTCTCTCAAACTCACAAGTATGACAAAAACCTATAAGGGTCTCAAGGCATATCCGCATATACAAGTAAAGCTACATAAGACACTATCTGCAATTTACTAGCAATAGCATGTGTTCCCAATTCTTTTCACTCTTTCCCCATCACACTTTATGCCAAAACTACTCAGACCAAAATGTAAGATATAAAGCATTTATATCACCTATCTAGGTCATTCTTCTTGACGTTCAACAAGAGGCAGATGCTGAGCCTCAAATATTAAATAACTCTAGAAAGAAAGGGAACAGATATCCTTTTGCAGAGTATGTACTGGGATCAAAAACAACAAAGGAAAGGAAACATAAAGAGTAAAAGCATCAAGGTTAGGGGGCTCAAAGGCAAAACTTAGCTAGTACAGCAATACCTTCTTAATCAGCCAAATAAAAAACCTAATTGTTTTTTTCCCTCGTTAAATTATAGATACCCCAGGGGGGAAATCAGAGCAGTTAAGGAATAACTATAGACAAAACAACTCCCATATTCATCTAATGTATTTTACAGCTGATGATCCGTCAATTTTTAGCAGTGACATTACATGTATTTCTAATTAATGCGGTACGTCAATGTTTGCAGTAAACATAGAGGCACAATCTAAATAAATCCATAAAAGAACATAGAACTTAACAAACAAGCATGAGATAGACAACATACCCCCTGGTTGTTGTACTCCCATAGTTTATGAACTCCGTAGTCTACAGCCTGCAATAACATGAAGCTCAATCACATATATTTTCGATACAACACATTTCATCATCAACAATGACACATGGGAAGTGTGAAGGGTTCATATTAAACGCCGGGAGTTTTATGCTGAAGATCATATTAGATGCATGATAAATAGTTGGATAATTAGCACCTTAGGAAGCTTAAACATATGGTTTTGAATAGAATTCATCACTTGGCTGGATCAATCCATAATTTTACAAATAAATTATTTTCCCCAAATAAATTATAAAATAAATTATAAAATATCCCCCTTTTCTGGCATTAATCGCGTATCTTCCTTACAACAAACGTTTTTTATTCTCACATCTACAAATTGCAATCATCAACTGTTCATAAATCAGCATCCACTTTAATAATTCTTAACAACCCTAATTCAAAAATTGATCCTCACATCGTTATACAATCAGTTTAATTAGATCCAGGAACTCATAAATCAACAATTGGATTGCAAGTTACAAACAAAAAAGCAAAAAATCGCAACATTTCAAAAGTAAAAATATGGAAGAACAACAAATCACATCAGATCAGAAAATCTGGAAAGAAAAATAAAATCAAAGAAACGAGGAAAAAGCGTACCCGTTCACCAACGAAAGCGCCGGCGATGACGAAGGTGACATAGACGGAGTTTCTGCGCATGAAGACACGGTAAAGGCCCTCCCATAGACCTCCGCCGGATTTCCTTGCAGCTGCTTCCATGGCGATTTTGTTCTCTCTTTCTCTCTCCTTTGACTGTCTAGGGTTGAAGAAAAACCAGCGAAATTGGAATTTCTGGGAAGTTAATTGGGAAATGAAATTTGAGAAAGAGAAATTTGTTTTGAGTGGATGAATAGAATATGAATGTGTTTATGGTTTGCAGGTCCAATATTTAGGCCCGTTTAAAAAAAATTAGCCCATCCTTTAATTATTAGAAATTTGAGCCTAGATATTACTCTCCCCGTTTCGTCATAATTACAACAATAGATGTTGCACAAAGTTTTAGAAAAATTATAAGGCGGGGATCAAAACATGAATTTTATATTATACAGTATAGATAGTGGGATATATTTTATCGTTAGTAGAAGAGAGAAATAATAATAATTTAAGTAGTGTAAGTGATGTTGATATGAGAGATAAATAATAAAATTGTAGTGGGTCTTTACCAAATAAGGAAGCGTTGCAATTATTATAAAACAGATGTAAAAGGAAAGTGTTACGATTATTACGAAACGAAAGAAGTACTTGTTTACTACCTCCTCCATCTCTATAAAATTGTTCATGGTTGGATGGTGCTTGTCTCAATATAATTTTATTTTGTAAAAAGGAATAAAATTTACGAACGGAGGTAGGATACCTTTTAATTTGAGCTTTGTTTTGTTGCAAAATGAAAAATAAAAAGATGAGTGATTGAATTTATATGCTTTTGGTGATTAATAGTCGCTCGTTTTTTTAAAAAAAATAAAATATCTGATTGTATAAGTTTGTGATTGTATAACATCAACCATAATACTATTAATTGTCAATTATAAAAGGAAAAATTAATTTAAAATAGTTACTTTGAAACTAAACAATTATGCGAGTCTAATAAGATACTTCGTACAACACAATTATGTTTTGCTTAATATGTGAAAAAATCAATGATAGTGAAAATGAAGTAGGTAAACAATGCCAAAAATAAATAAATTAATATTGTAAAATTAAAACCAGTACTTCCTCCATTCTTCATTTCTTTTCCAACTTAACCATACTATAATCAATACGAGTAATGGTTAATTTTAAATGCTGATTGTGTTGATATAATTTCATTGTACAGCATTTTTGTTTCGAAATGGTTTATTTTTGTGCTAATTTTTAAGTGTCTAAAATTCTATACAAACCTTGTAAGTTGTGTTTGCATTTAGATGCATTAAATTAGTTTATAGTACTATAGATCATTAACCTTTTTCAATAGTAGCCTTTTAAATTCATAACCCTCTTAAGCCCTCTCTCAACCAAACAGTCACATTAGAGATTTGAATAAGTTAACAACCTCTCATTTGCCCCAAACCTCTCCAAACCAAACACCGCAAAATCAATTGGTGGCAACAAATGTAACTATGGCATCTCGTCAGCTAAGTAATTAGTCCACTTAGAAGCTGTCATAAAGGATCTTCAAGCCGCTCTATTAGAGGAAGGGTGATACTTAATTACTACTTAGGATGGTGCTGGAGAATAATAACTAATCTATTAATTATTTGTTAGTTAAGTAGTTTTCTTATTCTGTCGTTTTTCTTTATAGTTTGTGGCTTGTAGTTTCTTCGTTTTTCGGGCTTGCCCCTCATGTTCTCCAAAAAACAATTGTTACTAAAAATTTGTAAATTGGTTACAACGAACAGCGGGGGTATTATATAACATCAAACAAATACAGAATCACAAAACTTAGCAATCCATGCCTTCCACGGACATATAAACATAAATCATTGAAAGAAATAACAAATTAACATATAATATTTATGTCTCCCACAGCTAAATTTCAAGCAAACAAGATTTTACATAGAGATGGCGAAACAGGAATATGTGCATAAATAATCACAAATGTTGAACTAGTGTAATAAACAAACCCCACTATCAAACCACTGAAGAAGTGCAGAATTCCGGCACCAACATTGGATGGAACTTTAACCACAGCAGGCCCCGCTTTGAGAAGTTGACGCATCTCTACCAGCGGCATTTCCTTGTATACCTCCATATCCAACTTTAATGCCATAAGACTACACAGACAAGAAATTCTTAGAGGCAAACTCTACGTACAATTAACGGTAAGAGCATACAAACCAAAAGCCAAGGATTTAAACGAAGTAGTACTCTACACAGGATCCTAATTGATGAGTACTTGATACGAATCCAAAATCACATTAAATTACACCAATGATTATTTTATTCAGCTTCCACATTAGATTTTGGCATGATGCAAGTACATATCATATACAGAGACCCAAAAATAAAGAAATAAACAACACGAGTAATATATAACAGTGTATAAGGAAAAAGTTTCCAAACAGCTGATCAATTGAAACTATAAAAATAAATGGATAGATCTTTCCAGGTGAATAGATAAACCCAATGACACATTCAGCATGCAGCAGAGACCAAATGCACTTGAAACCCTCCCAAATACATTTTCCTCCTTCCTGAGGGGAACAAGGATGATGATACCAAGCCCATATAGTCATGTGTATGTTAGAGTTTCGAGTACAGTGTACAAGGAGACAAACATAAGATGCTAAGTGTGTACTAGTAGAATCATTTGCCCAACAATTGGACTTCCAAATATTCAACTTGTGGGACATAAGGAAATGAGGATATGTAGAAGAGAAATGAGATATTAGACATTTACAATCAAAACTAATAGAAACTAGAAACGCAACTAACAATTAGGGAGGGAGACATAGTATGTAACTATCTAAAAAACATGTCGAGCATCCAACTTTATATAAACATGTCAAGTCTGCTATGATGCAAAATTGCCACTGCAGGGACATTAAGTCTTGACTTTAAAAATTGGATTTAGACAAGAATTAAGAAAGATGCATATATCTCAGGAAATCAATTTAGTTACATGCCAAATAAATTTCCAATGAAAGCTACACCTTATTTGAAAAGCCCAAGAGTCCAAAGGGTTTCAAGTAGGGTTAAACAAAGACCATTGTATTAGGATTTGGAATGTCAATCTAAGTTCATAAATATGCCTCAAAAGAGGCATTTAGATTGAATAAATTCACTATGTCAAAGCAATAGATGCAATGACGAAAACATATTGCACCACTTTAATTATGTAGTATCATATTATATTATTGGAGGCATTGGACCGTAAGGGATGGAGGAGGAAGATTTTTGTCGATGACTATACGGAATAATCACTTTTGGTCCATGTAGCCGACCCCACTTATGGGATTAAGGCTTTGATTGATTGATTGATTGAAAAAGAACCATATCAATCAACCAAGATAGGTACATATCATGAGGAAATAATAAAGAAAGACAAATTACAAATTAATCTAATTCCTTTATATCACTCCATTAATTCTTAAAAGCCCCAGCAGCCTATGCCCATGATAACACCAAAGACAAATTACAAATTAATCTAATTCCTTTATATCACTCCATTAATTCTTAAAAGCCCCAGCAGCCTATGCCCATGATAACACCAACAAATTTTCTTTGTCCCAGAGAAAATCACACAAGACAGCAGCTCCATAAATAATTAAGCCATTCTGTTCCAATCATATACTCCACACTTTTACAATGCATTGACACCAAATAAATTATCACACCACTTTATGACCTCATGACCTTTATTAATTATTATTGATAAGAAGCCAAAGATAAAAGAGAGAAAATGTGAAGGACCCAAGAAAAACAATGAGAAGTGACATGACATAATTCACCAAATTCCAAATTCTAGGATTCATGCATATGGCCCAAAGCAAATTTCCACCCCCTCTCCCAACCCCAACTCCCCTCCCCCTCATGAGGCTTATAAGTGTGCTTGCCCCACTTCACATCATCCTTTCTGTGCCAGTGTTTTTCTTATATGACTTCCTAGTGAAAATACCTTAGCTTGGTAACATAACTTCCGTTCTTAATACCCCACCTGCCTTTTTGAAATGATAAATTAAACAGATAAATTCTTTAGTAATTTGTTCACATATTTGTCACTTGTAACTTGTAAATGTTCATTTGATCTTCCTTTCAAGATCTTTATTTTGCTAGCTTGAACCTCCCTATTGATCCTGATTATTAAAGAGTACAGTTGCACACATAGGGACCACACTAGGCCCAACTATGATCCATCATCCATTGAGGTTTTGAGGCATAGACAGTGTGCAGAGGCACAAGAGCAAAGAAAAGTATATGGTACACGCTTAGTGTATTAGTAAATTTTGGAGTCTGAATTTTTTTAATAGCAAACTCATTCTAGGGTAGATCGCATTTTTATCATAAATTCTTTATAAGGTATCTTGGTGTTACTATCACCAATCTTGCTTGAAGTACAGTTTACAAGAAATTGATCTTGGATTTGAGTATTAGTGACTCCTATTTTACTCATTTTTCTTAATTATTGTTGAAGTTAAGTTAAACAACCAGCCAATATTATGAGCATTTAAGACAGTGACGTATTTAAAAGGTGACAAAACACTACATGCTAAAATAGATGTATATTATTTCCTCAAAAAAAAAAAAAAAAAAAAAAAAAAGAGATGTCTATTATCAATTAGATTTAACACATTCAAAATGGAAAATCTAAAAGACCATATGATGGGGGAGGAGAGGCATCAGCTAAAGTGGTCATAAGAATCTTCCATTGTCAAAGCTTTAAATCAAAGGTGTTCCATGCAAGGAAAACCTTACCTCATTAGATACATCAAACACTCCATCCTGAATCTTCTTGTAGATTGTAGCAGCAGTTTTTATGAATGCCTAAAACCGAGTTTTCAAAAAAATAGGTTATAAAGAATTGGGGATTCCTTAAATGAACTTATCATAATCATTACAACATTCGATAAAGGCAAGTACCTCCTCGACATTTTGAGCAGTTTTTGCTGAACACTCCATGAATATCAATCCATGTTCCTTGGCAAACTGTTCACCTTCCTCGGTACTTACTGCCCTCCTGTGAGCAAGATCACATTTGTTACCAATTAGCATGATCGTCATATTTGCATTAGCATGTTGCCTTGCATCCTCCAGCCAACTTGCAAGGTGATTAAAAGTCTCCCTCCTGCACAAAACAATGGCAGATGGTATTATAACCCACTGGAAACCAACCCTGTACCCACCAACAAAATTTCATGCATGGAGCTGATATCTCTTAACTCTACAGAAAACTCAAGCAACTATCCAAAAAAAATAAAAATAAAGCAAATAGCATTCACTCTCCAGCACTGAATATAACTTTTTTGTGCCAGTATTCGGAGTACATGTTCATACTATGAGTTCCTTTCAAACTTTGCTAGAATTGTTTTTCAAAAACTAGAGATTCTAATCAGAGAGCTTTAATGAAATTTTAATCGGGGCAAGGAGTTGGGTCCATAATAAGATGATTTGCAGAGACTGTAATGAAGTCTCCATAATTGCTAATGATAGTAAGACATGCTGTGAAAACCAGAAAACTGGACTAGGAGAATCTTGGTTACGCCGTTACCTGGTGATGTCATAAACCAGAAGTGCGCCTGCAGCTCCTCGGTAATAGGATCTTGTGATAGACCTAAATGATTCTTGACCAGCCTAAAGCAGAATACAGCCAATGTCAGAACTTATGCAAATAGAGTTATCCAACTATTTGAAGAGATTGATACAAACCGTATCCCATATTTGTAGCTTAATTGGCTTGTTATCAATTGTAATCATTCTGGCCCCAAATTCAACACCAATGGTCAAGTCATGCACAGGCTGAAACCTCTTGTCTGTAAATTGCAAAAGAAGACATGACTTCCCCACTCCTGTAGAACAAAAGATGATAGTATTAGTTTCGACTTAGCCTCTATCAAAAGTAAATAAAAAGTAAATCATACAAGTATAAGTATAGTCTGTAATCATCGTACAATGGCATACATGAATTCATGTCTAGTAAACACAAAAATTTATGACGTCTTTAAGAGCACAAGTAAGAACAGCACAATATCCCCCAAGGCTTCATTCATAAATAAAAATGTTCCACCCACTAGGCTAGTCCCCCTTCCTTTTCAAAAGCCATCTAGCCAAACTCCTACATAAATTACAACCAAAAGTCTCTCAACTGTAATTCATTAGACAATGGAATTCGGCTATTCTCAAACTCAAGCTATTTTTAGGCTATAGATAACCCAAATACATTACTTTATGATGAAGATAAAGGAATTCGGTTAAATCTGTCTCGTTAGTAGGAATGTAGGACCATAAGAGAAAAATATCAATCAGTCAATAGACATCCTTGGGCACAAAGCTACACCGTAACCTGATGCTGTGTAGCAAACAAAACGCATAAGAAGAAGTGGGCATTAAAACATTAACCAGCTAATATCTTCCTTAAAATTTATTAATAGGCAGAACAGGTGATTGATGTTCAATGGCATGCACTAATGTCTGCATCACTTGTCATAAAAGCACCTTGCCATTCTCCTGCCTTCTTCACCCTTATTTTTCTAAAGAGGTGTTCAACAGCGTTTTCAAGGTACAATCAAACAAGGCCACAAGGTGTCATCAAAATCCAAGGTACAATCGAACAAGGCATGAGATGGAGACACATGCATTATCAACTTTAGGCGAAAAGCTTTGCAGAAAAATTCATGTATTATTAAAAATTTCCATCTTCTGGTGTTTTGAAGAATTACAAATGGGTGGCCAACAACAAAAACTAGACTATAAAAAACGAAAGCCACTTTCTCATAAATTAAAACACACTCTTCTCATTTAACTATGTAACTAGGATACTTAGGCTAGAAAGTTACAAGCCCCAATAATGTCAAGTTATTCAAAACATTAAAAAATATCATGACAACCTTCATAACAAAATGCCTTGCATATAAGAATAAATTATTTATCTATAATTTGTAAATGACACCTGAGGTGTGGACTGAAAGGATGTCTATCAAGTTAGTCAGCTCCCCCTACTCCTGACCGTACAGATCCTCTGGTATAACCATTCCAATGATGAAGTAGCACCAAATCCCACCAAGAAAGAAATTTAAAAGCGTGGACAATCTATATAAGGGTGGAAAAGAATACTAGAACCTTCCTTCATCCCTTGCACAAAATTTCCTATAAACTTGGAACAAAATCTAAGATATGAAAGAAATAAACTTCTTAGGCTAGTGTAATTAACACACGTCCTGTTATTGCATCCCATTCATTCCTCTTGAAGAATCATAATCCTATGCCCTAGAGCCCCAATAATTTTGTAGAAAGCGCCACAATGATATTCTGTTAGTAAAACGTTCCTATACACCAAGCTTCTTCAGGCTTATAAACACCCATCCAAGTCACAACTCACAAAAAAGTATCTCATAACCATATAAACTAGGAAGCACATAAACTTTTGGGACTTGAGATACTTTGTTTCAAAACCTTATAGTTCTTGTGCTAACGAAGAATATAATTGGTTGGGACTTGAGGTTTTCCAAACAGATACATTTCCTAAACCTGGCAGTTTTCGTGCTACATTAAAAATAACCTTCTCTAGCCTATAAACTACCCCCACAGGAAACTTAAAAGGGATATCGTAGTACATAGAATACTATTATTAAAAAAATAATGATAATAAGCAAAAGTAATACTATTTAAAATAAATTAAAAAAAGGGTCATATATCCCCTTAAAAAGTCACAAGTTCTGCATCTAACTAACTCCTATAAACCTTCTTAATGACCGATTCCCAAGACTCCTACGATTATCCCTAAAAGAAGACTAAAGTAATTAAGAAGTTTTTCACCAGATAACATAGTAACCTCGCCAAGGAAGCAAACTTATCTTTGACATGGGCTCCTTAATACCAGTGAAATAAAACTTGGACAAATAGATCCTTAAATTATGAGAGCAACTTACAGGACTGACAAACATAAAAGACAATTATAAACTTCTCAATTTCATAAGAACATACCCAAACTCAAAACATGACTTGAACAAGTAAGAAGAAGACAGGAACACAAGAAACCTCAAGCCCCCTCTTAGTCAAGCACCGAGAACAGAGATAAGCTCTATTCATCTCTAACCAAAACCGAAAAATCTAAAATTTACTCATCCATCACTTTTTTCAAAAATTTCAAGAGAGCCTATACAAAAGCATTCTCTTTTTTTACCGACAAAGAAGAAACTTATATTACATACGGAAGCTTAAAATAGCATCCCTGAGAGACATAGTTCAAAACAAAAGTGGTAGAGGGCTGCCAGGCTGCTGAAAGGAGAAAATTAGCAGAACATGGCACCCTTAAACCACCAACCCAGAATAAAATAGTAGCTAAAAACAGAAAAATTAAAGCCGAAATAAAGGAAACATGAAGAGACAGTGAGGAGCCTATAGCAGACCCAATGAAAACAGTTGCAGCAGGAGGATCAGTTGCCACCGATATAGGCCAAGGAGGTGGCCAATTCTTCGGTGTATGTCTTTGTGAGCACAGGAGGAGAGAAGAAGTGGTATGTCGGATCATCTGCAACCTAAGTTCTGCCAATTTCAGCAAGGCAGTGGGCTAATCTGTTGGCTTGACGCTTGACATGGAGGATGGTAACACTCCATTCCTTTTGAAGAAGCTTCACCACATCGTTGATGATGTTAGAGAGTTCATGATCCATGTAGTAGAAGGAATTCTCCAGCATGTATTTGATAGCTTGAGCATCAGTTTCAATAAGCATCTCGAAACTGATGCTCAAGCTATCAAATACATGCTGGAGAATCCCTTCTGCTCTCAAAAACTAGTTCATATAACACCAAAGCACCCACCCTTTTGAAAATCAATGATAACCTTACTACTAGAATTTACATAGGTGATCAAGGGGAAAGGGTAAGAAGATATGACTATAGACACACCTTATAAACAACAGTTGTGGGAAAACTCATAGGCCTAAAATCCTAACCATAGGTGATCCATCCTATTTCGGGGCTAGGTAATAAAAGTTAACCTAAGCTCTTGAAATACTTAAAAGAGAAACCGGATAATCACCTTCCACAAAACTAATAAAATCACCATTTACAAATATCCCAACTAGCGTTCGAATGTTCCTAAACATCACTAAATGAACAACTTTTATATCTTTAATTTTAGAATCTTATAGTTAAATTAAGTGTCATCATAAATGAATTTAATAAATAAGATACTTGTACTCTGGTAAAAATCTATAACAAATCATTAAATGTTTTGCTTGATTAGTATGTTTACCAAATGAGAAACATTTATAAGGGATCGAAAAAGGTATTTTTTAGAAAATTATCAACTGGGATTACGAACAATGATTTCTTCTTCATTCTTAAATCGAGAAGAACATAGAAAAGGACCAAACGGAATGCTTTTGTCGCATGGGTTCCTTAGTAAGCACACAATCTAATCACAAATACCTCAATGGACGAATGGACAAATTAATGATTGAAGCCATCTAATCATAATATCATCAATGTTTTCAACTCCACGATTGGCCCAGCACTTATCGTGCCAGGCTACCGCTGTTAATACTGAGAGATTAATAACTCTTACAGTATGACCCAATGTGTGTGTTTCCACATGAGATCAACTTTATTGCAAAACGATCTCTAAGATATGACAACAGAAAAGGGCAGAAGTCCATGAAGCAGCATTGCAACCATTCAAACAAAAGATCAAGGGGAAAGGGTAACAGCTAATAATTTTCTGTCCATAGGTCAACTTCGTATTCAAGACCAAACTAGCCGGTGTTCATCCTGTTCCAATGCTAATAGAACCCCCCCCCCCCTCCCTCCTCTCTCAATCCACCACCCTCCTTCCCAAACAAACTGTAAAATAAATTACTAAACCTATGAAAGTAACTACATTTGATCCTTGCCCTTTAACACAAATAACATCAGATTCCATACACTTCCACACCTCATTCACACACACTCACTAAGATGATCAAAACAGAACCTTGACTGGTTACAGTCAGAGTATCAGCCTAGTATGAATGCCCCTATAATGCGTAATTTACTCCTAGTATGCATATCTTTTGGACAGTTATCACCTAAAGCCAAATCAATGAACATAGATGATGAAGCATTTAATATGAATATATAACCCAGAAAACCATTAACGCAGCAGTTTTGGTTACATTTTCTCAAAAATTCCAAACTGGGACCGTCTGACCGTGCGAATTCTCAGCATAAACCTCTAACCAATCTCTCACTGAATAAGCGGTCATCAAATTAACCCAAGATCTAACAGAATTAATGCTTAAAACCCAAAAAATTATCATCAAACAACCAAATCATGCGGTGATAAACTACTAACAACCTGAACCTGCGCTTAATTTTCAATTAATTATAATTCCATGCAAATAACACAACAGTAACCCTAAAAAAAGTTTCCATTATAAAATTGAATCAACAACAAAAATTAAGAGAAATTCCTCCAACAAGCAACATGCTAGGGCGTAATCGCACAGATAAAAATCAATTAAAAGCGAATTCATAATCATGAAACAAATTTTGCATAATAATCAAACGGATGAAGAATCAATTACCGGTATCTCCGATGATGATGTATTTGAAAAGGTAAGCGTATGACATTTTCGCCGATTTTACAAGCCCTAATCGTAAGAACGATGCTCAATCAATCGATTGACGAATTGGGAGAAAAATCGAAAAAAGTCGATCGAAAATTATAGGTTAAATTGAAAGATAGTGAGGATTTTAGGAGGAAATAAGGAGGAGAGATGATAATAAGAAGTCAAAAAAGATGAGAGTTTTCTTCGTTTCTCCTCTTTGTTAAGAAAAGAGGACACCTTGTAAACGCTGGCAGTTTCAGGAGTTTTATACGGAGTTAATCAATCGACTTCGTATCGTTTCATTATTTCGATATTCTATACAGTTACGGCAAACAACTTCATCATGTACTTAAGGAGTAAAGGGTGATCATGCCGACATCCGGCGTGTACACGTTGGCATGGGAAGAAGTGTTAATTCGGGTTAATGGTTTGGTTTCGAGTATAAAGCGGGTCCGTTTGAAATAGTTGGTTATGATGGTGAGTTGTTTGGACTTTGGAGTAAACATAAATACAAGATACTTAACTTTGTATTTATTTGTAGATGATGTACTGATGTTTGGAGTGAAGCAAATAGGATACTGAAACAAGTTTTAACCTTCTACCGCCGGTAAACATTTGTAAAAATAAATGAAAAATAAAATTGCTGACATTTCATAATTAAAAAAAAAATTAAATATTTGACATAGAAAAAAAGAAATTAAAAAAAAATACTCTGCATTAGACAAGGGTTCCTCTCTGTTCTCTTTCCTTTCTATCTCTTCTCGCATATTTGTTCTAGCTCATTCCTGTCATTGTTTTTCTCAATCAAGCTCACCCCTCCTCTTCACTCCTCTTTGCACTTGTGATCCCCTCTTTCTCATTCAATTTGGATTTTTGGATTCTTTTTTCTCGTTCATCACTTTCGTACGTGGTTTAAATGGTCAAATTTAACCATAAAAAATCCATATATGGAATTTTTATTGTCGAATTTGACCATATATAGAAGATGAAATTTGGGATAGGTTAGTTGAAATTTGTGTGTTTTTGTTTATTTTATTGTGATTTTTTTTCTTTTTAAATTCTGTTAGTTTGTTTTTAGTTTATTTCGGTTTTTGATTAGGTTTTGTTTGTTGTCTTTTTTATTTTTCCTTTTTTGGGTTATTTTGGTTGTAGTATGGTGTATTTTATAGTGTTTTTATGGGTTTACCGTGGGGCGTGGTGGGGGAGTTTGGGGTGGTGTGCTGTTTTGTGGGTGGTATTGGTGCAAATGGGTGGTATTTGGTCCGAAAATGGGTGGTAATTGGTCCAAAAATAGGGTGGGTGTTGGTAAAAAAAAATGGGTATGTTTCTTTTTCTTCGTTTTTGTTGTGCTTTTGGTTTGTTTTTTGTTTAATTATTTGGGTTTGATTTCATATTTTAGGTTTGATTTTTGTTTATTTGGGATTAACTTTAGATCTTAAGTTTCATTTTTGTTTATTTGAGTTTGATGTTTGATTTGGGTTTGATTTTTGATTTGGATTCGATTTTTGTTTATTTGTGTTTGATTTTTGTTCATTTGAGTTTAATTTTTTATTTTGCTCTGATTTTTGTTTAATTTTGGACATTTTTATATTAAAATCGAAGGTAACCGGCTGGAATAAGTCATTGTCAGAAATATTACCTCTGATGATCTTTTCACTATCTTATTTGCCATGGATCAAAGTTCAATACCTTAGTTGCTACAACTATCAAGGTTTAGTACCTTCCATTTCTATTTACTCGAGCTGTTTGGGTTAATTTTGAAAATAAGTAGTAAATTAAATTCGTTCAACTATTTTTTTTAAAGTTTCAAATTAAGTAGGGAATAATCAAGATGAGTCATATTAGTATGACTTGAGATAAGCTAGGTTGGAAATGGGTTAAAGAGGGTTTGGGGTTCATATTGACTTGGGTTATAATCAAAGTGGGACATATCTAATTCTGGTTGAACTAGGTAAAAAATGAAAACAAGCCTAGTTGGGTTAAATTGAGTTTGGTTTCTACTAGGTAAAGTTATAATCAGGTTAGGTTGTAATCAAGGTGGCACGTATATAATTCATTTCGAAACAAGTCAAGTAAGATATAAGTACAATCTAGCTAGGTTAAATCATATTTAATTTAGATTCATATTAGGTCAAGTCATAACTGGATCAAATCTTAAATGATTTTTGTTAAACTGCTAGCAGTAAAGGGACTTAATAGCTTGCAAACAAGTCCCAAATGAGCTCAATCAAAAGTTGCTCATCAAGAAATTTAATAAAGTTGAACAAAATAATAGGCATGTTAATTAAACTAGCTTTACTCGAACAATTTCATGTGTTTCCTAATTAGTGATTGCAAACATCTATCTAGTTTATCACTCGTTAATAACTCTTTATAACTTGAAAAAATTCTTGTTTATATTTTGACGAAATACTTATTAGTAATATAAAATGACATGTTAATTCAATATTGGTTGGATTGGATTCATTTAAAACGGTAGCTTAGGTTGTAAATAAGTGGACTTAAATTAGTCTGTTCAAATTAGGTATAATCGGATTACAGTTTTAAATGAATTGATTTCTTCGTGTTTTTCTTGAGTTATACATGGTTCAAGTAAAATCGGCCACAAGTCGTAAACGGTTTGAGTACAACTGGTTAAGGGTTTAAATTTACAAGTTTGACCTTAAAAATCAAATATATATATTGATTGATAAATCTATTATTGTTTATGTTTTTATTACCTATAAACAAATCAAGTGAGCAAACAATATTATAGCACCCCAGATCAACATGAGCCCACTAGTAGATATTGTCCTCTCTGGGCCCTATCCCGTAAATATTTTCTTAGGTGTAGGATAAGAGGTCCTATCCAAAAGGCCTCTACTAGGTTGAGGTATCAACCACCAAATAAGGATAGCTTCGTTTTTCTCAAGTTCCAATGTAGGAGCGCCATAGACGCCTTCTTCCTTCCTTTAAGGAACCTGCATCCTGAAGGAACAACAGGACACCAAAATGGGCTCCAACTCTGATACCATGTGGAACACCCCAGGTCAACATACATGAGCCCACTAGAAGATATTATCCTCTCTAAGCCCTAGCCCGAAAGGATTTGCTTTGGTGCAGGACAAGAATTCTAAGGTTGTTAGGAAAGTTGTTAGTTAGAATTTAATTTCTGTTGTTTAGTTTCTATAAACTTCCTAAGGTTGTTAGGAAAGTTGTTAGTTAGTTAGTTAGTGTTTGCTCTGATTAGTTTCCTATTCTAATTAGAAGTAGTTATCCTATTCTAATTAGGATGCTTGGAGCATAAGGTTAGGGGTTTGTCCTAACCCTTGTAGGAGTACTATTAGATGCCTCTTATGCCTGTAAATTGGAGGTAATTTTGTGGCTTTTGTAGGGAAAATGACTTTTCCCAATGGAATTTCCGTCGAAAACACTTTTCCGACGGAATTCAGTCGTCGGAAGAGATTTTTCGGCCCGAAAAAGTCAGGGAAATTCCGTCGAAAAATGCTGAAAAAAACAAAAAAAAACGCCTACCACCACCAGCCCTCACCTCACACAATCAGCCCAAACCCTCACCAAACTCACCGAACCAGACCCGCCCAAAAGGCACCCAACCCCACCAACCAGACCACCCACAACCCCACCCAAACTCCACCTAACCCCACCAACCACAACCCAAAAAATTAAACTGAAAAAAAAAAAAAAAAAAAAGAAAAATAAAGAAACGAAACTAGATCCCCAACTAGATCTACCTAAACCACACCCAACCAGGTCCACTAAGACAGCCAACCAAAAAAAATATAAAACGAAAAAAAATTTAAAAAAAAAAATAAAAACATACCATAATAGAATTTGTTTGAATTCCATCTTGAATTTGGTTTCGTAAGGCCGATTTCGGCCATGAAAAGTCTAGATCTACAGTTTTCATAGTTGAATTTGACCTTAAAACCCTTAAAAATAAAAATAAAAGGGCATTAAACCCGTGTGTCAACGGTATTAGAGGTGAATGCAGTGATTTTGGGGTTAAAACATTAAATAAATTAGAGAAGAAAAAGAGAAGGAGAAGAAGAAGAGAAGAGGAACGAGAAGAGGAGAAGGAGAAGAGGACGAGAAGAGGAACGAGAAGAGGAGAATGAGTATAGGACGGGAGAAGAGAGCAAGAGAAGAGGAGATAAAAGAGAGAATTTGAGAAGGAGAGGAGGAAAGCTGGAAAGAGAAGAGTGGAGAGAAAGAGAAAGAGAAAAAAGAGGCCACTACTAGAAATAGGCTAATTTCTGACGGACTGTTTCCGACGGACACGTATTTCCATTGGAAAGATCAGAAATTCCGACGGAATATTCCGTCGGAAATTTAATTTTCCGACGGAATTAAAATCAGTCAGAATATTTCGTTGGAATTAATTATATAAAAAAAAAATCGGTTCTCCCCCTTCATTTCATATCTCTGATCTTTTCTCTCTCTTTCTCCTATCCTTTTTCCTCTTCTCTTCCCCCTTCTATCTCCTCCCTCTTTCTCTCTCCTCCGCCCTCTCTTTCTCTCTCTTCTCCTTCTCCTTCCTTCATTTCTTTTATCTTTGTTTCTCCTCTTCGCTTTCCTCTTCTCTTCCCCCTTCTCTCTCCTCTCTCCTTCTCTCTCCTCCGCCCTCTCTTCTCTCTCTTCTCCTTCTCCTTCCTTCATTTCTCTTCTCTTCTCCTTCTCAGTTCTCCTCTCTTCTCCTTCTCCTTCTCCTTCTCACGCACACCAACACCGCTGCTAAGTAACAAACACCACCACCGCCGCTGCGCAATTAACACTACCACCATGAGTTTTGTTTTGATTATTTTGAAGGTTTTTTAGGCCAAATTCGACCATTAAAAGCCTAGATCTAGACTTTTCATGGCCGAATTTGGCCTTGTTAAACCGTTTTCGTGGTGAAATTCGAAGCCCATTTCAATTCAAGGTATGTGTTTTGTTTTAATTTTTCGCTTTTCTGAGTTTTTTCTTTGTTTTTTTTTGGGTTTTAAGTTGTTGTGGGTGGCCGTTTGTTCTAGATCTGGGTGGTTTCTAATTTTTCTTGGTGGTTTTGGGTGGTTTCGGGTTTTTTGTGTGGTTTCGGGTGGTTTGTGTGGCGTGGGTCTGTGTGGTGGTTGTGGGTGGTCTGTGTGGCGTGGGTCTGTGTGGTGGTTGTGGGTGGTTTGTGTGGCGTGGGTCAGTGTGGTGGTTGTGGGTGGTCTGTGTGGCGTGGGTCTGTGTGGTGGTTGTGGGTGGTCTGTGTGGCATGGGTCTGTGTGGTGGTTGTCGGAAATGACCTATTTTCTAGTAGTGGGCGGAGTGAAAGTGGGATGGGGGCCGGGGTCGGTTACAATAGAGTTTAGTGTTTGGTTTTTATTTTTTCTTTTTTTTTAAATTAAATTCCGATGGAAATCTGTCGGAAATTTCCGACGGAATATTTCGTCAGAAAGTTCATACATTCCGACGGATTAAAATTCCGTCGGAATTGTTTTAATTCGTCGGAAATATCCAACGGAATATAAATCTGTCAGAAATTTCGATTTTTTCGCCGGAATTACGTGTCCGTCGGAAGCTGTTCGTTGGATTTCGACCTGATTCTTGTAGTGACAAATATTTAGCTTTGCTTAAATGTTTTATTTGCTAATTTTTTATTCAAGTATCTAAGGTTGTTTGAAGATTAGTTTGTCAATTATTAGTTTGTCAATTCTTAGGAGGTAGTCTAGGATTTGATTTTCAATATTAAATACATAGTTTTAGGTAGTAGTCTAAGTAGTTTGAGTAGGCATTGAATTTCGTTCCATGAGGTTGTTGCACTCAAGGTCAAATCCGATTAATTTAACGTTTTTGGTTCGAATTGCTTATCAAGAACGAGTTATTTATTCTAATTGTGAGATTTCTAAGTCTTTATTAAGTTAAGGGGTAAGAATCCACATCGGATTCGTGGGTGTCGGTGGTGGTTCGTGGGTGGCGTGATGCGTTGGGGTGGGTTTGTGGGGATTTCGATGGTGGTCCGTGGGTGGCGTGATTCATGGTGGTGGGTTTGTGGGGGTCTTGGTTAGGGATGTCAATGGGGCGGGGCAGGGCAGGTGTTGGCCTTCCCATCCCCATCCCTACTTAATATTTTCATCGCCGTCCCCATCCCCATCTTCGCGGCGGGCCCCATCCTCATCCCGGCGGGTACAATTCCAAAACCATCCCCGCCCTACCCCCACTTGGATATCCACCCCCACCAAAGACCCGCCTAATCCCCATCCAAGACCCACCTAATCTCTGCCTCTCAAAGATACAATCCTACATAATAAATATAGATTACAATAAAAAAAAAACATTCTTAATATTACACACTTTTTTGTTTATAATATAAGTGTATTATGAAGTATTATAATTAATATTTTATTTTATATAATTAATTTATAAAAGGAAAAATTGCATTAAATAATACGACCTTTTCTCCGTCCGCTAAAAACAAGTTGACCTTTTGTTTATTTCAGAATAATACGACCTTTAGGGGTACTCCGCTTTAAACAGGTAAAAAAACTGGCAACCTACAACTAATAAGTCAGCAGGTTAAAAAAAATTGGTTGACCACCATTTCCCTCCCAAATTGCATAGGTGGCTTGCACAAGTGGCAATTAATGACTCCAACTACCCAAACTTGAATGCTCTAAGTTTCGTACTATTGCGCCATAATTGAAGCTCACCTAAATTCGTACTGCTAATTGGGGAAGACAACAGAAGCTATTGCGCCGGAAAACACCCTGACGTTGGTTAATTGCGTCGGAATTCGCCTGGAGTTGCTTAATTTAAGGTACGAACTGACCACTGTTGATGTTTTGTTTCCATTTTTTCTGGGTTTTGTGGAATGATTCAATTACGCATGTTTATTTATTTGGGGGAATTAAATGTGTGAAAGTAATTTGTGTTTTATTATGCTTGTTGTATTATTGTTTGGTTGCGTCGAAGGTGTTTGCTTTGTTGTAGTTCAACTGTAATTGGATAGGTGAATTTAGGTGTTTTGGGGTTTTCGTTGATGCGATTTAATTTTGCTCTGTGTGTGATGATGTTGTTGGTTACTGTGGTTGATCTTAGGTGACAATGAGCAACAATAGCTTATTTGAGAATGTGAGTTTGAGGTATTGGCATGGAGGCAACTTTAAAATTGTTGGTAATGGAGAGTTAGTGTATATGTGTGGTAAAGGAAGGACATTTCAGGTTTCTCCTGATGAATTATGTTATTGGGAGCTACTTGAATTGGGAACAAAATGTGGGGATTATATTAACATTGTTGCCCTATATTATTTAGTTCCTGGGAAGTCTTTAGCAGATGGGTTAAGAAAGATAGCAGGGGATGCAGAAGTATTAGAAATGGGAGAGATAGTGATGAAGCATAGGAGTATTGATGTGTATGTGTTACATAGTGATAAAGAGCCACAAGTGTCAGTAGAAAATCCTAGTACTTCTATTAGCCAATCAAGCTCAGAACACATTACCACACCAATTTCAAAAAATATCCCACATCCCAAACCAACTAAACCTAAAAAATTAACTCCCAAAAAGGGTCCACAGTCACTAAAGTTGGGCCCACCTAGAAGAAGCCCCAGAAAACACATGGTATCCAATGTAACAACATCTTCTTCTTTGGCTGGTCCTACTTTAACCAAAAAAGTTGGCTCAAAAGCATCTTCTTCAGCACATGCTGATAAAAACACTTTGACCCAACCATCAAACCCTATTTCCAACTTAGAACCTCCACAACAAACCCTCAACCAAGAACCAGCAAATCCTTCACATGTGTGTGGTGAGAACACAAATTCATTTCTTGAGTATGATTGGGAAGACAACAGGATAGAAAGTCCACTGACCCTTAAGGAACTATGTGGTTTTAGTACTGATGATGAGGATGAATTAGATCCTGAGTTTGTGCCTGATGAGGAGGATGAAGAGGAAGGAATTGATGTTGAGCTGGAGGTAGAAGATGATGACTTTGAGGTTGATGAGGGTCTTGACAGGGTTGATTTGGTCACTGATGAGTCAGACAACAGTGATGAGGAGTTTGAACAAGCACTACTAGAAAACAGCCAATCAACGACGGAAAAAATCCGTCGGAAAACCCTGAAATTCCGTCGGAAAGCATTGTCGGAAGACCCTTTGTAGGTATTTTGCGATATTTCGTCGGAAATTCCGTCGGAAAGGTCCATTCCGACGGATTATAAATTGTCGGAGCGTATGTTTGACCTAAATGGGTAGTCCGTCGCAAGCTTTCGACGGAAAATTCCGTCGAAGTTGGAGAGGTTTCCGACGGAATTTTCCGTCGGAAGAGGTACATTCCGACGGAATATTCCGTCAAGGTATATTCCGACGGAATATTCCGTCGAAACTGTCAATGAAAAAAAAAACAGGTCACCCACACCCCACCTGCCCAGACCCCCACCAAGACCCACCCAGACCACCCCCACCCACACCCAACGCCACCAGCCCACCCCCTGCCCCCATACCCATCCCCTGCCCCATACCCCTTAACCGCCACCACTCCCTGCCCCATACCCCTTAACCGCCACCACTCCCCACCCAGATCCACTTTCCCCAGCCAGATTCTAATCGCCACCCACTCCACCCCGCCACCCCTACAACACCAAGCCTTTCCCACCACCACCACAATAAACCAAATCGAAAACAAACAAAAAAAATCCGAAAAATAAACGGAAAAAATCCGAAACAATAACCAAAAAATCGAAATAAACCATTTATAAACATACATTACAATTTCATTACAAAATTACCAAAAAATCGAAAAAACAATTTATAAACTTACATTACCAAAAAAATCGAAAAATCAGATCTAAAAACGTACATTACAACTTTATAAACTTACATTACAATTTCATCAAAAATATAATTATAATCATAAATTTTGTGAAAATTAAACCTAGATCTACAAACTAACCAATATTCCACCTATATGGAAAGGAGGGAAGTAGAGAAGGGGAAAAAGAAGAGGCGGTGAGGGAGCTCCAGCAACCATGGCCGTACTGGGTGATATGGCGAAGAAGCTTCTCGTCTTCTTCAGGAGACCATAGGCCTTTCCAAAGCTTTTGCTTGTAGCAGCAAGAATGTCTTCCCATATTATGTATTTGTACTTTAAATTAATAAGAAAAAGTATATATCAATAAGAAAGGGGGAAAAGAAGTGGAGCAGAGAAAGGGGGAAAGAGAAAGAAGAGGAAAGAGAGAAAGGGGGAAACAGAAAGACGAGGAAAGTGAAAGAAAACTGAAAATTAAAAGAAGAGGAAAAAGGCGGAATTTACAAGGGGGTGGGAGTTCATTAGGGTTTTTTTAAAATAATATTCCGTCGAAAATTAATTTTAATCCGTCGGAAATTTCCGACGGAATTTTAATCCGTTGGAATGATTGATATTTCCGAGGGAATATTCCGTCAGAAATTTTCGACGGAATTTAATTCCGTCGATAACTTGAAGTTCCGACGGAATTTTCCGTCGGAACACCATTTTTCCGAGGGAATTAATTTCCGTCGCAAATATTCCGACGGAATTTCCGTCGGAATATACCTTTTCCAATGGAATTTTCTAACAGATTCTAATTCCGTCGGAAAGTACAACTTTTCCGACGGAATATAAGTCCGTCGGAACGATTCCGTCGGAAAACGGCCTATTTCTAGTAGTGAAGCTAGACAGAGAGTTCAAAATTGCAACAAAAAGATCCTTGAAATAACAAGCCAACTTCAAAGAGAGGTATGTGAAGGGAGATTTGGAGGTCCCAAAACAGTAGAGGGTGGGCAACAAAGAGCTGTTGAAACAAGTGGTGCTGCTGAAACTTCTGGTGCTGCTGAAACATCTGCTCCTAGTTGTTGGAAGATTTAGAGTGTTGATGGTTGTGCACTTGCGAACCATGAGAAGCGCCCGCGCTGGGTAAGCGCGGCCGCGCTGAGGTCGCGCCTAAACCGCGGACCTCACTGGAATCTGAAGGTTTGGAAGGAGAAAGTAGGCGCGCCCGCGCGTCATTTGGCGCACCCGCGCGTCCAAGTGGCGCGCCTGCACGTCCAAGTGGCGTGCCCGCGCTTGGGTCGCGCCTAAACCGCGCCCCCTTCTGCCTCCCTTAGTGAATTTCGGAAGTACAGGAGAGGAGCGCCCGCTCCACTCTGAGGCGCGCCCGCGCCTGCCAGTTTTTCGCGAAATTCTAACGGTTAAGTCTTTAATAAAAGGCTTGTTTTATTTTTATTCGAGAGATGAACAGAATTATTCTTCTTCTCTCCCTAAGTATTCTTCACAATTCCTCACAAACTTCTTGCAAACTTTTGTGAGAAATCTCTTCCAATTAATCCTTCTTAGTGTTTTGATCATCTTTCATCGATTCTTAGTGCAAAGAACGTTGGGCTGACTTTTGTATCTCAAAGAGTATTTCCGGATCAAACCCAAGCACCATTGTGGGGGAAAGTAAACTCTTTAGGAATGTATTCATACGCCTAAGTCAGTGTATCAAGGATTGAGACTCAAGTGGTCACCGATTTCTCATGTTCATGTTGATTGTTAAAGCTTGGAGTAAAGGCAAGTACATTATCTTTCACAACTAGTGTTTTTCATTGTATTTTCTGTAATTCTTTAGTAATTTGGTGTTTGGTTGTAATACATTGAATTGTATTTGGATTTTTGTATAATTCATTATCAATTATACATAGTTAGGTTTTGTTCCCACAATTGTTAAAGTAGTTCTTGTTCTAGAATTACTTGTAAACCTTACAATCTAAAGAGTTTAAACTTTTAGAAGTAATCAAGCATGTCTAGTGTGAAAGAATTGACCACAAACTTTGTCAAACTCAAGAAGTTTGACGGTGTGGAGTTTCGGAGATGGAAGAAGAATATGTACTTTCTTCTTACATCTTTGAAAGTAGCCTATGTTATTAGTACTCCAAGGCCTAGTGAACATGAGAAAGAATCCTTGGAAAATGTTAGGGAAATGTCAAAATGGGACAACGATGACTTTATTTGTCGTGGTCATATTTTGAATGGTATGGAAGATGATCTTTTTGATGTGTATCAAAATGTGGAGTCGGCTAAGGAGCTTTGGGAGTCCTTAGAAGGCAAATATATGGCTGAAGATGCATCAAGTAAGAAGTTTTTAGTAAGTAATTTAAATAATTTTAAGTTTGTTGATGGTCGGTCCGTAGTGGACCAATTTCATGAATTACAACGAATCTATGGGAACTTGAAACAACATGGTATTTCTATGGATGAATTGTTTGTTGTTTCAAGTATAATTGACAAGTTGCCTGCTAGTTGGAAAAGTGTTAAGCATGAGCTTAAACACAAGAAAGAGGACATGTCTTTGTCCGAGTTGGCCACCCATCTTCAAGTTGAAGAAGGGATAAGAGCCATGGAAAGTGCTAAGGATGGGAATCCTAGCTCATCTACCATTAATTTGGTAGATGAAGGAAAAACTGGTGCTTCCACTAGTGGAAAGAGGAAGAATAATTCCTCTTTCAAGGGAATGTCCAAGAAGCAAGCAAACAATAACAAGTTTGCTTGTTGGGAATGCGGTAAGGTTGGTCATCGCAAGAAGGACTGCTTTTCTTACAAGAAAAGGATGGAGAAAGCCAAGGAGGGTCATGCTAGCACTAGCAAGGAACAACCCACCAAAGGTAATCCAATTCATGAGGTTGAATTTAATTCCGGTTTGGATTTAAATGCAACGGATCCTAACATTTTTATGGTGCAGGATGATGACTCATGGTGGATTGATTCGGGGGCTTCAAGGCATGTATGCAAGATGAGGCATTGGTTCAAAACCTTTCACAAGGTTGGTGATGGAGAAAATCTCTTTATGGGAAACAATTCAACCATCAAGGTCCTTGGTAGAGGACAAGTAGAGCTAATGTTTAGTTCGGGGAATGCAATCATTCTTAGGGATGTGTTGTATGCTCCGGATATTAGTAGGAATCTTGTATCAGGGCCTTCCCTGAATAGTCTTGGCTATAAACTAGTGTTTGAAGCTAATAGGTGTATTATTACTAGAGGAACAAATTTCATAGGTCGTTGTTATTTATGTAATGGATTATTTAAGCTTTCTTTGAAATACATGTATGGATTTGATGATGTTTGTTTGAACGTTGATGCAAGTGTTAATCATGTTGATTTAAATTTGTTTGATTTATGGCATTCGAGATTAGGACATGTGAATTATAATAAAATGTTTTTCATGTCCAAACAAGAGTTGATTCCTTGTTGTGATATTTCTCCTAATAAGTGTTCTACTTGCATGTTGAACAAGATCACTAGAACTCCATTTAAGAGAGATGAGAGAAGTTCTAACATTTTAGAACTAATCCATAGTGACTTGTGTGATTTTCATAGTACGCCTTCTTTGGGGAACAAAAGATACATGGTCACGTTTATAGATGATTATTCTAGGTTTTGTTACGTGTATCTTTTGCATTCCAAAGATGAAGCTTTAACCAAGTTTGATATTTATAAAAAGGAAGTAGAATTGCAAGTAGATTCATTTATTAAGAGTATTAGAACTGATAAGGGAGGGAATACTATGATCTAAGTTATTTCCAATCTTTGGGTATAATTCATGAGACTACAGCTGGTTATGCACCACAATCAAATGGTGTAGCTGAAAGGAAAAACAGAACCCTAGAAGAAATGGTTAATTTCATGTTATCTTACTCAGGTTTGAGTAAAGGGTTCTGGGGTGAAGCAATGTTGACAGCATGTCACATTCTTAACCGGGTTCCCACAAAGGGAAAAGAATCTACTCCTTATGAACTTTGGTATAAAAGAAAGCCAAACTTGAAGTATCTCAAGGTTTGGGGTTGTAGGGCAGTCGTAAGAGTGCCCGGCAACAAGAAAAGAAAGCTCGGTGAAAGGGGCTTGGATTGCATATTTATAGGGTATGCTGCGCATAGCAAAATCTATAGGTTCTATGTAATAGAACAAAATGACTATATATCTGTTCATTCAGTTATAGAGTCAAGAGATGCAATTTTTGATGAAAACCGATTTTCATCAATAAGTAGACCGAAAGATCTACAAATTAGTGCCAATGATAGGGTGATAGTAGAGTTGAATGATCAACTTGAAACTCATGAAAGTACATTTGACAATGAAAATGTTGAAACTCCTCAATTGAGGAGAAGTACTAGACAAAGGAAAATTAGGAATCCTCTAGATGACTTCATAATTTATTTGGTTGAAGGATCTAGGGATGTCCTTAGTTCCACTACTCCATATTGCTTCAATGTGGATAGTGACCCAAAAACTTATAGTGAAGCAATTTCTTCCCAAGATAGTGCATTTTGGAAAGAGGCTATAAATGATGAGATGGATTCCATCATGGGAAATAACACTTGGGTCTTAGAGGATTTACCTTCCGGTTGCAAACCTCTTGGTTGCAAGTGGATTTTCACTAGGAAAAGGAGACCGGATGGCTCCATAGTGAAATTTAAAGCCAGATTGGTTATCCAAGGCTTTAGGCAAAAGCATGGTGTTGATTATTTTGACACCTATGCACCGGTTGCAAGAATAACCTCGATAAGGTTGTTAATTGCAATGGCTTCGGTATATAATCTAGTGATTCATCAAATGGATGTCAAAACGACATTCCTTTATGGAGATCTAGAGGAAGAAGTGTATATGAAACAACCCGAAGGGTTTGTTTTGGAAGGACAAGAAGATAAGGTGTGTAAATTGGTTAAGTCATTGTATGGACTTAAACAAGCACCAAAACAGTGGCATCGAAAATTTGATGACACAATTTTGTCTTTTGGATTCAAGGTGAATCAAGCTGATAAGTGTATATATAGCAAATTTGATGACAAAGGTCATGGTGTCATCATTTGTCTATATGTTGATGATATTCTTATCTTTGGTACAAGTCTACAACAAGTAGAATTGACCAAGGAATTCTTATCCTCATCTTTTCAGATGAAGGATTTGGGGGAGGCGGATGTCATTTTAGGCATCAAGATAATTCAGGACAATGGAAGACTTATTCTAAGTCAATCTCACTATGTTGAGAAAATGATCAAACAGTTCAATATGTTTGATAAGTGTCCCGTGAACACCCCCATGGAACCAAATGTCAAATTGGTTAAGAATTCGGGGAAAACAATTTCCCAATTGGAATACTCAAGGATAATTGGATCCTTGATGTATGCCATGACTAGTACAAGACCAGATATTGCATTGGCTGTGGGAAAACTAAGTAGATTTACTAGTAACCCAGGTGCACAACATTGGTTTGCAATAAGGAGGGTCTTGAGGTACCTTAAGGGTACGTTAGACTATGGTCTATCTTATAGTGGATTTCCTTCGGTTTTAGAAGGATATTCGGATGCAAGTTGGATCACTTACAAAGAAGATGACTCTTCTGTAAGTGGTTGGGTATTTATGTTTGGAGGAGGTGCCATCTCTTGGTCTTCTAAGAAACAGACTTGCATTGCCAACTCCACTATGGCAGTAGAGTTTATAGCTCTTGCTTCAGCTAGTAAGGAAGCTGAGTGGTTGAGGAATCTCATGATTGAGCTGCCTTTATTGTCAAAGCCAATGCCACCGGTGGCAATCCATTGTGATTCCAATTCGGCATTGATAAAGGCTTATAGTCAAGTGTACAATGGTAAGTCTCGGCATATTTCACTAAGGCATAGCCTAGTGAAAGAGCTTATCCATGATGGGGTCATAAGTCTTGACTATGTTCCAACAAAGTTGAATTTGGCGGATTGCTTTACAAAGGCAATGCCAAGACATTCCATCATATTTGCTATGAATGGAATGGGGTTATGTCCAAAAACACAAATCTGTGAAACCCAATCTAACGCTTGAAGAAACATCAAGTCTTAGATTCAATGTGGTTGAATTGCATTTTTTGTTGTTTATTAGCAATATTTGATGACCCATATTGCTATGGTACTTGTGATGTGTAAGGTAGCGTCATTTAAAGTTCTCAAAGGTTTAGAGTTGAGAAGCTCTAAATGTAAGTGTCTTGTCACAAGGACACATTTACGTATATGAGAATCTACCTATATAAGTTCGAAGTTTAGCCGCTTTAAGAAGTCTAGTTGGACATATAGACTTTGATGAACTTATGAAAGATACAGACACATGGCTGTTTAAAGGTGTCAAGTGATGATTAATTCGATTTGTCTTGTGTGTACTTCAACTTCGAATGGTTGGATATATCCGTGTGATTCAATCCGTATGGAAATCATGGGATATGATCATCGTTAACTGTGTTTTACTAGGTGTCAATTCAATCCGAAGGGACATTGACATTGATGCATGAGATGTGGTTTAATTGTAAGAAGTGGAGAATGTTTTAAGTAACACTCTAAATGGGGGAGGATTGTTGGAAGATTTAGAGTGTTGATGGTTGCGCGCTCGTGAACCATAATAAGCGCCCGCGCTGGGTAAGCGCGGCCGCGCTGAGGTCGCGCCTAAACCGCGGACCTCACTGGAATCTGAAGGTTTGGAAGGAGAAAGTTGGCGCGCCCGCGCGTCCAAGTGGCGCGCCCGCGCTTGGGTCGCGCCTAAACCGCGCCCCCTTCTGCCTCCCTTAGTGAATTTCGGAAGTACAGGAGAGGAGCGCCCGCTCCACTCTGAGGCACGCCCGCGCCTGCCAGTTTTTCGCGAAATTCTGACGGTTAAGTCTTTAATAAAAAGCTTGTTTTTTTTTTATTCGAGAGATGAACAGAATTATTCTTCTTCTCTCCCTAAGTATTCTTCACAATTCCTCACAAACTTCTTGCAAACTTTTGTGAGAAATATCTTCCAATTAATCCTTCTTAGTGTTTTGATCATCTTTCATCGATTCTTAGTGCAAAGAACGTTGGGCTGACTTTTGTATCTCAAAGAGTATTTCCGGATCAAACCCAAGCACCATTGTGGGGGAAATTAAACTCTTTAGGAATGTATTCATACGCCTAAGTCAGTGTATCAAGGATTGAGACTCAAGTGGTCACCGATTTCTCATGTTCATGTTGATTGTTAAAGCTTGGAGTAAAGGCAAGTACATTATCTTTCACAACTAGTGTTTTTCATTGTATTTTCTGTAATTCTTTAGTAATTTGGTGTTTGGTTGTAATACATTGAATTGTATTTGGATTTTTGTATAATTCATTATCAATTATACATAGTTAGGTTTTGTTCCCACAATTGTTAAAGTAGTTCTTGTTCTAGAATTACTTGTAAACCTAACACTAGTGACACAGCTGGTGTTGGTGACACATCTGGTGCTGGTGGTTATTATAGTGAGTATGAAAACATTGAAGATGAGATTCACACCCCTGAGAATAGTGATGATGAAAATGCTGGAGCAAGAAGGAAGGGAAAGGGAAGTATGCTTGTGAGTGGTGGGACTGATTTTTCTACATTCACTTGGATAGTAGGTCAGAGATTTGCCAATAGGAGTGAGTTTAAACAGGCTGTTTCTAGGTATGCAATTATGCAGGGCAGGGATTTGAGCTTTGTTATGAGTAACAAGAACAGGCAACAGCATGTAGGAGTAAGATGTGTAGAAGGGTGCCCTTTTTTTCCTGTATGGTGCATGGCATTCAAGGAATGCTACATTCTTGGTGAAGAGGGTGGATGGCAGTCACACATGTCATAGGAGTATGAAAAAAACAAACAATTCAAATCAACTTGGGCTGCTAGAGAAATGTTGAAGGTTTTTAAAGCTAGGCCTCACTGGCCAGCTAAGGAAATAATTGAAGCTATTAGGAGAGCTTATAAGATTGTTGTGGCTAGGGATTTTGCATAAAAAGTCAAATTCCATGCACATAGAATGCTCCATGGCTCTGTGAGGAAACACTATATGAAAGTTGAGAGGTATATCCAAGTTGTGAAGAATTCTAGCCCTGGAACAAGTATTGAGTTTGTGATGGATATTTCCAAGCAGACAAATCCACCTATTTTCCAGAGACTCTACACCTGTTTTGAAGGAGTAAAGAAAGGTTGGAAGGAAGGCTGCAGAAAAGTCATATGTGTAGATGTTGCTTTCTTAAAGACCTTTCTTGGTGGCCAAATTCTGAGTGCAGTTGGCAGAGATCCTTATGAACAGATGTACCCAATAGCATGGGCAGCAGCAGAAGGTAAAAACAACTCATCTTGGACATGGTTTATCACCCAATTGCAAACTGATTTGGAGCTAGGTGATGGCACTAGGGTTGCTGTTATATCACATGAGCACCAGGTAAACACTAAACCATACTTGCTTTGGCTGACACTAGTTAATGCTGGTTTTGTTTGATATTCTGTATGTTTATAAGAAGTTATTGGTTCATTTTTGTGAAATGTATGCACTGGTTCAGTAGTGTTGATTGGTGTGTTTAAGTATGCATTTTTTTGTTTTTGGTTTTACAAGGCTATTGTACATGTTGTTGCTGCTGTCCTACCAAAAGCTGAGCATCATCACTGTGCTAGACACATTTTTTTCACTGTGGCATAAATCCTTTAGAGGAGATGAAATGAAACTACATTTCTAGAAAATTACTAAATCCTACAACTTGGCAGATTATAATGAGTGTTTAGAGGAGTTGAGAGAGTTAAATCCAGATGCAGCCATAGCTTTCACTTCATATAACCCAAGACTATTTTGTAGAGCTTACTTGAATTCTGAAATTAAGACAGATGCAATAACATCTAACATGGCTGAAACATTCAACTCATACATTATTAATGCCAGAACCAAGCATTTGATGTATATGTTAGAGGACATCAGAGTGGCTTTGATGCAGAGGTTAGTGACTAAAAGACAAGAAATGCAGAAGTCAACCTCTGTTCTTTGTCCTAGAATCCATGCCATGTTAGAAAAGGAAAAAAGTAAGACTGCATTGTGTGATGTTTTACCTTCTTCAAATACAGTGTTCAATGTGAAGTATTTCCTTGATCAACTCAAGGTAGATTTAGAGGCCAGAAAGTGCACATGTAGGAAATGGGACATGTTAGGGGTCCCATGTTGTCATGCCATAGCATGTATATTCTTTAAGAACAAGGATGCTGAATCTTTTATGGATGATTGTTATAAAAAGGATGTATACCTGAGGGTTTATGGTGGTTTTATCCCTCCATGTGAAGGAGAGAGGCATTGGCCTAAGATACCCTGCAGCTTAGACCCCCCTGCCATCAAAATAGGTCCTGGCAGACCTAGAAAAAATAGGATCAAAGATCCTTATGAGAACCCAAAGAAGCCAGGCTCTTTGTCAAGAACAAGACTTGAAATGACATGTAGTCTCTGCAAGGTTAGAGGCCACAACAAGAGGAGATGTCCAGACAAAGACTACTTTGTTCACTCAGAGCCAGCAACAAAGAGGGGAAGAGGTAGGCTAAGGAAAGAAGGGTCTGCAGCAAGGTCTTCTGATCAGCAGGTAGTTGACCCCACCTATGCATCAACTTCTTCTGCAGGTGTTCAACACCATTCCACCATTGCACAGCCAAGTCAATTAGGCAGGGGTGGAAGGGTAATTTACAGTGGTAGGGGTGCTACAGGTGGTGTTAGAGGTGGTGCTACATCTGGTGCTAGAGGTGGTGCTGTTAGGGGAACCAGAGGAGGAACGGGGAGAGGCAGAGCAGGGGTTGGTGTGCTGTTCAGTGCTGATGGTACCCCAGTACTACAAGTAAGGTTCATTTGCTTCTGCTTTGTGGTATCTGTTTTTTTAAGCTAAGCTATCTGCTAAGTAACTTTTTTAAAATTCTGTTTCAGGCCCCTTTTACAAGGAATAGAGCAAGGAATCAGGAGGCACACATATCCACACAGTCAAGCCAAACCTCTACAGTGCATCAACAACATCCATGACACCTTGGGTTCAGATTCTGTTATTTTGTGACACTATGATTAGCACTAAGTATTTTGAACAACAATGTAGTGAATATTGCTTTGTCTTTTGAACAATGTAGCATGTGTAAGCTAAGTATTTTGAACAATTTTGGTTTATGCTAACCCATATGCTTATGTTATGTAATTTTCAGACAGTATGATTAGCACTAAGGAATTAGTACTGTATTATTATCAACTTTGTTATGAAATCAGCTCTGTTAAGCTCTGTATTATTATTGCAACTGCAAAACATAACAACTACAAATACAGTGCAACAGATGACAAAATCAAGTTCCTAAATCTTAATTGTTAAATTACAACTCCACTTAAAATTTCAGATAAAACAACACTATAGCAAAGAAAATCCAAGAAAAAACCAAAGCCATGGATAAATTCTTCTCGTTCCTGGAACAATTCATCATCTCTACACGCATCGCATACACTTCGTTCTTCATTTCTTGAACATCCTCTTCTAAGTTATCCTTCTTCAACTGTAACCTCTTGATTTTATCATCTCTGCATTGTTGCTCATACTCTAACTCGCAAATTCTTGTTTCCTTCTCCAAAACATGATATTGAAGATCTTCCATGGGGTTGTTCTGATTAACCCACCTAAACATTTCACATTTGGTGTCCTACAGTAATACAATTTTCAATTAAGAACCTATGAATCTCAATTAAATCAACATCGAAAAAATTGAAAGGAATTTGTAATTGATAACAAACCGGCCATAAGGGACAGCCGTAGAACTTCATCCCACTGTTTGGACCCTTCTTTACAGATCTCACCACCGCATAATTGCCACAACTGCAGCGGAATTTTTGGTTTTTCTCGTTCGCAAAGCTTGAAGAAGAACCACTAGATGATTGCCTATTCCCAACCATTTAATTGCAATTTTGATTTTACCTAGGAAGATCACGTTTTCATGGAGAAAAATGCGAACAACAGATACAGAGGTATAAATAGATGAAGATAAGGGAAAGAGGAAGACACGTCACCAGTTAACCTGCAGTAACCGGTTACAAATTTTTTTTTACCTGTTTAAAGTGGAGTACCCCTAAAGATCGTATTATTCTGAAATAAACAAAAGGTCAACTTGTGTTTAGCGGCAGCAAAGGTCGTATTATTTAATGCAATTTTTCATTTATAAAATTGTATAAAAGTATATAAATTTGTTTTTAAAGATATATAGATGTGGGTATGAGGTGGGGATGGGGCAAGTACGAATAGGGCGGGCGGGGCGAGGCGGGGATAGGGCGGGTATAACCTAAAATCCACCCCCGCCCCATCACCCATGGCGGGTATGGTTTTTATCCTCATCCCGCCCCACCACCTGCCAAACCGAGACCCATCCCTGCCCCACTGGGGCGGAGATGGGGCAGGTCTCCTACTTGACCCGCCCCACTGATGACATCCCTAGTCTTGGTGGTGATTCATGGGTGGCATGGTTTGTGGTTCTAGATAGGTTCGTGATTCAGTGGTGGTTCGTAGGTGGCGTAGGTCTAGATCTGATTTCATGGGTGGTGGTTCTAGTTTAATGGTTGGTTGTTCTAGGTTGTTTAAATTGCGGTAGATTTTTTTTGTTGGATTAATTATCCGCTCTCTCTTCTTACTACTTAATTACATAACCTTACTTTTCAATAATCTTGCTTAAGAAATTGTCTTGGGTTCCGTGCATACCCCATTTGTTGCACGTAATAGTTTGTGGAGGAAGTATATGAAAGACAATTATAAAAAAGTTGGTTTATGTAAGAAAAAAAGTGAATTAAGTAAGAGAGAGTATGTACAAAGATGTAAGTAGTGTAAAGTTCAAGTGATAAGATGGTAAACTAAAATAGAATAAAGCACAACGAACGCAATATGTATATTAACAGGAAAGTCTGAAGGTCATTTCCGTCCCTGGCAGGGGAGATGCCAACCATCTCTCCTTTCTACGAATACCAAATTAGAAAAAAGCAGAGTGAGTAAAATAGTGAAGAATAGTCTAATATGAAAAGTGAGTAAAACAAAAATAATAGGAGTATATGTTTTTTTTCTTCTTCTGTGGGAGATAAAGAGCATTGGGAGAGTGTAGAAGGAGAAACTAGGAGAGACTAGAGAGTGAGAGTAAAATGAGCCACAAAAAATTCTAAAGTGAATAGCGGATAAATCTAATCTGCTTCAACTTATGGTCTGCATGTAAAACTACTATTATGAAGGTTTAATATAATGGTATCTGTGTGTTGACTTGAAGAGGTCTTCTCCTTTAACATAATCTGAATTATCTGACTTCGTTCCTGGTCGTGTTGTGTCGGTTGCTGCTCTGCGGAAGCGGAACAAGTATGGGGTGCGTTGCAGGGCTATTGGCTATGGTTTTCTTCTTTTCTTTTTTTTTTCTTCATTGCGGGAATTAGAGAAGGATGTTGTTACGTTGCTGAAGCGGGTGCAGGCGTTCCCTAGGACACACGATATTGGTGCTCGTGCAGCTGCTCACATCTTCAGCAGGATCGGATTCGCTATAGCTAGAGGGGTGGGGGCCCAGATTGTATCTCGACTCCCCACTAATTTGTTTGACTTTGTAGGTTATTGAAATTTTTTATAATAATAATAATAAAATAATATCAACAACTCAATCCCCACCTTATAAAAAGTATGAGATAACTCTTATGAATAGTGTTTGGACAATTATGTCCTTTAAAATGTTAATTTACTTATTTGCCCTCATTAATGATAATTGCCTCTTTTTATAAACTCTTAAGAGTAGTGTACGGACATTTATACCCCTAAAAACATTTGTTTACATATTTTCCATCATTAATGTTTGTCAACAACTAAATTTGTGACATAAGGACAAACCAAAAGAGTTTCTCGAACATGGCTAACTATAGCGCGCATCGCGCGCTTTAGCTGCCCTAGTAAAAATAAATATAAAAGCCTTTGAAATATAATTTTATTATAAAACTCTACAAAAACAGTAGGCTAAAAGGCCTAAAACTATGATTGAAAATATGGCTAAAAAGTAAAGTTTTCTAGTAGAAAATTGGTCAAACGCTAAATATCTGTATCTATTTTTCATAAGTGGTTCTAGTTCTATTTTTCATAAGTGGTTCGCATAATAACTCTGTTTCCAGAAAGCAATTCCTTTGAAAACTATCTACGAATATCTTACATTTTCTTTTCGCTCTGAGCTAAAGAATCCAATGACTTTTTTAAAAAACATATTAAGAAATAGGAAAAGTTGTAAGAAAAAAAACCTTTTAAATGCCTCATTTTGTAAGAAAAAACCTTTTAAACGATTCTTTGTTTAAAAAAACCACCACGATCACTTTTTTTGTTTAATGAAACCTGTGCTCTCTTTTTCGGCATTGACTCCCAATTTCAGGCGTTGACCCATGAGTTTTCCTACTTGCAGCCTACAGATGGATAATTGCACTCCCCCTTTTATTTTTCCCTCTTATTTTCCCTGCCAGCCACCCCCCATCCCCCTAGCCCAGCTGGATTCCGCTACCACCTCGCCGGAAAGCCCTTTCCCCTTCCACTCCACCGAAAACAACCACCTCGCTCGCGAAACCACCCCAAACTCCCTCCTAATCTTCTTTTTCCGCCTAGACCTGCTTGCGAAACTCCCCTAGGTTAGATCTCTTGCTTCATTTTACCACTTTCCTGGGTTTTTCTTTGATTTTTTTTACTTTTGTTGATTTTCTGCTCCTTGATTTTGCAAATCTGTTGCTATTATGCGCTTTGATTGAATACCCATGTCGTCGATTATGGAGATTAGCGAAGAAACGGTTCAAATTAGGGAGGTTTGGAATCATAATTTAGAACAAGAGTTCAAATCAGGGTTTGGGGTTTGGGGGTTGGAGGAGGAAGGAGGAAGGGGAACGGTAGCGGCAGGGAACGGTGGCGGTTCAGGTGGGTGGCGCTGGTGGTAGTTGGTCAGCGCGAAGGAGAGAGAAAGTGGCACGAGAGGGAGAGATAAGGGAGTTTCGTGGGTGGTCGTGAACAACAGCATGGGTCTGCGGGTGGTCGAAGGGAACTGGAGATCAGGGCGGCGGCGGCGGTGGTGTTGGGCGAAGAAAAAGGGAAGAGCTGCCATGGCCTAGGGTTTCATGGTGGGTTTTAGGGTGGCTAAAGGGAGGAGGGGGTGGCTGGGATGGGGGTGGCTGGCAAGGAGGAGAGGGAAAATAAAAAGGGGAGTGCAATTATCCAACTGTAGGCTGCAAGTAGGAAAACTCATGAGTCAACGCCTGAAATTGGGAGTCAATACCGGAAAAGAGAGCCCAGGTTTCATTAAACAAAAAAAGTGATCGTGGTGGTTTTTTTAAACAAAGAATCGTTTAAAAGGTTTTTTCTTGCAAAATGAGGCATTTAAAAGGTTTTTTTTGACAAATTTTCCTAAGAATTAATATGTTGGAATTCATAACCGAAATATGTGATTAGTGTTAAATTAAAATAATATAATAAACAAAATTATAGCATTCAATCCTTTCACCAGAACTTTACTCGACCAATCAAACTTTTCCATGAAAAGTATCTATTATCTCTCTAGAGAAAATTGAACTAGCTGGAATTTAGTACAAAGTCAATTATGTACTACACAAAGATGACTATCTAAGATGATGAAGTTGGATCCGCCCACATTATACCTTAAGAGTCATGGTCCATAATGTAATAGAAATAAAAAAGACAAGAAAAGAAGAAAAGAGATATTGAGAAAGAGAGGTGACGATCAAGTTGGTTGACCAAGTTAACAAAATTAAACATACATCACATCCGAACCTTATTATATATAAATCTAGATCTTAGTATATTTTTTAATAATATAGCTGATTTGTTTACATAAACAACAATATAAATAACAATAATAATAATTAACAAGGCAAGATAAGTAATTGCCTCCACAAAGCGATTAATTATTATTGAACCACTAAAAAAAAAAGTAATTGTTATTGTAAACTAGGCCTTTGCTTCTTGTTCTTCTAACTATCAACATCTAATACACATAAATACTAACAATATTTTTTTAATTTTATATTTTTTCTTTCTTCTTTGGCCTCATTGTAAACAATTTTAATATGATCATCTCAAATAAACCCCAAAATAAAAAGGGAAAAATAAAATTAAATAAGAAAAAGGCAATAAAATAAAAGTCTTCTAACAGCTATTTTCTACTCTGAGAGTATTAGAATTAGATCTTCTTCCTTCCTCCATTAAAGAAGCTCGAGCTAACATAATACCTTGAGGAACCAATGATGCATCAAATGCTGAACAATCAATCCAATCTTTCATGAAATCTTCTTGACCCCATATATCTGGTATCCATACTTGCCCTGCTACTTCTCTTCTATGCCTCTTCAATCTTTCTCTTGGCCCTAAAACTCCCCCATTATTACTATAATCACCACTTATTTTCTCCTTATTTTCTTCCTCATGTTTCCCGCCACTTTCGCATTCGCGGGTATTCGTCGATTTCCCCTCTTCTTCATCACTATTGCCTTCATTCGGCCGCTTTTGTTGTTGTTGTTGTTGTTGTGGTTGTGGTTGGTGATCATCGTGCTCGGGCGAGGCGAGCCCGGGTTTTTCTTGAACCAATAAGGAGGTGGGTATTTGATGAGATTCTTGAATTTGCATTGTGGGTTTTAATTCTTCCATTGATATCATAAATTGGGTTGCTCTGTTTTTAAAGTAACAATTCCTCTGTTTTTATGATCAGATTTTTTTTTTTTGGTATGGAATAGAGGAGAAGAATGAAAGTGTGAGGGAGAATAAAAGGAATTGAGAGGAGAGAAAGGAGTAAATATAAGTGGGGGTGTTAGTTTACACGTCATTCCAAATTGTTGTTTCTTTTTTGTATGGCAAGTGACATTTTTACGTGTCTTCTTTTAGATTTGTGGGATTCTAATTTGTGTGGTTTAGTTCAAGTTTTACAAAACTAAAAGGGCCCAAAATTAAAGGAAATTTGAAAATAATTAAAATTAATAGATATAAATATAAAAAAAGAAAAAGAAAAAGAAAAAGAAAAAAAACAGGGGTGTTAAGCAGATGGGGTTGCTTTGCATGGGATTTTTGGAGGGATTGTGAGGTTGATGTTGATTTTAGTATTGAGGGGGGTACGGTTGTTGGTTAAGCTAAGTCAAGTGGGGATTGATTTTTAGAGGCTATTGTTCCAATAGGGTTTTAGTATTTGATTTTGCAAAGGGTACATTTGGTATTTGATTCTATCGTAGAATTAATGTGATTTTGATGACTTTGGTTGAATGGAGGAAATATCAAGTATTCAAGTACATCTCGATTTGAACCGGCTTACAAATTTTCTCACATTAATACAAATGATGTAACGTTATTGTAAAATTGACTTTTAATATATGCAAAAAATCTGCTCTTTCATGTACAGTAGAAATGTGATATGGTTACATTGTTTGAGGTGTCATCGCAACAAGATCAATACTCAATATAGTTTATACTAGTAAATTATATTATTTGTAAATATAAATTTGTAACTCAATATATATCAAATGAATAAAAAAATTACTTTGAGTAGTGTACATACTATTAGATACACTTGTGTGTAAAATGAATTTAAGTTGTGTGAATTAATTGAAGTTTTCATTAATCCCATTGTAATTTTAATGTGATTTGGACGGCTTTGGTGTTGAATGGAGGATATATTCAAGTTGATCTTGATCTTAACCGGCATATTAATTTTATCACTTTGATACGTATGATGTAACGTTGCTGTAAAACCAACCTGAAAATGCTCTCCATGTACAGTAGAAATGTGCTAGGATCAAATTGTTTGTGGTGTCATCACAATAAGATCAATACTCAGTGTTTCGGATGAAAACAATCGAATCTCGGAAGATCCTTTTATCTTGAGGGAACTTGGTCTCGGTCCGAACGACGCAGGAGCCGAGGGTTTCCTGCACAACAAATACACGTAAACTAGCCTCGGGGGGGACGCCGAGGAAGGCCCCTCCGATGCTTAAGTCAGTATATTAGAGAGAGAAAGCTGTGCAAGAGTTTAGTTGCTTGAGGCTTTATTGTCTTACCAAGAATTGACCAAATTGTTGGCTTTTATACCTTGGCTAATGAAGGAGGCGGATTGGGCCCGGAAGTCAGTTGGGCTGGGCCAAGCTGATTGGGCCGTTGACTGACCTTGACATGGCTTTGAGGATGTTGATTTTTGACTTTAGCACATTTGGAGAGTTGAACCTTAACCTTGGGCTTTTAATTGGATCATTCAGTGACCAGGCCCAATTGGACTAAATTGGACCCAAACAACTTGCCCCCCAGACCCGATTTGGAAGGATGACGGGTCGGGTTTGATTTAATCAGAAAAGGAGGGAAGTGAATGATTTGTTAATCCAAAAATGTGAATTTAAACCGTAATTAACCCATGATTAATGAGATAACAACAGTTAATGTGGATAATTGCGGAAGTTGGATGGGTAGTGGGCGATTTAACTGCAAGGTCGTGTGTTTAACGGTTACTTAGTGGGGTGCTTGAGAGAAATTGAAACGCAGACTCCTTGAATTCCCATTTCTGGAGATATAAATAGAGGCGCGTCTTCTCTCCCCACTCACTCATCAACACAAACCCAGAATTCTCAAGAACGCTCAAGAGCCCGCATCAAAACTTCGCAAATTCCCCGAGCATTAAGCTTAGAAGCTGAGACTTGTCACTACCAATTCGTAAATCGGCGGCTTTTGCTTCAGATCAAGGTAAATTCCTTTGATTTTATTTCATCTTTCTTCGACTTTGCACTCTTTCCCCTTTTTCGACTTTTTCCTTCGAAATTCGTCAATGGTGAGGGGAGTTAGAGGTGGAGCCCGTGCTCCAAGAAGAGCAAGGCTAATCCCCGATCCCAGGGACAGGATTGGGACCTGGAATGGACGAAGGACAGAGTCTGACCCTGCTGAAGGGGTTAGGGCGACTCCCATTTCTTCGGCTCCTCCTCAGAGAACGGATGAGCCGAGTGCTTCTGGACGGGACGATGAAATTCCCGCTGTCCTTTGGGATATCCTCCCTGGGTTTTCAGAGTGGGAGAATGCCGAAGTCGCTTCGGCCATGATAAAGAACCGCCCCTACTCATGGTGGGTAGAGAACGCCGATCAATATCGATTTGCCGAGCAAATTGAGTTGCACTACGGCATTTTTGAAGCTGATGGATATTGGTGCCGAATGCCCTCAGCATCCGATAGAATCCATCGTCCACCCCCGGGGTATGTGGGGGTGTACACGAGACAGCTTCAGTATGGGCTGAGGTTCCCTTTGGACGTTTTCGTCCGAGACTTGCTGATCCATTACAACATTTCCCTGTGCCAGCTGACCCCCACCAGCATCCGAAGGGTAATGACGTACTTATGGGTCTGCAAATTCTTCAGGTACGTGCCGAACCTGCATTGCTTCAGAAGGCTCCATCGGCTAGTGCCAAACATTCAAAGTGGGCACGGATGCCATGGCTCTGGGTGGTATCGGATTGAGTCTCGGCCCCCGTTCCTAACCATGTGGCCGAACGACTCTTCAGACAAGGACTGGAGAGGTCAATGGATTTGGGTTAGGGCACCCACGGAGCCGAGCCACCCTTACGTTTTCAGCGCTCCCCGGTATCTTGCCGAGCCGGATCCTGATATGGGAAGTTTAGGTCCTCCCGAAGATAGCGGGCCAGACCCGAACCTTAATCAGCAGAACATCTTCGGCAAGCTGCCGAACCGGGGAGGCAGCGGCCGAATGCAGCATATCCCGGAGACTTGGCTCCCCGATACGCACTATGTTTTCCAAGAGAATATGCTGGCAGCTGTCGGCCTCAGCCGAAAGTTTAGGGATGGTAATCTTCTTCGGCTGGGGCCGAGGCCTTTTAATTATCTCTTTTCTTCTTTCATTTTGCTTTCTTGTGATGTGCCGAACTAACTGAATTGACTTCTCCCCTTTTCTTTTTCAGAACGGGACGAGACCAACGTCGGCATTGATTACGCTCGCCTTGGCGTCAACCGAGAACGAGTCGTAACTGATCGGGCTCCCCCTATCACTGAACCAAGGCGCCGAGAGGTTCACCTAGACTCTTCCCACTTCCAAATTGAGGCTGTTGCTCTGTATCAGAGGCAGAAGCCTTGGTGGAAGAAGAGGGATCCCTTGTTTCAGCTGCTGGAAGAAGAAGCTGAAGCTGCCCGTACAGCCGAAGAGGTTGCACGGGTTATTGAAGCTTGTGAAGGTGGAGAAGGGTCCTCCAGAGTTGCTGAAGAAGCTGCGGCTAGGGCAGCTGAAGAAGACGAGGCTTTGCTGAAGACCTCGGTGAGCCTTTAGACTTAACTTTGTCTTTCTTCTTTTTTTTTTTTTTTTTTTTTTTTACTCACACTCATCTTCCCCCCTGTCTGTTACAGTCTGAAGAGAGTAACAGACACAGAGAAGGCAAAGCTCCTGTTCGTCCCGAAGATCAAATACAAGAGTCTTCAGACTCAGATATGGACGAGCAGCCCCTTCTGAAAAGGCGCCGAAGGATGGCCATCATCGGCCCTCATGACTTTCAGCAGAGGCCGATGACCATCGGCGTCGCAATAAGGGAACCTGAGGAAGGCAATGGATCGCCGAGGGTTCCCCAGCCAACACCCCAATCTCCTCAAAAGACCCCTCCGCCACCTCCTGAGATGGAGGTGGATCAGAGGACTCCCGAACCTAAGGGAGGGGTCCAAGAAGAAATCAAGGAGAGTGCTGCTGAGCACGGAAATAAAGATGCCGTGATGTCAAGTGCTGAAGGCTTCACGGCAGATATCGCAAGAGAGGTTGAGGCTTTCGTCCTCACCCCTGAAGAAGAGGAGGTCATAGTACTTGACTCCTCTGAGAAGGACGATGCTGAGACAACCAAAGCTAATCAAGCTCCATCGTCGTCCTTCCCTTCTTTCCAGACTCTGCATTCTGGAGAAATGGGTTTCTCGGCCCCCCGAATTCCAATCCCAGATCACATCTGGGACCTCATATGGGGTCAAAACCGAGAAGGAGCTGCAGCCTACTTCGGCAATTTTGCTGGCATGTCCGAAGTAGACAGGGCAAGGATCTGGTCGCTGAAGGCCACTGCTGGGATGGGCGAATCCAGTAGATCAGTTCCTGACCCAGCCAGGTCTAACCAACTGCTGATGATGCAGGTAATTTTCCTTCATTTCCTCCGAAATTCAGCTCTATTTTTTTCTTATTACTTATTTTTTTTTGTCTTCCTGTTTTCAGTTCGTGCACAATCAGACTCTCACTGTAGAGCTGATTGATACCCTACAAGATAGGGTAGACGCTGCTGTGCACGAAAGGAAGGTGGCTGAAGAGGAAGTTAAGCTTGTTAAGCTGAAGCAAGCAGCAGCTGAAGAGAAGCAGCAGGAGGTTGAGGAGTACGGTAAAAAAGCTGCCGAAGCTCTGAAAACCTTCTGCGATGCTATGGAGATGGAGGTTTTTCCCCCACTGATGGAAGGGGAAAAATTCCTCCAGGAGCATATGGGAGTGGACGTCTCCAAATTCAAGGCTGCTATTGAGAGCCGAATTCAAGAAGGAACTGCTGCACAAGCTGAAGTGCAGCAGCGTCTAGAGGCTCTTGAAGCCAGCCGAATGGCTGCTGAAGAGTTGCTCTTGGCCAAAGACGTCCAACTCTCAGAGGCTGCTGCTGCTGCTGAAGCTCAAAGAGCTAAATTCCAAGAGGCTGAGGATCAACTGCTGATCCAGAAAGTTGAAGTGGCCCAAGCTCAGACAAAGGCTTTCCAAATTCAGCAAGAGCTGAATGAGCTGAAGGGGTCCTCCTCCAAAGTCGCTGAACAGCTGAAGAAATCCAAGGAGGACTTGGAGGAGACCCAGAAGAAGCTGGCTGATGCTGAGGCTTTACTCAAAGTCCGTGTTTACACCCAAGAGGAATATGAGATGGGTTTCAGAAACGGATTCCGAGTATGCCGAAGACTCTGCCTTCATGCTGAGCCGAAGCTGGACTGGTCTAAATGTGCTGAGTGGGCCCAGAATCCCGAAGACCCTCACATGAAGTATGCAACTCCAGCTGAAGCTGAAATTCTTAAGGCTGAGGAAGCCGAAGAGGAAGCTGAAAGACTGGAGTTGGAAGCTGAGCAGAGGGAAAGGGAGGCTCGGCAAAGTGCAAAGCCCGCCTCTTCTGCTGCTGGGGCTGAGGCCACCAGGGGACTCAACGCTGATCAGTCTGATCCTCCGGCTGAAGCATAGGAACTCGGGCAGTCGTCTTCAGAATCTTGCGGTTCATCATGCGCTCAACTTTAGACTTGCCGCTTTCTGAATTTTTGCCTTTTGTTTTTTTTTGCTTCAGCTTGCCTTATCGTACAACAGCTTATTATATTTTTATTTTGCCTGTACGTATTTCGGCAGCTGTTACTTTCCGCTTGTGGGCGGCTGCCGACTATTTTTGTAATTCAACATTTTTATTTCAAAGAAGTTCACTTTCTCAGCTTTCTTGTGTATTTTTTTTTCTTCGCTTTACCAGTCTTCGCACTTTACTGCTTTCTTTGAATGATTTTTCAAATATTTGCTAAGTGCAGAACTTCGGCTAGCGAGAATCATTTCTGCTGAGACTTCTTTTTGCCGTTTGTACTCGGATGTTTTCAACTTGTGAAAAAACTGACATAAGTATCAAACTTCGGCTGAGCTGAAGGGTATTAGATCAGTTGTGCCATTTCTCTATTTCCCTCTGCCCCCCCAGAAATCTGAAGATGAGGTCTTCTGAATTCTGGAATGGCTGATAATTTTTCTCGGCTAAGCCGAGGATCTTTGAACACTTTGCTTTATTTTCTACATCTGTTTTTAAAGTACTGATTTCCCACCTGAGAGTTTTCACTCTAGAGATGGTACTCTTGTGACACTTTCTTCAATTCATCCAAGGGAACAACTATCCGAAACACCATGCCGGGGCAGCAGTTTATCTGAAGTGCGAGGCATCATCATGCAATACTTCAGAGTTGCAACTACCACCCGGAACTGATTCATCCGAAGTACAAGGCATCACTATGCAATACTTCGGGGCTTTATCAGTTCCTATTTTTTAGGCTATGTTTCGGATAAGTCTATGGCCTTTTTGCCCAAAGGAACAGATTCTCCGAAGTACAAGGCATCACTATGCAATACTTCGGGCTTGTATCCTTTTTTGGCAGGTTTTACAGCTTGCCGAGGTACAAGGCATCATTATGCAATACCCCGGACAGCGCCGAATGAAACCTTGAATTTTTGAAAAACCGTAGAAAGCATAAAGACTTAAAGAATACACGCAATCTGAATGAATACTGGCTCGATGGCCTTTTTGTAAACAAAATCAGTGTACTTACATAGATTGTACTATCCGAAGGATTTACACATAGTATTTTTTGAGCACATCGGCATTCCAATGGTTTTTCAGCTCAGTGCCATCCATTTGTTTGAGTCTGAAGGTACCGGGCTGAAGCTCTTGATAAATTTCATAAGGTCCCTCCCAAGATGCTGAGAGTTTGCCATGAATGCGACTTTTTTGAACAGCTGCAGCATTCCTCAAAACTAAATCCCCAACTCTGAGAGGTCGTTGATAGACTCTTCGGTTGTAGGACTTGCTCATTCTGAGCTTGTGTGCAGCCATCCTTTCTCGGGCTAGATCTCTAATCTCGTCAAGGAAGTCGAGGGACTCTTTCATGAGCTGCTCATTTTCCTCGGCTGAGAAGAGATTCACTCGTAGGCTTTCTGAGCCCACTTCCACTGGAAGCACTGCTTCGGATCCATACACCAGCTGAAAAGGTGAATGCCCCGTTGCCTCCTTCTCGGTTGTCCGGAGTGACCAGAGGGTTCCCGGAAGTTCCTCTACCCACTTGGACTTTTGATCCTCTACTCTTTTTCTGAGAGCGTTAAGGATCTGTTTATTTGCGGCTTCGGCTTGGCCATTACTCTGAGGGTGGCAAACCGCGGAGTAAGCCAATTTTATCCCGAATTGATCAGTGTATCGGCGCAAGGGCAGGTTGTCAAACTGTCTGCCGTGGTCGAACACAAAAACTTTTGGGATGCCGAACCGAGTTATTATGTTCTGCCAGATGAACTGTCTGACAGTTTGCTCAGATATGCTTGAAGCAGCTTCCGCTTCAATCCATTTGCTGAAATAGTCGATTCCGACTATCAGCCACTTTCTTTTGTATGGGGCCTCGGGAAAGGGTCCCAGAATATCCAACCCCCATTGTGCAAATGGAAGAGGATTAAGAATTGGCTGGAGATCTAGGCATGGCCGATGGATTACCGGTGCAAATTTTTGGCATTTCTCGCATTTACTGACCATGTTCTTTGCATCCGAGATCATTGTAGGCCAAAAATACCCTGCCCTGAGAGCTTTGTGGGCTAAGGTTCTCCCTCCTATGTGGTTTCCGCAGATGCCGAGGTGAATCTCTCGGAGAATATAGTCGGCATCCGTTGGACCCACGCATTTCAATAATGGAGCGGAGAAGGATTTTCTGAGGAGTTGGCCGCCGAAGACGAGGAATCGTGAACTGATCCGCTTTATCTTGGAGGCCGAATTCCTATCCTCGGGGAGCTCGTCCCTGAGTTTATAAGCCAGGATGTCATCCATCCAGCTCGGCTCGAGTGCAGCGCAGCAGATTGATATTGCTTCGGCTACACTCTTTTCTCGGCGCACCTCCACATAGACAGAACGGCTTAACTCAGTCAGAGTTGAGCTTGCAAGTTTGGAGAGTGCGTCCGCTTGAGCATTTTGACCCCTTGGGATCAGCTCTACTTCGAAAGATCTCAGCTTCGCAATTGTCGATTTGATCCTTGTGAGGTAAGCTGCCATTGAAGGCTCTTTAGCCTCATACTCCCCCCGGATCTGATTGGCGACCAGCTGAGAATCTGTCTTGAGGTAGACATGCTCGGCTTCCAACGATATGCACAGGTCTAAGCCAGCAATGGCTGCTTCATATTCGGCCTCGTTGTTAGAGGCTTTGAATGAAAATTTTAGTGCATACTCGAAGGTTTTGCCTTCGGGAGAGGTGATGACGACCCCTGCCCCCGAACCGTTCACGGTGGAGGACCCATCCGTGAAGACGGTCCAGATTTTCCTCCTTGCATCCAGAGTCTCCTGATAGGAGCACTCGGCCAAGAAGTCTGCCAAGGCTTGCGCCTTGATGGCTGTTCTCGGCTGATAACCGATACTGAACTCGGTGAGCTCGAAAGCCCACTTTGCTAGTCTACCGGATTTTTCAACCTTGCCGAGGACTTTCTCTAACGGCTGATCAGTTAGAACCGCTATTTGATGAGAATCAAAATAGGGTCGCAACTTCCGAGCAGCCACCACCACTGCATAAGCCACTTTTTCTAACAATGGGTAGCGCGTCTCGGCATCCGTCAGGGTGTGGCTGACGAAATAGATCGGCTGTTGAACTTTTTCTTCTTCCCTTAGCAGCACCGCGCTTACCGTGGCTGGACTGACCGCCACGTATAAGTATAGGATGTCTCCTACGACTGGCCTTGCCAGTGTTGGGAGTTGAGCCAGGTGTTCACGGAGCTGCTGAAAGGCTGACTTTTGTTCGTCTCCCCATTCAATGCCTTTTGAATTTTGGAGCTTCAGCGCCTTGAAGAAAGGGAGCCCTTTGTCTGAGGCTCGTGAGATGAACCTGGACAAGGCAGCCATTCTCCCGGCTAGACGCTGAATATCCCTTTTTGTCTTCGGCTCGGGGAGGTCTAAAGCAGCTTGTACTTTGGCGGGGTTTGCATCAATCCCCCTCTTGCTGACCATGAAGCCGAGGAACTTGCCTGACTTCACGCCGAAGACACATTTCTTCGGATTCAGCTTCATTTTGTATTTTCTGAGGGTGGCGAAGGTTTCGGCTAGGTCCGTGACATGATCTTTTTCTTTTATGCTTTTGACGATTGAGTCGTCAACATAAACCTCCATGTTTCGGCCTTTTTGCTCGGCGAAAACCTGATCAACCAACCTCTGATATGTTGCCCCCGCATTTTTCAATCCGAAGGGCATCATTCTGTAATTGTACAACCCGGAACTTGTTATGAACGCTGTTTTAGCTCGGTCCTCGGGGTGCATGAAGATCTGATGGTATCCCGAGAATGCGTCCATGAAACTGAGCAGAGCATGCCCGCTTGTCGAGTCGACCAGTTGGTCGATCCTCGGCAGCGGATAGGAGTCCTTGGGACATGCCCTATTCAGGTCCGTGAAGTCAACGCACATCCTCCAGTTACCATTTGCCTTCTGAACCATTACAACATTGGCCAGCCACTCCGGATACTGACAGGGTTCAATGAACCCAGCATCTAGGAGCTTATCGACCTCAGCTGCGATGTTCTGGTTCTTTTCGGCGGAGTAGTTCCGCTTTTTCTGCTTAACGGGTCGACTGGAGGGGTCGACATTAAGCCTATGGGAGACGAAGTCCGGATCAATCCCGGGCATTTCTGCGGCTGAGAAGGCGAACACGTCTCCACTGGCCCGTAGGAGTTGGACGAGTGCCGCACGGGTGTTTGGCTCCAGTGACGACCCGATGCTAACACATCTGTTCGGATCTCCTACGGTCAGTTCTATTGACTCGGTCAGGTCATCCGTTTCCATGCTCTTAGAGTTGGATTCCTCGAATTCCGGCCTGCTATCAATATTAGCAGACTTTCCTGACCGCGGCTGGCCATCAGAGTCGTTCAGCTCTGAGGCGGAGTCAGCCTTTTGGCCCCCATCAGATTTCTCGTTGTCTGGGGCTTCATTAGCCGAAACGTCTGAGCCTCTCGGCTTTTTGGCGTTTCGGTCCCGGTGCTTTTCCTCCCCATCGCCACGGTCGCCTCGGCGAGACGTGGATGGCCTGAGGTGATTGCATCGGCGGGCTTCTTTTTGACTGCCCTTTATTTTCTCGGAGCGTCCCTCGTCTGAAACGTATATCATGATTTGATGATACGTGGAGACGACTCCTTGAATGCCGTGAATGAGGGGTCTCCCCATGATCACGTTGTATGCAGATGGAGCATCTACGACCAAAAATTCGGCCATGATATTCCTAGCTGCTCGGCCTTCGCCGATGGTGACAGGAAGTGTAATCTTCCCGTCAGGATACGAGGAAGAGCCGTTGAATCCAGACACCGGGTAGGGTGCGGGGGCCAGGTGCTCGGCTCCCATCCTCAGCTGGTCGAACGCTCCTCGGAAGAGGATGTTCGCCCCGCTACCGCCGTCGACGAGGGTCCGCCAGACGTTGCGGTTGGCGATGCCCAGAATGATTACTAGTGGGTCATCGTGGGGGTATACCACCCCCTCACAGTCTTCGGCTGTGAACAGGATGTTCGGCGCCGGTGACTGGGACTGCCGAAGCTCAGCCTGATGAATCTGATGGGTTAGACCCCTCAGTTGGCGTTTGGCTGTGCCTCGCGAGATTCCCCCGGAAATAACTAGGATGTCGAGGGACTCCTTGCCCTGAGGTCCCTTATCCTTCTTCCGAGCGAAGTTGAGGTCCTGCCGAGAATCTTTTTCAGCTTTTTTCTCCTCGCGCCTGTCCGCGAGGTATTGGCTCAGGTACCCCTTGCGGACCAGATCCTCAATCTGGTCCTTCAGCTGGACGCAGTCCTCGGTGCGATGTCCGGGTGAGTCATGGAACTCGCACCACTGGTCCTTTCCCCTCGTCTGATGCCAGGGAGGCAACGGACGAGGTTTTTTGTATCTCCCCTCGTCCTTCGTCGTGCTGAAAATCTTAGCACGGGGAAGGGAGAGTGGAGTGTATGAATCGTACCTTCCCGTGTAGGGAAAGTGTCTTTCCTTCTTCGGCTCGGCAGCAGAGGACGGTTCTGAGGCCTTAGCCTTCCCTTTCCTCTGCGCCGAGACTTCGGGCTGCTGCCCTTTCGGCTTCTCAATTCTCGGACGAGACTGAGACCTGGATCTGTTCCACTCCTCGGCTCGGATGAACCTATCCGATGCTTCCAAGGCTTCCTCCAGGGTCTGCGGGGGATGCATGACCATGAAGTCCAGGAACTTTCCAGCTTGGAGGCCGTTCCGTAGCGCGAACACGGCCAGGCCTTGATCCAGGCTTGTGATTCCGGATGACTCGTTGCTGAAGTGAGTCAGATAGTCGCGGAGGCTCTCGTCCTCCGCCTGCTGCAGACTCATTAGCTCTGCAGTGGTCTTCTCTCGGCGGTTGGCCGTAGAGAATTTGCTCTTGAACTTGTTGGAGAGGTCGTTCCAACCGGTTATGGAGCCTTCCTTGAGCCCTTTGGTGATCCAGGATTGGGCAACACCTTTGAGGGTCGTAGGAAAGTATTTACACCAGGTAGCCTCAGACCTCGGGTTCAGATACATGTGCCCCTCGTAAGAGGCAATGTGATCCTTAGGATCTGAGGTACCATCGTAAGTAATATGTGCCGGGATTTTGACCGTTGGCACATGCTCTTCCAGAATCCACTTCTGGAAGGGCGAGTTCGATGGAACCATGACCGCCTTCCCCTTGTACCCGGCCTCAGGGACCTCGCTCCCTCCTCTCTCAGAGGTGGAAGTGGTTTTCGTCCCCGGCTGAGACAAGGTTGGGTGGGGTCCGGTATCCTCTAGGAAGGTGAGGCGGCTATGCACACTCACCTCCCTCGAACCCAAGCGTTCGTGAACGCTTTGGCGGGCGAATTCCGGGTCCTTGGAGGGCCCCATGGAATTCTGAGCTTCAGAGTGGTCAGAGGGTTGAGGGTTCCTCCTCCTCTCCTTACTGGAGTTTCGGGTGTCCCCTCGCCACCTCTGGCCGAGCTCTCTATGTGGTGGAACTTGTCCACCATCATCCTGACCGATCCTCCTTTTCAGGTTTCTCGGCTGGTGATCATCAGGCATCTGGATTGGAGCCCCTTGAGCTTTAAGGAACTCCATGCAGATGGCCACTGCTCTGGCCACTTCCTCGGTGGAGGGTCCGGAGGGAGGAGTCTCCCTCGGATGTGACCTGGATTGCACGCTATGGCGCGGCGGGGAGTTCCTCGCACCTGAGCCACTCGGTCTCGGGGATGGCCCCGGCTGCCGAGTGTGGTGCGAGGTGTTCTCCTCCTGGAGGCTAGGACCTCTTGAGGCTTCCCTTTCCGGAGAAATGGGGGCCTCCGATTCGGAAGAGGCTTGCTCCGGGGAGGGATAAACCGGCTGGCGTTCCCTCACCGTAATCCGGCCTCCTCCCTTCTTAGCCTTCTTGGAACTCTTTCCACTCTTAGTCATGGCGACTGCCGGAGTGTTTGATGACTGACGCGAAATTTAGTAGCGTTCCCCACAGACGGCGCCAAATTGTTTCGGATGAAAACAATCGAATCTCGGAAGATCCTTTTATCTTGAGGGAACTTGGTCTCGGTCCGAACGACGCAGGAGCCGAGGGTTTCCTGCACAACAAATACACGTAAACTAGCCTCGGGGGGGACGCCGAGGAAGGCCCCTCCGATGCTTAAGTCAGTATATTAGAGAGAGAAAGCTGTGCAAGAGTTTAGTTGCTTGAGGCTTTATTGTCTTACCAAGAATTGACCAAATTGTTGGCTTTTATACCTTGGCTAATGAAGGAGGCGGATTGGGCCCGGAAGTCAGTTGGGCTGGGCCAAGCTGATTGGGCCGTTGACTGACCTTGACATGGCTTTGAGGATGTTGATTTTTGACTTTAGCACATTTGGAGAGTTGAACCTTAACCTTGGGCTTTTAATTGGATCATTCAGTGACCAGGCCCAATTGGACTAAATTGGACCCAAACACTCAGTATAGTTTATAAATAATAATAGATGAGATGTATACATTCAAATTTGTAACTCAATATATCAAATGAGTAACAAATTTGTAACTCAATATATCAAATGAGTAAGAAAATTGCTTTGAGTAGTGTACATACTTTTAAATACACTTATGTGTAGATTGAATTTAAGTTGTTTGAATGAAGTTTTCATGAATTCCATCGTAGAATTAATGTGATTTGGATGGCTTTGATTGGATGGAGGATATATTCAAGTACATCTCAATCTAAACCGGCCTATTAATTTTCTCACTTTAATACATATGATGTAACATTGATGTATGTAATACCAACCTAAAAATGCTAATAATCAGCTCTTCCATGTACATTAGAAATGTTACATTTTTTGTGGTGTCATCGCAACATTCTCAGTATAATTTATAAACGATTATACAAGTAGATGAGATCCATACATTCAAATTTGTAACTTAGTACGTATATCAAATGAGTAAGAAAATAGCTTTTGAGTAGTGTACATACTTTAAGATACACTTATGCGTAAAATAAACTCTATGATTATTAGAATGTAATGTATTTCCTTAAACCATATTCATAGGATTTGCAATAATATGCATGACAAGACGACATTCCTTAGTTAAGAAACCTGTCAAAATACGATAATCTTTACATACTCGATCTGATCCATATAATATATCCTATACCTATGAGGCTATGAGTAGAATATTCGCGTAATATTCTCTATAAAAACACAAGATTTTAAGATATTTGGACGATAAATGTATGCATTCATTCAAGTCGTTTCCGTGAGCATAGAAATTTCAAAATTATTCCTTAACTGGCTGATGAAGCCCCACGCTCAAAACTCCAAGTCCAAACAAATTAAATAGAGATTTTCGCAAAGATTGATGATGCAGAGAACTTGGATATATACCATACATGAATTATAGTCATAGTAGTCTTTATATTTGATGACCAAATTAATGTCATAAAATTGGTGTTGTTTATTTGTTGGTGTACTTTGTAACGGGTGGTATATGTTGCTGTCACATGTGTAATTCATCAGCCATGCAAATGGGTGTTTAGTATTTGTTTAATATCAAAGCTCATACATCATACCATAGCAGCCGATGTATCGAGTGGAGGGGAGCTATTCTATGGTTTATAACTTTATACGACCAACCACATGATTAGGCATAGGCGCATTGCTAGCCGCATGGCATTGCTACGATACTTCCTCCATGCATAAATAATTCACAAATAATATTCTTGTACTATATGATATGGATCCCTTCACTATCCTTCTTTTTCACATTTTTATCCAACCTATTTAATTTCTTAATTTGCGTTTTCAAACATAACATACAGAAAGATTATTTGTAAATAGAGAAAGTATATTAATATGTGTTGGCATAAAAAAGTATGACTAAGAGTTTGAATTTGTGTAACTAACATAGTCCACCAAAAAGTTGGAGTTTGAGTGTGATTGGATTTTTTTGGCACAAGATGCATTAATGCATGTGAGTCTAGGTTAGTAGGTTATTTCTTGTAAAAAAAAAAAGGGGTTAATAGGTTATTTTTACTGATTTTACATGCATGCGCGCAGTGATACATGTTTGAATTTTTGAAGTGCAGGTATTACATTTTCAACTTATTATAATGTAATTTGAAAACTTTTATATTTATAAAATGCGATCTACCTAACTAATTATACAAATTTTTGATTAAGACGGACTTTCGATCCATTAAGTTATTGTAAGACAGGTTAAATTTACCCTAAAAGTATTTAACATTACTCTTCTATACTACAAAAGTTACTGTGTTACTAATATAAATTGTACCCTTAAAACACACTTATAATTTGGATTAATCATGCTAGCCTTCGTAGCATGTATCCATTAGAAAATTACATTAAAATACACAAACTCATTATAAATTAAAAGTTACCCTTAAAGGAATTAGAGTTATCATAAAAATTGTTCAAATTACCCTTAAATTGACCGCTTTATAATAAAATCAACGTAAGTCCGTCTTATACAGGACTTATTAAACTAATTATCAATTGATCGATTAGATGCTGGAATATAGTCAATATACCTGTAGCTCTTAATGTACTCTTGTATACTACTTATCTTATAGATTAACATAATTTTGGTCAGTTGATCAAAATTTGGATACAAACTTACCTAATATAGATAATCCTATACAAATATGGTAAGCATGCAGCTCTAACCACTTAACTATCCCTCATTCTCTTAAGAATAATTTTATGTTGATGCATAAGGAGCGTTAATAAATAATAACTCATCAATGAATCGATAATTTTTCATGTAAACAAAAAGCAAGCTCAAGCAAAAATTTAATAAAAAAAATCAACTTGTACAAGTTGGTATTCAAATTATAGAGAATCAACTGAACAATATATGCGTGCTTTATTGGCTTTCCATTATATATATGACAGGATGAAGGAGGACGAAAAGCTGAATATCATTGAGCAACAAGGGTGATTCAATTTTTTTTTTTTTTTTTTTATTTTTTTATTTTTTTTTTTTTGAACGAAAGGGTGAATTAGGATTTTGGATCTAGTAGAACTTTTATTTGAACTTTGTAAGACTATTTTCTTGGACGTGGCTCAATAATAATATGGAGAAAACTTAATTACAATTCCTTAATCAACAAATAGTTTAGGAAATACTAGTATATTTTAATACAATGTCAAGGGCATTAAATTAGTGATTAAAAAACATACATATTTAACTAATATATCCAAGTAAGGTCCTGTTCCCTTTACCATATTTTTGCCTAACTGAAATTAATTATTTATATTGAACTGAAATTACTTTATTTGAACTTAAATTAGTTTTTACTAAATTGAAATTTATTTTACTGAATTGAAATTATTTTTATTGATTCTCTATTATATTTTTTCTTAAAGTTACTAATTTTTTTACTGAATTGAAATTATTTTTAATGAACTGAACTTATATTTACTAAACTGAACTTATATTTACTAAACTGAACTTATATTTACTAAACTGAACTTATATTTACTAAACTAAAATTATTTTTGCTTAACTGAAATTATGTTAATGAAGTGAAATTTATTTTTACTGTATATAATTTTTTTTTAAGGTAAACTGAATAGGGCCCAAAATAATTAAAATTGCACGATACTCTGTAATTCATAAACGATTGTATAAATTTTATTCTAAGCACTTTAGAAAAAAGGTTAATACATTCTACCACTCTTTAGTTTAAGCAAATTTTGTCATTGAAACATCAAAACTTAAATTTTTATTTGTTGGTTATTTACATAGAATAAAATATCAAATTTCCTTTTGTTCTTCTCATATAAAATATTTAATTGGAAATTTTGTCTAGAACTACCCGCAAGATAGGGTCATTTGTGAACAACTACCCATTTTTTTAATTTGTTTAGAACTACTCGCAAGTTTGAAAACGTTTGGGTAGCACTACTCATTAACGTTTTTCGTCCAATTTACACGTCATTGGGGCTTACTTTTTAACTTTTCCCACCTAATTAACTCCCCCCTCCCCAACTACCTTCTCTCCTCCCTAATTAATTTCCCTCCATTATCACCCTCTTCTCTCACCTTCCTCATTTGATCTTGATTCTCTGACCTAAGCAGCAAATCTTCACCATCATCTTCCTCTCCTTTTCAGAAATTTGGCAGCCTACCATCCCTTTCTTTGTTGTCTCTCTCTCTTCCAACTCATCTTGTTGCTTTTTTGGGTAACTCGAAGTAAATGAGTGAAACTACAACAATGGAAAAGGGGGAAAGTGAAGTAAATATACAAATTATTGCAGCACAACAAGGACGAACAAGGTACATTGGTGTAATCACCTTAAATTTCTGTCCTTTACCTTAAATAATGTAAAAAAAATATGAAAACCCTAAATATTTAAATACTTAAAATTGGAACCCTAATTTTTTAATTAACAAAATTGACAAGACAATTAAACAATTGCAACACTTTATCGCATAATTAATTAACAATTGAGGCTGCAGTTGAGCTTAGATAATTGTGCATTAGTTGCTTGGTTGTTATGCCCTGCTTATGTTATGCTATGCATGTTGTTTGACTGAATTTAGCCACATTGTTATTGAATATTTACTGTTATATATCAATGTTGTAGGGAGCTTCCATCTTATGTTGATATGAATATATGGATTGGTGGGGAATTTGAATACAGAAAGGGTAAGACAGAATATGTGGGGGGGAGGGATGTTTATGAGAATAAGTTGTTGGTTGAAGGAACTTAATGTTGGGACTTTGAGAAGGTGGGTGATACAAGCATATGATTTAGTGTGTAGCAGGGTACCCCAGAAATTCATTGTATGGTACAGGTTACATGGCAGAAATTTGACTAATGGAAGAAGAAAAGCTGAGACATTGGATGACATTATCAATTTGGTCAACAGTAGGGATAAATTTGACAGAGTGATAATTTGGGCCTTACTTGAGAAGTCAAACCCAGTCCAGAAATTTGAACAGGGCCAAGGTCCAAGGACAAAGAACTGTAGCTTTGTACCTACTTTTACACCCAAACCAGAACCCCCAACTACTTCTGTCTTAGCTTTAACCAGCACAAAACTAAAGCCCATTAAAAAAGAGGTTCGGCCTGTTAGGTGGAGCTTAAGGTTATCACCTAAAAAAGGCATAATACATGATGATGATGATGATGGGGAAGTTGTAGTGATTACCCAAGCTGAGTATGATAGCCATTTTAGGTAGGTACAAAAAAGCCCAATGTTATCCTCACAATGCTCATAACCTTATTTGCCTCCTTTTCCACAAAAAACAAGCCAAGAACAAAACCCTTTCCCAAATTCTCCTTCTGTACCTTCCGTGAACCCTAGCATCTCTTTCCCTCTGCAAAAACCTACCCCAAGAAAGAAAATAGTTGCTCAAAAGGGGAAATCAAAGAAGAGTGTAGCTTCAAAGGGAAAGTAGGTTAGGAAAGAGGGTACAACAAAGGCTGATAGAAAGAGAAGTTCAAAGAAAGTGATTGAACTTGGGATTGATGGTGAGGACTCGAGTGGGAAGGGTGAGTGGTCAGATCTTGAAGTTGACTTTGGGTTTGGAGGAGAGGACAAGTTAGAAGAGGAAGCTGATCAGAGAATTGCTGAACTTGAGATAAGGGAGGAAGCTGCCAATGAAGGTCATGTGGAGGAGGTGGAATATGACTCTGAAGAACTAAGGAGTCTTCAAGGTTCGATCAGATGAAGAAGTAGATCATAACCCTTCTTTTAACCCTAGAAGCATTAACTTTGTGAAAGGGTTGAAGTTCCCAAATGTTGAAGTAGTTAGAAAAGCAATTAGGTGTCATAGCATTGAAAACCATTATGACCATTATTTTTTGCATAATGGGAAGGCTAAGGTTAGTGTGTACTTTAAGAACAAGTGTGATTGTCCATGGGAGAAGAAGCATGGTAAGATAGTGTGCACATGTGTATCTGAGAATAAGTGTAACTTTAAAATACTCTTGAGGCAGTTAAGAATGGAGGATACACTGCAGGTAAAGAACTTGAACTTAAACCACACATGTGGATTTCACCATGAGAGTTCAAAGGTCACATCAGAGTATTTAGTAGATAGGTATTTAGATGAATGGAAATCTGATCCTACTTGGAAGCTTAAAGTGTTCATTGACAAGGTGTACAGGGATTTGGGGGTTCATATTGGATACTATAAGGCTTGGTTTTCCAGGGTAAGGGCAAAGTTAATTCTGTATGGAGATTCTTCTGAGGAACATGCAAGAGTGTTTGATTATGGTTTTGTTGTGCTGAAATACAACCCAGGATCTTCAGCAATTGTTGTAATTAAAGAGATTAAAAGGCCTCCACCCATTTTTCAAAAGATGTATGTTTGTTTTGAAGCCTGTAAAGTTGGATTCAAAAGAGGGTGCAGGCCTGTTATTGGAGTAGATGGGTGTCATTTGAAGGGTGCTTTCCCTGGGATGATACTTGTTGCCGTGAGTAAGGATGGCAACAACAATATCTACCCAGTAGCTTGGGCAGTGGTGGAGGTGGAGAACAAGGACACATGGATTTGGTTTTTGGAGCTGTTAATGAAGGACATTGAGAAACCAAGGGGAAAAGGGCTGACATTGATGTCAAACAGACAAAAGGTACAAAGCTGATTCCTTTTTTTTTTTATTTACAACTACTTGTGTTGCTTAATAACACTCTCAAATGTTAAACACTTCATATTGTCTAATGCAGGGATTGTTGGAAGCTTTTGTTGTTGTGGCTCCAGATACTGAAATTAGGTTCTGTGTAAGGCACATTTGGGCTAATTTCAACCTTAAATTTGGTGGTGGGGCTTTCAAAGATAATTTTTGGAATTCAGCAAGGTACTACAAGGGTATGTGTCTTACATTATCATTTGTTTAGTAATATCTCTCACCTTCGCATAGTCATCTAAATTAAATCATTGCATTCATTGTTAGGCTGATTTTGAGCTGCATATGGCAAAGATAAAAGAATTGTCTCCACATGCATTCTAGTATTTAGATTCAATTCCTCCTAGGCATTGGGTTAAATATGCATTCTCCACATATAGCAAGTCTGATATGCTGTTAAACAACATATGTGAAAGCTTTAATGCTGTGTTGAGAGATGCAAGAGACAAACTAATAATTACATGCCTAGAATGGATTAGGAGGTATGTGATGAAGAGAAACACTGAGAAATGGGATGCTGTGCAAAGTCATGAAGGCAGATTTATGCCTTATGTTACCAAGGTCTTCAAATTTGTGTCACAATTGGCTAGCAACTGTGATGTAATTCCTTCTAGGCTGGACATTTAGGAAGTGGACTACTACAATGACAAATATGTAGTCAATTTGAGGGAGAGAACATGTAGCTGCTTCAGATGGGAGCTTACTGGGATCCCATGTGCACATGCTTGGGCTTGCATTATTAAGAAAAGACTCAGGCCAGAGGACTTTGTTGATGATTTCTACAGTAAGGACAGATACTTAGAGGCATACACACCATGTATCAGACCTATGCCTAGCATGAAACAATGGGATAAAAGGCTTGATATGATGCAACCCATACCACCTGTAATTAGGAAAATGCCTGGCAGACCTTCCCACAAGAAAAGGAAGCAAGAAATTGGTAAGGGGGAAGAAGTTGTGGAGTGCCAAAGAGCTAAGAAACTGCCAAAGTGCTCGAACTGTGGACAACCGGGGCATTATAAGAACAAGTGCAAGAATCCACCTCCAGCCAAAGAGATTGACTTAGGTGGCAGACCCCTATCAATGAACCCTTGGAATGTATTACAAAGGAACGCAGATGAATTGGGAAAAAGCTGTGAAAAAGGTATGTGGGGACTCAAGGTGGGTTGTATCTTTTAAGGTTAATAAACCATGCTCTAAATGTGTTATAATTTGTTTTTATTTTTTTTCTCAGGGTAAGATTAACCCTCAAACTGGCACATCCACATCACTAACTGCTTCATCTCAGCAAAGCTCACAGGGTGCGACTTTTGGTCCACCACAACCTACTCAACCAACCCCAACACCCTAGCCCCTGCCTCAGACAACTGACACAGGGAAGTCCGATCCAAAGCAGCACAATCAAAAGCAAAGCTTCCAATTAAGTCAAAAATGAAGAATCAGCCTGTGTGGAAGCCATAAATTATGATGTGATTTGGTTATTTTATGTATTTTGTGTTAAGAACAATCCTAATATATTTTGTGAGGCTACATGTACTTCAACCTAATATTACATTGTTGTAGCCTATATTTTATTAAGTGTTGATGAACAAATCCACTTTGGCCTTGTAATTATTTTGGATGATGAAATGCAAGGCTTTTTTAGTATGAATGTGCTCAAACTTTATGCCTTAAATTGCATTGTAAAGGTAGTAATAATCAAAACACCATTCCATTTCATTGTCATGACAATATTACTACCTAAAATTGATGAAGGTCGACAATTACACTTTGTTTACATACCAAAATCTATGACATATGCCACTAATACAGTGAAAATGTAATACCAATCATTAACTAATTGCCTACTACATCAATGTCCTTCCCAAATACACTAACACTAATCTAATAATAACAATTATCACCACCACAATCACTTCCGATATGCCATCCCTATCACCTGCCTTTGCCTTCTTCATAGCAGCAGAAAGTGTCTTGCATTTCTTGTTAAGTCTTTCTTTTTCAATCTCCACCCTTGCCTTTTGGTCTTGAAGCAAGCAAACCTGTTGTTTCAGTAAAGCAATCTCATTTTTCATCAGCTTTTTGTCCAACACAAGTTGATTAGTAACAACCCTTTAACACTTAAGTATTTCTTCATCAATCCATTTGAAAAATTTGCATCCTCTTCTACCAAATGCAACATCATAGAATTTACAAGCCAAAAATCTTCTCCCAGGATTTTTTGTAGTTCACGACGTCTCCAATTTTGGTGGAATGCCATAATTACACTTGTTTGGTTGATATTGCATAGTGGAGTGGTATAAAGAATTGGACATCCTACCAATTAAAATGTCAATTAGTAATTAAAATGCTTCAAAATTCAATCTCAAATATAAAATAACCGATTCCCATAACTCAATTGAACCTCCAAACCCTAGAAATCAAAACCCCTAAATTTGATTGAACACATAAACCCTAATCTGAATCAGTAATTTAAACCCTAATTCTTTTAATTGCATTCAATTAAACCTTGTAAACAAATGCAAAAAACAATGAATTAGAAGGAAAGTGTGAAAGATTACCTAAATTTGTGTTCGATTGCTTGATTTCTTCAATCAGATTTTGAGTGATAATGGAGGGAAAAAAATTACAGAGGACAGAGGAAGAGAGAAGGTAGTTGGGGGTAGTTAATTGGGTGGGAAAATTTAAAAAGTGGGCCCTAATAACGTGTAAATTGGACGGAAAACGTTAATGGGTAGTGCTACGCAAACGTTTTCAAACTTGCGGGTAGTTCTAAACAAATTAAAAAAAAATGGGTAGTTGTTCACAATTGACCCTATCTTGCGGGTAGTTCTAGACAAAATTCCCTATTTAATTTTATGAGACAAGTCAAAGTAGGGGTGTGATTGCTTGAAAGTGAATACAAATTGATTGAATGTGAATACAAAAGAAAAATATATAGTGAGGTATGGTTGATTAAAATTGAAGTAAAGAGTTGAAGAATAATGATAAAAGTGAAATAAGACTATTATTTAGAAACAAATTTCTGGGAAAAATGCGACTTATATTAAATTTGGGGATGGGTTGAAGGAGCATAAAAAATTATGTAGCTATGACATAAGGGAATACTTTCAGGAAAATAAAACCATATAACTCTAGATAACAGGTAACGATACGTTGTGTCAGTGTACAAACACTACTTGTAATTATTATCCATTACGTTTAAACAAGTTTCACTTTTATTTACTATCAAACCATGTCTCCTGATTCCTAATTGACATTTCTACATTCAATAAATTTGTTATATGAATAATTTGTTTTCATATACAAGTGTTGAACTATTTTTTTTCAAGTAATTGGAACAAACTAAGATCTATTGATTTGCAATACTATGAGCTCAAATAGAGAGTGGATGTATAAAACGCTTGATGGAAAGTTTTTTTGCTCAATCTTTGCTAATAAGTTGAAGAATTCCTTAATTTTGTTAGTGATCAAGAAAATGTTTTGATTGGCAGGTTATTAAAATGTCCTTATTCGAAGTGTGAAAATATTCCAGACCAAAATGTAGACACCATCAAATACCATTTTATAAGAATGGTTTTCAACTAGATTACTACCAATGGACCTGCCATGGGGAAGAATACTACATTTTAAATGAATTTCTAAGTATAGAGTCCACCTCTACATGAGATGAGTCTAACCCCTATAGGAATATGGTAATTGATGCACTTGGACCTCAATATGTTATGGTTAATGTTATGAGCAAAAGAAGTTCTTTGGTAGTTTAGCTGCAACTGAGAAACCAAGGTCCTTTCTTTGTTATCAGGCAAGGATAACAAATATTAAGTGTGAATATAACGTACCTCACAAAGCACTGTGTCACATCCTTAATGAAAAATATGTGTCCAAAAGAAAATAGGATGACCGATAATTTCTATAAGACTTGAAAATTGCTCGGTAGACTTGAAATTCCGCATCGTAAGATTGATTGTTGTACAAATGAATGTATGCTATTCGGGAAAGAAAACAATGATTTGAAAGAGTGTTTTATATGCAAAGAAGGGTGTTTCAAACCTTCAAGATCAAAGCAAATGGTAAAAAAAAAATCCTAAAAAAGTACATATTTACTTTTCAATTGCTTTGAAATTGCAAAGACTATATGCAACAAAATCTACTAACTCAACAAATGATTTGACATATAAAGAATCATTAATTCAGGCTAAGGGTGAAATGTCTCATCCATATGATGGAGAGGCATGTAAAGATTTTGACGAAAATTTTCCTGATTTCTCGAATGAGTCTAGAAATATTCGATTGGGCCTTTGTACGGATGGGTTTTCACCTTTTGAAAAGTAAGAGAAACAATATTTATCTTTGCTTGTTATTTCAACTCTTTACAAAACCTTTTATGTTTTTAACTTTGCTCAATCCTGGTCCCAAAAACCTATGGGAAATTCTGATATGTTTTTGAACATTTTATCGAGGAAGAAAGATAATATGGGAGGTCGTAGTGTTAACTTATGATGTGTTAAGAAAACAAAATTTTCAGATGAAAGCTGCTTTCTACCATTCCATAGAATGAGATAGAGAATCTTGAGTCAAACCCGTAGATATAAGTATCTAGACGATTCATTTTAATTCCTATACTGCCCACGATATCTATTCTAATATACGTAATTTTACGAAATTTGTTAATTTATAAATAATTTAACGTCATAAATAATTTTAATATTATTTGTTTTATATAATATTTCATATTTTATTAGCTAATTTATTTCAACTATAATACCGATGCATGACACAAGCATTACACAAGCTTATATTTATCTAAGTGTTTTGCAACAAGAGGTGTTTCCGGTGTTATTTGGCTCAAATGATGATGTGCTAATTTGTGCTATAACAAAATAATAGGAAACTAGTGTTTGTGAGTTTGTTGTACTAAAATTAGAAATCAGAATTCTTAGCTGATTATCCTTGTAAAGGAGGTTGCAAATTATTTCTTTGAATGTTGGGAAAATAAATTTAGTGAAGGCTTGGGGACTAAAAGTGGTGAAGCTTACTAGGAATGAAACAAACTTGCAATCAATTAGCTTTCAAACCATAATCATTTCCACCATAGTGACATGAGATGCATTATATTGTGGCGAAGAATAGGAAGGAAATATGAAATGGTCAGCCTTTTCATATTGGATGAACTCCATCTTATATGGGATCATACTCTGATCTCTTGGAGATGATTGTGTCTAGGATTAGTTATTTGAAAAGGATGAAATAAATAAAGGTTAACATAATTGGTTTATCAAGCTGTGTTACGAACGATGCTAACAATCTCAGAAAATGGATTGGAGTTGATTCTTGTTTTAAGTATCCACCCAATCTTATGCGTAAGCCTCTGATTTTAAATTTGAGGTGGTAGACAGTAATCCTGTTGATGAATATTATATGTTGGTTGCTCTTACAAAATTTGTCACTAAGATGTACTTCAACATACTAAATATGGTAGCCCAACAATAGTATATGTTCCTCCAACTTCAAACAGTTATTTAGCTATAACCCTTCATATCATTGCACGCTCTCATCCATAAGAAAACAAACAATTTCTGAAATGTTTTTGAACAAATTTGAAGATTATCACCAAAAGTGTCAAAGATTTTACTTTAAGAATAAGTTTGAGATATGGTGTGGGTTATTTGCTTAAAGGATTGAATAAGTTAGATAAAGAACTGATTTTGGAGTCATTTCATTTTGGATATGGTGTGGTCCCTACATCGATGTGTTTTGAGTCTTTAATAGCACATGTTGTCATAATTGTAGAACCACAATTCTAATTTGGATTACTTTAAACCAACAGAAATGATTCAAATAAAGGGTTGTGCTGGTCGGTGTTTAAAAGATAGTGTAAGCATTGTGTTATTCTTTGTAATAAATGAAGAAAGAACTAAAATAGAGTAATCAAAGTACAAAGCTCTTTGCGCGAAATTGGTGTTGTGATTGATGATATGAACGTTGACATTGCTATGGGGATTATTAAAAAGCACAAAAGATGTTCATATGTGAGGAGAAGGTTAAATGGCTCTCCTTATGCCGTCGGACAAGGATTTTGATATGATTTGAGAATGATTTTTGCTCCTTTGGTTATGAGTTTGATTTGAGCTTGGTTTTGCTTTGAAAAACTATTCTATAATGTGAGCTCGATTTTGCTAAAAAAAAAAAACCCAAAGCATGGCCGTTTCGAAAAGAATGACGTTCCTATTTGATTGTTGATTGACGAGCTCAAAAAGTTGAAAATTCTCATCATTATTAAAAAAAATTATGAAGTCGATATCACTAGAGTAACATCTCGACTTCGATCAACCAAAATAAGAATTGGAATTTCCAATTGCAATGTTCGTGTTACTACGTTACAACACTAGTAGAAAAAACCAATTGGGCTGCCCCAAATGGGAAGCAATTATTGAATTCCGCTTCCAAAAACACCAAAAAAAAAAAAAAAAAAAAAAAAAAAAAACTTAAAACAAGCAAATGGGTAGCGGTTTTGGGTGAACCGCTTCCAAATTTGTAATAGGAAGCGGTTTGAACATTGAACCGCTCCCCATTCTTTAAAAAAAAAACCCTAACAATACTAATTACCCATCACGTCATCTATTTCTCTCACCTCATCTCTCTCCATTTCTCACGCCTCTTTTCTCCTTCTCTCTCCTCTCCTCTCTCAAGCCTATCATCACTGGCCACAACAAATTCGAGTCAAATCCCCTCATTTTCGAGCAAAAAAACGAACCAAAAAACCCTGGAAATTCAAACCCAAAACCCCCCTAGTAAAATCGAGCAAATCCGAGCAAAAATCCAGCCTATCTGAGCCAAAATCGAGCAAATCTGAGCAGGTGGTGGCGCATGTGGGTGTTAGTGTTTGGTGGATGGATTTTTTTTTTTAATATTTGACCATGGAATTCTAGGTTTTTAATTTTAAAAACAAACTACAAGTTTTATGTCAAATTCGACCATGAAAATTCTAGATCTAGAATTTTCATGGTCGAATTTGACCTTTAAAACCCAAATTTCAAGCCAATTTCGGAATTTGATCTATGTTAGGCACATCGCTGGTATGTTCCTTTGTTTTTTTTTCTTTTTTCTTTTTTTTTTTTTAAATTTTATGGTGATGTGTGGTTGTATTGATTTGTTTCAGGCGGATCTAGTTTGGGTGGGGGTTTTGGTGGCGGTCGTGGTGGGTGAGGTGGTTTTTTAAAATTTTTTTTTAAAGGTGGGTTAAAGGTGGGTGGTGGTGGTGGTGATACAGGATAAGGGGGCTGGTGGTGGTGGTGGTGATACAGGTTAAGAACTGGTTTTGGTGGGTTACGGGTTAGTGATATAAATGGTGGTGAGTGTTGGTGTTTGGTGGATAAATTGCGCATGGCAAGTGGTCGTAGGCGCGTGTGGCTAGTGGTGCGCGTGGCTGGTGGTGGAACAAGAGCATCAACAATTTATATTGAATTTATTATCAATTTATTTAATTTTTTATTTTTTATTTTTTTTTATGAAAATCAGAAAATGTAATATTATAGCAACTAATTAATGAAAATACTTATGTTTATACATATGTTAAGCGCTTGTGTATCAATTTAATTGGAAAAAATCAATTTTTTTTTTAATTTTTATAGGCATAATGGGAAGCGGTTTGGAGCCAAAACCGCTTCCCATTACCTTCAAATAGGAAGTGGTTTGAACCGCTTCCCATTTAAAGGGGCAATGGGATGCCCCCCAAGCCCAAGCGGTTCAAAACTGCTTCCCATTAGGGGGTTTGAACCGCTTCCCAATTGCTTTTTTCTACTAGTGCAATTGCGGAAAGGTGTTAGAGATATGAGATATAATCAATATATAGGTGATATATTTTCATATTGATATTATTAAGAGAATAATATATTTAGGATTATTTATGTTAAGATATTATTTAGTGAATATATCAATAGGATTTATGGTTATGATAGTATATCTTTTATGAAGAATATTTCTTAATGATGTTAGTTTTTTGTATAAATACTCTGTCTATTGATGAATGATAATTAAGCCATACTATTAACTCTTTATCCCAAATTTGTTTGTTTCCTACTTCCCTTGGTTTTTGCTTCAAGCCTTAAAATTATTGGCTTAAGTTATGCATCATTAAACGTGGAAACTGAAAAGTTTAGGGCACTCGAATCAAACGAAATGAATAAGGATGTGTAATCTTCAGTTTATTTAAGGTGTTCCTGTGGTGTAATTCTTAAATTCTGGTTTGATTTAATTTGAATTTTTCAGATGTGATTGTCTAATTTGACTGACATTTAAGAAATAATATTATCAAGTAGATATCATTAGATTCGTTTTAGCATGTAAAAATTCTCCAAAAAGGCAGGTGTACGTTAATTTATTGTAAGACAGGTTAAAGTTATCTTAAAAGTATTTAAAGTTACCCTTTATACTACAAAAGTTATTATTTTTCTAATAATAATTTTTATCTTATAAAAACTTATAATGTATTAGATTAATCATATTAGTCTTTATAGTATTTAATCATGAATCTATAAAAAAAATTACATACTTCGTATTAAAATAAAATTCAAACTAACGACAAATTAAAAGTTACTCTTTAAGGGGTTAAAGTTATCATAAAAATAGTTAAAGTTACCCTCAAACTGACCGTCTTAAAATAAAATTAATGTACACCTGCCTTACAACTTACACAAGACTTATGATTTTTCAAATATACGAGTATGATTTCTATAATTTTTACACACATATACTAAATTAAGATATACGAGTACTCTTTATAACAATAATAAGCGAATGGAATTAAGAAGATCCGATCTCTCTTGGTCTAAAATCTTCTAATATGGTTTGATTTTAATAAGTAATATTTATTGGATAAGGTGAGGAGAACAAAGTCTAATTATTCTTAGTTTTACGAGTCTTACGAATTACGATGGATGTTTTTACAGCGATCGTTTGAAATATGACTACCACATTATTTTAATGATAAATAAAATGATCGGTTCATTTTTTTCACATTATAAAATGGGCGTATCAGTCTCCTAATATCTACAATAATACAAATATAATTTTTGAACATTTTAATCCAACATAAAATAATTATTTTACGAGAAAGTATAATAAAATAAGATAAATAACATAAATGAAACTATTAATTTGATATATAAAAAAATGTTGATAATACTATTTTATACCAAAAATAAAATAATAAACTTTACTACTGGGAGAGATTGTCACCAATAAACCATAAAGTCATAAAAACATCATAGTAATTGTATATCAAATGATTATTACTCCATATAAATTTCCAGTCTTACGACAATTGCTAAGTTAACTGCATGAAATTTTTACTAACATGTGCAATGTTATTCTGAATTATACCAACAGAATTAACCTCGCTTTTTTTACTGATTCTCTTATGAATTATCAAAAGCAGTGGAAACTGAGTTCTTCAATACTTCATGATCCCAAAACCTTAGCAAATGTTATACAAATTTACACAAAATCCAAGAATCTTAATGCAGGAAAACACCTTCATGCCCAGATCATTCGATCTGTTTATAAAGTATGCAAGTATGTCAACAATTATCTCCTCATACTGTACACAAAATGTGGGCACCTCGACTATGCACAGAAAGTGTTCGACAAAATGCCCAAGAGAAACTTGGTGTCATGGACTGCGTTGATCAGTGCTCTTTCACAGAACTCTCTATGCACGCAAGCATTACAAGCGTTTTCCCAGATGAGAATTGCTGGGGAAAGTCCGAATGAGTTCACGTTTTCGAGTGTTGTACTGGCTACGACGTTGCTTAAGGATGTCGGTTTTGGGAGGCAAATACATTGTCTCAGTGTAAAATGTGGGTTTAGCCATGAACTTTTTGTGGGTAGTAACCTTGCTGATATGTATTCCAAGTGTGGGGTGATTTGTGATGGGTGTAAGGTCTTTGAGGAGATGCCTTGTAAGGATGTAGTCTCGTGGACCTCGATGATACACGGGTATGCCAAGAATGGTGATTTTAAGGAGGCTTTGTTGGGTTTTAAGACAATGTTGTTTGAGGCAATGGTGATTGATAGTTATACAATTTCTTGTGCTTTAAGTGCTTGTGGGGCAATGAAGGCCTGTACATTTGGGAGATTGGTTCATTCGATGGTTGTGAAATCAGACTTTGAGGGGGATACTGCCATAGGCAATGCACTAGTGGATATGTACTCGAAACTGGGTGACATGGAAAGTGCGCTGAAAGTGTTTAAGTATAACTCTTGGCGTGTAGATGTTGTGTCATGTACCTCTTTGATTGATGGGTATGTGGAAGCTGGTCAAGTAGAGGAAGCGCTTGAGGTGTTTGTGGAGTTGAGGAGGCAAGGCTTGAAGCCCAATGAATTCACGTTCTCCAGCTTGGTTAAAGCTTGTGCTAACCAAGCTGCGCTTGAGCAAGGATCAATGCTTCATGCTCTAGCAATTAAAATGAATTTTGCAGCAGACCCATATGTCTCATCTACGCTAGTTTTTATGTACGGGAAGTGTGGATTGGTTGAGCATTCAGAACGATTGTTCAACTGTATCACAAACCCAACTGAGTTTGCATGGAATTCATTGTTGGGTGGTTTTTCTCAACATGGCTTCGGGAGAAAAGCCACTAAATTTTTTAAAAGAATGGTCCTTGGAGGTATGAAACCGAATGCTATAACCTTTATGATCCTCTTGACAGGTTGCAGCCATTCTGGGTTGGTTGATAAAGGATTGAACTACTTTAGTGCCATGGAGAGGGACTACGGGGTGACACCTACAGCAGAGCACTATTCATGTATTATTGATCTACTTAGCCGAGCAGGAAAGCTCAAAGAAGCCGATGACTTCATTAGTCAAATGCCTTTTGAGCCAAATGCTTTTGGTTGGTCTTCTTATCTTGGGGCTTGCAGGATTCAAGGTGATAAAGCACGGGCTAAAATCGCAGCAGAGAAGCTAATGAGGCTGGAGCCTGAGAATAGCAGCACACACATTCTTCTCTCTAGCATTTATGCAAAAGAAAGACAATGGGAAGATGTAAGAAATTTGAGGAAAATGATAAAAGATGGAAACATAAGAAAAGTGCCTGGCTATAGCTGGATCGATGTTGGGAACAAAACCCATGTTTTTGGCGCACATGAATGGTCTCATCCTCAACAAAGAGAGATCTACAATAAGCTCGATAGTCTCATAGAAGAGATAAAGAAAGTTGGATATAAACCCCAAATAGAAGTCGTTGATATTGATATAGATGACGACACAAAGGAAAAGATACTTAAAAATCATAGCGAGAAGCTAGCTGTTGCATTTGCACTAATGAGTATGCCGTCTTGGAAGCCTATAATCATAAAAAAGAATTTGAGGATATGCCTGGACTGTCATACTGCATTCAAGTTGATAGCGAAAGTAACTGGAAGGCATATAATAGTGAGGGATAGTAACAGGTTCCATCATTTTTCTAATGGATCTTGTTCCTGTGGAAATTTCTGGTAGTGCTCCAGGAGGTTTATTTCATCGCTGTTAAGCCTGAATAGAGAAGGCAAACAGTGAATGATGTCACTCCATATTGTTTTGCTTCCCAATCAAATAACTGAATCGCGTCTTGCATTTTACACAAGTCTGAAAATTTCCTTTTCAAGAGCATCTCTAGTTTTACTAGATTTCACAAACACTCGTGCCTGATACCCAATTCGCGGTCTGACTTATGGAGTATATCATATTGTCTTCAAGGTTACATAACGTGAATCGAACTAATTTAAAATCCGTATCACTATCATCAATTAGTCGATTACAATAAGTTAGATAACAAGTGACAATGGACCTAGATTTTACCCAAACTGATCCAATTGACTAATCAAATTTTACCCAAACTGATCCAATTGACTAATCAGTCATCACTTAAGTAAAAGCCAAGCCAAACCAAACCAACTCGTATGATGTTGCAAGTTGATGGGTTAATCAATTGACAAGTCTTGATGGACATAATGGACTAATGGAGGGAAATTGAGTTATCTTACTTATTTTTATGACTTGAAGGATTAGACATTCGTCACGACATGTTGAGCTACAAAGCACAGCAAAAACTATAACAGGGTATAATAAAGGCATAAACAGTAAAACCAAAAGTACAAAACTTCAATCAGATACTTAGTATCTACATCAAACAAAAGCACAGCAAAAAAATTATGGATACAATATAATCTTAAGATTCTTTGTATTTATCACAGAAAACACAACGTAGTTAACTTTTAAAGGTATACAGAATAACTTAAGAGCTACTTTTTTATTTCAAAATCCTATATTTCAAACAAGGAAATGACTGTTATGTACGCGCTAGAGTGCAGCAAATTAAAGGCATAAACTTCTACCTACAGAGAGAAACTATATATCCAGGTTAAATAGCGATGCTTCTCAGGGATCACAGATGAATCTTGCTGGAAACAATTGAATTATGCTCTAGGATAACGCGAACGCCCTTTTTTCCTCAGAAACTCGGGGATTTCCACTGAGCTAGCTTCACTGAAAGATGGCCGTTGGTTAATTCCAGGGCCACCATCTCCCTGTGTTTGCTGACTTACCTGCATCCTCAAAGTAAAATAGAACAATCAGGTACAAGTTTTTCCTCAAAAAAAATCAGGACAAGTTTGAGATCCAGTGTAAGTATCAATGTCAGTGTTCCCTTTTTTTTTCTACTCTTTGATCCTGGGCTTTTTTCCTTTTTTTCTTGAGGGAGGGATTGAGGAATAAAAAAAATACCTGGAGGGGCCTGCTTTCACCTTCTTCTTGACGTTTAAACCCTGTTGCTATTAAAGTTATGGCCACCTGAAATGGAAGGAAGGATTTCTTTTTCAAAAAAAAAGATGATCAATAACCAGACAAGACAAAGGTAGAATTTGGTTGTATTTGAGGCAAATTTCTGTATATCAGAGCCAAACGTTCTCGGAGGACTGGGTGACATTCCAAAAATACGACCAAGCTCAAGGTCCATGTGAGTTTTTCACATTTGGGTATAATGAATAAAGAATACATAAATGTCTGGTGAATGGCTGATACTTTATCAATCTTAATGAGGAAGGCAATATATGCAATTTTTATTGAGACTCAGAGATCAGCCTTCTGATAATAAATAAGAAAAGTGGCAGATATGGGAGTTACCCATTCCCTAGCATAGCTAAAGCCTCTAGTGCAGATGATTTATCATTGCATAAGTTTATGCTAATGCACTTTCATTAAAAAAAGGGAAATTCTTATTGGTAGAATTCTACTTTTGGCTTTTATAGTTGGTAGTAAAAACTTTTTTTATTATCAATGGTAGCCCTAATCTTTTTACAATTTATCACAAGTGGCATAATGATGATTTTTTATTAGAAATTCTGTTAATTCTAACTTTTATTGAAAACTAAGGTTAACATTTTCAGCTAAAAGAAGGGATTTAAGAAAACAAAATAAAAAATCAAACCCACAAAATCAGCCAACACATCCCTTCTTCTTTCTTCCCTCCCCATCCCCAATCAAACCTCCACTACTAAGCCTTGACTGCCGCTTCACCTCCATCACAGCCACCACCTCCGCCGCAAAATTTTTGTAGGTGTCGAATATCTTGAAGGAGTAAAGAGTATTCTTTAATCCTAGTTGTATGATTAATGATGATGATGATAAGGTTGTGTTGCGGGAATTTAAGAAGAACATGATGACTGTGATGTGCTGTGTAGTGCAGTGCAGTGTAAAGGAAAAGAGTAAATCCTTTATCAGACCAAAAAACAAAGAGAGGAAGAAAGAATGAAGAGAACGGTTAAATGGATACTCGGAAAAAAAAAAAAAAAAAAAAAAAAAAAAAAAAAAAAAAAAACCCCAAAAATTTCCTTAAAATCCCAAAATATTAATTAATAAAAACCTCTTTGAAAAAATAGATGGGTAGGCGTAGATTCTAGAACGATTAATTGGGTTTGTGTTAGATTTTCGATTTGAGTTAGATTTTCGAAAGAAGAGAGAGACAAGAGAGTGGGGTGAAGGAGGAGAGAGAAAAAATGGTAGTGGAGGTGGGGATTGGATAGTGTGAAGATGATGAAGGGTATTAGACAAATGAGATGGTTAACCATGGTTAAATAAAGTTAGTTTTAACAGAACTTTTAAGAAGTCAACATTAATGTCATGTTTGATAACGTGTAGTAGATTAGGATTACCATTAATAACCCAAAAAAAATGGCTACCATTGATAAAAAGTCAAAAGTACAGGATTAACAATGAGAATCTCTTTTAAAAAAATCTTGCACGATTTCCAGTTACAGAGTAGACTAGAACTATATCAAAATCATATCATGCTGTAAAATATAATATGATTGTCAAGCAATATGAGTCACTTGAAAGGAATTAGGCAACTAATGACTCTCTTTGAGGATTTTAGGTAACCAGAGAAGATCAAGCTTTGTGAGAACAGGTTGCTAGCATATGACTGATAAGTCAAAGACGCAATTCTTAGTTCAAACTATATCTAGAAGCCCAAAAATACTACATATCAGAGCTTAAGAAGTCAAGAGTATTGTCATTAGTAGCACATCATTCTCTCTGATGCATGACATAGTAGCAACCAAGTTGGCAAGTTCCAGCAAAACTCACATAGAGAAGATACAAGTTAATGTAAGATTCTGGGGAGACAATATATTTGTCCACACAATGCATTTTACATTGCTTACTCACCTGACCACTAAGTGATGGATCTATAACTGCTCCAAATATCAGGTTGGCTGTTGGATCTACAAGATCATAAATAACTTCTGCTGCAGCATTCACCTGTCAAGTTACAATTTGAAGATCCATTAAAACAAAAAGGCATTAGGTTGAGTTGTATAAAAAGAGCATCAGGGCTTAACTTTGTTTTTTTCTACAGAACAAAACGTCCAACTGCCATCACTAGATTTTTTTCCCCCATACATAAATGCTTACTACACATGATTTTCTATGTCGTTAGAGAGACAGACATATAACATCTGTTCTGCAATTCTAAAATAAGAAGGGGAAAAAAAAATCAAGTTATAAGACCATTTTTTTTTAATAACTACTGTTCTACATGTCTAAAATAAGAATCCTAATCATGTGACAAATGATTTATTGTCCTCAATAATCTGGCTAAAAAAGGTGAACAATACTCAAACATGCAATTTAAAAATCAATTAGGTAGACCTTTCATAAGGAAGTGAAGCATCAAACAACGAAATTACACAAACTATAGAATCTAATTGACAGAAAGCAGGTACCTCAAACAAGGTTAAATCACTTCCACCAGTAATATTCCACACAATGCCAGTGGCTCTTTCTATACCAATATCTAGTAAAGGTGACTGGATGGCATTAAGGGCAGCATCTCTTGCTCGGGTCTTACCTGCACAAAAATACACAACATATTGAAAAAATGTAGCTGCTAAGTGCTGAGACAAGCTTCCATTGATATATTAGTAAACTTATGGTAGACAGTTGAATTTAAGCAAAGGTAATTAAAAGCAAGCATGAAAACAACAAAACAAAGCATAGCATGTACACTCTAAGTCCTAGGTATTCAAGATAAGACATAGAAAAGCCATGACCCATAGCTCAACATCATAACAATTTTGCATACACAGAAAGGGGAGCTTCAAAACGCAAAACTATTTCATAAAATCAAAGGGTTGGACCCAAGTACTTCCCTCCATTAGATATGGAAAACTAGTAAAAACGTGTATTTATATTGCAAGTTATAAGTGGAGAACTAAGGGGCCACTTCAGCCCGCATATGCTTGTCTAATCAGCATATTGTAAATTCTGTTTGGCAGTATCATGGTTAAACCTAAAGAGAATCATTTTAAGAAATTAAAATTGGCATATCTTCCTTGCTAATTGTCGGCTTCAACACTAAACCCCCGAAAATCAAGCAAACAAGAATAAAGATAAACTAATGGTTTCTTACCCCAAGCCAAATGCCATAATAATAACAATAAGAAAACACTATCAAAAGGCTTATTCTTATTCAGAAAAGACCTTTGTCATGAGTTCATGACAGGCAAACACACTTTCAAAACATCATCTACACACAAGTTATAAGGTCCCACTCCTTCAAATTTAGGTTGTGCTGCAAGATTAGAATCTCAATTGGAGGAGAGGGGTAGAGATGAATGCTCATTGGGTTGGTAGGTTTCAGCCAAAAGCAGTTCATACATGAAACCTTTCCTCTGCCCTCCGTCACATCTCCCTAGGCCAAAAGAGGAGTTGAACCTAAACTTTCTTCATTTTTAGATATCAATCATCTCAGAGAACTTCACATATATTCTAAAAGACAGTTTCAAGTGATCTTTTATAAAATAATGGTCAACATGAGTGGAGATAGAGGTGTCAATTCGGATGATTGGATCGGATCTGGTCAATTTTTAAAGTTGAGTCATACCAAATTATTATGTCCACGTGAGTTGAAATCTGAAACGGATATTTTTTGGGTCGGTTTCGGATCGGGTCGGGTATGGTTTTGATATCTCTGAGTGGTGGACAAAAATAATCTCCAAATTTTAAAAATAAAAGGAAGGTCATCAGTTTTTGGATTTACTTGCTGCTCGGCAGTTAAGAAGCTCAAAGAGATGGTACATAAGCAAAGGTGAGTCTCCATAGCATGCTAGGTAGTTAGATATGTTTTTGTTTGCCTTTTCTGTAAAAACTTTGGTGTAATGAAGGTTGTAATAAGTACATAATCAATAAGGATCATAGCCGCATTTTAGACTTCATTAAATGGGCTCACGTCCACTTCAACACATATTACTTTCATTTTGCTACATTAGAAAAAGGGGAAATAAAAAACTTTACCAGTAGCAGTTCCTATCCCCATCAAGGAAGAGCCAGCATCTGCCATAATAGCCCGCACATCTGCAAAGTCCACGTTCACAAGACCGGGTATCTGTGAACAATTTAATATTACAGATCAGCAACTTGACAAAAATATACTTCAGGTCAAAAAATTTAGGAGGGTCAATCTACAAGTAATAAAATAGCCAACAAGCACAACAAACACACAACATTCACCATAAATCATCATAGCTCAAATAATCCCAGCTTCACAGGCTCACAGCACATACCATGATATGTTATAGCATGAAAGCATAACCCTTTAACAAAGGACACATGACCTTTAAGCAACCTTTTGAAAGAATAGCCATTCAGCAAGATTTTGTCGAGTTATATAGTTCAAATGATTGACAAATGGACCAAAACTAATACTGTATATCCCAGCTAAAATAATTCCTTGATGTAGTCCTAATGTTCTATAGGGAAACTGGTTAATTAATATTTTACCATGGCATCCTTGACATAAAAATATACTTGTAATACACAATACAGCCCACTAAATTGTTTCCACGGAAAACACATTTGTCATAACACCCAAACTCAAGAAAGCAGCTTCTGAAGGGTGAAATCAATTGAGTTGTGAATTGACAAATTGACAAAAATTAAATTTCAACTTCGATACTGCAGTTCAATTGCTTCTAATTTTCTAAATACATTCAGCAACTATAGTCTTGATACTCTTGAAGCTAAACTTTGTAACATTGTCTTTTTGTTTAATAAAAATTAAGAGATTCTAAAAATTTTAACCTGATATTTTGAATTGAGGATTCCTATGTTTAAACTAAAAAAAAATACCATCCATAAGTGCAACTAGATTATGGGTTTGCAATAGCTAATAATATAATCTAACAGCACATTAGACACAATGGCATCAAGTTACAAGCCACACATGCAACAACTAAACAGATAGAAAAAAGAAAATTTGATACTGAACTTAGGGTTCCATTATATAATCTCTACAACAAAACTAATAAGTTCTTGTAGGCTGTAGTGTAACAAGCTTAGATCAATACTAAGCTTACTAACTTGTTTCTGCTAGTATACCTCGGTGCTTTATTTCTTAACAGACACAGTTATTGATTCCCTAACTAAAAGCTAAGGTCTTTTATGTCTGTTCTATTCTTTAATTATGTTTAACTCAAATTTTTATATAAACAAGGGTAGAGGACCCACATACAAAAAAGATTGCACAGTGCTTGAATGTTGAGGACTTCTTCATTCTACATACAGAAGGTAAAGATATAAGAAGCCTTAACACATACCGTGATTATATCTGAGATACCACGAACACCCTGCCGTAGAATATCATCAGCTAGGTTAAATGCTTCGGTAACAGGTGTATTTGGGGAAACTGCAGTCAATAGTTTGTCATTTGGAATGACAATGAGAGTGTCAACGTTTTCTCTCAAAGCTGCAGTTCCCACTTGGGCTTGAACTGCCCTCCTCCTACCCTCAAAAGCAAACGGGGTCGTCACAATGCCAACAGTCAATATACCCATAGACTTTGCAATCCCTGCAATTATAGGTGCTGCACCAGTCCCAGTGCCGCCACCCATTCCAGCCTGCAAAAAAATATATTCCAGTGAAAATGCCAATCAAAGACAGATCCAAAATGCAACCAACTTTGTTTTAGTGAGCATTTACACTCCCGTTTATCATCATCAACCAATTCTCAATAAAATAATGAAGCTCCTTTAGACACAGGAAAACAGACATCCAGAAACATAAAGAGCTTTTTCAAAGAAATTCAGGAGGAAGTGGAGACAACTTACAGCAAGAACGTAAAAATGATGGTGAATTTCATTTTCCTGTTTTGAGTAGGGTGTTTGTGTATAGGCAAATGATATGATTTATCGCATTATAAAAGAAGCAAATCAAGTGCACAAAATGATATATGCTTAAAATTAAATGGGATAGTAAAGGCCATATACATAGTCTTTCCAACCCATAGCACATTTTGTGTCAACGCAGTTTCTTTAAGAGAAGAAATAAGTCACAAGATACAAAGATTTCATAAGCACTCTAGAAACAACGGAATAGTTTCTGTGCAACATTTTAGAAAAAAAAAAAAAAAAATTCTTATTGACAATCTTCAGGCTCAAACAATAGGGGACTGAAATGAAATTTCTAGAGTTTATATATTCTATGCATTCATATAGATTATAACGCAAAAAGTATTAAGCACTGGACGTATAATTATGTCAAATTATATTCTATGATAAAAACGCAAATAAACAATAACCTATCATGTAGACCATTTTAATTGCTGGTGAATGACTACACTTATTGTAGGAATTATAAAAGGCCAAGGACTAAAAAATAACTAATTACTTTTCTTTGAAACAACGAAGTTCTGAAAGATTAATGGAGTACAAAACACACCGTCACAAAGACCATGTCTGAGCCATGAAGGGCCTCTTCTATAGCTTCTCTGCTTTCTTTAGCTGCATTTGATCCTATTTCTGGGTTCCCACCAGCTCCTAAACCTCGTGTGAGTTCTTGACCAATTTGCAAGCGGTTCTCCGGGAAAACAGGAGACATTCTCATGGCTTGAATATCAGTGTTGACAATCCAAAACTCAACACCTTTCATGGCACTCTCTATCATCCGATTGACAGCATTCGAACCACCACCACCTACACCAATAACTTTGATAGTAGCTTCATTAAAATTATCAGCCCTGGAAGGCTCTCTTAAGCTATCTGTCACGCTTCCACTTGGACCTTCATTCCTTGAACTGTTCGTCATGCTGCTCACATCACCCCCTCGAAGCAACGAAACTTCAGGGTGAAGATTGAGAAATGGGTCATTGTTATCAGATCTACTAACACTATGTGAATTCGACGAGCACTTGAACTTGGACGAACATGACACCGCCATTTTGTGCCCATTAACCCATGAACCATTCCTTTCATCAAAAAACTTCACGGAAGTAATTCTACCCAATTGATTCTCTATAGGGAATCTTCTTCCAAGTACAGTCAATACCCCCCTCGAGGTTCCAGCATCGGAACACGTAAGGGATTTCGACCCACAACTCGCCATATGAAATTCCTAATAATGCCCACTCAACCAAATACTGTTCCACTCCAATTCCTCACACAATACTTTCAAACAGCAAAATTTAAGGCCCTAATTCAGCACCTGCTTGAATAATACAAAATGGGTATTAATCAAAGTCACAACATACCCAAATCGAAAAGTCCCTCATCTTAAACAATCATATAAACCCCATAATTTGTTTGGAATCACAATCAGTCAAAGACTTGAGCTTGACTAAAACAATAACACTATAAAAGATAAGATACATAACAAAAAAAAAAAGCAATGCAACTAAAAGCACATTTCTTCAGAAATTAATAAATACGAAAAATGCAGCCCCGGATAATTCAGCAAAATAAGAAATTGAGCACAAATTCAACATAAAAGAAGAACCCTAAAACCCCATCAAATAATACAGCGAAATTTCAGAAGAAAAGCAAATAAAAACTGGAAAAAAGAGAGAAAAATGCACCTTAGATAATCATAGAGCAATTGAAAGAAGAAAGCATAGGAATCCAGAAGAATTGGAAGGTGGGGTTTAAAAATGAGGCTATTTTTGGGTGAAGGTTTTAGCCTTTCTTTTCTCACATACTGTTAGTGCATAGTGCCCACCCCTTTGCTTTGTTCTTTTTTGTGTTTTGGGTTTTGGCATTAACCAAGAAATTACAACCAAGAAAGAGAGGAAAATATAACTAAAAATTAAAATAAAAAATCATAATCAAGCATTTATCACAAATGCAAAAAATGGTTGAAAGCTATTGAATCTAATGCAACCTATGTGGGGCACAATTTAGGATTGCAAAGGAGAAAAGGACTTTAATTTTCTTTAGTGAGATTGAGTTGATTCTTATTTTTTCCCTTTTTGATGTGTTTTATTGGCAAGATTTAATAATTAATAAAGGAATTTGCGTTACAAGGGACGCTTAAATTATAAACGTGATATGCTAATTAGCTAATTGTGCACTTGTACTTTTCACGGTTCTTAAAATCTTCTCAATTATGTATTATGTAGTCTATAATGTACGTTGACCATTATTATTTTATATGTAATTTTCTAAATTTTACATGGTGAATTATAAATAGGAATTTTTTTTAAACATTATAAATAGGAAACATTGTAATGAATAAGAAGTGTATATGTCAATAACATTTGTGGAGAAAATAAGAACATAAATTCTCTTAAGTTATTTCTTATTAAGATATTTTTATTCTTTAAACCCAAAATACCAATCATTTTTTTTTATAATTATCAGAGATTGAATTAATAAAAATTGCATATTTGAAAAATAAAAATCAAGACAAAATGACTATATTTTAAAATATATAAAAAAAAATAAAGGATTTGATTCCATTTCCATTAGAATCTCTTAAGAAGTACTTCATACTTCTTCCATTTCTTTTTAGTTGACATATTTCTTTAGCCACGTTTATCAATGCATAACTTTAACCATTAATATCGTTAATTACCGATAAACAAAAATTATAAAAAGTTGATATTTTGAAAATATATATTGTGACAAATCTAACAAGATCCCACATATCTATATTTTTCATTACGTATAAAGCACAAAACACGGTCAAAAGAGAGTGAGTGAATAGTGCTAAAGTAAAACGTGTCAACTAAAAAATAACGGAGGTAGTCTAACATATGCACAATTACAACAAAATCAAATTTGAATCTAAAAAAAATAGTCTTTGATCAGCAAATTTAGTTTTTTTTTATTTTTTTTATTTTTTTTTATTTTTTTATGGTAAGGAGAAGGCCCGTTCTAGAATGGGGGAATTTAAGGAAAATCCCTCCTAAAATGACCTTGGTGTGATTCAACCCCTAGTCTCACGCCTGAAAGTCGGTAAATTAGTTAACTACTCTAGCCTCCTATCTCAACAAATTTAGTTGTTGGGTAATGTAAATGTTATCATGTACCAAGTACTATGTAGATATGTTAGAATATATGGAATTTTCAAAGCATGATCTCTACAATTGGATAAAAAAAAAAGTTTTTTCTATATAGTAACCTTGTTAATTTCACTTTTCTACGTTGTGCCCTAACATATATCACTTTCCACACTGTAACCCCAATATACATTTTGTTTCCATACGGTAACCTTGCCGTTATCTAGCAGTTAAAAAATTCCGGTAATGGGGCCCACTCTCCATTTATTAATATTTTTTTATCGATTTGCGCGTTGGAAATTACTCCGTTAAAGGTTTTGGGGGCTATTTTGGTCCTTATGGGTCCAAATTGAACTCAGATTTCACAAAAAAAGTAACGTAAATGCCTCGTTTTGTGTAATAAAACGTGAACACGTAAATCAAGACATTTCTTAATAAGCAAAACAAGGCATTTAAGTTAATTTTTTGCCAAATTTGAGCTCAATTTGGATCCTAAAGGACATAAATAGCCACCAAAACCTTTAACGTAAGGTTTTCCAACGCGCAAATCGATAAATAAATATTAATAAATGGAGAGTGAGCTCCACTAACGTAATTTTTTAACGGCGGGTAAGCAAGGTTACTATATGGAAACAAAATGTATATTGGGGTTATAGTGTGGAAAGTAATATATGTTAAGGCATAACGTAGAAAAGTGAAATTAACAAGTTACTATATAGAAAAATCCAAAAACAAATTATTTTAAATAAAATTTAACTTAAGTAAGTAAAATCAGGTTAAGAAGAATAACATTACCAAATAATGGCAAATGGACATTACATTGTCTTTATTTCACATTGGAAAATATGATTACAATAACATACGGATTAGATCATTAAACCAACCATGTTGTGTAGTGACTCTAGTTCAAATCCAAAGAATTACTTCAGGAATGTTTATTCCTTAAATTATTTCTCAGTTCAACCAAAATGTCAATATGTTATTTATTAAATGAAGTTACTGCAAGAAAACTTCAACTAATTTGTACAATTACAAATCACCTTCGGAAAACTTAGGCGATTACTGCCTCTCGTGTGGATTGTAATCACAATGCACAATTACTGTACATTCATCGTCATGTAAAACTATCTAATAAAACTATAAAATCTCGAGTATCTGATCTGCATCAGATCAGATATTGATTATCCAATTCAATTAATTTAACAGTTCTGTCTTCAAAACATAGAGTGCGACCTAAGAGCAAGTCCCTAGCAACATCTTAGTATGGCTCATATCTTGTACAGGATTTTTTATATCAACCGGAAAAATGCAACATGAAATTCAATGGACTTTATTCAAGTTCATCTCATGGAGATTCAACATAAACAATTTGCTATACTGAAAAATGCTCGTAAATCATAAACAATTCTATACTCGTAACAGAATACAAAATTCAAACTACAAACTTTAAACTTAGCAATGAGCAGATACACATTCTGCTACTGCTAGTACAAAAATCAAACCTCTTTACTTCAATCTATCCTTCTTTCCAGGCTTCAACTTTATGACTTCATCCTTGTAACGCATATCTTTTTCTTTGTACGAGTCAGGGGGTTTGACACTATGAACAGCAGCAGCAAACTGATGCGTTCTTGCTTTATCAATACCAGCACAACAAATTATGTCAGGTTAAAAGCAGAAGACACGAACAGTGGGTGGAACTGGCATCTCAACTTCATGACTGTAACCCAGTTTAAGGCACAACAAGCGACCTTCTGCTTCAGCTCTGGCTTTGTAACTAGTTCCTAATAGCCTCAGAATTCGGAAATACTTTTCTTCCATCGGATCTGATTAAATTCAGGATTTATATATATTAGAGGTAAAACAGAACTCCTTCACCAAAAGCTGAACAATCACAAGCAGTGCATATTGGCTGAACACAGTTATGGGTCAGATTACCCCCCCCCCCTTCCTTCTCCCCCACCAAAGAAAAAAAACAAAAAGATTATGACATTTCTGAACTGTCGCTGAACTAAACACAAACCTTTTCTATTTACCCAAAAATTAGAGCAAAGATTACTATTCTTTCACTTTTTTAATTAAACTTTCGTTTCACATACTTGAAAGCCTAAAATATGAAATTAGAAAATCAACCATACCAGGCATTATCTTCAGCAAGAGTTCGTTTATCGGAGAAAGAACATCAAACTAAAACACTCAGTACAGATTCATTTTTTCAAAGATTAGAAGCAAAAGGTAATACTATTTCCACTCTTTATTGGGAGACCCCCACCAACCTTCCCTCTAACTGACTTGAACCAAAAATCACCTAACCTGAACTAGGCATGCCCAACCTATTTCACATTTTGACTTGTTCATGCCGAGCAAACCATCCATCCATCTACTTATGATCACAATTGCACTTCTAGTACTCCGTATAATCTTACAGTTTCACTTTCTTCATGACAAGTTCTACAAAATGTATACCCATTCCCCAATCAGATGGTTATTGCTACAAATATATATGATCACGATTGCACTTCTAGAACTCCATATGATCTTACAGTTTTTCTTTCATCATGACAAGTTCTACAAAATGTATGCCCATTGCCCAATCAGATGGTCATTGCTACAAACCCCCCCATCCCTATCTCTCACTCACCCACACACAATATAAAAACAAAAGGGGGCTAATATACATAACCATTATAGCTACAAATGATTCTACAAACAATTAAGCCCCACATCTATACCTTTATACACTAAATATATCCTTTTCAACACAATCACCACTATTTAACTAGAGAGAAGTTCATACTCCCATCAACCAGGTTGCTAGAATTTTTTTTCCCATCCTCTTAAAAGATCAAAGCTTTCAAACTATACAAGAGGGCATCTAGGGCATAGATTTTGTCTAGAAATCAATAGATATGACCCTTCTGACCTTTTCCACCACCTTTGGACTTTGTGGCTGATACATAATATCCCACAACTTTAGAACAAACCCCTTCTGGGAATAATTATATCAAACAACTTATCATTAGAATTAGAAATAGGAAAAATTAACGTAAATAGACCAACCTTTGGCCGGTTCTCTCAAAATGGACAAACCTATAAATCTGCCAATATTGGACAGAAGTTTGCCATTTTTCGCCCAAAATGGACCAAACAGGTCACCTACCTGTTATAACATGTAAAAGTCCACATGTCATTAAATCATTGGTCAAGTTTTTTTTTTTTAATTTTTAAATTTTGATAATTCTTACAAAAAAAAAAAAAAGAGATAAAAAAAAAAAAATCAAAACCACCCTACTGCCACAACAAAGAACAACCACAGCATCACCACCAAACGCCAGCAACACCTCCAAGCACAGCATCACCCCTACACTGCCGGCGGCTGGCAGCCGGTGCCCAACCCATTCCCCTGACTCCGGCGACCCCCTCCCTTTCCGCCACCCTCCATGACACCACTCAACGCCCCATTATGATTTTGCTTGTTCGAATTGGTGGCTGCCGGTGGGCGGGGTTCTGTAGCGCGAGGGGTTGCGAGTTGGTGGCGCTGGTACTGGGCAGCAGAGGGTTGTGTTTATTATTTAATTATTTTATTTTTAATTAATGTTGTGTTGTGTTTTTGTTTGGATCAATTCACTGAGGAAGTTACTATTCAGATTCATAAGCAATTTGTTGCAAACTTTGCGTAGTTATAGATTTGGAGGTAATTAAGATGGTGCCCAATTCAATTTATCGGGTGCAGGTTGGAATGTAGGATGAGAAAATAGAGGGGCAGACATTTGGTTATTGAAGTATTGATAAAATGAATTTGACACAACAAGAAGTATAGATTTTGTTGGTGGTTAGATCAAGGGCCTCAAGGCAGTAGTAGAGGTTCTGGAAGTAGAAATGGAGAATAACTGACAAAGATGGAAGGAATAGAATGTGCAATTCAGGAGAAGACGAGAAGTATTGGGTAAAGCCAAGAGTAGCAAAGGCACCCAATGCTTCTGAGTTTGGTAAAGATGGTGGTGTTTTGAAGCATATGAGTAAGGTGATTTGTTTTGGAGATAGGAGAGATGGTTTTGGCCGGCATCGGTGTAAGTGGTGGCTTGTGGGGGTTTAAGGATGTACCGATTTCAAGGGTGGGGGTCTTGGAGGGTGCCAGAATCCGAGTGGGGGTTTTGGGCGTGTTTGGTTCCGGTGGGGGTTTTCGGATGGGGATTGGCCGATTTCGGGTGGGTTGTGGCCGGAAAGACAAGGTGGCTGGAAAGAGAGGTGAAGGGGAGGGTGACCGGAAAAGGAGGTGGTGAAGGGCATGGTGGCCGGATTTAATGGAGGAGGGGTTGGCAGTTGGGTTAGGGGAGATTTGAGTTTTTTTTTTTTAATTTAATTTAATTTATTTTGTTAATCTAAAAAAAATAATTAAAGGAAAATAAATAAAATGACCGGTTGTTCAGGTCATAGGTCAGTTAGGTTTATTATGAGAGAAAAAATACAAACTTGTGTTTATTTTGGGCAGATTTAAAGGTTGGTTCGTTATGGGAAAATGGGGCAAAGGTTGATTTATTGTTGTTAAATTTTCCTTAGAAATATCAAAAAGTTTGATAGTAATTAAGTTTTCACCTTTCAGAAAATAGTCTACTAATGTAATTTATTGTAATAGTCAAGGCATTGAGCAGATAATATTCTTCTCCTTAGACAACAATCTACTCTATAAGTTACTAACAAAGCCATATTTTCCCAACTAACACTACCTTATATATTGGATCAATTACATTCTGATATGTACAACTAGGGGTGTACAAAAATTGGCCCGGACCTGAAACCGTACCTGAACCGACCTGAACCGGACCGGACCTGACCCGGACCTGTTGATTCAGGTCCGGTCCCGGTTCTTAAAAATCCAGGTTCCCGGTCCCGGTCCGGACCCGGTCCAAACCCGGGGTTTTCAGGTCCGGACCTGAATCCCGGGAAAATCGTAATTAAAAAAAAAAAAAAAAAAAAAAAAAGAAAACCAAACTCTGAAAAATTGAAACTGAGTTTTCGTGGACTTATTTGTATTTTCGGTGGACTCATTTGTATTTTTGGTGTTTGAGAATCGGGACTTTATAGACTTTATGTAGTTTTGTAATTGATAATTTTGGTTTGTATGTAATTATTAAATTATGCAACAGGTCTAAAAATCACAAAACAGGTCCATATGCAGGTCCATATGCAGGTCCAACAGGTTTTGTATTAAAAAAAAAAACGAAAAAGACACAAAACAGGTCCATTCAGGTCCAAACCCGGACCGGACCTGATTTTTCAGGTCTGGCCCGGAACCGGACCTGTTAATTCAGGTCCGGTCCCCGGTCCTCATAATTACCCAATTCAGGTCCCCGGTCCAAACAGGTTCGGTCCAGGTCCGGTTCGGTTTTGGACCGGTGTACACCCCTATGTACAACCAACACCACGACCCTAATCAATCAAATCTGTCCAAACAGCATCGTCAAATGGAAAATATGAAACCGTCACCAACTTAATTTTGAACTCACCAAAGTAAACATTTCATAAAAACATGGCAAATAGATTTAAAAATAGTCATTGGGGGAGGTTCCTATCTTATCTACCACGCATCAAACAATCAGCAACAAATGGGAGGTTGGAGAGAGCCTCTTGTGTACACCCGGGTGTACCGTACATCCGAGTTTATTTGCTCATTAATTTTTGCTCATTTAATAAATGAGCAACTACCACACGTGTACGGTACACCCGGGTGTATATAACAAATTCTAGAGGTTGGAGGTCCATCTAGGAATAATAATGTATACAACTCGTACCTTATATACATTTTCCAAAATAAATCGTCGCATACCCTAGATTTGAATTAGATTTTTAGTAAGATTCCCAAACAGAATCCCACTTAATTAGAGTCAGTGGCGTCTCCAGGATTTCCAAAGTGTGGGTTCGGAACTTCGAAAGTTCGGAATCATAATTAACAAAGGAATAAAAATATAATAATTAAATATTTAGTTCGTAAGTATGAACTATCATTTGTCAATTGGAAACTATGAACTATCAAAGTATCAATCTATCACGTCTATCAATTAATTAATAATCAACAACTCCACAAGTATTCAAATCCAATTATTCAACTAAATAACTAATTGCTCTAATACTCTAATTCAATCAAATAATTAATTATTCAACAAGACAACGATTATATATCATTTTATCTCAAATTCCTAATCAAATTAGCAATTATCATTTAGCAATAACTCAATACGACAATAAGGCAATAAGGCAGTATCGCAATGATTAATTTTAAAAAAATAGAAAGACAGCAAGTCATTAGTCATGCAACAAGGCAGTTAGGCAGCAATTCAGCAAATGCAATTAGACAAAAACTGAAAGACAATATTCACAATTATTCAATTAGACAATTTCGACAACATTCACAATTAGACAATTTCGACAACATTCACAAATCACAATTTGACAGCAATGAAAGACAACATTCACAATCACATGAATTCACAGCAAGCCAGCAATAGGCATTAAAGGAAACCGGAAAGGCAAGCTCACTAGATACCAGGTTGATTGTTCGAGGCCGTGCCGCCGTGACAAGAAGTCCGTTGTGAATGTACATATTATCCCCTTCTAATCGACTTCTGCAATAAATCGATGATAACCCATGACAAGAAGTCAAGAACAATGTACAGATTACACTAATTACTGAACATGAGAACAATGTAGTACATTAGCTACCTCAAGAACAACCTCCATTGATAAACACTCTAAAACAATAGACATTCCGCATTTCAAGTTTTCAACACTTCAACAATCAAAAATCATCACTTCAACAGACAACAATTCAACAGACAAATGAGTAAATGACAATTCGACAATCAATCAATCAGACTATCATCTACCCCAAGTCCTCAACAAATGAAATACTTCTACAAACCCTAAATCAGTAAATCAGATACTTCCCCAATTTCAACCATTTTTTCAATAGTCACCCCAAAACCCAAAATTGATAGCTAAAGTTCATCACACATTCAAACACCACGTAATTAATTAAAAAGATCATGAAACCAAAAACTTTATATTAACCCAGAAAGCTAGAAGACGACATACAATTAAAGGAAACCAGGGAAGGGGGCAAGGCCGCAAGTCTGCAACAGCTCACGGTGGAGGGCATGTGAGGTAAAAAAAACCGCTGGGCTGCAGCTTTACTTCTTAACATATATCACACAAATATTCTATTTAACCCTTTTCCGCTTTTTGAAAAAAAAACTTTTCAATTTTTTCAAAAAATCAGTGGGTTCAATGAACCCACATTGGATCAGCCACTGATTGGAGTAGTGAAGAGAGGATGAGTGGATGAGGAGCTATTGGGACAATGTGACTATCAATTTCAGACGAACAAGTAATATAATTCAAAGAATGATATTATAAAACTAGTATCTATTCATAAAAAATCCATCAAATATCCAAATTATTGCTAAGAAATGCATCACAATTAACAATGACATTTGCGCAAGCCCGTCCCTACCCCGGCTCAGGGAGAAGAGGTCCATTTTCATAGTTTTGACCTACAATACAGATTATTAACAACAACTTGCAACACATTAACAACTTAATTTGACTTAATTAACAAATTAAGCTTCAAAAATCACATTAAATTCTTCACGCTTAAGAATATATCAGCGTACATTGCACATAGCAAGATTCCAGCAACAAAATCGATCGTTATAGTCATTCATAAGTTTAGTAATTATAACCAAATGTTCAATAATCTACCTTAGAAGAACCCTAAATTGACTATACTGAAAATTAGATTTAACAATAAACCCTAGATTGTGAAATTGATATTCGATTATATAAAAAAGAAATTATTAATTTTACCTCAGAAGTTGCTTCAAAGGAGTGGGGAAAGTTCAGAAGAGACTTCAATGGAGAAGAGTATGTGCTTCAATGGAGGAGAAAGAGAGAGGGTGCAGTAAAGTCTCCTCAAACAAAAATAAAGAGAGTTAGGTTTAAGTGATTTAATTCTATGTTTAAACCAAACAAATGAAAAGAAAACGATTAAATGATTCATTTCCTTCTACTTATTTGTTTTTTTTTTTCAACTTCATTTCCAATATTTATACCAAACGACCAATAGTGTTACCTTTATTAGTTATTTGGTATCAGAAGCGTAAATGATTACAAGCAATTTGTTTCCTCTTGTTTGGCATAGATAACTTGGAAACAAATAGTTTTCCTTTTATTTTTTGTTGTCTTTGCTATTTTTTGCTACAATTTATGCAATGTAGAGCAACACTTATTACAATACAATGTCATATGCTAAATATAGGCAAAGTAACTTAAATTATTGATTACAAAAGCATTGAAATTCTTGCATTCCATAAAAAATAAAAAAACAAAAAAAAAAATCAAAATCTATTGCATATTTTTTGTTCATATTAGTTGGCGCTTGATAGAAGATGCGGAGTTTATGTTTTTCGGCCATGAGAATTGTAGCAACCTCTAAAGATTCTGATGGAGAAATGCCACCTAACTTCATCACCTTGTCCAAAACCTTGTTCACTTTTTCATCCATCTTTTGCTCCCTTTCTTCCGCTATAGACCATGCACTAGCTATAGTCCCGAGATTAACATTGATATCTTCAAATATCTTCCCAAGTTTGCTGGAAACATCATGAAGGGAGTCCACCAAATCATCATCACCATTCATACACAAGCTCTTCAAATCTACCTTGTTCTTTCCTTTTACCTTAGCCTCTTTCGCCTATATACAACGTTTTTCGGATTGAGTAGTAGAATCACTTGCAGAAGAATGAGTCGTTGAAGTCTTCACTTTTTCCATTTTTGAAGGATTTGAATGATTATCCTCTATTTTCATGGGGCGTTTTCCGGAATGACTTGTAGAAAAAGAAGTGTCTGAATGAGTAGAATTCACATCATCTTCTTCATCACTCTCGAAATTCAATGGTTGCTTATCAATCTCTTAATCCATATCTTCTATAGCATCAATGAACGACTCACTTGCATCTCCAGTAGCTTTGTCTTTTGTGTTTATTTTTGCAAGAGTTTCACAATATCAATAAATGATTCCAAACTAGTATAGTGGTTGGGGTTATTTTTTATATCAATAAATGATTAATGATGTTAAATTATGGTAAAAGTAGCCGAAAATCGGATATTGATTGTAGTTTAAAATATTTGGTGACTTGTAACCCGTAAAAATGAGTACTTTTACGGGTTGTAATTGATAAAATTTCCCTAGGAAATAAACTTGTTTTCCCGGGTAAGTATTTCACTTTTGGCGACCACCGTCAAACGCTAATCTTGCTATTCTTACCCAAAAGGTTGAAAAATGGGAAGAGCACGCCAACGCCCCATATTGCAGCCGCAGCGCAGACTACTGAATAGTTGAATTGATATACACTATACTCCACTGGGTTGACATCTACATCTAACGGTAAGTTCTCTTTCAAATATCATCTCAAAAGTTTCCTTTTATACTACGTAATTTTAATTTTTTTTTTTTTTATAATTTATGCTTCAGTTGGGGAACAACTTGATTCAATTGCTTCTAAAATTGCTAAATTGTACCATAATTCGCAGTAATTTCGTCTTTTAGTTACACTCTTTAAGTGATTTTATCAAATTTTGTTTCTGGGTATCTTAAATTTTCAATTTTTTTGCTTTTTGATGGGGCAAATTTGAAACCCTGATTCTCACAAATCCTACACTAGATTTTAAAGTTGTTGGGTTTTAATCTAGGTTGCACGGAGACAGATTGTATTGAGGTGGGACTTTTGGGTTGTTTGTGTGGATGTATGGATAATCTCCCAGTTGAAGTTATTGGTAACATATTGTCCCAACTTGGGGCTGCCAGAGATGTGGTGATTGCATCTACTTCATGCCAAAAATGGCGTGAGGCTTGGAGGAATCACCTTCATTCTCTCTTGTTCGACTCGAGTGATTGGCCTTTGTACCATGATTTCCCACTATATAGATTGGAAATTTTGATCACTCAAACTATATTCCAAACAAGAGGACTTCAACGCCTCTCGATCCTTATGAACGATGTCGACGAGTTCTCAGCTGCGCCTGTGGTTGCTTGGCTGTTGTATACCCGAGACTCTTTGCGCGAGCTATACTATAATGCGAGGACAATTCCAAGTGTGAACATTTTAGAAAAATGTGGACGGCATAAGCTAGAGGTTTTGGCATTAGCTCATAACTCTATCATTGGTGTAGAGCCTAGTTATCAGAGGTTTCCTCAATTGAGGTCATTGTTATTGACTAGTGTTAGCATCTCAGCGCTGGACTTGAGTTTGCTCCTCAATATTTGTCCTAAGCTTGAGGTGTTAAAGCTTATTAATCCTGATATTGTCATATCTGATAATCATACAACGCTAGAGCTCTATAGTACTTCGTTGAAAGATGTCTATATGGATGCTATTAGTATGGACAAGGTTATATTAGAGGGTGATCATATTGAGAAACTGCATTTGAAGGATTGTACCCTTGAAATGTTTTTGCTTGTTGGAAAAGGTGGGTTGAGGATTTTTAGGATTGACGATGTTAGTGTTTTGCATTTTGATATTGGTGAGAATATTGAAAATCTCGAAGTTGTTGATGCAAGCAACTTCACAATTATGTGGCCAAAGTTTTATCATATAATCTCAAAGTCACCGAGATTGAGATATCTTAGACTCTGGGGTTGAGTATTTGATGATGAAGATGAAGTTGTGGATTTGGAGGCTGTTTCTGTTTGCTTTCCTCGACTGAAACATCTCTCCCTAAGCTATGAAAGAGACTCCGTGCTTCACTATGGTTTGCCAGGATCATCTTGTTTGGAGAATGTAGCTGTTTTGGAATTGGGGTGGACGGTAATCAATGATCTCTTCATTGAGTGGTTGTCTGGACTTCTAGAAAGATGCCCTAATCTCAAGAAGTTGATTATCTATGGGGCTGTGTCAGGGGCCAAAACACATGACGAGTGCAATGCTCTTGCTCGCTTCACCTCATCCATTGTTCAGCTTATGAGGATTCATTCACAAGTAGAGGTATTATTTGAATTTGAATGACAATTATCCCTTTGTAATTTTGGGTCAAGTTTTTGAGAAGTGTGGCTTGGTCAGGGACATATGCCACTCTCTTTCCGCCAATCCTCTCAGGATTAAGGCTTCCTAGAGATAGAAATTGCTGTAACCTTACATGTTCATAAGCAACATTAGGAACCCAAATGGTATAAACAAAATTATGTTTTTATGAAAAGATTACACATTTTCCCATACACTGTTGAATGTTGATCATTGTTTGTGGTTGGGTATGAAGTCATGCAAATATGGACCAATGTACAAGAGTACAATGTACAAGCTACCTTTAATATTGTTGTTCATGAGAAAAAGTAGCTGCAAGGGTTTGTTCTGATAAAATTATTAGCAGTCCTAGATAACAATCATGGTTTATGATTAGTGATGCAAAGACAGGGACCAGATGTGTTTTTTTACCATAATTAGAACATTTTATATACTTCTTAACCAGATCCTCTAACTATGCTCACAAAGAATCGAAACAAGTACATGCATATATCCTTAACTTATCAAGCATGTGTATTGATACTTTAAGTTTACACTTTTTTAGTGGAAGGCAATGCTCTTGGTTAGGAGAAATTGAGGCAACATTTGCGGTTGCATCTCGGTTTCCTAAGCTTGTTTAAATCAATTCAATTCGCCAATTGCTAACAGAGCTAACATTAGCTAGAATGGTCCTGGTGAATGCTAGCAAAACATACACTGGTTGTGTTTCCAAGTTATTCAACTTGCATTGGTGTCAACCAAGATTGAACTAGACTGATCAATATAAACCTATATTCAGAACGCATAATGAGAATTAGCAACTTGTTTCAAAATTTGACTTGAATTTCTATCTGACAGATTCTCCTGTTAAGTTTGCGATACATTAAGGAGAGGATGAAATCCATATACAAATTCTGCAACTGATTGCTAAAAAGCAGAAAATATTTACAGCATTTTAAAGATGACAACAGAAGAGAAAGGTAGGCTGTTTTGCTTTGTGTATAATATAACCTAAAAGAACAACTAACACTACATTATTGATCTCTGAAGATCAGATTACATAATTACTACTAAATACTATATCCGGACTCAGTTTCCTCTTTGAATCTAATCTAAAGGGTGCAGCTCCGACTCCTCATTGTTCTCAGCTTATCTTGAGTTCTCTGTGCCCTGCTCAGTACTGCCTGTAAATTCTGCTCCTCATGATACTGCAAACCACAAGCAAATAAAACACGATTAAATTGTTGTCAAAATATCAATTTTTGATAGCTCTAAACAATGACCCCTGCCGAATATTTGACCCAATCTCAAACAATATGCAAAAGTCATGGCTCGAACAAAAATTGACCCAACCCGAGCTGAAAATTAGTAGGTCTATCATTGATGACCAATCATAATAAGCTACTTAATGAAAACCGAATATGACCTGGGCCAAAATTAAACCAGGCGAGTAGATCACCAAAAGATGCCCCAAAACACAAGTGCCTACACTGGAACAGACATGCTTGCCACCTCTATGGCTCTATCTATGGCTTACTAAAGTTGATTCTCATTTAAAAAATCATTACTTTCTGTGAGCATTCCAGTTTTAACAATCATAACTCATGAGGCCGTCAAAAACTTTTCTTAAAGGCAAAGCGAAAAGGATTACCTGCTGTTTCCTTTCTCTCTATATCATCCTATAATGATAAGCAACAATTGTAAGACAAATTATAGTTGGGAATTTTTTGTTTGTAATAATGTGCACTTGAAGAGAAAAACACATTGAATTCAACAGGAAACACTAGTATTATTACCAGGGCCTGCTTTAATTGTGCATTCTCCTCCCTTAACTGATTTAATTCTGCTTCCAGCTCTACGGTATACGCCTGCAGAAAATGCAATTCAGTAAGCCATATAGTTGTAGGAACTAGTACAAGACAAAACCGATTGATTGAAAATAAGTCTCTGCATTCTAAAATTGCTTTACATCATATTTTACTCACTGTTATTATTAAGAGTTTTATACTATTTTCTAGCATAACTATATGGACAAAGTTATTTACTCAAAAAAAAAAAAAAAAAAAAAAAGATACCTGTTTCCTGGCTCTAGACCTGGCAGCAGACTCTCTATTCTTGATCATCCTCCTCTGCCTCCTCTCCACCACTTTCTCCACTGGGCCGTCAATAATCCTCTTCCTCCCTCGTAACGCAGCCATGTCCATCCCATACTGGCCACCAGGATTGTCTACCTGACCTGGCCCGCACATACCCTCTGGAGAAACCGGGCTAACTGGTGCACCAGGTGTGAAAGCTCCACCAGGGCCACCTCCATTATTCATACGACCTCCATAACAGGCCACTGAGGGCCCTACCACTGGAGCTGGATACCCATTACTCCTCTTTCCATTCCCTGTGTATCCGGAACTCTCTCCTGCACTTGGTGGCATAGGCTGGTAGGCCCCTCCTGGGGCCATGCCCATCATGGGCCTTGTGACGAAGGTAGGACCCATCTGGGGAGCACTAAAGCCAAATTGGTGGTGAGGCGGGTGCTGAGCTGGAGGTGGAGCGGGTGCTACTGCCAATGGTGTTGGCGCCGTGGGCCCACATTGTTCGCGAACAACACCTGCTTTAATCAGGAAGTCCTCTAGAGTCATCTCTCCAAACGTCGCTTGGCGCTGAGGATCATTGGAATTTACCACCTGTTGTTGCTGCTGATTATTTTGCTGCTGTTCATCATCCTCAGGCTGTTGGATCCTCTGAATCTCAGTCCAAACTTCATCAACTGTCTTCCTGCACAGTGGTGCTGGGAGGGTGAGGGAGCCTTGCCTCGGCAAACTCGCCTGCTTAGCTATAGCCCCCTTACTACTCGAAGAAGCTGCAACACTAACAGAAGGCAGCTGAACATTATTAGGATGTTCATGATGGTGGCCATGATGAGATTGGTTCTCCTCAGCAGTCCAAATACTGTTTAGGAACTCGTCCATATTCATCGACCCAAAATTCTTGCCGTTCTCACTAAGAGTATGCTGAAACTCATCCAAGGTAAGAGAGTAAATTGAAGACTGGCGCCCCAAGGCTGGGAACGCGTAGTTGTTGTTGTTATTATTGTTGGTCCCGCCGTTGCCATGGTTATGATTATGGTCTGTGTGATTGTTTTTGGGGTTGTGATGAGGATCTATGGTTGCTGTCATTGCTGGTGAATTAACCTCTGCTTGTGCCATTATTTCCAATTCAGCCGCTACCATTTGTAAATTCACCGCCACAGTTATTAGTTCCACCGAATATAGATAACCTTTCAGAGCTCCGGTTGAACTCTTCGATTTAAATCTGTTGTAGGAAGCAGTTTTCTGGACTATGAAGCTGCAGTAGAGCAAAGCAGAGTAGTGTAAGCATAACCGTCACACTAGAGGTAGATCATAGATAAAGAAAGTGGAAGAAATAAAAGACACACCAAGAAATAAATTCTTCCCTTTTTTGTCCACACCCTAAATTCCAAATAAAAAAGAAGAAAAAAAGAACAAAAGTACAAAAACTGTTTGATATTTTAGTCATTTTTTACTTTGAATTTTTCCCTTTTCTTTTCTTAATTAAAGTTTTCCAAGCTTCCTAACTCACAAAAGGTAGAACCTCATTTTCAGTCATAGTTTTGCATATTGAAATGGGCCAATACACTCAAGTTTTATACTCCGTACTTTGTATTAAGGAATAATTAACAGGAATAATAAGGAGTACCAAGTATTACCTATTTTCTGTTAATAATTGCAAATTGACTATTTAATATAATAATTCGTAAATTGATTTTTTAACCTCTACTCAAGATAACATTATCAGAGTTATTCCTATGGTCGATTTTGAATTGTCCTCTATAGGTAAAATGAACTGTCAAAAAATTTCTCTCACATTTTTGGTATAATTCTCCACTGAAACCAATTCATATTGATTATCTTGGCAACAATTAACAAAATAAGAAAACCTATGTAACAAAGGGAGTATGATTCAATCCCATTCTTTTTTAATACGCCTTACAACAAACAGTAGTAACAACTAACAAATAAGAATGAGTGAATATCAGCTCACTTATTATTCCTAGAGTACAATTCAAGATAAAATGTTCATAGATACAAATTGAGAAAAATATACCAAGAACTACTAATTGTTGAAGAAAAACGACTGTATAGTTTAATTTCAAAACTCATGAGACACGGATCTTAGGCTCAATCATTTGCACTCGAGAAGGGTTGAATCGGGGGAGGTAGTGCCCTCTCAAAAGGCATAGGAATAGCGAGGAGCCAAGGATTATAGGAATACCATTCGCATGCTCCTAGAGTCCTAAACAGCTAGTAAAAAAGAGAAGCGAAGAAAGCGAAATGGCGATAAGCCCTTTTGAGTTTTAGGCAACCTCTCAACAAAGCCAATGAAAGCAAAGGCAAGATGCTGTTTCTGTTGGTAAAAGACAACTTTCTTTGTTGTACAGCTTGTACTACGATTCTTGATTCCTTTACTCCCCCTTTCTTATCTTATCAACTGTTCATTACGTTCATTTTTTTTAATTCTGTCAGTTACTTCGTCATTTCGCTTCACATCTTGGAAGTATTGAACAAAGTTTGTCATACACAAAATATGTTGGTACGTCGTTTAATCAATCTAGATTTATTTAGGAAAAAAAATCAAAGCTAAACAAGTACTACGCACTTTTCATCAAATCTGCCTTCTAAATTTTGTGATGGTTACATGTTTGAAAAACAATTTGATAGCAACAAAGAAATTGAAGACTTACTAGCTTTGAATTATAAGATGCTTATACACACGTAACATGTAGGGAAAGAGCGGCATACAAGTATTTGATAAATTTTCCGAATCGATATTACGTAGTAGTTTAAAATACATGACAAAATTATGTGGTGATTGATGTACTTATTGTTTAAGTTAGCTTAATTTTTTTCACTTTTAGCCCTTATATACAACACTAAGAATTGATATATGTATAAAATAAAATCACAATAATGTACTTATTAGTATAAATTAAATTTATGTTGGATTTAAGAGGATTTTAAAAGCTTCAAATAAAGAAAATAGCATAGATTAGTAGGTCCAAAGTTTTAGATAGATGAAGCAAGAGACTTATTCTAATTCTTATTATTTTTATTTTTATTAAAGGGGTTTTAAAATTTATAAAAGATCTAATTATATGCACATCATTAATTGAGATCTATTTTGAGTGGCACATGAATACATAAGCGTAACCCCTTCATGCAAGACCATCTCCAATGGTAAGCTATAAGGGCTTATTGCTTACCTTGATACATCAAAATTTTGAGCTAGTATATTATTAAGCTATAAGGTGCTCCAATGGTGAGAAATAGAATGTTGTAGCTTGAAAAAATAAATTAATTAATTAAATAGTTTTAATTATACACATGTCATAATATAAGTGGATGAAGTGTTCTTTGAAAAATCGAGCAACGTTGCTCAAATAACAAGCTACATTGCTTGATATAACTACATCAATATTGTCACTTTAATGGTAAGCTACATCCTTACAATTTAATTTAATTTGCAAGCAGATCCATTTTATAAACCATTAAAGATGCTCTTACAAGGCTACACCGATTCAATCTTCCTCAAAGTAGTGGTATGATGTGGCCACCAAAATTCAAACTTGAGAATTAAGTGGGAATGGGTTGGTAAAAATGTAAATCTCACATCTTACCCACACGAGGTAGAGTTGATATATATGTCATTTTCTAAATTTAGTATGTTAAATTATTGATATTTTCATATTGCTCTTAATAAAAACATTAATTAAGTATTCTTAGATCAATTACTTCATGTCATGATTGAGATGTAGAACTTTATTATGTTTTAAATCGTTCTTTTGAAAAGAGACAGAGTATAAAACTGGACCACAATTTAAAAATATACACTTTTAAAAGGTAGAAATCTCTTCCCTCCCCTTCCGTTCCTTCACCCCCATTTAGCTTAGTCCTTCCTCTATCCCTATTTACTTGACAAAATTTTACTTTTGACTATTCAAGGTCCTTATATTGACCATAATTTTTTGGCTAAATTTGAAAACAAATACGAAGTATTAGTTTGAAAAAAGTTAATTTCATCTTGATGTAAATTTTTTAAAAATTACTACTCTGTATTATTATTATTTTTTGTAGATAAATTAATTGACATTTAAAGTTCTAAATAATCAAGCGTGTTTAATCAAAGTATTTATAGGATCTTGTTGACTCATGTGTGGTTTCGATCCAAAAATTGGTCTCCTTGCCATGTTAGAAAATAAATATCTTCTACAGCCGTTCACAAGAGAAAAAAAAAAAAAAAAAAAAAAAAAAAAACTTTTAGGAATTATAATTGGACCACCTAACGTCACTGATACCAAAAACGGGTATAATTAGTGCGTAAGCCCAAAGACTAGGATCAACCTCTTTTTAGGCATTTTTCTTAATAAAACTTTTTTTTTTCTTTTAATGAAACACTGAACAAATTTTAATCAATTTTTGCCAATTAATAAACACAAACTTCAAGGACTTGGGAGTTAGGACGGGATAGTTCTCCTAGAAGATATACATAAATAATCATAAAGATTAATAATAAAGATATATAAAATAATCAGATATTTCCACTAGCATTTGTTTAGTTAGTGGACTTAAAAGCATATCTTTTCTTCTTTATACAAGTATAAAAAAATGAAATACTTATGCGGTGTGCTACAAGCCTAACAACATAGCGTCATGAAAGGGAAAGAAGGATACTTCCCAATTCGGAAATGGTGCCCATATGTTCCCTCACTGTTAAGGTTACGACTAGATTGACTATTAACAGTATTATGATAGAATACGTCATTACTTAATATAATCAACTAATTATTCGATACTTAACAGTTTTCTTATATGACGCCATTTATATTTTTATGGTAGGTAATCCATTAATGTACCCATTATGTTAAAAAAAAAAATTAGTTTCAGTTAAATTGAAATGTGCCAACTTTATGTAATAAATATAATTCATCAGATGGATGAATAATCTACTTTCTTCGTCACTTTCATTGATTATGATTATCAATAAAAACACTTACATACAATAATAATTTTTTTTATCTATTTATTTATTTTTTTTAACAAATTTAGAATACCACAACACTGAGAGTTAGTGATTCAGACACTAACAAGTGGATCAATTTAAAACCAAGAAAATTGGCAATTAGTAGTAAAAACTTAAAACTATGTCCAAAACTCCCAAAAGTATATGTATGTTTTAATGGGGGTACTTAAAAATGCAGTAGTAAATCCACAGCTCTCTCATATCCCTCCTCCCCTTTCAAAATCGCTACGATATCGGTCCGTCTTATTACGAGTACAAATTACACTATCAACGCGACTATTAATTAATCCCAAACCAATTCAAGATCATAATCAATGACAGGGAAGCAATGAATTATAGACAAAAGCAAAAACAAAAAGCTCAAATAACCTGATTTGATGAAATAGTAGAAATTCAATCCAATTTCTTCAATCTGAGACATCCAAGTTTCTGCTGGAAAACCCATCAAAAAATGTGGAGAGAAAAAAAAGTCTTGAGATTTTTTTTTTTTTTTTTTTTTTTTTTTTGGTGTGTAAAATCAATAAGAGTACTGGAAAAATTGGGGTGTAAAGGAGGAGAAATAGACAACGGTAGCCCTTAAAATGTGGGGTATCCTTTTCTTTCTAGGGGCCCAATTAATTTTTGGGCCGTCACACAGGACGGTAGTATTGAGAAAAGGTTTATCTGGGGACCACAGAAATGAATTTTAAAATATAAAAAGTTTATTATTTCATTTTTTAAAGTTTCTGAGTACTATGAATATTTATTGAATTGGATTTTATTAAAGAATAATCCCACCTTTAGTACATATTCTCAAAATAATCTTATCTTTGCGTAATTTAGAAATAATTCCATCTTTGTACCGCATATTCTCAAAATGAGACTTTTTACCTCCAACCTGTAAAACAGGTTAGATTTTTTTTTTTAATTTTTTTTTTTTATTTTCTTCTAATCCCTCTTCTCTCACCTCACCCCCTCCATGGCTGCATCCATGTCAACCACCATAACCACCATCACACCACCACATGACCTCCTCCCAAAATCCTAATTCCAACCTATTCCCATCCCCACCCCCTTTCACCACAGACCTGACCTCCACCCAAACAATCTTCATTCTAGCTTCTTCTTCACTGCACCAACCCCGGCAGTCCTACCCTGCACCCCACAACCGTGCAGCCACCATCCCTCACCTCGCAACAACCAATCCCGACAGTCCCGCGACACCAACAGAGCAGCCCAGCTCACTCCTCAGGTCGCCGCACTCCACCTCACCAAAATTCGACAGCAGTTGATCACAAACCGCATCTTCACTCCACAATCCGCATCACAGCCCACAACGGCACCAAGAACAACCCCTGCTCCACCTACTTCCGCCAACAATAGCAGCATCGGGTGCACAAACCTGGGTATAATCCGAACCGAATCACGAGCTTCGCACGTGATGTTGTGCTATTTGGTGCGGTGGTGGCGATTTGGTGTGTGTGGGTTCGCTTGGTGGCGGTGAGTTGTGGTGGCAGCAACAGCGGAGGAAGGTGAGACTTTGTTGTGATGGTGGTAAGGGGCGACGGCAGGGGGTTGTGATGGTGGTGATAAAGGGGTGGCGGGCCCTTTCAGTCCGGCGATGAAGGGGGTGATCGTACACAGGCTGGGGCTGGGAGATTTTTAAAAAAAAATTGTTTTGTTTATTTTTTTTAAAATTATTTAAAACAGGTTACTAATTCATAAACCGGTAAAAGGATCATTTTGGGAAGATGGGGGTACAAAGTGGAATTATTTCTAGAATACGTAAAGGTGGGATTATTTTGAACAGATGTGCCAAAGGTGGGATTATTATTTTTAATTTTTTCTTTTATGTTTTGAACAATGGACTCCGCCTTAGGTAAAGGTAATAGGGGTGTTTTAGTATTTTCATAAGGAAAGTGAGATCCTTTCACCAAAAAAAAAATAGAGGAAAGTGAGATTGTTAGATTTGATGGAGGTGTTAGACTGTTAGCACGTGTGCAACAGGTGGATTCATGCGTGGATCCCTCATTTGACGCGTGTCTTACTAATTTTTATTGTTGCAAGAACTTGAAATGTGACCCGATACGATAATTCGATTCAAACCTAGTATATAAATATCGGTTTGAGATTTTTAATTCATTAAATTATATGGGTTATAAATTTATAATTCAATCACGGAGTGACACGTTATATTCATACTACATCTGTTTCTTAATATTTTTGACAATTACTATTTGTAATGATGATAGGGTATTACTTCGTATTAAAGAAAATCGTGTAATGGTAGGACATGCTATAATCGGGGATAAAAGTGTATTAATTGTCCAACAATGAAAGGAGTCAAATCCTATATTCAAATCATACAAGTACGGGTGTTCAAAAATTGGTCTGAATTGAAAAAAATGGACTGGATCAGTCCGGATTGGACCAAATTAATCGGTCCGATCTCCGAGTCATAAAATTTATTTTTCCAGTCCGGTCCAAAATCCTAAATGACCGGTCTTGGGCCGGACCAGTTTTTGCTTAAAATTATACATAAAACCTCTAATAATGATTAAGATTATTCTTAACAAGTTTGGAAAACTTTAGTCGTATGAGCTTTTTTATACTAAACATATAAATATAGACGTTAAAATATTTGTCCTTTATTTTTTTTTCAAGTTTTCCATTAATTATTTAAAATTTAAAAAATTTTTTTATAAAAAATTCTAAAATCGGTCCAAATAGCTCCGGTCCGAGTTTTGGACCGATTATTTCGATCGATCCGAGTTCGGTCCTAACTTGATCGGTCCGGTTTTCGGTTCTTAGAATTCAATTTTTCGGTCTAAGTTGGTTCGGTCTTGGACCGATTAACAACCTACATACACGTGGATAAGTTGTGATGGGTCAAATGAGTGTTAAATGATAAAAGTTTCTTTCCGAGAATGAAATGATGTAAATTTATAAAAAATATTATGAAATTGACTTATGATAAATATTAAGAACATTTAGAAACGAATATTATAAAAATGTGTAAAGATTATCCTAAAATAAAGTTATTTCTCCAAGTCAAATAGCATTAATAATCCACATTAATCCAATCTAAACCAATCCAACTTTAAAACAAAAGAATTGAAAATCTAGAATGAAATGATATTTTTAAAATCATTGTCAATTGATCACAAATGAGTTTTTGGGTACAAACAATGTCTTGGATTGTTGCACCAATGTCATTAATAATTCATTTTTGTATAAGATTATCACATACTTTAGTTTTAAACACTTTAGTCTTTAAGTTTAAAGTTACGGTTCAAATCTTGTACAACTAATGTATTTTAATAATGAAAATCAAATACTCTATATATCTATTACAAGTAAATAGAAAGAGCACAACGTTTGAAAACAAAGCAATATTTTAGATATGTACCTAAAACTACTACCTACCCTAATGAGGCCTAACCGCTTAATCCCCGATTTTGAAAGGTGCATGTCAAAGTCAAACCACTACTCATGGTGGATTTCGTTCTTTCGAAGCTTTACATGCATATATTAAGAGATTGATTATAGACTTATAAATGATACAATTAATTTTAATGGATAACAATCAACCAACCAATTTGAATAAAAACTTTCACGAAATAATTAAATTCTTTGCTCAAAGTAAGAGAAAATTAAGTAATATTGTCTCTTGCACACGTTAAGAACTTAGAAGTCCACCAAAAACTAAAAGCTGCCTCTTTTTATCTATCTTATAGTTCAAGGTTTGAATCTCTGGTCCATAATTCATCAATGTTCTCTTCATATGTAAGCAACTTTAGCTTCGTCTCCTTTTCCTCCGACCTCCTATATGTTGCTAAGTACAGTAGAATATACCAGTGGCGGCAGAGCCACTAAGGAACATGGGGGACAACTGGGTCAGATTCTACAAGATCAAACCTATAGAACTTAAAGAATTATGGAAATGATCCAATAGCTTCGAAAGAATTGAACGAGGAGCCGTATAAGGTGAAAATCTCATGTACGGTTATGTAGAGTGGCAGTAAGGGTCACTTATCTGTCAACTTTTCCACTATCACCCCCAAAAAACCAAACTCTTCCTTACGTAAAGTGTCCCCCCAATTCCAAAAAAAAAAATTAGTTTTTTTTTTTAATAATAAAAGCAATAGTAAAGGTATAGATACGTTATACATCTTATTTCTAATATTGAAATAAGTTTGGCTTAGTGGTTGGGCTTGTTTTGGGATTTGGAGTGTCATTTTGCTCACTTGGTCCTAAGTTCAAACCCTCACAAACACATTTTATAGCTTTTTTTTATTTTATTTTTTTTTTATTTTTTTTTATTATTTTCCTTCCTCCCGTTTTTTGATTACTACAATACGAGTAATATACTATATCATATAATTTATTAATGAATACATTACATATCTCTTTATTTTTTTTTATCTCTTTAATTATTTGAGCCTAATTTTTTTTTTTCTCTTCATATTTATTAAACTAGATGAAATCTCGTGCGATGCATGGTTTTTCGTCTAAGATTTTTAATTATTTGATTTATTGTATTTAATAATTTCAGACAAAATTACAAAAGTTTAATATTTTTTTTTACTATAATTAATAATGAATTTATCAAATATAAATAAATTGTAAATATGATATTTTTTCAGTTATATAAAATCTTTAATGTGAAATGATAAATTTTTAATAATTTAAATCCTAAATCATTATTCATTGTTTTACCATATCTTTTATTTCGATAGAATCACCAACCTCGTCCATAACCAACCTACTACATCAATGGATAAATTGAACCGTGGAATGTTAGCCAAACAGAAATTGATATAAATTAAATCTTTACATTTATATAAAATAAATCAATATATTTACCGATAAATGAAAAATTATTGCGATATAAAACCAAATCTATACATTGGAATTTTTTCATCATCTCCAAAAATAACCAAAGTCATCCATATATTAAGTATACAACATCTAATCGTATGCCATTACATAAACAAATAATCATTAAGTATCCTAAATAAATACAATGTAACTAATATATACAAATATAAATTTAAACATAAAATTTTAAAAATTACCTGGACATTAATGACCTAAAACAAACACAAAATTTCTAATAGAAAATTCGCTTGATGGGGTTTTGTATTGATACGACATTTTATTTGTGTCGTATGATGTGTTAGATCTGCATGTAAAAAAACATTTAGTAAATAAAACATAAACATATAATCGTTGAGTATCCCAAATTAATACAATGTAAGTAATAATTAGAAATACTAATTTAAGCATAGGATTTTAAAAATTAAGCTAAAAATTACCTGGCCATTGATGACCAAAAATTAACACAAAATTACTAACACAAAATTCGCTTGATGGAGTTTTTTATTGATACGAAATTTTGTTTGTGTCGTATGATGTGTCAATTTATAATGGTAGGTATCACAAATTTTAATTTAATTATAATTAACGAACAATTTGTATTTCTTATCATAAATACTATCAAAATTTATCTTATAATGATATGTATCAAACTTTATTATAAGCGTTTATCATTTAAATATTGTTTAGTATATTTTTTTTGGATTTCTCATACTCGTAGTATTGAATTAATAAATTTATCTTTTCCTATATTTTTACTTTATTTTTTTTCATCAAAATAATTTAATTCGTGGATTATAATCTACGTGGTGTTAAAATTTTAGATATATCAAATCTAATTCGTTACTTTTATCTAGGTGGCGGCATAATTTTTTAATCCAAAAATAAAATACAAATCTTTCTTCTTATTAGTCGAAATAAGTATATTTCTTACGTGGCACTCCAAATGCTTTCCAAAAATGCCTACTTTATATATATATATATTAGATTATTCGTAACTACAATTAAAAATTTCTATTATACTGAATAAATTGTAATAATATGATTAGTCCATAAAAGTTGGCTTTTTTTTTTTTTTTTTTTTTTTTTTTTTGCAAATGTAATTAAACCCCTCCATATCTACTATCAATTTATTTAAAGGCTAATTATTTGACTTTATGATAAATAAATTAATTCGTATGTATCGGCTAGTGGATTACATAACCTAAGATCAAGGGTTACAAACAACAATTTAGTGCTTTGTTGTTTCTTAATATGCAACGGAGCTTTTTACTACTCCTCTTTTACCATATAAGAATAATTGTCATAACTATTTATATGATATTTTTTCTTGTGATTTTGTCGAAATATTAGATATCAAAAATTTGTCTCCCCGAAATTTAATTTCTGGCTTCGCCATTGAAATATACTACTTTGTGCAAAAATTAACATGAACAATCCAAATTCATGTTAATTTATTTGCGTAACAAGTTAGGCACGTTACGGTGTTTCTTATGGTTAGGCTGAATCACTTATAGTTTGACTTGTCAAAGTAATACTTTCAACTACACTATTTTTAAGCAACAACTAGTGTGTGGCCCAAGTGATGCCTCGGGCTGTTACTTTGAACACTTGTAATGAAATTGATAGATTCATTCTTTATTTATTTATTTATTTATTTATTTATTATATGTTTTTTTATCATAGTTTTTCATAAAACCTGTGAATAAATTAGTTATGGAATAATTATTCTTTAATTATACAAACATGTCCATCGTATAAAATTTATAATATAATGAAAACAAAGACATAATTATATTATCAAAATAAGTGGACAACTACAGTTAATTTATAACTATAGTAAAAAAAAAAAATTGTATTCATAACCTCGATGAGTATTATTAGCAAATAATAGAATTGATTTTTTTTTTAAATTACAATTATTAAATGTTCAGATTTCCAATCCATATATATCTATGAGTTAAATATAAAAGCATGATTAATCAATAGATGGGATGATAAGACTTTTAATGTATATTTTAGTGGTTGTGAGTTCAAATGTCATGATTAACATTTTTCATTAAAATATGCTCACAATTGAAAGATGGCGTGACGAGAGTGTCACGTGGCACATATACGTTTTTAGGAACGCTTAAGTATAGATGTATTCTCTAATTATGAGATCAATACAAGCATACAAATTTTAAAGTAGTGCCTTTGGATGGTTGAATTATACTGTACAACTAAACATTCCAGTGTAGGCCTTGTTTAGTTCAACTTATTTTTACTTATTTCAGAAAAAATAAGTTTAGATCAGATTAGAAAAAATAAGTTCACATCAGATCATCGTTTTATGTACAATTTTTTATCGCTAAATACCTTTAATTTCGTAATGAAAAAAAATTATGAAAATTACATATTAATAAATACATTATTACAAATCTAACAAGATCCCACTTGATATATTTTTTCCTTACATATTATCGTACACTTAAGGTCAAAGTTTGGTCAAATCAGGCAATAAGATCAGATCAGATCAGACCAGACCTGATCAGATAAGCTCATATAAGCAAAAATAAGGTGACCTAAACAAGGCCTTAGTGTGGTACTATATATGTCTATATGACTATATTTGTAGTGATAAAGTGGTACCAAAGAGGCAAATACATAGGCAATGTTTGGTTGCAATGGGAAGTTATTTCCCATAGAAATTTGTAATATATGGGAAATTAATTACCTTATGTAATTCCTAGGAATTAGCCAACAATTGTTTGATTGATATTTGAGAATCTTAATTTCCTAGGATTTTGATTCTCCCATCTTGTTCGGTGTACTTGCTACTTTTGCAATGAAATGTACGTAGTAACAAGTTTAATAATTTTAAGGGTAGTATTGTAATTTCACCTAAAAATCACGTGGGAATTCCAATTGATCAAGGGGGTACAAGGGAAGATAATTCCCATACTGTACAACAATTATAATTTTCCAAGGAAATTGTATCGCCTCCATTATATCAATCACAAGCCAACCAAACAACCCACTAACATTACAATTCATGGAATTTTTCATTGTCCATGGAAAATAATGGCAACAAAACAAGCCCTTCAAAACAAAAAATTTACTAGTAATCTACAAGCTTCTAGTAATACAGAGTTAAGCATAAAAGGAGGACTTGACATTTAATATTTTTCACTTTTAAGGACCTTGCTTTTTTTTTTTTTTTTTTTTTTTTTTCTCACCTTTAAGGATCTGAGGTTAAAAATCAGGCCACTTAACCCACCTTTAACCACTTAAGCATCATTTAAAATGTTAATTAGTCCCTTGATTAACAAATGTTAGGTCCTTGTTAAAATTTATTACTAGTACTAAAAAAAACTCAACCCTTTGCAACAATTAAAATTAAATAAATAAAAAATAACAACTGCCATATTTCTTCGTTCCAGGCGACCATCGACGATGGACCTCTTGACTGGCCGATGCCCTTATCCATCAAAACAACACCTCTCCAATCCCACCCAACTTGGTGCACGAAACCCACAAATTGTTTTCCTTTAATTTTCTTTCTCGTCTTGTAAGTCTTGTTGTTTCCATGTTCAGTATTGTTATTATAAACTAGGTTAGGTACCGTGCCATGCACGACAATTGTCAATATTTATCATTAGTTAAACACTATTAATTAATTATAAAAATTTTGTAATTACAAAAAAAAATTTTAAAAAAATAATATTACACTAAAGAAAACAGAGGAAGAAGTACATGCGCGACATGATAAAAATAACAAAGGATTACATAACAAAATTATAGATAGGAAAATATTATTGCATAGTATTGTATAAAAGAATAATATCTTTGATGAACGTGTATAAATGGAATATTTGTACCAATTAAATACTTCTCTAAGAAGCTTTAGATAAAAAAAATAATAAATAAAAAAATAAAAAATTTAAAATTTAAAAAAAAAAAAAATAATAAAAAAAACCCTTTTGCAAGGAAAGTTTTTAACCAGGAAATGACATATGTCATTCCTGGTTTTGCCTTTAGTATATAGTTTATTGATTATTGATTTAGCCGGAAAACTCACATTGCCACCCAAAACACTGCCCATTGAAAGTATATATATCCACATCTTTTGTGACCTTTTAAATTTTAGGATAATTTGTAAATTACCACCCAAAAATGGATCCATTTTTGAAATAACCACCCGTTTAATTTTTTATTTTTATTTTACCACCCTTTAAATTAAATACAGATTACCACCTTTTTCAAAATTTCTAGTGAAGTTCTGACAATGGGCCCCACTTCTTTTTTTTTCATTTCCTTCCTTTTTCTTCTTACATTCTCTCGATTTCCCTCTCTCTCACCCCGATTTTTTCTCTCTCCATTCTTCCTACCTTCTTCAACATTCAATTCTTCCATTTCAAGCTCACTTCCAAATTCTTCCTCTTCTTCTTCATCTACAATTCCCCATTGGCAGCACCACCCACCAATTTCCTGGAGAGTCACCATAATCAACCTCACCGCCCTTAACATACACCACTAGCCACTGCAATCTACCCCACCACCCTCAACACACCCAACCGACCACCGCCTTTGTAACACCCCAATAATTCTCTTTTTTTAAAACCTTCATCAATCTGTAATGTCCTGTAATAACATGTAATCACCTGTAAATACTTTTAATAACCTGTAAGAGAATTACTGGCGTGCTACCGCCACGTGTTCAAACGTTAAGGCTAGTTTCAGAAATCAGCAGCGGAAAACTAACTTAGTTTTTAAAAGATTATAAGTTTCAAAACAAACAGTCAAAACCAAATTTTAGTCTTACAAGTTGGAACCATAACGGCCCTTATTCAAAACCCAGTAAAATAGGAAGTAAATAGAATTAGTGTGAAAATAAAATCAATTTATGAAATGAAATAAGCTAAGAGATTAACCAACGCTCCACTCAAAATCCCATCACCTTGATGCAAGTTCAGTTTGTGTAAAAACCTGTGATTAATCTGCTCCCCAATTTACAAGTGTAAGAATTGGATCATTACAGGGTCATTGAAGGGCGAAAGCCATGACCAAGAAGAAACATACAAAAGCACGCAATCAGCAACGCTGAGTACATACAAGCTACGAAATATAGTAAAGAGCCCTAACATGTTACTAACAAGCATTCTATACACTCACAATATAATCATTGACTCGAACACATGACTCAATTGTTAATCATTACTAAGTTATCACTAAATAGCATTGATCATTTCATTAATTTGGTTGGATTAAGCAATTGACCGGGTTATCCCCCTATGCCCCAATTCTGAACATTAATAAAAGAAAACCCTATGCCTCCTTTCGGAAGACATTAATAAACATCCAATGGCAGACGGGCGCGACTCTGTGGCCATAGCTAGTATGAGATCTCATCTAACTCATTATAATTTTAAAAGAATTTAAGACAAGAGACTCGTAGATCAGACGACCTCTGAAAAGTACACGGCTAATACCCCGTGAACCCCAACCCCTATTTGTCATTACTCTAGATGTGCACAAATTCAGAGTTTTATTGCTCATCCTTCTTGCACTTTACGTGATTTACAGGTTTAAACTTGGTGATGACTCAAATGCAACACAACACAACCAATCATACATCAATCATTCAAACCATTCAAGTTTCCAATTCAATTCTTAATTTATTAGTGACAAATAATATTTATTATTTCATCCTTTAACTACCTCGGTGTATAAACACCTTAAGTGTATAAGGCACCTCAAATTCTCAACCTCTCTTATAAGACTTTAATTCTTCCTTTACTCATTCCATTTCAATATAAATGAACAAGTAACCAAAATAATTCATTCCATATATCCTTGTATCTTTGCCTCTAAGCTTACTTTGCAAATTATTGCATAAATAATGCTCATAAGGAAAGCCAATGAAAATTTTCTCATACATAAATTAAACCAATCATCACATTTATCATCAATCAACTCATTACCAAACAATTCCAACCAATCCACAAGTTCCCTAGCATGATTCTAGGTTTTTCCAAGTCCCTAAACATGCTCCTAAAATCAAAGTTCCTCGTATTCTTAAACGTACCTTAAGTACACGAATTGGTTGGCCACCTTAAGACTAGAAGTCACCTTCTACGAAGTTCTCTCCTAAACAAAACAACAATAGCTCAATTAATACCCAAGCATTATAATTTACAGCAATACCAAACTACTTTAAAACCCCTTAAACTATTGAATTAATGCCTTTAAATTGCTCACAATAGTCAAAGTTAATAATTCAAAGTTCAATTACAAGTTTGTATGTTAAAATCATGAAAATATAGCTTATAGCATAAAATATCAGCAACTTTAAAGTAGGATTATAATCTGAAAATTTATTTATAACATCAATCGTTCATTAAAAATCTAAAACTGCCCAAAAATCATATTTAGAGGCTGAGTTTGGCCACGAGAAAGTGGTGCTTACTACCTAAGGTAGTAAGTTTTGATTAGAGCGTCGTTTACACACGAAAAACACTTTTTTTTTTGCAAAAAACTCAGACGAGTCAGAGTCAAGACGTGATTAAAATGTGATTAAGGGAAATTCCGAACGAAATTCAGAAATTAATTCCGAAAAATTTAGAACTTGCTGTTGAATTACACATCATCATATTCATAGTAAAATCACAACAAAATCATGCTTAAATTGAATAACTTTAGTAACACGTTATTAAACCCTAAAAATCATGAAAAATCAACATTTAAACCTTCAATTCTCACATAAACCAAATCTGAAATTTTATTCCATAAATCAAAAAAAATATAATTCATAAATTTGCAATCTTTTATTACTCAAATAATTATTAATCATTGAAAAATTCATGGAAAGATTAAAGTTATAAAGAAATTAAACAAGAAAAGAGAAAGATAGAAGAGAAGGGGAAGTGGAAGAAACCGGCGGTTTAGGGCAGCAGCGAAGGGTCGCCGGTGGTGGAGCGGCGACGGTGTACGGGCAGCAGGGTGAGGGCAGCATCAGCGCAGAAGGAGAACCTCTCCCTTTTTTTTTGTGTGAATCGTGAATGAAGGGGAAGCAAGGGGGAAAGGGAGCAGTAGAATAGTTTTAAAGAGGGTTTTGAGAGGAGAAGTTTACTTAATTAAAATGAGAATATGGGCTTAAGGGTTTTTTCTTTTTTTTTTTTTTTTTTTTTTTTTTTTTTGTAGAATTAGGATGATAGTCATGGGCCCAAAATAGGTATAAAATAAGTTATTGTTCTTATTTTGTCAAATCTTTCCAAAATTATTTATACAAGTATAAAATTATTATAAAATATTTGTATACATAAAAATATATAATTATTATTTACTAAAAAAAATATGGGGGATTACAATCTATCCCTCTTAAAAGAAGTTTCATCCCCGAAACTTAACCCAAAATCCATAATTTCTCAAAACTATTACGTTTTGTATTGCTGTAAATTGCTTGTTTCTCAATCATATATACCTAACAAATTGAGCTCATACTCAACAAACTCGTACTTGGCCAAAGTTTACGTACTTTATTAGCATGTCAACACAACAATACTTTCCAATAATAAGCAAAATCATGCAAGCTTAAGCAATAAATAGCATAAATGAGGTAAAAACGCGAAATCACACTGCATTCTACCCCTCTTAAAAGAAAAGAGTTACGCCCTCGTAACTCACCTCATCAAATAACTCGGGGTATTTCTTTCTCATCTCTTCTTCGGCCTCCTAAGTAGCCCCTTCGTACTCATGGTTTGACCAAAGGACCTTCACTATCTTCACATCTTTGTTCCTAGTACTTCGCACTTTGTGATCTAGGATTTTCACTGGTCTTTCTTCATATGTCAATGATTCATCTAGTTGAATCGTCTCTAGTTGCAACACATGGGTTTCACTAGGCACATACTTCTTCAATTGGGAAATGTGGAACGCATCATGCATTTTCTCAAACTCCATTGGCAAAGCCAACTTATAAGCCACTTTTCCCACACGTTGCAAAATCTCATATGGCCCCACATACTTAGCACTTAATTTCCCTTTCTTTCCAAATCACATCACGCCTTCTGTTGGTGAGACCTTTAGAAAAACCTTGTCCCCAACATTAAACTCATCATCTCTTATCTTCAAGTCGGCATAACTCTTTTGCCTATCTTGTGCCGCTTTAATTCTTGACTGAATCAATCTCACCTTACTCACCATATCCTCAATGAAATCTGTTCCCAGAGTAACACGTTCACTGCAATCATTCCAGCACACTGGGCTTCTGCACTTTCTTCCATACAATGCTTCGAAAGGTGCCATCTTGATACTCGTGTGGTAACTGTTGTTGTAGGAGAATTCAATCAAAGGTAAGTTATCCTCCCAACTCCCTTGAAAATCCAAGGCACAAGCTCGCAACATATCTTCCATGGTTTGGTTGGTTCTCTCAGTCTGGCCATCCATCGCATGATGAAAGGCAGCGCTCATCTTCAAGGTAGTCCCAAGGTTTTCTTGCATCTTCTGCCAAAACTTAGACAGGAATCTCGAATCCCTGTCCGACACAATGTCCTTGGGAATTCCGTGCAAACGAACCACATTCTTCACATAAGTACTTGCCAATTGCTTCTTTTTCCAAGTCTCCTTGATTGGAATGAATATCGCTGACTTAGTAAGTCTATCTACAATCACCCAAATCGTGTCATTCCCACTGCGAGCCTTTGGTAATCCTGTCACAAAGTCCATGGAAATAGAATCCCATTTCCATCCTGGTACCTCCAATGTTTGTACTTTCCCCATGGGTCTTTTGTGATCTATCTTCGCCTTCTGGCATGTCAAACACTTAGACACGAACTCAGCAACTTCTCTCTTCATATTTGGCCACCAATAGAACTCTTTCAAATCCTTATACAACTTATCTCCCCCAGGGTGAACTGAGTAAGGTGTGTTATGGCACTCCTCCATGATTCTTCTTTTTATATCCTCATAATTCTGCGGTATGCACCATCTCTCCTTGTATCTCAGACTCCCATCCTCATGAATCTTGAATTCGGTCTCTACATCACTAGTCACTCTATCTTTAATCCGCTGAAATGACTCATCCTCCCCTTGTTTTTCCTTAATCTCCTCAAATATGGATGGTTGAATCATCAAGGTACTCAATAATCCTTCTAACTCCCCTTGACTAATGACTTCAAGGTTCAGTCTCCTCAAACAATTCATCAGCCACAATCAAAGCATTAACATTATAACTCGACTTCCTTCTAAGAGCATCTGCAACAACATTCGCCTTTCCCTCATGATACTGGATGTGTACATTGTAGTCTGTGAGGAACTCTAACCATCTACGTTGCCGCATATTCAAGTGATCCTGGGTGAAGATGCATTTCAGGCTCTTATGGTCTGTAAAGATCCTACAGGTGACACCGTAGAGATAGTGTCTCCAAATCTTCATGGCAAACACAACAGCCGCAAGCTCCAAGTCGTGGGTAGAATAGTTAACCTCATGTGTCTTCAACTGTCTTGATGCATACGCGATCACTCTCCCATTCTGCTGCAGAACACACCCCAGACCATGCTTCAAAGCATCGTTGTATACCTCAAATCCGTCTCTCCCATCGGGCAGCACTAGCACTGGTGCAGTGGTTAGTCGCTCTTTCAGGGTTTGAAAAGTTAATTCATAGCTGTCATTCCACTCAAACTTAGTTTGCTTCTTCATAAGAGCTGTCATGGGTCTGGCTATTCTCGAAAAGTCTTTAACAAACCTTCTATAATACCCAGCTAATCCCAAGAAACTAAGAACATCGGTCACATTCTTAGGAGTAGGCCACTCACTTACTGCCTTGATCTTTGCAGGATCTACTGATACACCCTCCTTAGAAATGTAGTGCCCTAGAAATTCAACCTTTTCCAACTAGAACTCACACTTTGAAAACTTGGCATACAACTTGTTACTTTTAAGAGTTTCCAAAATGGTTCTCAAATGTTGAGCATGTTCCTCCTCATTCCTCGAATACACCAATATGTCGTCAACGAACACAACCACAAACTTATCTAAGTATTCATGAAACACTCGGTTCATCAAGTCCATGAATATGGAAGGTGCATTGGTTAGCCCAAATGGAATGACTGTAAACTCGTAGTGCCCATAACGAGTTCTAAAGGCTGTCTTTGGAATGTCCTTATCTGCAACTTTCAACTGATGGTACCCCTACCTCAAATTGATCTTTGAAAACACACTCGCCCCCTTCAGCTGATCAAACAAGTCATCTATCCTCGGTAAAGGGTACTTATTCTTTACAGTCACGTTATTTAACTCTATGTAATCAATACATAGCCTCAAACTCCCATCCTTCTTTCTCACAAACAAGACTGGTGCTCCCCAAGGTGATGCACTAGGCCTAATAAACCCCTTATCCAATAACTCCTACAATTGAACTTTCAGCTCACTCATCTCAGTTGGTGCCATTCTATAGGGTGCTTTAGAAATAGGTGCAGCTCTTGGAATTAAGTTAATGGTAAACTCAACTTCCCTTTTAGGTGGCATCCCTGAAATCTCATCCGGAAAGACATCTAAAAATTCATTCACAATGGGTACATCCTCAATCCGCCTATTCTCACCCTTACTCAAATCTTGGACACAACAAAAGTACAATGGATACCCCTTACTCACCAACTTTTTAACCTTTAAAGAAGAAATTATCCCAATGCCCTTCGACTTCCCAAAACGTCTATAGGACACCGTCTTACCCAAAGGATCACTCAGGAGCACTCTCTGTATCTCACAGTCTATCTTAGCCTTGTATAAGCTTAGCCAGTCCATCCCCAGAATGACATCCAAGTCCCCCAAGTTAAACTCAATAAGATTCGATGGAAAAACAGCCTCTCCTATTTTCAAAGGCAAGCCTTTGAATAACCTATTGCAATGAACAAGTTTTCCAGTAGGCAGACTGACTGACACATCGACATGAATCGACTCAGATAAATTTAAGTTGTGTACAACAGAAGTAGAGATGAAAGAGTAAGTTGCTCCAGAATCAAACAAGGTTTTGATAGAAACAGAGTGAATAGAAAAAGTACCAGTGACTACATCTGAGAACCTTTCAGCCTCTCCTTTGCTCATCACAGACAAGCGCCCTGGAGTGTTGTTTTTTCCTTGGAGACCATTGTTGCCATTGCCTGAGTTGCTGTTGCCATTTCCAGGTCTGTTGCTGCCATTACTGTTACCATTCCCGAACTTCCCATTCTGACCATTGCCTCTACCTCCCTGGTTATGAAAGTTGTTGGGTCTCTGCTGGGTATTCCCACCATTCCCACCGTTTCCTTGTTGGTTCTGCTTGGTGTAACACTCATACTCCCTATGCCCCTTCTTATTGCAAAACCTACAAGTCACCAAAATAATTCATTCCACTTATTCAAAACCTGGCTCTGATACCACTTTGTAACACCCCAATAATTCTCTTTTTTTAAAACCTGTATTAACCTGTAATAACCTGTGATAACATGTAATCATATATACGTTTTGTATTGTTGTATTTTCTCAAAACTATTACGTTTTGTATTGCTGTAAATTGCTTATTTCTCAATCATATATACCTAACAAATTGAGCTCATACTCGACAAACTCGTACTTGGCCAAAGTTTACGTACTTTATTAGCATGTCAACACAACAATACTTTCCAATAATAAGAAAAATCATGCAAGCTTAAGCAATAAATAGCATAAATGAGGTAAAAACGCGAAATCACACTGCATTCTACCCCTCTTAAAAGAAAAGAGTTACGCCCTCGTAGCTCACCTCATCAAATGACTCGGGGTATTTCTTTCTCATCTCTTCTTCGGCCTCCTAAGTAGCCTCTTCGTACTCATGGTTAGACCAAAGGACCTTCACTATCTTCACATCTTTGTTCCTAGTACTTCACACTTTGTGATCTAGGATTTTCACTGGTCTTTCTTCATATGTCATGATTCATCTAGTTGAATCGTCTCTGGTTGCAACACATGGGTTTCACTAGGCATCAAGGTGATGGGATTTTGAGTGGAGAGAGAAATGGAAAAGTAAATTTTTTATTTTATTCCGTAGAAATTGTATAGTTAGTTAATTTAATCACAAAAGTTTTTACGAATATGTACAATCAGACTATCCTTTTCAAGACTTTAATTTCTCTTGAAAGGAAAAAGAATGATGATATATCATAAACAATTTTGACAAAATTTTTTATTTATGAGAAGTCGACATATGGACAGTAGTGATAAGATATCATTGATTATTGTTGTAGTTATAGTTGTTGATTTGACATAAATTCAAAGGTAAAGGAAATGTGAGTAATGAATACAAAGGAAGTTACAGAGTAATTCCAAAGCTAATAATTTGCATGAATATAATTGTTGAGTTATTGTTTATTTTTTTTTAATTCTCCTTAATTCAAGCTCACAAGTTTGAAACAATTTTCTTGTAGAATTACAGGTTGAAAATTGATTTTAAGAACTGATATTTGTAACAGGAGAGTGGCATTGGGATTATTGAAATAGTAAAACTAATACATCATTCAATGTAGATTTCATTAAGTGAACTTGACTTGATTCTAAATAACATATATGGCTTGGTGTAGACACCTGATTGTGTCTCCTTAAAAACAAAACCTAATGATGAGTACCTTTCACGTTTTGATTGACGAGTTCGGTAAAGAGTTGAAGAGTCTCGTGAAGTTTCCTTAAGCCTTGACCATATTCCTAACCTTTCCTAAAATGTTTTAATCCAAAATCATTCATTTCGTTTCTTTAAACCCAAAATCATTCATTTCGTGTCTTTAAACCCAAAATCATTCATTTCGTGTCTTTAAACCCAAAATCATTCATTTCGTGTCTTTAAACCCAAAATCATTCATTTCGTGTCCAATTCATAAAAACGTCCAAACCAGATTATTTTGGTCCATAATCTCGGTCCAATTATTAATTAGATGGATGGGGCTTGAAAAGAACTTTCCAACGATATATTATAAGTTCAAATCTGACTTAAAACGAATAAGTTATGGCTAGAAAACTAAACCGAGCCCAAACCAAGCTTGGACCCACCTTACCTACGACCCAATGATTATATGAGGGTCCAAACATTTTCCTAATCAGTTAGGAACTTCTAGAACCCTCTAGAAGGTTATAATCTATCCTTCTCAAAAAGATAAAGATCAAAGAGTTCGAGATTGAATAAAACTTCTCATATGATAATCCTCATCCTGTTCGAATTCAAAGACATTCAAATGTATTTCACGATCATAATTCCATTAGAAATCAAATTTCGTACAAATTAGATTATCCTTTACAACCAGCGCACAATGCCAGGACCAACGCACCGCAATGGTCCCAACACGGCACAACAGAGCCAGCGCGACATGTGTCAATTTTACTTCCATTCAAATTCTAATCTTTTTTCTGATCGTCCAGACTCTTTTTTTTTCTTCTTATAAATAGAGTTCGTTTTCCTCGCTTTCAAATCAGCTATAACCATCAATCATAAGCTATAACCACCTAGCTCCAATTATCATCAACAACCCTTATCAAACACCTATCATCAATCCTTTTCTATCATCCATGTTCTTATCCTTAGCCTAGACACATCCTTGATACCCTCCCAAATCAGTCACAATACCTCATTTACGAGATTCGAATACTGTAAGCAATAATCGAAGTTGCCTTCGACCTCAACATGAAAGGTTGATAGTTTTGAGGGTTTGGTCCCTAATCTATATTTCAATTCATATTTGATTTATTTGCTTTATTGATTTAACTTTCTTGAACCTTACTAACGTGTGTATTGTTTTAACAGCAAGAAGGTTGAGGCATCAAAGTGAGTAATTCGATTACTTAATTCTTTTGATTTTAGAGTAGAAATCATGCTTATAACGTTATATTAATTCCTATTTTCATGTTTAGGATGTTGTTATGATTTCTAGTATCATGTTTAGGATAATGCTTTAATTTGATTATTAGTGACATGCTAGGATTTGTTATTAATCCGTTTAGTATCATGCTTAGGATCTCACTACTAACTAGGGGTGTTCAGATCCGGGTACCCGAATATCCGGGTACCCGGATCTTTGGGTAGTTGATAAGTCGGCCCGTGTCCCGTTCCGGATAATTCGGGTATCCGGGACGGGACACGGGTACCCGGATTTTTTTTAGTTTTCTTTCTTTAATCTCTCGGTTGTGTTTCAGAGTTTCGGGAGAGGAACAAAAAAATTATAGCTAATAGTCCTCAAATATGTGCAAAACCAACATTTTTATACAAATATCCACAATACAACTTATTGTAGCAGCAGAAAATTTCACTCAATTGAAACAAAAAACCTTAACTCGACGACAAAGTCCAATGCAACCACATTCGGCTAAAAACAATAAGAATTCGCATTCACCTTCAAGGCTTCAACATAAATGTATTTACAGTTTTACACAATCCAGCAAAATACAAAATTGCGTAAATTAGCTAGAAACAATTTGAATTAGCATTCGCCTCTAATATAATATCTACAAACAACTTAGTTATGTAAAACTAAGCCCTAAAAATCACAAAATCATCAAAAACAACTAACCAGACTAACAATTTTGGAAGAAGAAGCATCAATTTCAGCATAACGCTCACATTCAACCTTAGAAGAACCATACAAATCCTTCCTTAACTCCGCCGAAATCTTTGCACACTTTTGCAACACTCTCCCAACCACATCCTCTTCTTCCTTCTCCAAAACATCATCATCATCAGAAAAAGGCTAGAACGCTTTGGACGAAAAACTCAAGAAAACCATGTCCACCGTCAACAACATCCTCCGTGACGCTGAAAAACAGGAACAAGTATCTTCTTGTTCTGGATGATGTTTGGACTGACAAGCGTGAAGAATGGCGGAAATTGAGAACTTTGTTGGTTGGAGGCAAGACTGATGAGGCGCAAGAGAGAGAGAAGAAGAAGTCTTCTGAGTTCTGATTGCGTTTTTTTTTTGGAGCCCTAGATCTAACTCATCTAAGCATCTAACTGTCTGAGTGAGTAACTGGGTTGGGCCTTAATTAAATCCGGGTAGTTTACTGTTTCATACGATTTTTTTTAACGGGTATCCGGGTACCCGAAATAAGCACAGTTTGTCCCATGTCCCGGCCCACGTAACTACTATTTTAGTGGGACGGGTACCTGGCCCGAAAAAAACAGAAAAAATTGTTAATTTCCCATCAGGTTTTTTGCGGGTCATCGGGTAATCGGGACGGGACAATCGAGTCGGATTTTTTTGAACACCCCTACTACTAACGATGCTTTGATAATATTTTTATGATGATGATTATTGTGATATTAATCATATGTTGCTTGATTTAGGCTAATATGACTTTAATTCAAGTGATCGCCAATAATAGATTTGATTGTGCATTCATAATCAACCAACATAGATTAAACAGGTTTAGGTAGGTAGATGCCTATTTAGGGCGGGTTCAATCTCTTTTAGGTTGGATTCATACCACAATCCCCGAACATCCAATCATGGTTCCGGACCACTGCGAAGTTAACGATTTTCGTGATTGTGAATGAGGTGTAACCTTCACACTCGTGAACGGTTTACAAGTTCTTAAAACTTGTTGGCGGCTCTTTTTCTCTAGCTTTTTTCCCCTTGGAACGCCGCCATGCCTAAAAGCATAAACCACAGTAGGGCTCGAGTTGAAAAATTTCCTACACTTGGTCATTGCATCAGACGTATATTAGCAAAATCATTTTACGTTTATATCTATCTATCTATATATATACTTTATATTAGAAAGGCGCATTCTTTCATAAGACTTTGTCACATAACACTAACTAATGACATACTTGCCATGGAATGAGCATGAATTGGCATGAGTTGACATATAATATGGTTGAGGCAGAATCACTTGTAGTTTAACTTGTAGTGATAATCACAAGTTCACGTCCAGTAAATCTTTGGCGAAAGGATAAAATGGTGTAAATTTGAGGGAAAACGAGAGGTAGAGAAAACGTGAGTAAAACCTAAAGTGGAAGTTATAGCATACTTCTAAGCTAATAGTTTGCACGAACGGCTGTAAGCATGTAAGGATTATTATTTTTTAATTATCCTTAATTCAAGATCTCAAGTTTGAAACAACTTGCTTACTTAATTAGAGCCTTAGAGGGAGTAACTGGTTTATGAACTGAAAGAACTGAAGATGGGCCTGGGAATATTGAAACAATAACACAAAAACTTATAATATATAGATCCCATCAAGAGTGAACCTAACCAGATTCTAAATAACATACGGAGTATATGACTTGATCACTACATTGGACGTTCATTAGCAGGATATTCTAAATCGATAGTACTTCATATATTAGTATATTTAAACGGCAATTTCATAAAATGTCATTTATTACTTAAAAAATTCACCAAATACCATCGCGTTTTTCAGAATTCACCAAATGTCACTGAGGTTTAGTATAATATCACCAAATGTCATTTTCGTTAGTTGACCGTCACTGTCAGTTAGTTGACCCCACCACTTGCCACGTGTCACCTTTTGATTGGTCCATATTGTTAAAAAAAAATTATACAAAAATTAAAAAAATAAAATAAAAAAAACCAAAAAAATTTAAAAAAAATAATAAAAAGAAAACCCAAACCCCAGCCACCACCCCAGCAGCCACCAGCTCACCCATCCCTTGCCGCCGAAGCTAGCACCGGAAGGCGTGCCGGCGGCCAGCGGACCCCCACCCCCACCCCTTTCCCCGTCGCGCCACCCACCCTAGCCCAAACCCCTAACCCGCGAAACCCTACCCCCCTTCCTCCATCACCCCGAAACCCCACCCCCCTTCCTCCACCACCCCGAAACCCCACCCCCCTTCCTCTCCCTTTTCGATTTCTAGCCACCCCACCCAAAACACCCTTCCCCTCCCCTTTTCGTTTCCAACCACCCACCCACACAACTCGAAATCCCTTTTCGAATAGTGGGTGCTCGTTTGTTGGCTCGAATTCCGCTGGTTTTCTTTGCAATTTGTGTGTAATTTCTTCTTTCATTGCAATGTAAGTATTTCCATGTATAATCCTTGCTTCATTGTCGAATTTCATGCAAATTTGTGAAAAATTCGAAAACCCCCTTTGAAAAATCGATTTGGGGCTTTCTCGTGTGATGTGTGTTTGATGAAATTGTTTGTCCCATGTTATTGCATTCTTGATTGTGAGCATTTTGATAGTAATTTTGTAGAAAATGGTGAAGAAATGAGCATGTTGTGTTATTGCCTTCGAGCTTGAATGTGGGTTTTAATGGTGGTGGAAAGATGACAGAGAGGGAATGAAGAAGGGGCGGGGCCGCCAGCATGCCTGCCGGTGCGGGTCGCCGGCGGCAGGGGCTTCGGTCTTCAGCGGTAGGGAGGGGCTTAGGGTGGGGTGGGCGGCCTGCCGGTGAGGATGGTAGAAGGGGTGGTGGGTGGGGATTTGGTGGCTTTCTTTTTTTTTATTATTTTTTTTTTTTAAAAAAAAATTTGTTTTTTTTTTTTAATTTTTGTTTAAATATTTATTTTGTAAAAAACGGACCAATCAGAAGGTGACACGTGGCAAGTGGTGGGGTCAACTAACGGTCAACCAACGGACACTGACGGTCAACTAACGAAAATGACATTTGGTGATATTATACTAAAACTCAGTGACATTTGGTGAATTCTGAAAAGCGTGATGACATTTGATGAATTTTTTAAGTACTAAGTGACATTTTATGAAATTGCCGATATTTAAAAGGTGTGGCCTTTCACAAAATTCTACTCCGTATTATGTAACGGTCCAGCTCGCTACTAGGCAATTACTAGGAAACATGCCATACAGTGAACTTGATTTAGTTTGAGTTGATTATATAATATCTATTTTCCTATCCAAACGTGGCAACTCTTTTCAAATCTATCTATTTTTTGATCTAAACATAACAATTGCTTGTCCAGCCTAAGCTATGGTGCATTGGTGACTATCACTACAGGTCCCTCCACAAACCTCAACCCATGATGCTTAGAGGTGTTCAAATACTGGTCTGAATTGAAAAAAAAAAAGACTAAATTGGATCGAACAAAAATGATTTCGTTCGAATCAAAAACCTTCTAAAATCAGTTTTGCTCCAGATTGATTTTAGTTTAAAATATGCAATTTAAAAAGTTCTAAAATATTGAATTTCACTTTTAACATGTTGATTTTTTTTTAATCTATTAACTATTACTAAAATAGGAATTGCTTACATCATCATCTCCCCAAATTGTATACATGTCGCTTTTTCATAAAAAAAAAAAATCCCGCCCAATGCACTTATGATGTCATATATATATTTGGTTATTTTTAATCATTTTTATTTCAATCTTTTAATTGTGTCAATAAATAAATAAATAATTTTTTTTTTTGGTAACTACGAATATTTTTTTTTTTTTTTTTTTATCTTTTTTAAGGTTTTGATGTTATTTTGTGTATTTTTTTTTAACCAAGGATTGTTCAAGCAACCTAACTATGAAGTCATGTACTAACAATATGGATGTTTGTAAATGAACTAATATTGTCGGTAAATGTTTTCTTTGTTTTGTATTTCCAAGGTGCTTCTTTTTATTTAAATTACAAGTATTTTTAATTTGTATTTTGAACTCTTAGATGACATATAAATTCGTATGCATATGGTTTGATTAGATCAGATTGGTCGGCTTTCATTTTTATATTTTGTTACTTATATAATTTATGATGATAGATATGTTTTTGATGATCTAATTTATAAGTATGTCCGAAGAAATAAATAACAGAAATAAGTTATTTCATTCCAATAATTTTTTTAATCCGTGCATCGCACGAGCCTAATCTAGTTATTATATATAATGAACAATATTATATCAATCTGTTAAATCATACTACTCAAAAAAAAAAAAAAATCTGTTAAAACATAAGGCATTAATTTTTTTTTAAAAAAACATTTCTTCTTTGCTCTTTTTCTTTCCCCCCAACCCCCCCCCCCCCTTATATATATGTACTCCGTATAATTATTAAAACTGTAGTAAAATTCTAAAATTGGTCCATTTATACTAGTCCGTTTTAGATCTTGGTTTAAGTCTAACGTTATTTAACCAGTTTGAACTGATCTCTTGGTCTTGCTTTTTGAAATTTGATTCTTTAGTTCAGTTTAGTCTAGTTTTGGACTAGTGAACAACCCTACCTATGAGGACTATGACACCATAGATAGCTAAAAATAATAGATAGCTAAAAATAGAAGTCATAATTTATATTGATATTTTTTTTTTGTGCAAATCATAGACATTATATAAAATAGTACAAAGTAATTTTTTTTTTTTAATTACCCTCCCTATTCCTAAGCCTTATTTCTTCAGTGCACATATATATATATATATATATATATATATATATATAGTTGTTGTAGTAGTTGAATTATACTCCGTAGCAGGGTATTGTTGATTAAAGTTGAATATAAAAAGATGATGGTAAGAGTAATCTATTCTTTATAGGAGTTTTAGAAGAAAAAATAGCGGCGTTTAAGGAGTGTTACTGAGTAAAAATTTGAGTAAATAGAATAGAATTAATTGATATGGATCCATCCAAATGAGAATTGATTTTTTTTTTAATAATTTTTTTTTTATAGTGACATATATTTTGGAAGAAGTAGAGCTATTATTTAGGAATTGAGTGAATCTTATAGTATTAAGATGATTTAAATGTACTACTATTACTGAACAAACACACCATTTGCTTTTTTACGGACTCTAATGCACTAGTTTGACATTGAATATCTTTAACTGTGCATCTTTAAAATACTTTGTAATACATATAATTTGAGCATGTTTTAGATATTGCCTAAATTTGTATGGAGCATATATATATGTATGGATTAACTTTGAACGTTGCTTTAAAACAAAGAAAACATGCAATGAGTAAGTTAATTCAACAAACGTGCATATTTAGGACAAGATCAAACTCATCGGATTTGGTTTTTGGTTGATGAGAAATTGAGATAACTAAAAGTTGGCTAACTATCATTATCTCTTTATCATAATTATTTGCAACATTACATTGTCTTCAAATTTCAAAGGAGCAAGACAAAGCATGTAAAAAATATAAATAAATAAAACAAAAAGATACATCATATTATTATTGTAGTTTATTGAATCTGAATTATGTTGTTTCGGCGTGGTAATTTGTTATAGCAAAAGAAATTAAAGTTCATGGCCTACAATCAAATTCCCAAAATACCCATTGAAGAATTCACACCTATAAATTCTTTCCTAGTAACCCCTAAGAAGTAGTACAAGGAGAAAATTCCATAAAAATATGGCTCAAATAAAGGTAGTTTTATTAGTTATATACTCTTTGTATATTTTCCTAGCAAATGCTTCGGATCCTGACCCTATCCAAGACTTTTGTATACCTAGCAACAATTCCATACCCTTAAGAGCTACAAATTCCCCTCATTTTCATATCCCTCCATGCAAACCCTTGGCCGAGGTAACGCCGGAAGATTTTATATTTTCCGGGATAAAACATCCTGGAAACTTTTCTGAAATAGGTTTCGCAGGAATATCTGTTACACCCTTAAATTTTCCTAGCCTAAACACCCTTGGAATGTCGTTTGCTAGGGCCGATCTTAACGTTGGGGGTGTTAATGTGCCCCATTTGCACCCTAGAGGCCTAGAGACACGGAGATTGCGTACGTGGTAAGCGGGAGTGTTTACTCAGGATTTGTTGACTCGACGAATAGGATTTTCGCTAAGGTGATCGAGGCAGGGGAGGTTATGGTTTACCCTAGAGGATTAGTGCATTTTCAAATGAATGTTGGGAAATCTCCTGCGAAGATAATTGGAAGTTTTAATAGCCAAAATCCTGGGATCATTAAAATTCCAAATGTATTGTTTGGTGCTGGAGTTAATGATGAGTTGCTTGAAAAAGCTTTTGGTATGACACTTGATCAGATTAGCACCATTAGGAAGAAATTTTTTCCCAAAAGAGTCACTTAATTAGTAATTTATTTTTTGTCCTTTTTGTGTTTTCCTTTTTCTTTAGCTTTTAGCCTCCTATTGAACGATTGTCGAAGTGTTTATGGTGAACAATTAGGTGATTTAATTATCAAGAACTATGTATGTGAGTTTTTGACTAAATGATTAATATGAATATTATCCTTGGAAGTTAATGTTGTTTGGACATCAAACATTACAAAATTTTAGATCAAATACAAATCTTAAAATGGCTAAACGAGTAATTCTTGCATGAAACAGTTGTAAGATAAGATAAAAGTAACTTGTATACGAGTTATATAACTTGAATGGTATTAGAAGATAAATATGAATGCCTATAATTATTTGATTTGATTTCACAATGTTCACACAAGTCCAAAGACTTGTGAACTTGTGTGGCATTATAAGTAAAACTCTTGGCTATATAAGCCATGTTACCGGAGCAATATACATAATCAATTTCTCCATCTTCTCTTACTCCTTTATAAAACTTTCTATCGGTAAAACTTTAACACGTTATCAGCACCAGTGTTCAGTCAGGTATATTTATACCTACTTATAAAAATTTATAACAAAATAATACTATCTACTTCTAACTGTTTCGAGGAGTATGCTCTATAGTTGCCCATATTTGGGATCCTCTATAACAGAAACTCAAACATTTACTATATATACCTCAAAAAAACAACGGTGAAAGTTCTCTTACTTGTGAATTTACTACTATCATCTTTTGTTTATTCATGTTGATGTTTCTTTGTTTGATCCATGTTGATATTACATACTCATTTTACGTAAATTTTTATCTTAGTTATTATAATTGCTAAGTAGTAGCTTTGCATGCATATTATTATTAACTAGATTAACAAAAGGATGCAGCCTTTTTATACTTATTATTTTTCTTACTTTTACATACTTTTTTGTGTTTCTTCCCGTTTTCGAACCCATGATCTTTTATAGATATTAGGGCTCTCGGACCACTATGGCTTGCATTCCCAGTGTGATAACCTTTTACAATTATAAATATATATATATGGACCATAATTTTATGCCAGTGCGTTAGACTATTATATGATTTTTTACAGTTGTACAGAACAGTAACGGATAAACCTACCTCTATAAAAGACGGATTTTCCCCCCAATTTCACCACAAATCCTTTATCTCTTCCCACTTTTATCCAAAAATCACCTAAAAAAAAAAATCTTTTTCACCCCCTTCTTCTCCGATATGTTCCCCGACGACGGCAACCAAAACACCCAAAACACCCACAACTTCACTTTTGAAGAAGATTTAAGGAAGATAAAACAATATTTCCTTCTAATTACGGCACTTGTAGTTCTATTAGTAGCAATATTAATTTTTGTCATTATGTATAAGTAAAACTCACTTATTTTGTCGTTTTAGTATATTAAAAGCTTGTTTTTGTTTTATTATGTTGTTTGTTGTTATTAATCATCATTGTATAATATTACTGTTATCATTATAATTATTGTTACTACTGTCATTGTTGTCGTTTTGCTGTTTTTTTTTTTGCAACTAACATGATTAATTTTTGTCTAATCATATAATTACTCACAATAATAAACCAAGGGGGAGAAAAGACTATATTATTTATGGTTTATTATTATTAAATTTAATTATCACGTGTCTTATTAACTTAATTATAAATATGGAAGAACTAAACATGTGAGTTGTACATATAATTTGTTATTATAATCTAATTATCACGAAATTTGTTGTAGCTAAAATGGGAGACCTTATGAAAAGACAGTTCAGCATCTTAGATTTATCTGGAAAGAAATTTCTGGAATGGAAAGTGGATGCAATGATGAATTTGAAAGCTCAAGGTTTGGAGCACACTGTTAAAGAAAATAAAAGTCCCTCTGGTCAAACAACTGATGCTACCTCTTCTGCAATGACGGTTGAAAAACCTATCACTGAACAAGATAAGGCAAAAGCCTTATTGTTGTTAAGGCATCATTTACATGAAGGCCTTAAAACTGAGTACATGATGGTTGAAGATCCCAAAGAATTATGGGATTGCCTTAATGAAAGATTTGGACACCACAAAAGGGTGCTCCTGCCTAAGGCATTATTTGATTGGACAAATTTACGGTTCTAGGATTTCAAATCTGTAATTGATTATAATTCAACCATACATGAGATAGTGTCTATATTGAGATACTGTGATCATCCGGTTACAGAAGAACAGATGATTGAAAAAACACTCACTACCTTTCATGCAAGTAACGTACTGTTGCAAGAACAGTATCGTGAAAGAGGTTTTAAAAGGTTCAATGAATTAATGAGTATATTTCTTGTTGCGGAACAAAATAGTGAACTTTTGTTGAAAAATCATAACCTGAGACCAACTGGGTCTTTGGCCACTCATCATGAGGCAAATGCAACAAATTCCTATCCACCCGAGTCAAATGCTACAAGAAGAGGTGGACGTAGAAATTACAATGGCCGTGGAAGAGGCCGTGGAAATTATCGCGGACGCGGCCGTGGTCGTGGTAGACATAATTTTCAAAGAAACAGTAATTTCAAAAATTTTGAAAAACAGAAGGGACAGTCATCTGGAAGCCACAAACAAACTCCTTCGAAAGGAAAAGACACATGTTACAAATGTGGCATGACAGGACATTGGGGACGTACTTGTCGAACGGCCAAACATTTGGTAGACCTTTACCAGGCTTCTGTAAAAGGCAAAGAAAAAAATGCAGAAGCAAATTATGTTAATGAGGAAAATGCTCCTTGTCCCAGCCTTGATGTGTCTGATTATTTCATGGATAATGCTGAAATTGGAAATGATTTCATTCTTGGAGAAAACAACAATACTTAGGTTTCTCATCTACTAATGTAACATATGCTATGTTTTAATGTATTTTCTTAGTTCCCTGTATTTTAAATTTCTAGTCATGTACTTTAAATCTCTATCATCAATAAGAGTTTGTATGATATTATTCTAAACTAATCTCAAATTTATTTTATGAAGATATGGATCTACCTGAAGTTAGTTCCGAATATCAATGTCTTTTGGACAGTGGAACAACACATACTATCTTAAAAGATAGAAAATATTTTTCACAACTAAAGTTGTTTCAAGCAAATGTAAACACCATTTCCGGGTCAGCTAAATTAATTGAAGGATCTGGAAAGGCTTGTATAATGCTTCCAAATGGAACAAAATTAATAATCAATAATGCTTTATATTCGAGTAAATCTCGAAGAAATCTCATAAGCTTTAAAGATGTACGCCAAAATGGCTATCATCTAGAAACAATGACAACAGATCAAAAAGTGTATATATGCCTCACGGCAGAAAAACATGGCAAGAAACATATATATGAGAAATTGCCAGCATACTCTTCGGGGTTATATCGTATAAACATACGACCCGTGGAAATCAATATGGTATCTAACCAGAAGTTAGATGACAAACATTTGATTATTTTATGGCATGATCGTTTGGGACATCCAGCAACTGGGATGATGCAAAGAATAATAGCACATTCAGTTGGACATTCAATAAGAAATGTCAAAATTCCCCGATCAGATGAATTAACATGCTCTGCATGTTCACTTGGCAAATTAATAATAAGGCCATCTATAAACAAAATTGCTACTGAATCTCCAAAATTCTTGGAAAGAATTCAGGGAGACATATGTGGGCCAATTAATCCAACATGTGGACCATTTCGATATTTCATGGTTTTAATTGGTGCCTCTACACGATGGCCACATGTTAGTCTACTTTCAAGTAGAAATGTTGCCTTAGAAAAATTACTTGCCCAAATCATCAAATTAAGAGCACAATTCCCAGATCATACAATAAAGAAAATAAGACTTGACAATGCTGGGGAATTTACATCCCAAACATTTAATGATTATTGTATGTCAATTGGAATTGATGTTGAACACCCAGTAGCTCATGTTCATACACAAAATGGTCTAGCTGAATCACTAATTAAGAGATTACAATTGATTGCAAGACCATTATTAATGAGGTCAAGATTGCCATCATCTGCATGGGGACATGCTATAATACATGCAGCAGCACTAATTAGATTGAGACCTACAGCTTATCATAAATCCTCACCACTACAACTTGTTTGTGGTCGAGAACCAAGTATCTCACATCTAAAAATCTTTGGTTGTGTTGTATATGTTCCCATTGCTCCACCCCAACGAACAAAAATGGGTCCACAAAGAAGGCTGGGAATTTATGTCGGGTTTGAATCCCCCTCTATAATTAAATACCTTGAACCATTGACTGGTGACTTATTTACGGCTAGATTTGCGGACTGTCACTTTAATGAAACAGTATTCCCAGCCTTAGGGGGAGAGAAAGTGGACCCACATAAGAAAGAAATTGAACTCATTTGGAATGCAACACAACTGTTGATGTTAGACCCACGAACAAATATGTGTGAACAAGAAGTTAAGAAAATTGTTCATTTACAAAGTGTTGCAAATCAATTGCCTGATGCATTTGTAGACACAAAGAAGGTGACAAAATCACATATACCAGCAGAAAATGCCCCTGCACGTATTGAAATCCCAACTGGTAATAAGGCCATAGAAAATGAATCTCAGGCACGCAGAAAGCGTGGATGACCACTTGGTTCAAAAGATTCTAAGCCAAGAAAATTGAAAAGATTGGATGGAATAGAAAATGAGACTAATGATGTTCCCCCGTCAGAAGGTCAAGAAAAACCAAATGTGGATGAAAGTAAAGAAAATGATGATAATCCAAAAGGGGACGAACAAGAAGACAACCCTACGGGGAATGAACAAGATGTTCAAAACATCGATAACAATGAAATTTCAATGAATTACGTTTCTACAAAGACTCAGTGGAATAGGAAAGATGTTATCGTTAATGAAACATTTGCAAATTCCATCGCAATCGACATCGTGTCTGATGAAAATGATGTTGAACCAAGAAATGTAGAAGAATGTCGACGTAGGAGTGATTGGCCAAAGTGGAAGGAGGCAATGCTGGCTGAGTTAAAGTCACTTGAAAAACGAGAAGTTTTTGGGAAAATAACCCTTACACCAGCAGGTGTAAAACCCGTTGGATACAAATGGGTATTTGTAAGAAAACGTAATGAGAAAAATGAAATAGTTAGATACAAGGCAAGACTTGTAGCCCAAGGATTTTCTCAAATTCCAGGGATTGATTATGAAGAAACATATTCTCCAGTGGTTGATGCAACTACATTAAGATTTCTGGTAAGTTTGACAGTCACAAAAGGACTGCAAATGCGATTAATGGATGTAGTGACTGCATATTTGTATGGGTCACTCGATACGGACATTTACATGAAAGTCCCCGAAGGACTAAAACTACCAGAAAACCACAAGCCTAGACAACTGCTTTCCATAAAACTAAAAAGGTCACTTTATGGATTGAAACAATCTGGAAGGATGTGGTACAACCGTCTGAGTGAATACCTTATGAGAGAAGGATTCAAAAACAACCAAGTTAGTCCCTGTGTTTTCATAAAGCGATCACAATCAGGATTCGCTATCATTGCAGTTTATGTTGATGATTTAAATATCATCGGAACCCCAAATGAACTCGAGAAAACTGCAAAATACTTGATGAAAGAATTTGAGATGAAAGACCTTGGGAAAACTAAATTTTGCCTTGGACTACAAATTGAGCACTTGAGTCATGGCATTTTTGTCCATCAATCAAACTATACAGAAAGAGTTTTGAAATGTTTCTTCATGGACAAAGCAACCCCAACCAACTTCCCAATGGTTGTTTGTTCTTTGAATATGAAAAATGATCCACACAGACCCCGAGAAGAAAATGAAGAGATTCTGGGTCCAGAAGTACCATACTTAAGTGCAATTGGAGCCTTAATGTACTTAGCTAACAATACTAGACCCGACATAGCTTTCTCTGTGAATTTGTTAGCCAGGCACATCAATGCACCAACATATAGGCATTGGAAGGGAGTTCGACACTTACTCCGGTACCTACGAGGGACACAAGACCTTGGTTTATATTACCAACCAAAACAAGATGCTGCTCTCATTGGGTATGCAGACGCTGGATACTTATCAGATCCTCAAAATGCCAAGTCACAAAATGGATATGTATTCACTTATGGCGGCACTGCAATATCATGGAAATCAACAAAGCAGACATTGACCGCGACATCATCAAATCATGCAGAGTTGATAGCCCTCTATGAAGCAGGGCGGGAATGTGTGTGGCTGAGGTCGATGATCAGTTATATCCAAAAGGAGTGTGGAATGAACGCAATAACAGAAGACCCAACCATCATCTTTGAAGACAGTACAGCATGTATCGCTCAAGTAACTGAAGGATATATTAAGGGAGATAAAACGAAACATATTGCCCCAAAACTGTTCTTCACACATGATCTGCAAAAGGACGAGGAAATAAATATCCAGCAAATTCAGTCTTGTGAAAATCTTGCCGACCTTTTCACCAAATCACTTCCTTCGAAGAAATTTGAACAGTTAGTTCACAAAATCGGAATGCGACATCTTCGTGAACTATGCTGAGATCAGGGGGAGTATTATATGTACTGCACTCTTTTTCCCTTCGATCAGGTTTTTATCCCACCGGGTTTTTCCTGACAAGGTTTTTAACGAGGCAGTATACCAAAGCATATAATACTATATCGTTGTACTCTTTTTCCCTAGCTATGGTATTTACCCCATAAGGGTTTTACCTAGCAAGGTTTTTAATGAGGCAACAAATACCTTTCTGTATAATAAGTATGGGCATTCAAGGGGGAGTGTTAGAAGATAAATATGAATGCCTATAATTATTTGATTTGATTTCACAATGTTCACACAAGTCCAAAGACTTGTGAACTTGTGTGGCATTATATGTAAAACTCTTGGCTATATAAGCCATGTTACCGGAGCAATATACATAATCAATTTCTCCATCTTCTCTTACTCCTTTATAAAACTTTCTATCGGTAAAACTTTAACAAATGGTAAATTATGGACTGAGTATTAGTTGAATGATGGGGTGATTGTTCCGTTTCATGAAATGAGACCGTCTCATACTAAATCTTGTTTGTTAAGATTTCGATACGCTCTTTAGATATGGTCCATAAAACAAAAAGATTTTACGAAAGTATATGGGTAATTATATAATGAGTACTAATGAAAATAATTTGCGCCGTGGTAGTGATACCCAAGTGTTCTACAAGCTAAGCCCTTAGATAGTTGATTGCAACCAAGCGGCTATACATTGGGCCCGGGCCAATGTTCTTGATTGCAAAACATTCCTCCAAACAATGAATTTTGTGAACACAAATTTTTATATGTGACTGGCCGTGCGGCTAGCCATTATGTGAGTTATTTTGGTGGTGTTATAGGGGTTATTTGGCCAGTGTTACAAGGGCTATTTTGTTAGTTTTGCAGGGGTTACACGGTCATCATTTCAGGGGTTACTCGTTTAGTGTTATAGGGGTTACTTTGTTCTTTTACAAACAATCATATAATGTGGCCAACCACATACAAAATGTGATGTTAAAGGCTATATTTGGTGAACAACTTAGTCTTGGATTTATTTATTATCTTTTGGCTTTTCAGTGCGATCAAACAATCAAAGTATGTGCTTGGTACTCCGTAAGAACTTTTTTCTTGGCTAACAAGTCAGCTTTTCCACCATTTTAAATCTAGTAAGACTATCTTTGTCATATTGGTGGGCTATTCATCATGCTAATTATCTTTCTATTCCTTATTACAAAGATACAAAATAAATCAATGTCCTTAAAGGTTACTCCATTTTGTATGAAACAATTGGCAATCACCAACCAACATTGCAAGGAATTGTACTAGAAGCCAATAGTCAAACAACCAACATAATAAGCCAATAAAAACAATTGGTCAAATTAGCCAAAAGATATAACAAACAACTGATTGTCAAACAAAGCCAAAATGTGGTATTACAATTGATGGTTCAATTGAGCAAAGCATTATGTAGCGAAGGGGAGTCTTTTGGAAGAAATGCAAACAGTATAAAAAAGTAACCAATATTATGATTTTGAACCTGCTATACTAAATTGAAGTATTATAATTTCAAACTTATTCTAGGATTAATTTTGTTTTAACCTATCTAGCAATGTGTGGGTGTATGATTGTTTTTTTGTCTATCAAAGTCAATAATAGTTGATTTCAAATTAGTTAATTGGTTAAATCTTTGAAGGTAATCCTCTAATCTTGGATCAAATTTCATCGAAATCAGTAGCTATATATAATAACTTTTGGTCTTTTCTATCATCAAAGTCAAATAGAATTGATTCTAGATGATTTAATAGATTTAGTATTTGCGGATGAACCTATGCTTTAAGATCAAATCTCGTCAAAATCATGGTCTGGCTTTGAAAGGCATTGCACATCGGTTTGGGCTTATGGCGATATAATTGGATATATTTTAATCTGTCAATTAGTGTGTGGCTTGGGCGATGTCCTGAGTTACTAGTTTGTAATTATTTAATTTGATAATAACGGTCGGTTGTTTTTTTCTTAATGTATTGATTATCGTCTTGAAATTTTAATATTTTGAAAAGAGATTTGTATTAGGAGAACCATATTCAATATTTTGTAGGTTACTCTCTATGATTAAAAGCTATTCAACTATCGACTATTTAACAAAACAATTCTTATTTTTCATCAAATCTAAAAACAATACAATTTTTCAAACTTCAAAATTAAAGTTGTTAAATTATCCTATGACATGTAACAAATAGTACATTTAAGGACTAATCATCTTATCCAAGTTAAATATAATTTGGTTGAATAAATTCACACAATATGCGGATAGTTAAGACTTGTATTGTAATGCTTGTTGGTTTCGAGTTCAAACATGCTATAAGCATTTTTTAGATGTCAAATCTAAATCATGTTGTGGAGGTAACGTGGCAAGTTTATAGTGCTTAAATAGGTGACATGTGGCGTATATTGATGACTTGACATGTTTATAGAGCTTAAAAGGGTGACACGTGACACATATTCAGTTTTAAGAACGTTTTTTTAATATATAAGTATAGATTAAGTATAGCAGTGAAAAAGGCTCCAAAACCACGCTTGTACTATATCATGCCATCATCCTCTCCCAACTTCACTAAATTACTTGTTTGACTAATTATGTACAAAACCCTCTGTTTAGTGGAGCCTAATTATATGATGAATGTCATGACTCATGATCTTGAATTAGGGTTAAAAGTCTAGAATAGCAGCTCATTATGTAATGAAAAGGAAGTTGTTGTATAATCTTAAACATTCTAGGATTCCTTTAATTATGACTACAAAATTACCTTCCATGCTGCATGCATGATGGTGTTTAACTTCTCAGTTGATCATTTAGAGGTTAATTATTAGAGATTTGGAGGAACAAGAACAATAATATAGATAAAATCAAAGCTTGAATTTAATCAATGGATCATAGCAAAAGTGCCGATTAAGATTTTATTATTTCACATTTATTTAGTTGCATTCTGTTTTGTTTTTATTTTTGAATGCAAATGGTGCCATTGTTTAGGTGTCGTAGTTTAATTGTGTGAGAGTTAGAATTGTATGTGAAGCTCAAGATTTCAAATGCGTGTGATGATTTAAAAAATTATGTATATACTTTTATTTCTCACTAGCCCCATACATTGCTCAATATCCTTCCTATGACCCCAAAAATATATCTATCTATTACATACAACTAAAAGCGAATCTAAGACAACACTTGACAATGTATTATTAAAAAATTTCTCGCCAAATTAATTTCTATAAAAAAAAAATTATTATTATATAAAAATAAGGTTTTCATCTAGATTATGACTTTGATTTTCTATGAAATCTAAAATTATCTTCCTACAATAATCAACTTGCACATTATAACTATTACATATTTAAATATTTTTTTCACATGTTTTGTTGTTTTAATATATTCATGCTTTTTAATACCTGGTAATTGATTCATTTTTTTTTAAATAATTATATTGTTATTATAATTCAATATCCGTGCATTGCACGTGGTCTAACCTAGTGTCCTAATAAACTTAAAATTAGTGTTTGCCAATTAATTACTTCTATAGTTTGAGCTCTAATAATAGAAGATGTTTCCAGATTGGTAAACCAAAACAGAGCATGAATGGGCTTAAGGTCCTGAGAAGTGGGCTGAAACGTTATTGGGTTCAAAATATTTAATCCACATAAGGCCACATCAATACTAGAAGTATATATTAATATAATCACTGAATAGGACATTTGCATAATTTTGTGAAAAATTTTCCCTTCAAAATGATACTTCCTCCATTTAACACGTATTCTTTTTTGGAATGTTTTTTTTAGTTGATACGTTTCTAATTTAGATAAATTTTGTATTGTTAAATGACAATTTTACCCACACTCTTTCTCCTCCAAAAAAGACCCCACTTTCTTTCCTTTCTCCTCCATACCCCCTCTCTCTTTTGGCAGACCTTCAATCTCTCTCTCCTCTAGATTCGGGTTCATTTTTTTTTGGGTTTTTCTAAGCTATGCCCTCAAGGTTATTGAGTTTCTAAGGTGTGTCCATGCTTTTTCAAAATTACAAGTTATGCTCTCCAACTTAAGTTGTTTAATCAACCATATCCTCTGCCGTGAACTCGACGTTAACAGTTGTAAATAAATAGGAAGTAATAAGAAGCGGATGAGAAAAAAGAATAACAAATACACTGAGAGCTTGACATATCAATGGTTGCTTTTAGAAGAAAGAAGAAAAAATAGATGAGAAAATTTGGAAAAAATGCTAAATGTTAACCTACTTATATAACTCTAACCTAATTTGGGCGTGAAATTTCTCTCCAAAGTGTGGTAATAAACCATTAACACAACTATTAACGTTGGATTAACGTTATAGGGTACGGTTGAATAAACACCTTAAGTTGGAGGTTCTTGTAATTTTGAAAAAGCATGGACACACCTTAGAAACTCAATAACCACGGGGGCATAGCTTAGAAAAAACTTTTTTTTTTTTCTTTTCCAAAATTATCAATCACCGTTATTAATTGATGAACTACTTAGTGCTAGTCATCTTCCTGACATCTTCGCCCTCAAACTACAAATAAATGTAAAACAATTTTCACTTACTTATACATATTTATCTTCAATTTCGATCTTCACCTTCGCCATCCATTATTGAAGTTGCCCGTTATGAAGATTAATGGGCAAAAAATCAGTGACAAAAAAGTTACAATCTCATATTAATTGGAAAAATTTGAGATAAAAAGTTACTTGAATAAAGATGTCACCATTGTTAAGCCTTGAACTTTTCTATAATCTCCTTTTCCCTCTCCTCTGTAAATAGGTCTTTAAATTAACAATTGAAATCTTGGATTTGTTGATGTTTTTAGAGTTCATAGATTAAATGTATTGATTTAAACGTGGTATTTTTTTTCAGATTTTATTTTTGTCTATTCAATATGTGAAGTTTAATGGATGTTCTTCAATTTAAGAGGAGAGAGAATGGGGTCTTTTTTTGGTATTTTAGCACGTCTGCAATAAGATCAAGAACTTAGGAGGTGGGGTAATGTCCGGAAGTGAATGAGACCATTAGAGGGTATTTTGCATTTCTCTATCTTTTCTTTCTAAATATGCGCGTCAAAATAAAACGCGTCAATTAATAAGAAACGGAGGAAGTATTTATTATTTAAAAAAAAACTCTATTAAAAAAAAGAATTCTAAGAGTAACATTAAATAAATTCAAATTTTCAAAAAAAAAGAGAAAGTGTTACATAAGTAATTTAATTTCATTTTAATTGACTATCATTTTTAATAAATTTTATTATTATGAATCTGACATTGCAAGGGGTCAAAACTAGTACTTGTATAACAATATAAGGAAGCAAATGTTTTTTGCAAAGTTAACTGTGAGGATTCCAAAAGTCTCAAAATTTTCATATACATGTACTACATGAAATATCCGTGTATGATTTAGCTTAATTGGTTAAAGTATTGAGGGTTTATCTAGTTGGTTAAAGTATTGAGGGTGGTATTCAAGATCCGCTATCAAATCTTGAACTCTTGGATAACCTAATTTAAATTTATGCAAATGTACAAATGCAGGTTTGATTTTAATTTTTCCTCGTTTTTTCAGTCACAAAAGAATAGATAATTTCAGATAAAATAATTTTTGACATGCTCATATATAAATTCTGGTACAATGAAAAATAAGTTCAAAATATATGTGTTCAAAAAATATAAATTAAGTTCATACAAGTATAATGTAATATTAGATAAAATTAATTGAACCAAATATCTGTACACGTGTTTGATATTTTAGCCATGTACCTTCTCAAAATAAATGGTCTCATAATGACAATGTGCATTACTTATCTGACATAAGCTAAAAACAGAGGGTGCAAAAGTTGATCAATAATTGTACAAGCCTAACAAAATAAAGAGGTAAGCAATCAAATCTCAATAAAGTGAAGTATCACTCCAAAATCAAGATATTATTTTCATCATGGGTGAGACCATGTATTATAAAGAGTACTACAAGACATATATACCTAACAAGTAACAACCACAACGTACAAAATAAACAATGAAAAAGAAGCAAAATGATAAATCTAGGACTGTTTAGAAAAAAAATATTGAGTTTTATGATTTATGTTTAGGTCTCTAGTATGGACTACATCCCTTGCACCGCCATTAACGATTACAATGGTTAAATTAAAACAAAGCCGGTACATAAATAGCTATGGAAAACTATAATGGTGTATCAGGTTAAATAGCTCACCTGCAGTATATGGTGTATCTGTGTCAACTGTGCTAATTCTCAACAGAAAGTTGTGTCTTAATAATGGTATCACTCATGCCTTTGGCGTAAGGGAACATGTGTCCAGCACCCGGAATTTCATGGTAATGAATCCAAGGGAGCTTTTCAACTATATAACGCTGCAACGTGACAGGCACGAGTATATCTTCATCTCCTTGCCAGAGGTGAACACTCCCCTCATTGTTAGGGAATGGATTTGTCAGTTCAGTAGGGTCAAATTCCCATTTGCCGAACCCCACAGCCAAGTCTCGGTGGATGGATTGATATTCTCCTTGCTGTCTTACGGGAGACTGATAACCGGCCATTAAAACAATAATGAAAACAGTTAGGAACCAGAGGAGTAACAATAGAATGATTGATTGAATGAAATAATTGAAGGGTATCAAATGCTACTAGCTGACATATGAGCCCTATTAACAGACTGCATGCTTTTTAATTTCTTTCAAAAATATGTTCACCATAAACTATCAGGACCATATTATACATTCATATCTTTCTTGAGATTATCCAAAAGTTTATAATTCAGAGTTCCAAACTTTTCCTTGTCAGAAATCAAGATGACACTTAATGCACGAGAATAAACCTATTGAAGCAGTCATGGATCGGCTTTCTACTCCAAAAAGGAACATTATTAGTATAGCATAAGTTCATAATCATAAAATCATAACTATCTCAAAACATTAACAGAACATGAGCATTATTAGTCTAGCATAAGTTCATAATCATAAAATCTGAAGCTTGATCCTGTTAGTTAATTTTGTTTCCCTTAAAATAGTGATAATTAAATTGTCAGCTTTCTCATAAAAGTATAAAACACAAACACACAAAATATTAAATCAAAGATTTTCCCTGAATTGAAGAGCCATACCGAATCTTCCATTCCTGCAAATTGTGCAACAAGTTTTTTGTCTTGACGTGAGAAGATTTCTGGAAGATGATCAATCACACTCAAAATAGGAAATAATTTTTGTGTATTCCACCAATAAGATAGCCATGGTGCATAGTGTGAAACACGCAATGCCCATCTATCTCGTTGAAGCTGTTTGTTGAAGGCCTCAGCAGAAAGATTAGCAGGCAAACCAGACCACCAGTAGTTGACAACGGGAGCTATTAATGTTGCTCCTGCTAGCCTATCATCATAAAAATAATCCCACCAAAAAAAATTATGTAACAATTGAAATACTCGTATTTCAAATTAAATAGCCGATATTAACAAACATTACTTCATAATCAAAAACCAAAAATAGGCAATAACAGTACCTATTTGGAATATACTTGAGGCAGCTCCACACTGCTTGCCCACCCATAGAAAATCCAATCACATAAAACTTGTCTCCAAGTTCCAACTTATCAGCAAGCTCTTCTACATCCAATGCAATACTCTTTACTGTCCAGTTTGGATTTGGATCACTTTCTCCATATCCTGGTCTGTCAATTGCCACAATATATGTTCCTAAACTTTCAACTGTTTCCTAGAAAAATAAACAAAAACAAGTCGGATTAATACAATTCTGCATCTATATACAGCAAAATATAAATGGTAAGCAAAGTGAAGCTCTTATAGTATACCGGAGAAAGAAAGTTGGCAACTACAGCATGATTCCGACAGGAGTCAAAACCATGAATATAGACAAATTTATGCTGTGCTTTATCTTTTGGCACACCATGTTCTTTGTAGGCCAAATGCCTTCCATCATTTAATCTAATTCTTGGTGCTGTAACAGGAGGGCCATCTGGAGTTCCACAAATTTTGGGAGGAGGTGGACGAGTAGCTTGATAACCCCAAGCCAACAGCCCAACAACGCTGACCAGAAGAAGTTTCTTAAGCAACCCTGAAAATTTTCATACCTTGTCAAATCCTCAAATATATACTGTAGTAAATATGTCAGCAAATTGTGATAATATGTCATTACTTTGGTTTTGAATTTTATAGACTTCTATTGTGTCAAAGGTAATTAAATTTAATAATTTTGGAAGTCATACTTGATTATATGTTTTAAATCTTTATCAAGTTCATTATGTGGGTATATAAGATGGAAAATTATGGGATTCTTATCAATTTTTACTCTTACATTTGAAATCACACACACTTCATACTCAAGATTGGGGCTCTACCCATAGTAATCCAACTAAAATGGTAAGTGATTACACATCATAGATAACCAGCATTAAACAAGAATTGTAGTTGGCAGTTTCGCGATCTATAACAACAATTTCAAATGAAGCTCAAACAATTTACCATAAAGTATGTAAAAACAAACCATTATTAACAAAGGTACAAACCCACATCTCTCAATCTTCACACTGAACATAGCTTGGAATATGGAATTGAGCTACAAACAAACAAACCAACATACAAAACTACCTCGCAATTGAAATTTTCACAGCATATCATTGAGACATAATAAGAATCTCATTAACAAAGACAGTCAATTTGTCCACTATGGTATTCAGTCGCTCACTCTACTTACAGTCTACTCCAACATCAGAACATGAGTCAATTTGCCTTTTCCTAAAAACACATGTTTATCAATATGAATTAAAAATAATCAAATAAAATACCCAGATCCCAAAACCTTGTTAAACAAAATGGTCTTACGTATGTTGTGTGTAAATAGTTGTCCCAAATAAAAATTATTGGATTCGTAATCTTGAGTACAATATAAATCTACCTCACAAGATGATTGTTTCAAGACCCAAAACAATTAAAATTCCAACAATATCAAAACTTTAATCCCAATGATGGGGTCGGCTACATAAACCAAGATTTTATTAACAACCATGATTCACTCCCTTATTATCAACAACACAATGATGAAATTAATACAATGAAAAACAGTTTTAAAAAAAAAAAAAAAAAAAACAGAGAGAAAAAATACCAGAAGAAGAAGAATTAGGAATGGATTTGCGAGTGTGGGCCCTAGCAGAAGAAGCAGAAACCCTTCTGTTAACAGGTGCTCCAGCCATTATCGACCAATACAGGATCCACTTTTTTACCTTTGATTTGATTTGATAATCTCAACTCCAAAAATGGTGGAATGTTGAGATTATTTTGAGTGGCTCACACTTATTTATATTCAGCCGCTGAATTTGGAAAAATAAAACAAGTCTAAGTCTTGTCTATGTTTTCAATATGTGTGTGCGTGTGTTGTGAGGTGTGTCAGGGTTAGGTGACTCTTTTGTGCGAATGTTTGGTTAGTCTGTCTTTCTGACTATTGTTAGTTACAAAACTTAACAATTTTTTAAGGTTGATGCTAGAGAATATTAATAGACTTGTAGTTAGCGTATGATTATTATATAATCAATTATTTGGCAATTACATCATTAGTCTCAAATTAACCGCAATACACCGACACCTATTTAATAGTTCTAACTAAATTGAATATAATGCTTGATTCGTATGCGTGAATAGACCTAAATATGTGTCGAACAAACCACTTGGACACAAATTGTTAGTTGATATGAATTCCTTAACTATTTGACATGTCATGACAATAATATTTGGATTTGTTTAGTTGTTTGATTATTTTCGTTGTTCATTCTTTAACAATGACCCAAATCTCTCTCTTTACTATTGCTACTTCCCTCTCTTCCTCATCAATATTGAATCTTTTTCCTACTTGAATCTTCGACTCCCTCTCACGCAAAACAACGATGATCAACATATAATATTGGATTAGTTTAACTCTCAAATTCTCAATATCCAACCTACCAATAACCAATTCAAAGAATTTGTTTGTTTTTTCGGCTTTCAAAGTCAATCTTCATCAATTTTGATTTTTCACTATGGTATAAAATATAGGAAAAAATAATCCCAACTTTCGCCGTTTCGCTCAAAATAATCCCAATTTTGGATTATTTTTAAATAACCCGAACTTTGAGGGTATTCACTCAAAATGGTCCCAAATGACTGGTAACCTGTTAAAGAGGTTTGGGGGGTTTAAGTGACACGTGTCACCACGTGAATGGCTGAAAATAAATTAAAAAAAAACACCCAACCCCAACCCACGACAACCCCACCACCACCCAAGTCCGGCACTCCGGCGTCCCTCCTCCCACCGGCCTAGCCCAGATCCCCTCCCCAACCGTCGGCTACGCCTTTTCCAAGCGACCTTTTCCGGCGCCCTTCCCTTAAAACCTCCAACGTGAACCTCCAAAACCCTTAAAAAAACCCAGCCCACCGCACAAACCCCCCAAACCGGTGCTTCCCCACCCTCGGAACCCTAGCGCAAGGATTCCGAGGGTGGGGGAGCGCCAATTTGGGGGGGTTTGTGTGGTGGGCTGGGTTTTTTTTATGGTTTCGGGTTTATTTGCGGTTAAGGTTAGGTAATTTAGGGGGAAGCAGGAAGGAAGCGCCGACACCGGCTTGACGGAAGGTCAGCGGTGGTGGTTGGGGGCTCCAAAAGCAGTTAACGCCGGCGGTATTGAGGGTTGTCGGTGGTTGGTCCTCTTTAAAAAAAATCAACCAAACATGTGGTGCCACGTGTCCCCGTAACCTGATATAACAGGTGCGGTGACCGGTTGGGATCGTTTAAAGAGAATACCCACCAAAGTTTGGAGCGAATACCCCCAAAGTTCGGATTATTTAAAAATAATCCAAAATTAAAATTATTTTGAACGAATCGGCAAAAGTTGGGATTATTTTGTCAATTTTTCCTAAAAAATATATGAGTATTGTATTATCATATAAAATATCATAAAATTTATTTAATTTGATATTCCAAAATATCAATCCTTTACTCGTACATTTAATATGATAGCAATTTGTTTAGATTTTTTTAAAATCATATTATTCACTTATTTCTATTACTCCCTTCGCCCTTAGAGAAAAGCACAAACTTTCATATATATGTGGCCAGCATGGGTGGTTAATGGACATAGCTTCCCATTGATAATAGGGTCGGGCCAAAATTTAAAGAGTTTTGACCCTTTAATATTTTAGTGGACAGGGTCACTAAAGGGGTTTAAGATATAGGGTCAATAATGGACTTTTATTCACAGCCATTAATATCAAAGAAAAATAAAGGGCCAAAAAGAAAAACCTAATTAAAAAAAAAAAAAAAAGTTAGAAGATTAGAATGACCCAAGAAAAAATCAGAACCTCCAATTTCTCTCCCCTCTTTTCGATCTTCTAAATAAACTCTAAGTTCTTCAATTGATTTACAAATTATTGCGATTTCGAGCTTTCAAGCTTCACAATTTAGGCGACCTTCTTTATTTTTCCTTTGAGGTTAGTTAATTTCGATTATTTTGCTATATGATTCGAAATTTTAGGTTAATACTATAATTGCTAAATCGAAATTGTTTGATCGGTGATGTCTTGTTGTGGGTTTGTATTGTTGTAGGCTGAGTGTTGTTCTGCTTAACCAATTATAATAAAAATGATAAGAATTTCCAATTGTATAAACCAACAAAATTGAAGAAGAAATAAATAAATAAAAAATTGAAATGGAAAATGAATACGAACAAAGAAGAAAAGAATCAGACTTACATAGCATGTAAATAATGTTAAAATGAAGCTAACAATATAATGTTAAATTGAAGCTAACACCTTTTCTTGAAGATATTCTGCTTAACCAATTATAATTGATATTCTGAATTTTTAGTTGACATGAGTTTTTGCAATTGTTAATTAAATCCCATTAACTGTTGGTAATCTTTCTAAGCTTGCAATTGTGCAGTGTGTTCCTTAATATGGATGATGATACTACTACTACTTCTACGACACGTAATGATGGATATAATGAATACATCACTCCGCAACGAAAGAGAAAGAAGAGGTCTAAAGTTTGGAGAGAGCTTATTGAAGGGAAGAATGTTCAAGGTGAGAAAATTGCTACATGTGTACATTGTAATTCTATTTTATCTGCACATCGTGATAGTAGTACATCTCATTTGAAGCGTCATTTAGAGAGGTGTGCAAATAGGCCTCTAGGACTTACATTTGAGGAAGATAGTGATGAAGAAAATTTTGTTTTTGACATGAATGAACTTCGAAAAGAGATTCTTAATTTCATTGTTGAGGGAGGTCATTCATTCACTATGGTTGAAGAACAAGGATTTAGGATAATGATAAAAAGAGCTACCCATAAGTTTATACCATTTGGTCGTGCAACCACAAAGAGAGATTTATTGAAGGCTTATGTATTGGAGAGGGATAAATTGAAAGATTTGTTGTCTAATGTTTCGGGTAGAATTTGTTTAACAACCGATAATTGGAAATCAAATCATACTAGACACCATTTCATTTGTGTCACTTCTTACTTTGTTGATGATTCTTGGAAACTCTGTAAAAAAAACTTAGGTTTAGGGCCTTGGCTCCTCCATATGATTGGGTAAGTATTGCTAATGAGATTTGTATGTTTCTTTGCCAATGGAAATTAGATGATAGGATACTCTCTATCACCGTTGATAATGCAACTTATAATGATGCAATGATATCTTGTTTGAAGAGACGTCTTGCTCCTAGAGGAGGGTTAAGTTGTGGTGAGACATTGTTTCATGTGCGGTGTTGTGCCCATATTATTAATCTTATTGTGCAAAAAGGATTGACTTGTATTAGTGGAATTTTGGATAAAATTCGTTCATTTACAAAGTTGATCATCAAATCTTCTCGTAGAAGTGAAGAATTCTATGATTGTGTGGAGAAGATATTTCACCTTGATGTAAAAAGGAAATTGAACCTTGATATGCATGTTCGTTGGAATTCCACGTATAAAATGATTTGCACTTCTCTTTACTTCAAAGATGTTTTTCTTCACTTGAGATCTAGTCATGCTTCATTTTAATCATATATTCCTTTAGAGGATGAGTGAGAAAAAGTAAGCGTGACTCACAATTTTTTGGAGTTTTTTTATGAGGTTACTTGTATGTTTTCGGCGGTGAATTATCCTACTTCTAATGTGTATTTTAAAGGTACATGGATGGTGCATCACCATTTTAAAGGTGAGCTTTACTTCACTTTGGTTTCTTTGTTCTGTTTGAATTAAATATGCTCATTTTTTGTATCCCACTTGACAGGAGAATTATATCATACCCTGATCAAAGAAGCTAAGAGGCTGAAGTATCATGGTAGTTTTTGGGCTGGACAAAACTTCATTTGTAAATCTGATCTTTGAAGACTGAAAAAAAAAATGGAGTTTGCAGACTAGACTTGTGGATTTCAAAATGTTTATTTACTTACAATACATTGGTTTTTGCTTCTGAAAATGTGATCCGAACTTTATGGATATCAAAATGTAATCTGAAATATAAGTTACTCTGTTTGCTTTCATGGAAGCTGCTAAGTTTGGCCGCCATTGGTTACCTTTCTTTAGGGAAAATAATGTGGTGGAAAGGTGTCATGAAGCTTACTTCAATTCTATTGGATGCATTGCCATTTTTGTTACAAGAAATTATCTTGCCAAAAAAAAAAAATTCTCTTGCCCCAAAAAAAGGTACTATGAAATTCTATTGAAATGTAAGTTAACTTTAGGCGTTATTTCTTGGATGCATTGCCATTTTTGTTTCCAGTTTACATGAGCAACTAAATGGAAGTATGTGGGTAAAGGCCTGTTAATGGCCCGTTTCACTTTTATCTCGACCCTGACCCGCATTGTCCCTGACCCACTAAATATTCATCATGACCCGCAACCGACCCGCCCTGCTAATGACTCACATCGACCCGCTCGATCAATAACCACCCACTGGCCAACCATATATATATATATATATATATATATATATATATATATATATATATATATATATATATATATGGGGAGGTTCCGCTGAAAACAGAGCTTATGGTGAAAACTAAAAACAAGCAATCTTAGCCATTGAATGTTCACTAGATAATCTGATGGTGTGAACAACCCATAGGATAAGGTATATAGATTTTGGTAACATTACATAAAGGTAACTATATACAAAAATAAGGTAATTATATTGATTTGACAACATTTCATTAAGGTTACTATATATAAAATAAAGGTAATTATATCAATTTAACAACATTTACACAAAGGTCACTATATACAAAAATAAGGTAATTATATCAATTTGACATTAGTTACATAGAGGTCACCATATCTAAACTTAAGGTAATTATATAAATTTTTACAACATTTACATTAAGGTCACTATATACAAAAATAGGGTAACTATATCAATTTTGATCATATTCTTATAGAAGTCACTATATACAAAAATAGGGTAACTATTTCTGATTTTTGCACGTCACTACTATTTTAGCCTGCCCACATTGCTCCCACTGCTTCAATAGGAACCGCTAACTACAATAGATATAGTTAGTACCACATTTGAGACTAAAAGCATCAAAGCATAGAGAACCACACTAATAACATCAAAGTAGTGCTTATATCTTCCAGATCCATAGACAACTAGTAAGAATCGCCTTCAAATACTCCTTGCAACAAGCAGTCTGAAGTACAAAATACACCAAATTAATGCAGCTCACAAATTTGATGAAAACTATTAAATGGCAATATGGGTATTCTTGATGTTCTTCGGTTCAATAGTGAAGTTACAAGTACAGGTAACATTCCTTTGTTCCTGCCCCTAAGCAGCCTAAACCTTCACCCCACCATCAGCTAACCTACACAACATCAACAAGCAGCAATAACAACCTTGTAACTCCCCTGCTGCAACCTGCAAGTATCCACGCCATTCTCCTACTTCAGCACAACCCACGCAACCCAATAATTACACAAGTAGCTACGCATTCCCACAATAATCACCAGCTACGTACCTTAATTCGCCTAGCCAGCCATGTAGTTCATCCACCTCGCACCCACCAAATCCACAATTAACCTTCGCCAATTCACATGACCAGCTATCGCAATAACTACCACAGCAGTCCAGCCGCAACATCAGCAGCCGCATCTCTATCGGACGCCCACACAACAGCCACCCATTCGCCACCAAAGCCTGACTCCGACATCAGCAATTCAACCCCCAACAATCAACAATTTAGCCACGTGATGATTAAAGAAAGCAGAAAAGGTAACTGTAAGCAAAATATTGAAAAGGAAAATTTAGAACAGGAAATTGAAAAAAAATCACAAATGAAAATGAACAAAAATCAAGCAAAATCAAACAGGAAATCGAACAAAATTGAACAAAATCGAATAGGAAATCGCAAAGTCAAACAAAACTGATGAAAACAAAGTCGAAAAAATTGATGAGCAAAAGTCGCACTGAAATCGAACAAAATTAATGAACAAAACATGAAAATCGCACAAGAAATCGAACAAAATCGCAGAAGAAATTTTTTTTGATAAAATTGCCAAATAAAATCGAAAATTGAAAATATGAAATCTACTCAAATTATGAAAAAAAAATATATATATACAAATTAAGCTCAAAAATGCCATAAGAAGAAATTAAGTTGAATCTTAACATATTTACGCTCATATGAAACTCGATTAAGCAAGAAAAAGCACAATCATCAACAATCTCACAGTTCTAACACCTCTAATTTCGTAATCAACGCTATATATTCTAGGATTTTTGTAATTCAATCGAAATCACAATCGTATCTGTTTGATTTCCCTAAAAAATCATAGAATATACCAAATTAAACAAAAAATCATAAACGAAAAACTCACTTTTTTTAAGATAACGACGAAATCGATGAAGATTGAACCAAATTCCTCTGTAATTTGATGATTTTCAGCATTGATTTTGATTTGGGAAGGAGAGAGAAGGAGGGAGATGGAGGAGAGAGAAAATTAGAGCAAAAATAAAGGAGAGATAATGGATTGTCATAAATACACCAGATCTAATCTATTCCATTAGATGAAATCCAATGGTCTAGATTACCTGTTTTTAGATTTCAGCTTAAGGCTTGTTTTCACGTAATCCACTCCCTATATATATATATATATATATATATATATGAGACCACATCCCTTATGTGAGAACCCTTTTATATGTGAGGACTCATTATAACCGTTGGATCAATTACATCCAACGACCACAATTAGTCCCAGTCAAATGCGTTTTTTTCTCTCTCCTCCTTCCTTTTTCACGCACAATTTTCTCTCTCCTCGTTCAAGTTCATCCTTCCTCAGAAAATCGAAAATCCCAACAAATTTGAAAGATTTTAGAGAGAGAAGCAATACTATGGCAGTAGAAGAGCTTGAGAAATCAATCGCGGCAACTGAGATTGAAGACCAGAGAAAAGACGATGATGATTTGGAGGAAGGCGAGATTATCGACGACAACTCAAACGCCGAAAAACCTAGTTAATCAATCGCAACAACTCATCCTCTTGAGAATGCTTGGACTTTTTGGTTCGATAATCTTACTGCTAAATCGAAACAAGCTGCTTGGGGTAGCTTTATTCGACCCATTTATACTTTCTCTACTGTTGAAGAATTCTAGAGGTTTTCTTTTTATCTTTGTTTTTCAATTTTATTAATTTGATTTTATTGAATTTGGTTGTTTGAATCTTTTTGTGATGTGGGTGATTGATTGATTATGTTCTTGATGTTGTACGGAAAGAAGCTGAGAATTGTGATTGTTTACAAGGTATTCGACGAAATACCTCATTGAATTTTTTTTTCTTCAGTTTTCTTTCATTTTTGTTTTTGTGTTTTTGTTTTCTGGTGTTGGATCTGAATGTGAATATTTCAGAGCTCTAAATCTGAGTATAATTGCAAGAAATTGATTGAGGCTATAGTTTTGTTGCTTAATCTTGCTGTGTAGATGATTTGAACTTCTGAAGTGTGTATATAGTTCAAATTGGGGGTTGTTGAGAATAGTTGTATTCTTTTGTGGTTTGAAAACAATTAAGATCTGGGATTTTGTTTAATTGGAAGATAGTTTATCAATTTTTCTGGCAGTTATAATTTGAGTAAAGAAAATAATTGATTTGTGGTTTGAAAATAATTGATTATAATCATTAGCAAATCATTTTTGTTAAACAACCGTATAGGATATATCGTTGGCTGACTATTGCAATTTACTTATCGATTACTCCCAATGAAATTCAGGTTCCAGCCCCGCATCCTCATTGATGTAAGTCATATAGACATTACGACAACTGTCTTGGGTTTCAAGATTCCCATGCCATCATGATTGCTCCTTCAGCTATGCAAAAAATGGCTTACCCCGAAGGTAAAATTCAAGTCCTTGATGTTCATCTGAACGTTCAAGTATTCTACTTTGATATGTGAATCTGTGTTTTGGTTTATTGATGCTCATATGCAAAAAACTAATGCAAGTCATTCTAAAAGTATCCTCAATATCCAATTTGGTATTGAAACTGCTACTGTTTCAGGATAGCTGGTCAAAATTAACACAAGGCCAACAGACACCTGCTGTCCTGTAGCCTGTAGGCTTTAGTAATACACTGATTTATGATCTGAATATTAAAAAGCTCAATCAACTTGATATTTTATTTTAATTTAAAAGCAGTATTGGATCAATGCTTTGAATCAAATGCTCTAAACTAGATGCTCTATCATATATGAATATGATTTTGAAGATGATACTTTAAGTAATAGTATTCACAGTCTTACACTCGTCAATACTCTAGTCTCGCTGTCTCATGAGCCACATTTTATATTAGTTCCTGCTTTTAAAGTATATAATGTGGCATGTACCTGCATAAGGTGCATATATCTGACACTCTCCGGGTCATCCTCACCATGCTATTATTGTTTCTACTATGACATTCATTTTCTCAATTTCCTCCTGAATAGTGGAGTGTTTAATTTCTTTGTCTAAGCTTACTCTATGCTGAATTGAGAAACTGGAAAAACCTCCTTTTTTGAAGTGATCATTTTCTTGCAGGAGAATTTGCAACAACGAGGGCAGCATCTGCTGCTGGCACAATTATGGTTTTGACTCACATTTCTTTCCCTTCCTATTTTTCCTCTCTTTCTGACCTTAAGTATCAAATTCATTCTTTGATTTACACGTGTGATTATTGGATCCAGGCATTGTCTACAATGGCCACATCTAGCGTTGAAGAAGTTGCCTCAACTGGACCTGGAATTCGATTTTTCCAGCTTTATGTGAGTATAAGTACAAAAGAAATTGTAATTTAGTAACTCCAGTATTTTTCCAGCTTGCTGATTTAATGAATAATTAAACAAATGTTTGCTCATTTGCTGATTTATTCTTTACTAATTTGTCAAAAATGAGCAAATAATTTGTCAAATGAGCAAAAAAATTCAATACTCCTTTGTCCAATGAGCAAACTATTTAATGCTCATTTGTCAAATGAGCAAATGATTCTTGCTCATTTTGTCAAATTAATGCTCATTTGTGAGTGTGTTTGAATGTTTTAAATACGTTAGCCTACTAGATCAAGAGTAGAGCATTGTGCAAATACACAAAAGATGTGGGTTTGAATCCCACGTAGGTTCATTTATGTAAAGTGGAGACACAAGTTTGTATGAGAGTTTAATTGTAACAAAGCTTATATAGTTATAAATCATTTCAAACCAGTTTTTGCTCATAAATTTAGTACGAATTTGATTTTTTTTATTTAATCTATTTTGTTTATAAAGATAACCTATGTAGGAATTGAACCTACATCCCCTATGCATTTGCATAGTGCTCTACCAATTGAGCTAATAGGTTTTATCATATGTTTTAAATCATTTTCTATGTTATAAATTTTTAATCAGTTCATTTGATAAATCAACAAAGAATTGTTTGCTCATTTGATAAATGAGCAAAGATTTGTTTGCCCGTCTGATAAATGAGCAAAGATTTGTTTGCCCGTCTGATAAATGAGCAAAGAATTATGTGCTCATTTGATAAATGAGCAAATAATTGCCTACTTATTTGAAAAAATGAGCAAATTATTCTTTGCTCATTTGACATCATACACAAGCCAAATAAGAAAAATATTATGCATCATCTCTTATAAGAAAATCTTGTAATACTTGAGGGCTAAATAATAAGACAAATATTATGCACCAATTTATTCCTTGCTTTTGTTTATTTGTATAGACAACCAAGAATTAGTTTGATCATTTGACCAAAGTTCTTATCTTACACCACAATTCCACCGTCACCTTACACCACAACTCCACCCTCACCTTACCCAATCACACGCACAACAACAGCAATAACACCACAACAGGCCACACATCCTAATATCTGGGCCACCAACCATGCCCTGCTACCAGTAATTTGCAGCCATCGTTCCCAGCTAACACTAAGCTGCTGCTACAGTCCTCACAGCCACGCCACACATTGCAGCATACCAATAGCATCCTGTAACAAATTACCACCAATCACGATCCCATAATAGCTACCCAAACCAGCCAATTTCCTCCATTCAACCCTCCAAACAAAAGTGATGTCATGCTATCATGTGAGAGGTAAAATAAAACTTCTTTGATCACTCATACACTCTCAAGCACCTCTTTTCCTAGAAAAAATGTAACTAATAGGTAAAATCACAATTATACTAATGAACTCCAATGGGCTACAGTGTTGTATACAAACTTCACCTCCGATTCGTAAAGCCACACATTTGATGCTCATTGTAGCAATAAAATAGAAGATGCAATTCAATATTTCAGGCTCCAATAGTGCTAGTAAGCTCATGATGGAATAGTCTGAAAGCTTCTTTCAAAGGGCAGTTCATTTTCCGCATCAAAAGTATCCGAAGTATTACCTACGAACTCATTCAAAACAAACTCATTGATAATAGAGTACCAAGTCACAAGATCTCTAACAAGCATTTTATCAAACACCTTGTATGCACTATTAGGATATTCATAAGTATCATAAAAATGCACCAATAACCCATTTTAAACCAAGTTTTAATTGCAACACAATTACAGAATTCATAACAAAAATTAATCAACTAAGTAAAAGGATTCTGTCAACACAAACAAGATAATGATAAACAACAATACTGCGTAAATTCGAAAATACTGACAAAAATTAAGAAAATTATACTCGGAAAAAACTAACATAACTTTTGTTGATTATTTATTTGTATAATCTATGAAGCTTGTTGATTCTTATTGCTGCTGAAATCTGAAAAAAAATCGAACGGAATTGTGTTCGAAATCCTTGAATCTCATTGAAATTGAAGCTTGTAGTTTCTTCACTCTGTTAATCTGAGTAGCAGCAAGTATATGGATGAAAAGTTTAGATTTATTAGAGCCGTTGATATCGTTTGATCCTAAAGCTTAGATTTGTTCTCATATATTAGGAGTGTTCTCACAAAAGAGGTGGTTCTCAATAAATTTTGACCCAATATATATATATATATTTTATTTTTCCACTATTTCCTCACTTTCTCTCTCTTACCTTTCAACAATGGAGGAAAAACCTCCATTCTTCTTCATCTTCCTTAAGAGAGAGACTAATCTACACTTCTCCAATCATCATCATCATTTTCTCACTCCTCACTTTGTTCTCCTTTGCAACTCCTTCTCTCTCCTCCAAATCCTCCTTCTCAATTCCAAACCCTAACTTAAATTGTTGCAATCAGAGCCGCTGCGGTGGTGCGAAGGTGGAGTGGTGGTTGATGGTGGTCTGTTGCAGCGGTTCGGTGGTATTGTGGCGAAGGTGGAGTGGTGGTTAATGGTGTTGCGGCGGTTCGGTGGTGTTGCGGCGATTCGGTGGTATTGCGGCGATTCGGTGGTGTTGTTCGCACTAAAATGGCCAAAGAACCAGTTCACGTCCTTGCAATAAATACTGGCAACAATTACTTGATTTGATTGATGTGTTAATTTGCATGTGAGATCTAACTATTTGTTTGGTTTTGATTTAATTATTTAGTTTTTTTTAGCTGATTTTTGTGTTTTGGTGCATTTTTTTGAATTAGATTAGCTGATTTGAGGTTGAAATGTTGGTTTATAGCTTATCAATGAATCAATTATGACTAAAAATGAATTGAATAGGAGTAGATCGTAGTAATAAGATTTTGTTTGATTGGATATTGTTGAGGCAGTGATGACAAAAACATACATGGAGTATACATTTTTGCGTATACTAATTGAATTAGGAGTTACTTGGTCGGTTAGATCAGGGTTACTTGGTCGGTCGGGTTACTAGGTCGGTCAGGAGTTACGTCAGGGTTACTAGATCAGTCAGGGGTTAGTAGGTCAGTCAGGGCTTACTTGGTCTGGGTTAGTTGTGTGTTAGCTGCTAGTCTCAAAGATTTTCAGTGAAATCTTCCAAACTTTTTTGATCTGGTAAATGTGACTATAGTAGTACAACATTAGCTTTGTTAATTGGCAGCTGAAAATTAGGAACATTACTCAATTATATCCCCTGTATTTTCTATCACAACTTAAATCAACTTATTGAATGTTGATTCAGCTAATACAAATTTGGTACAAGTGTTAAACATACACGTTTATTAGACAAAAGCTGCTAGTTTTCAACAGATAATTGGGCTTTAATAATAGCATCATTCATTCCAGGTGCAAATGGGAACAAATGTCCAGCACCTGGTATCTCATGATAGTTAATCCAAGGAAGTCTTTGAGCTGTGTAACGCTGCATCACAACAGGCACGAGTCTGTCATCATCACCTTGCCATAGATGAACCTTACCCTCGCCGTTAGGAAATGGATTTGCAAGCTCCATTGGATCAAATTCCCATTTTCCAAACGCTACGTTCATGTCTTGGTGGATGGATTCGTATTCCCCTTGCTGTCTTACTTGATCCTGTTAGGCATAAGATAACAGATTAGATATGTAGTAGGGAAAAATCAATGGAATGCTATGAAATAATAGACTTTGCACAATTTAGCGCAATACTAACTAAATCTGGTACAATAAAAAGCTAATATAGCCTATATAGATATATTTTTCCCATGATATTTTCTCTTATTTAGTCTAATACAGAGAGATTTACATATGAAACTATAAACAGAGAAATTTCAAAATCTCACAGGTATATTCACCAATGCACTATGCAGTATATCACATCTATATCATTATCGTTATAACTGTATATTGACATATTGTAGGTGCACATAATCAAGTCATATCAGAGTTGTAGGAGTAAGAACTGTACTGTACCTTGTAGTCCTTCCTCTCGAATTTAGAAATGAGTTCTCGGTCTTGTACAGAAAAGAGATGATCGCTGTGAGCGATAACACTTGAAGTTGGGAAAATCTTTTGAGTCTGCCACCAATATGTTAGCCAAGGAAGATAGTATGGCACAGTTCCTGACAGCACATCCCATATACTTGCTCTGCCTGAGAGCTCTTTAGTGATGTTAGCAGGTAAGCTAGTCCACCAAAATTGGAAAACGGGCGATAAAAATGTTGCTCCTGCTAGCCTGTTAGTAAAAGTATTAGATATCAGACTAACAACACAAATATATAAGAACCTCGGCCTAGGTCCTGAACAACAAACTCGACAAAATTATACCTGTGTGGAATATATTTTAGGCAGCCCCAGATTAACTGTCCACCCATGGAGTAGCCAATGACATAAAACTTCGGTCCAAGATTCAGTTGATCTGCAAGCTCTTCAATATCAAAAATAGTGCTTTTTACTGTTCTTTTTGGGTGTGGATCGCTCTCTCCATACCCCGGTCTGTCAAATGACACTATGTATATGCTTAAACTCTCAAATAGATCCTGAAGAAGCATAACATATGCATAAAATCATAAATAATGTGTAATTTACAAGAAGTTAATAATGTTGCTACAACAATTAAGGAAAAAAGGACTGTGATAAAGTACATACAGGAGAGAGTTCTGTGGCAACTGCAGCATGATGTCTGCAGGAATCAAATCCATGGACAAATATGAACTTATGCTTTGCTTCATCTCTAGGGACACCGTATTCTTTGTAGGCCAAATGCCTTCCATCTCTTAGCTTGATTCTTGGAGCTGTTATCGGAGGGCCTCCGGGAGATCCACAGATTTTCGGTGGAGGAGGGCGAATGGCCTGATAAGCCCATGCCAAGAAACCCACAAACACCAACACAAAAATCAAACCTGAAAAACATACAAAGACGGTTTGTCATAAAATAATAGTTAGTACCTCTGTCTCACCATTTTCCCAGAGTATCAAGTGAGCTATGCAATTCACCCTCCCTTCTAAAGTATGAATTCTTAGATGTTTCCAGGTACACTCAAAGTTGTACAACCTAGAAAAATTCATTTTCTTACTCATTTGCTCATTTGAATATCCAAAATAATAAAAAACTAGCCATGAATGAACAAAGTATTAGGAAAAAGATAAGGGAAATTCTCAACGGTAAGCCCCAACTTTTGCTACGCACCAATGGTGATCTCCCTTTGTTTTTTTATTATACGAAATGACCTTAGTTAAAAATTTCATCTCACTCATAACCTTATTTCATTAAATATTAACTGGTTAGATTTGTATTTAATTTTTTTTTTAAAATTAACCCTAACCACCAAAAACGAGCCACCCCACCTTCCAGCCACCACCATCCTTTCTGGCGACGCTACCCTAGGTTTCTCCGACCGTCGGCGATGCTACTCAGGCTCCTTCCCCGACCGCTAGTGACGCTGCGCCAGCTCTACTTCGACCATCGCCAATTAGATTCCCAAATCCCCACTCACGACCCTCACTCACTCTCCTCCTTCCCACGTCACCAACTCTAAATCGCCGAACTCAGATTCCCGACCACCTTTCTCTTTCTTCTCTGCCTTCTCCTTCACCAATCTCTCTCCGATCCTCGCCTAGAATCAAAACCTCAAACCTCAAACCCTAAACCCATCACCCCTCCTCGACCAAAACCAACCCCACAGCGAGAATCGAAGGTCAAAGGAGAGAAATTTGTGATGTTAGGGTTCGGGTCTAGGCGGTGGTAAGGGTGGAGGCGATGGTTCGGCGGTTTGGTGGGAGGTCGGTGTTTCAGATGAGGGGTTTGGTGGCTCCGGTGAGGGTGGAGGTGGTGCTGACCTGGCTACGTTTTGTGGGGATGAGGGTGGAGGTGGTGGCTAGGATGGTGGTTTTTCTTTTTAGGTTTTTATTTTTCAAAAGCTAATCATAGTTAGTTTTTTTTTTTTAACTAAATAACACTTATTAATGTCGTAAATGAGATAAATTTCATAATTAGGGTCATTTTGTATAATATAAAAAATGGATGTCATAATTGGTATGTAACAAAACTTGGGGGATCACCATTGAGAATTTCCAAAACAAATAGCTTTGGTACACCTAATTACCTAGGAACATAATATACATGTTCCATCTAGTAGAAATTGCACTTGTTCACACACCATACACGTTTAAGATATGAATTAATGAATTTCCTAGTAAGCTAGATTGTTCAACCAAAATAAGTTCAGATTAGTTTAGATAAGTTTTGACACACACAGTCACACAAGCAAGACAATAAGGAGAGAACAAAAGAAGAATCCTCCTCAATATTTTCGGTTCATATATCCATATTAGAAGAACAACAAACTTAAACTAGACAATATACTTATTTTAAAATAATCTTATAATTACCCCCGTTTTTACCAATCATGTACATTCGACCTTTATTGTACAACTCCAACTTATCAAAGCACATATCAAAAAGATAATTGAAAAAAAGATTGAAAGCTTACCAGAAGAAAATCGGACTGATTTGTTGGTGCTAACCCCTTGAACCATTTTGAATGAGTTTGAGGGAAACAGAGAACGATGTAGTAGGCAATTCAATCTATTTATCTACTCCATAACAACTAAAAGTGGCTATTAAAGTCAGTAAGTCACTAGTAGCATCGTACTTTTTAGAAATGGGTGATATTTGGAAGATGCGTTGGCATTTGGCAGATTTGAGTGTCTTTGTCTTTGAATCTTTTGTCCTCTTTACAAAGTTTATGATTTTGTCAAGAAGAAAAATTTGATTTTTATAATCCAACATTTCGCCAATATTAGTTTACTAATCTCACCTTTCATAGTTGATTAATCTCATATTTATATACCTTTTTATTTTGAGAAGATATTGGGTGTGGACTGTCGCATGCATATATGTGTGCGGCTGAGTTGATTGATATATTTCACTTGTTGGTTGATATGTTTTATTTGTTGGCTGATATGATTTTTGTATTGGCTAATATATTGCTGTTGTTGGTGGATATACTTTATTTTTTATTTTTTGATATTTGGTTGCTATCAGACATCAATTGGCTGATATGTTTTTTTAGTTGGCTGATATCTTTATTTTGTTGGATGATATGTATATTTTGATTGTTGGCTTATATGTTTCATTTTGTTAGCTGATATGTTTATTTTGTTGGCTTACCTAATACTTTTGTTTGCTGGTTTCATTCTTTAGTTGGCTGATATGGTTTATTTGTTGGCTAATATGTTCCTTTAATTGGCTGATAAGTACCTTTTGTTGACTGATATATTTCTCTTATTTGCTGATATGTTTCTTTTGTTTGGCTGATAAGTTTTTATTAATGGTTGATACGTGTCACATCACCATTTCCAAGATGCAACCAATACTCAAGCAATAAATGTAAACAAACTAATAAAATCATTAGAAGGGGTACTCTGAAAAACCTCCAAATCCAAATACCCATAAAGCTGGCCACCAATAATGCCCCAAGAAAATCATTAAACTCCATTTTCCCTTCTTTAACAACAAGTTTATCATCCCCAAAGTGGGACCACATCATCTTCCTTCTTAACAAAGAGCAGATCTAGAATTCATCCCCTTCATACAACCGAAAGATCCAATTTCTGATCAACCTCCATCGCAGCACCGCTCCTGAGTTCGTTTCTCGCTTTGCCTTTCGCTTCGGTATCGTCATCATCGTTATCTTCATCATTATCGTCATCTTCTCCGTCGCACGAAACATTGGGTGCGGACTGTCGCACTATTTTATCTGGTTCAGCAGGTCATCCCACCTTCTACAACAAGTTACATGTCCACAAGTCACGTTATGATTGGTCTAAAAATATTTATTTTTGTATAAAAAAAACATTTTTAATTCCTCTTTCCTTTCCCCTTACCCTTACCCTCTTTCCTGCCCCTCACCTCCATCTAATCTGACAGCCTCACAACCAACTTTACCACCCTCCCCCGACCACCCTGTTGTCCTTCCCTGCTTCCTTAGCCACCCCAATCACCAACCACGACCACCCCAATCACCAACCACGACCACCCAACCTCATTCTTCACCTTCACCCCCAACCCCTTTTCAGTTTCAGTGGGTGGTAGCTGTAAGGGTTTCAATGGGTGGGGTTTCGGATTTATAGGGGTTCAATGTGGGTTTCCAACGGTTACAAGGGTTTTCGACAGGTTGGGGTTGTCGGACGAAGATTTCGAGGGTTTTTGAGGATTTCAAGGGATTTTTGAGTGTTGCCGGAAAGAGAGGGAAATGGGGACAAGTTGGCTTGATAAAGGAGGTTAGGGGGAGGGTGAGAGAGTGGCCAGAAGGTTTTTGTGGGTTTCCGATGAGAGGATTGGCCGAAACAGCGAAAAGAGAGGGGAATGGGGAAAGTTGGACGGAAAAGGAAGGTTAGGGGAGAGGGAAGAACTAGCCGAAAATGGGTGATGGGGTTGTCGGACAATTCAGGCTACTTGAAACCATGGGGGACTTTGTTGTGGCTTAGGGGAAGGTGGATGGTGGTTGCTGATTTTTTTAAATCCTTTTTGTATTGTTAAAAAAAGTGGAAAAAAATTACCCAAAGAATTGGTCGCTGGTCAGGTTGGCCATTGGCCGTTGGCCTAATAGAATAAGATGCCACCTAAAGCAGGGATTAATCAGCTATAATGAAAGGTGGGATTAGTAGACTAAGACCGGCGAAAGGTTGGATCCTTGATAAAAATACTAGCGAAGGTAAAACGAGACATTTACGTTATATTTCTTAAGCTTAATTTTGATCATTAAGAACTAAAATATTTCGATCTTTCGAAATGGTTAATTTGGACGATTAATATTAGGGTTAATCTTGAAAAATTTAGATGTATAATGCAAATCTAGTGTATAGTTTAGAAAAATCTTAAATGAAGTAGAAAACTCAAGTAATGTTGTCATGTAATTTGTTAATTTAAAAATAATTATAATTTAATTTATTTAATTTTGATTTAATTTGAACTCACCTATATAAAATGCTAGATTCTCCCCTAAATATGAGACAGGTGTTGAAAAATCTAGAAAATTGGTAATAACAGCTATAAATATATTGTACGTGTATGAATTAAATGGTGGGTTAAACAAGATAGCTCCACCAATGATTAATAGAAACTAAGGTTTCTATTAAGAGAGTGATCAGAGACATAAGCTCTCACAAACATGTTTGTATAATATATGATAAAAATTTTGAAATCATAAAATTGTTATTTGATGTTCAGGTACCTTAGGTACATTTATGTGCCCAAATTTTATTAATTAATATTATTATAAGTTATTTTTAGTTACCATACTAACTAGTACATGGCAAAGTTATTTATGATAATATAGATAAATATATGTTACTTCTCTAATAAATAATTTTGAGTTTCATTCAATAAAATATCCCAAATATATTTTAGTTTTCTCTATAATTCAAGCTTAATTGAATCAGTTTAATAATAGGCACAATATACAAAAAGGTGATCAATTAATTTAATGAATAATGATAGCAAGACGAAGAATTGTCTTATAATGTTGTTAATGTTTTATTAAATTTCATCAGGTCAAAATCTTAATATTTAAAGTGTTTATCATCTTTGTATATAGTATTATAAATTTCTTATTTTTGCTATTTTTTTTTCTGTTTTCTGCTTTTAATTTCTACGCGAGCACATACATTTTTTTTTATTTCTTTATTTTTATTACTTATTTAGGGGCTTGCCAATAGACCAAAAACATATCATTTAAGTTAATTATATGTAACAAATAAAATTAAAAATAAATTAAACCAATAGTACGTAATTAAAAAAAGATCCGATAAATGTTATTACCCCTTAAAATTATCAATTTCTAAAATTGTATTGAAATCATCTATGGAATGTTTTTTAAATACTAAAAGTAGCATTTATGAAAATATAATAAAAAAAAGTTGAATGGATAAGATCTCCTTAAAAATCAAGGATCTAGATTAAAAAGTAATATAGTGGCCACACTGCCACAATTTATTTTATTATTTTTTGTAAAGGAAATAGTAGCCACAATTTTCAAATATATATATGTATAGAAATAGGACCATGTGAGAATACATCCCTTATGTGAGAACACTTTATATGTGAGAACAAATCTGGGGCATTGAAGGAACAAGATCTAATGGCTAGTAGGTTAGTTTTATGAGAAAAATAATTAATATTAAAACTAACAATTTCTCTCTCCTCTTGTTCACAGGTACATAATTTCCATCAGTATTTTTCGAATTTCTTACTCTTAATTTGGTATTTGGATTGAGATTTGTTAATCAAAATTGATTGTTCTTAATTTCCATTAATCAAAATATGGAATTTGAGATGACAGAGACTAATGGAAATTAAGAACAATCAATTTTGATTAACAAATCTCAATCCAAATACCAAATTAAGAGTAAGAAATTCGAAAAATACTGATGGAAATTATGTACCTGTGAACAAGAGGAGAGAGAAATTGTTAGCCTTTGGATTTTCGACTTAGACGCCATTGATGGACCTTCAAAGCTTGTGGAGGGATAGATAAGCTCGGTATTCAATCTTAGAGAGAGAAATATGCGTGGGCTTTTTTTGGGGTAGGGGGTTTATTTGATTAATCTCAGCTGTTAGATCTAGTGCTATCTAACGATTGTGATTTATTCTCATATAAGATTGAGTTCTCACATAGAGACATGTTATATATATATATATAATATTTTGTACATAATATGCTTGACTAGTTTATACTTCTTATTATATTAATTAATAATATTGTTATTATTTAATATGTTCCACCTTTCAATTGTATTTCTTGATTACCTTAAGCAAAATATAAATTAAGAAAAAGAGGGGAATTTTTTACAGGCTAATGACATTTGTCATTGATTTTTCGCTTTTAGTATAGATTTATAGATATATTATAGATAATTATCTCGACTATATGTATACTTCAATTTCCATGTAACACAAGTTACTCTCAAGTTAAGAATCCTAATTACTCTCCTATCTCAAAATAACATATAGATATTATTCGTCCATTTTTCTCTCATAAGTATCTAATTCTCCTTTTTCTTTTTGTTGATTCTCTCTTGCTAATTGCTATGGCGGCTCTGATTGGTGAACTTGGAAAATATTTTTGTCTCTACGTCTTCTACATGATCGATAAAATGATTTTTACTATCATCATCGACTTAGAAATAGGAGTTGATAAGGATTGGAGAGTTTTCTTTTTGGCTTCTTTTATTTCTATATTTCTATCTTTATTTCACATTTGGATATACAAAAATTTGAAATATAGTAGGATTATTGCATAGTTTTACTGTTACAGTGTTAAATTGGGCTATTTGGGGTTTATATTCTATGATTTTAGGTACATCAAATTTGTGTAATTTGACATATTTCATCAATATAATTGAACACTATATTCTATGGTGCTTATGGCTATGGTCTTAAGGACAATGACGGTTCCTGAGTTTCAGATGCGGGCCGGGGGACATTCGTTCTTTGGCTCTAAATTTTTACAGGTTATTATATAGTAGGAAATCAGATTGACCTTTTGTTTCTCAGCTCCCTTGGGATTCCCTTCACCACCCTACTTTGTCTGGAAGACATCGCCATTCCCTGCTAGTTCCTTTTTTGGTTGATGATATTAGGTAGACGATGTTTTGTATAGCTGATGGTAAGTCTCCAAATCCTGATGGTATACTTCGGCCTTTTTTAAGACCTATTGGACTAAGGTGGGTGATCATGTTGTGAATGCTCGCTCTTCAGTTCTTTTTTTCCATGGCTATTTTCTTAAGGACTAGAATCAAACGTTCTTAGTTTTGCTTCCTCAAGTTGATCACCCTGAACTTGTTTCTCAATTTAGGCCGATAAGACTATGTAATGTCATTTATAAATGCATAGCTAAGTGTCTTTTCTCGTCGTCTGCTTTGGATTCTGCTAGATATAGTTTTGGATTTCCTAAATGCATTTGTCCCTAGTAGGTTAATGTATGATAATTACCTGATGGCACACGAGATCCTTTCATTTATGAATGCGTTCAAGGCTAGAAAACTTTTCTATGCGGCTCTGAAGCTAGATATGAATAAATCTTATGACATAGTTGAGTGAGATTTCCTCGATCGAGTTCTTCAAGTTTTTGGGTATCCTCCGGCATATTGGGGTTCATCTGATTATGCAGTGTGTTTCTACGACCTTTTATCAAGTGTTGGTTAATGGTTCATCTACAGAAGGTTTTCCTCCTCAGCATAGTCTACGTTAGGGAGATCCTCGATCTCTTTCCCTACCTGTTTGTTTTATGCATAGAGGTTCTTCGACAATGCTTCGTAAGGCAGAATCTGAAGGCCTTAATTAGAGTATTAAAATTCCTAGGGGGGCTTCTTCCATTTCACACCTGTTCTTTGCGTTTGACTCCTTGCTATTCGTCCAGGTTTCTCCTCCTGCGTGTGAACATGAGTTGAATGTGCTTTCTGCATTTTGTGATATTTCAGGTCAGATTCTTAATATGCAAAAGTCGTTTGTCAAGTTTACCCCAAATTTGTCTGAGATTTATCGAGCTTATCTGTCTGGTTGTCTAAAAATGTGGTTTGAATCTAGATAGGGCTCTTATTTGGGGCTTCCTAATGATCTGGGCCGTAGTAAATGCTCTGAGTTTGGGCTCCTCTTGGATAAGGTGGCGAAACAGCTAAAGGTCTTTGCAGCTATGCAACTTTCGCCGGCGGCCAAGCTTGTTATTATTAACTCAGTGCTCATTGCCTCCTTTAATCACATCTTGTCTGCTTTTAAAATTCCTAGTTGTATATGTTCTAGAATGGATAATTTGTTAGCCAGGTTTTGGTGGAAGTCTTTTTCTTCTAGTCGAGGGTTGGCTCTTTGTAATTTGTCGTTAGTTACTCCATCTTCTGAAGGGTTTAGGAGGATTGAGAATTCGCAACATGACCCCTTTTAACTCTTCATTGTTAGCTAAGTAGAGTTGGCGGCATATATAGTGCCCTTAGTCGTTAGTTTCCCGACTAATATTTGCAAAGTATCCGGCCCTTCGTTCTATTGATTCGATCTTGACTTCTTGTCCATCTTGGGGTTCTCAAATTTGTATTTTGGAGAATTCTTGGGTTCTAGGGGAACCGGCATAGTTTAAGGATCTTCCGTCCAAGTCGGTTTGATCGACTTTTCTGTCTTCTTACTTGATTCGCGTTCTTACGCATGTGATGCTACTATTATTTACGGGTTTTTTTTTATTCTAGCTCTGCTGCTAGAATTCTATTGTTACATCGGCCAGTGCGTTTAATGGATGATTTTGTTTACTAGTAGTTCACTAACGATGGTGTTTATTCAAAAAAATATTCTTTTGCATTTCTTTGTGAGCTCAGGGTCATGTCTAGTATTCAATCTCAAATCACTCCAACATGGTGGAGGAAGTTTTGGGCTTTACCAATTCTTCACAGGTGCAAAATCTTAGGTTGGAAATTATTGCTACATAACGCTATTCCTATAGCGGTTATTCTTCATTCTCGAGGCCTCACAATTGATTTAGTTTGTGCCTTTATTAAGTGGATGTGGAATCTGTGTCTTATACATTCTGAGATTGTCCTACTATCTACAATCTTTGGTTGTCAGGACCGTTGGCCATTCATTGGGATCTTATGTAGTTTCCTCCATTTAGTGTTTGGTTCTCGAGTACAACTTCTCATTTTGTGTCGTTGAGATATTGGAAAGGTATTACTTCATTAGTTGCTCTTCTCTAGGCGATTCGGATTTCTCGTAATTAACTAAGGTTTAGGAAAGCTGTTTGGTCTTGTGAGACAATCATTGGTTTAACAGAAGAGTGGTTTCCTCGTAGTATGCCACTACTAGAAAACAGGTCCATTCCGACAGCAAAATTCCGTCAGAATACCCCTTAAATCCGTCGGAAATCACTGTTCCGACGAAAATTCTGTCGGAACTGGTGGTCGTAAGCACTTTTGTAGGAAAAACGACCTTATCCGAGGAAAATTCTTTCGGAATAGTGATTCTCGACGGAAGCTTTTTGTTAGAATTGGTTTTCTGGCCACCGGAAAGTCCGACGGAATACAAATCTGCCGAAATATTCAGATGGAATTTCCGTCGAAATCTGTTGCAAAAATAATAAAAAAACAAACCGCGCCACCACCGGCACAACTGTTACCACCTCAGACCACCAACCACCACCACCCCACACTTGCCAAGACCCACCCTAACCCAGACAGACCCCAGACCCACCCCTAGCCATCCTAACCCAGACCACCAACCATCACCACCCCACCCTTTCACCATCCCAACCCAGACCCAAGATCCACCCCTAACCCCAGACCCACCCTAACCCCCCCACCCCTAACCCACCACCCCACCACTAACCCAGACTCACCAACCCCCCCCACTAACCTAGACCCAACACCTCAACCCTAACCTTGACCCACCCTAACCTATACCCAGAACCACCCTACCCAACCCTAACCTACACCACAGAACCACCCTACCCCACCCTAACCAAGACAGAAAATATTAAAAAAAAAACGAATTAATATTGAAAAAAAATACAAATCCGAAAAATAAATTGAAAAAAAATCGCATTCTATACAAATTGGAGCAGTCAAACGAATACAAATTGGAACAAATATTACATTGAAAAAAAAAACCAGATCTATGCAAATTAATAAATAAAAAAATAGATCGAATACAAATCGAAAAACAATAAAAACGAAAAAAAATTCCTTTGACGAACAAACATGTTGTTGATGGCTCGAATTTTCTAGGATTTTGACTCGATTTTTGTTTGTTGTTGATGATGGAGGTTGTGGTTAGGGGGTTTTGTTGATGACAGAGGTTGTGGTTGATGAAAAAAAGAAAAACAGAAGAGATAGAAGGGAAAGAAGATAGAAGAAAAGAGAAGAGGAAAGAGGAGAGGAGAAGAGAGAGAAGGAGAAGAGAAGCGGACGAGAGGAGAGAGAAAATAGAAATGAAAGCACTAGGCAAAAACATGTAATCCGCACCGGTTCAAACCCCCCAACTTTGAATAACCCTAAATTGAGATATACTAACAATTAAATACACGATTAACACTAGATTGTCAAAATTAATATTAGATGATTAAAGAAAAAGAAGCATCTAACCTTAGAGACTGCTTCAATGGAGGAGAGAAAGCTTAGAAGCCCCTTCAATGGAGAATTTCGAGTACGCTTAAATGGAGGAGAGAGAGAGGAAGGAGTACAGCGAGAAACACTTAAATGGAGGAGGGAGAGAGGAAGAAGTATAGCGAGAAACATATGAAGCAGTACAGAGAGATTTAATGGAGGAGAGAGAGAGGAGAGAGAGGCAGCGCAGACGAGAGAGGAGGAAAGATCGAGGAATTGAAAGAGAAAGAAGGAAGAATATAAGTGTTTTTTTTTTATAATAGTTTTCGCACCGGTTTGAAATGAACCAGTGTGAATTACACACTTTTCCCACCGGTTTTGTTAAAACCGGTGTGAAAATAATACTTTTCTCACCGGTTTGGTTAGAACCGGTGCGAAAAGTCTTTTTCCCAATCCCGCCCATTTCTTTTCCCACCGGTTTTCAAGAACCGGTGCGAAAAGTGCGGTTCCTATTTCATATTTTCTACTAGTGAAGGGTAGGGGAAGATCCGTGCTTTTAAAGGTAGGTTTTGTTTGGATTTTTTTCGTTTTATTTTTTTTAAAAAAGCCTAAATTCCGTCTGAATAGGCATTAAATTTTGTCTGAATAGGCATTAAATTCTGTTAGAAATTTAATGTTTCGACGGAATATTCCGTAGGAAAATTCCTACGGATTTTATTACCGTAGGAAGTTTGATGTTTCGACGGAAATTTTCGTCGGAAAGTTCTGAAAGATTTTATTTACGTTGGAAGTTTAATGTTCCGACGGAATATTCCGTGGAAAGCCTATAATTCCTACGGATATATATTCCATTGGAAATATCCTACGGAATAGAAAATCCTTCGGAATTTTTCATTTTTCCGACGGAAATACATGTCGTCGAAAACTGTCCGTCGGAATTTGACCTATTTCTAGTAGTGTACAAGCTCTAGATTGGAAGAGGTCTTTGTAGTCTTCTTGTTTGGTTTGTTTGGAGGATAGGGAGGATGTCTAGTGGCTATGTCTACGGGGGTTACCTTATGTTTCTCCAACCGTCTGTTTGATTACAAAGAGGGCTTGGGATTGTTCTACTTTTAGGGTTGAAGCAGGCAAGATAGTTCGTGATCTTCATTCTTCTGAGTTACTAGGAGGTAGATGTCAAGCTTTTATGGCAAGTTCAGCGTTGCAGTCCGAGCTTCAGGTATGTGTTTGGGGTTTGAAGTTTGCTATCCGTAAAAGCTTCCTGAAAATCTAGGTTTATAAAGATTGTGTTGCCCTCCTTGCTTATCTTCGTCCTTCTGGTTCAATGGAAATTTCTGCTTGGTGGCTCATTCAGGAGTAGTGAGCTTTGGTTCAATCTCTTTAGGTTGATCCAACTTGAATCTCTACAAATAGTCATCATTTGAAGCTGTATATGGTGTAATTGTGTTTTGGTGCAGTGTGCTAGACAAGGACTTGAACTATGGGAATTAGGGTTGGCAATGGATAGGATCTAGTAATACCTGGTACGGACCAGAAATTTTCAATTCATACCCATATCCTATTTGAACCTTTAAAGTCTAAAATTTTAAGACCCTTGCACAGTCTTGGTATTGTCCAATATGTGTCCTTCGCTAACTTTCCCAAAGTTTAACTATCTATTTTTTATCATACGATATGCAAAAAAAAAAAAAAAATAAAAAATAAAAAACAAAAACAAAAACAAAAAAAAAAACCTAATACATAAGGACATGACCGATTAATTAGACACGTCGTAAAACAATATAATAAAAAATATATTAGAATGATATATAAACAAATTAGTATTATCTATAAACACATTACAATTTAAAGATTACACGGGCAAAGGAAATCCAGGCCCGACATGTGGTGGAGCAATCATTAGAGATTACACTAGTAGTCTGGTTACGACATTTGCGTCTAATTTTGGTTATTGCTCTGCTTTTAGAGCAAAGGTACTTGCTCTTACTAGAGGTTTTGAATTAGCTCAAAACACACAAATCGATAAGCTAGAGATTCAAATGGATAATGCAGCTTGCGTTCAAGCAGAGACAAGATGTAATGCGAGGAGAATGTGTGCAAGACATCAAGTTCTGCCAAAAGATGTTAAATGATGAACAATGGGAGGTTAAGGTTATACATGTATTTTGAGAAGGAAACAGGGCGGCGAATGGGTCGGCCAACCGCGGGGTCATTCAGGACTCTCAATTAGTATTCTTTAATAATGCTTCGACGGAGCTTAGTCGTATCTTAGGAGAGGATATTAGGGGCGTGGCAATGCCTCGTCTAATTCCTCCTTAAATAGCTGCTTAGGGTTTTTTTTTTTTTTTTTTTTTTTTGCGCTTCTGTTTTTCTTCTTTCTTCCTGGTTTATGTAACCCATTTGGATCAAAATAAATAAATAAACAAATTACAATTTAAAGTCTTGTAAAATTAATTGCACAACTACAAAGTTAATATTCTTCTATTTATAGCATTTTTCGTATCATACTCGATTTCATCATTAATATCTTATAAAATCAACATCCTTAAGACCTTTTTTTTTTCTATTTGATTTTGAATTTTTTTATAAGTTAATATATTGTGTAGGTCTATATACAAGCCTGGGTAAAGTACGTATCGGTCTTAAGGATATGTGGGTAGAGTTTGGGTTTAAAAACATTATACTCGACTCTTACCCTATCCGATACAGCCTAGATCCATGCCCTATCCATACCTCATTGAATCTAAAAAAATAAGACTCATACCTGTATTTTAGAGTAGGTTCTAACAAGTTCTTGGTAGGGTCCCAAACCCATTGTCATCCCTAATGGAGCAATGGGAATGGAGTTTTTGGTGAATTCAAGGATATCTACACCTAGCTCCATTTCTTTGGCTTTATTTTCTATACCATACATTTTATTTTAAGTCCGATTAATACGGTCTAATTTAGTGATATTTGGACATACACATTATTTTAAGTTGAGCTAGAGGCCTCAAATGATGGTATGGCTGCCTGATAGGCCTACACTAAGTACAGCTTACCAATCCAAGACTAGATCCAATTTCAAAGTTGGATCATTTAGAATTATTCAACAAAACATTTTTATTGGGCCATAAACCTAATGCACTTGTACACTTTATGGTTCATTATGAAAATAGGTATTGTTTAAATAAGATTTAAACTCGTATACACGGAATATAATATTCACGACAAACTTATTGGCTTATTGCTATTTTGATTAGTTACTTTTAATTTTTATTTTTTTAAAATGAATGTCACTAATATAACCCATTCGCTTATCCACTTTATACTTTCTATTTAATTTTTTATATCTTACCAAATTAATCCAACTTTGACTATAGATGTCAAATTGTAACACTAGTAGCTTTGTTCAACCAAAATATGTAACAATACTAGGCTTGTAAGCTTGTTGCTCTACATTCTTCTTACTTTGCGAATTGCGATGCTCACCATAGAATAGGGGCATAGGACTACTGATTATAAAAAATGATAATCAAATTCAGGATAGTATTATATTTGGGACATTTTTATTAGTTTTACTTATTGTTCTTCCAAAATCAAATTATATGAATAGGATAATCAATTATCTAAGGTGAAATTCCCTAGAAGTGTAGCCCCTATTTCTATTCACTCAAATTCTTTTATTAGTCAACATTTCAACTTTTACGAAGAAACGAACCCCACTAACCCACCCAGTAGCGGATCTTGACAATTTTCTTTTAAAGGGTTGAATTAAAGTTTATTTTCTAAATTTAAATTATAGTAGATACTAATAACAATGTAAAATAGTTTAATCTTATTTTTTTTTTATTAAAGTAGCTATTAAAAAAAATTAAAAAAATCATGAATAGAAAGTATAGTACATAAATATCATTGCTAATTGTCTAATTCTTTAAAATGAATAACGTAGTACTGTATTATTTTTTATATAGAATTTGTTTTTTTTTTTTGAAATAAAATTAAAAATTTGTACTTGACTATCAATAATACTGCCATTTATGATTTATGTATTGAAAGATGGGTCAATTTGTCATATGTCAAACTCACATAAGAGTTTATGCCAAGTAAAAACATATAGAGGATAAAATTGTTTGTATTTATGTGATAAAATTGTTTTTTTATTTGTTGTACGTAATATATTATTTAATATTTTTATTTTAAAATAAATTGTGAATTTCTTCTCATTTATTATACATTTAGATTAAAGTGTTAATCTCAAAAGATAATATATTATATTTAATTAATTTTAAACTTTAAAATCTCATTTTGCTTATGTGGCACTTGAATTATTTAATTCTAAGAGAATTTACAAATCTCTTATTTGATTGGATATCACTAAAATTTATTATCGTACATGGTGCGTTAAAATTTTTTATCCAACGTGGCTCTAAAAAAAACTCGGGAAAAACTCCCCTTTATATATATACTAGTACGTGCCCCCAAGCGTTACCCCGGGTACCTATTTAAAAGAGTGTACTTATTTGTGGACTTGTTTTGTATTATTAGTTTTTTTAAAATGTTAGATACAAAAAGAGAGTAAAAAAACACTACCTATTATTCTTTTTTCACGTTTATTATTATTTTCTATGTTGCACTATATTTACTTGGTCTACTACGACCAATGTTTGTGAATTTGTACATAAAAAAAACATATATTTAAGATATTGTTTATCTAAGTTCTATATGATATGTGTGCTAAATTTCAAGGAGACACTAAAATAATAGAGGGAGCGTAATTTTGCGAAAAGAAAAGTGCGTCGAAAAAATAATAATAAAAAAGTTAAAAGTAATTATTTTTTTAACACGTAAAATCAACAAATTATATTATAAGCCTAATTGGACCATTTTTCATATATGGTTGGTAAATGAAAGTGTTAAGACCTTGCTAACATTGATTTGAATTCACTTTTATATTCCCTTGTATTGTACAGTTTCTGTTATGATTAAATTTTAGTAGATTTTACTTCTTTAATTTCATTAACGTACAAACTCACAAACATACATTAAAATATTACAACCAAATATGAAGAATACCTGATTCAAAAGCTCTAATGGTAAATTAATGGTAGATTTAAAAAAAAAATAATGATACATGACCATATTTATAATTACGTGGTTATTCGTATAGGAGTAAAATTCTATTGTCAATAAAATGATAAAAAATTAAAAAAATTTATAAATTATTTTATTTATACTTTTTTTATCCGAACAAATTAAATCTATCCAATCTAATATCTAATTTAATCACAATATTGTTTATTTATCGCCTACGTGGCTCGGCACTTGGCAAAAAACTGAAATGCTAAGTGTCGCTGTCTCGTGGCCTGACTGCGAGACCGACTTTATTTATTAGTAATATGATATTAGATTTGTGATGAGCCGCATTTAAAGCATTCACACTGCAAAACTTGCAATATTGTTGTTTATGGCCCACATTTTTATCCCATTATTTTGGTAGAGTATTTGTACATATTGTATATTAAAAAGCTTATGGAAAAGTCAAGCACAGTTATTACTAATCCTGGGCACCGTGCCGTGCCGGGCCGCCGCGGGCCGTGCCTGGCGGGCCACGGGCTGGTTCGTGCCGTGCCGGTCGTGCCGGCGGGCCCAGGATTTCGTGCCGTGCCGTGCCGGCCATTTTCACAGGCCAGCCCACGGCACGGCACGACCCTCGTGCCTGGCGGGCTCGTGCCGTGCCGGCCACGTGCCGGCCTGCGGGCTGGTGCAATTTTCATTTTTTTTTTTTTTTTTTTTTTTTAATGACAACATTATAAATTAATAAGTTTATAATGTATATAAGTTATAAAATTATAATTATAAGTTTTATAAGGTAACTTATAAGTTTATAACTTATAAGTTATAAGTTATTAAGTTATGAATTTTATAATTATAAGTTGAATATTTATGTTTTATAATTTGTATATTCAATATTTATATTTATATATTTACTTTATACTATTACTTTAAAATTTAATGTTTATGATTTATTAGTAATTGGTATAATTTTATTTTATTTTAATATGAATTTACAAATTGTAACAAAACGGGGAAAAAAGGCAAATTGGACTTCGGATGTGAATAATGCGTACTTTATATTATTATTACTTGAGTTGAGAAAATTGTACAATGATAACAATGATAAAAATCATACAATGATGGTATTAAACAAAAATTGGAAAATGATAAAATTGATATTTTTAAAATCGTACAATATACAATAATTGTCTATTCTTCTTCTCCTTCTTCTTGCTCGTCTTCGTCTTCGTCTTCGCCTTCGCCTTCAAGGTCATCGGCTAGTTGCATAGATTGGGAACTAGCCGAACCCGAACCGGAAGCGGAGGTTCCTTCTTCGTTGTCGTTGTGGTCGTAAGAACGGTCTTGTGAGCGATTTTCCGCATCCAACCAATCTTTGAAACACACGCACATTTCTAGTGTTTCGGGTTTTAGACTTGTTCTTCTATCGTCTAAAACCCTTCCGGATGCGCTGAAAGCTCGTTCGGAGGCGACGGAGGAAACTTGGATAGCAAGAATGTCTCGTGCCATTGCCGCCAAAGTTGGATGCTTCGAGCTTTGTTGTTTCCACCATGCAAGGAGGTCGAGGCTGTTTATCTCATCGTCGTCCATGCCTTTGGTGAAGTCGTAACTCAGGTACATCTGCAACTCCGAGACGTCGCTTTGCGTTCTCCTGATTGATGAATCACCTGAAAACCTTGAAATCAAGTTAGTAGCTTGTGAAAATAAATGTTTGGCCTTCTTACTTACGTTTTTGGATGGTTGGGAAGGCCCTGAGCGAGGAACGGTGCCATATTTGGCTTCATAGACTCTATATAAAGCAAAAAACTGATCCTTCACATTAGTCTTATAGTTTTCTACATCATCGTCAAGAAACATGCATTGAAAGTAAATGTCAACTAACATAAATGTGTTTTCATACTTTTGCCTAGGATCTAATATAGAAGCAAAAATATAAATCAAAGGAATCTCACTATAATATTTACGCCACTTTTTTTCCATTGCTGGAAGATACTGATCATAATCACTTTGATCGCGATGATCAGCGAAAAGTTGGGCGAGTAAGCATGCATTAGAAAGAAAGTTTTGAGCACAAGGATTGTAAACAGTAGAAAAACAATACGTCATGTTATATAATAACTGTAAAAATTGCATATATCTTTCACAGTTTTTCCAATCATCATCATACAAAGCATTTTGTGGAAATTTTTGGTTGTAAAATAATGTTAACGGGCCCTTGTACTCAATTGCCTTTGTTAACATGTCATAGGTGGAATTCCACCTAGTTGGGCAATCGGTTCTAATTTTTATTACCCTTATCTTTTGTTGTTTTAGAAAACTCTTCCATTCTTGGTATCTCATGTTAGAGCTATTAATAGACATAATAGCATCTCTGATTTTGTTGTAGTATGGGCCAATTGCCCGAACTCCATCCTGTACACATAAGTTAAGTACATGGCAAACACATCTAGTATGAAGAGCTTCACCGTCTAATAGTACATCGGTTAAGTTTTGTTTGATAAGATTAGCTGTGTATGTCATAGAGGTTGCATTATCAAAAGTCATAGACATCATTTTATCTCGAAGGTTGTATTCGTCTATTGCTTGCATTAAATGGTGAGCAATGTTAATGCCGGTGTGTGGGTATTCCAGCATTTTGAAATGTATTATTTATTTTTTGTAACATCCATTGATCATCTACCCAATGGCAAGTCACACATAAATAGTGATATTTATAACCACTATCCCAAGAATCGGCTGTTAAAGATACTCTACAGTTAAGGTTACTCAATTCGGCTTGTAACCGGACTTTGTACTCTAGGAAATTTTTCATTGCGGCGGAACGAACGGTTTTCCTAGAGATTCTTTTATGTTGGGGTTGTAGTGCTTTGTTAATGTAGGTATTGAATGCGTCACATTCCGAGAAAAGAAAAGGTTGTTCGGCGTGTACTATCATTTTTCCTAGTTCATCCCTATCCCTCTCATAGTTGTATGTAAAGCCGTATGGATGGAATTGGGAAATTTTGGGCTGGGTTGGATCACTAGCTGGTTTTGCACAAGCTTTCATGTGTCTAGATAAGTGTCCCGTCCCGTTTTTGGTAACTGCCGTGAATACACTATTACATGTTTTACATTTTGCCCATTCTTCACCATCTTTACTTAGGACAAAATAACGCCATACCTCACTCCTTCGGTTTTTCAAAAGTAGCATCTCAGTTTCGGTTAACCATTCATGATGTGTGTTATGGTTAGTGGTGGGAGTGGCAGTAGAAGGGGTAGAACCGGAGGGAATTCGGGTACTTTCTTGGCTACCTTGGCTAGAACAATAGTTTTGTTGATTACCGATATAATTAGGTGGAAATTGGTATGGTGGTAGTGGAAATTGGTTTAGTGGTGGTGCTGGAAATCCCGACGTATTATATGGCTCATAGCCCGGGGGGAAGTAAATGGGGTTATTGGTTTGACTCGTAATTTGGGGGCTCGTTGTATTTGGTGGTTCCCTAGAACTACTACTACGGATAAGTCGGCCTTTCCCCCTAGACCTAGATGATGGGTTGTTCGATGCCATAATTAACAATTAATTTTTTAATAAAAAGTGGTTAACTATAATAATAATAATTAATAACAACAATTTTAACAATAAAAATATCAATAATATTAATTAATAACAACAACTATAACAATAACAATAACAACAAAAATAAATAATAACAACAATTGTAACAATAATAATAATTAATAACAACAATTATAACAACAACAATAACAATTAACAACAATAATAATTAAACAAGATTATTCTAATAATAACAATAAAACAATAATAAATTTAAGATTAGTTTAGATCTTACAACTGTGCTTCAACGCTCCACTAATTACGATTACGAACTTTTTAATTTTTTCCGATATTAGGAAAATAATTAGAGAATTTAAGAGAATAATTAGAGAATTTAAGAAAATAAGGATTATTAGAGATTTAGAGAATATAAGAGATAAGAAGGAGAGATTGTGATTTTGTGATTTGGGAATGAAATGGAGGTGAGTATTTATAGAATTTTTGGCAAAAAACTAGCCGTTTTATAGCCGTTGGCCTGCGGGCCGTGCCTGCGGGCCAGCACGGCGGGCCATGCCCGTGCTCGTGCCGGGCCGTGCCTGGGAATTCTCAACCGTGTCCGTGGCACGGCCCGTGGCACGGAAGTTGAACTTCGTGCCGTGCCGTGCTTGACTTCGGGCCGTGCCGGGCTGCGCCGAACGGCGGGCCGTGCCGGGCGGCACCCGGGCCAACCCGGCCCGTGCCCAGGTTTAGTTATTACTTGCTCATGCTTTTTTTTTTTGGTTTTGTTTTAAAGTTCTAGAGAATTCTTGAACTCGGATGCAACTGCTACATGAATGATAAAGGGAGTTCTACAATATTCTATCCATTTCTTTCAACATTCATCGTTAACTATAAATATTTGTGATGGTCATTCAATCGAAGGTCATTAACATAGGTCATGTTTTGCTCACCTTAAATTTATAATATTCTGTAAAAATAAATAAGAATTTGTATAAAGCACTACTAGAAATAGGCTGCTTTCCGAGGAAAAGGTTCTGACGGACACGTATTCCCGTCGAAAAAGCTTTTTTCGACAGATTTTAATTCCGTCGGAAATTTCCGACGGAATATAAATGCGTCGGAAATTATGTACTTTTTGACGGAATATTCTGTCAGAAATTTAAGTTTCACATGGATTTTACGTCCGTCGGAATTTATTTTTATAAAAAATTCAAGCCCTGACTACTTAAACCCTACCCTTTCCCATTCTCTCTCCCTCGGCCGTTTTTCTTTCCCCTCCCACTCTATCTCTCCCCTGCTCTTTCTCTCTCCTCGGCCTAACTCTTTCTCCTTTCCTCACAACCTTCTTCTCCGATCCTTCCTTCCCCTTCGATCTTAAACCACCACCACCACCGCATCTTTCTTCTTTCCCCTCCGATCTCAAACCACCACTGCCCACAACACCGGCGCAACAACAACAATACCGGTGCAACAACTACAATAACACAGCCTCAACAACAACCACAACACAACCGAGACAATAACGTACAACAACAACGTAACGGATTAACAAAATCCAGATCTAGTATTTATTTTTATAAATTTTGAAAATAGTTAATGATGGGTTTGGGTTTCGGTTGTGGTGGTCGGTGGTGGTTTCGGTTTAGTGGGGGTGGGGTTTGGTTGGGGTGGTTTCAGTTGTGGGTTGTGCGTTGTCAGTGGTGGTGGTTTTGGTTGTGGTGGGAATTTGGTTGGGGTGGTTTCGGTTATGGGTGGTGGTGGGGCTGTTTTTTTTATTGACAGTATCCGTCGAAAATTTCCAACGAACTTTCTGGTGCTGGAAATCCTCTTCCGTCGAAAGGTCATTTTCCCTACAAAACCGTTTCCGACAACCCTTTTCAACGGAAATTATGTCGAAACCCTGATTTTCGACGAAATTCAGGGTGTTTTCGATGGAATTTTTCCGTCGAAAATAAGTTGTTTTCTAGTAGTGAAGTAAAATTAAGTTAGGTTCAACAAAAATAAGTCATGTCGAAAATAGGTTGTTTTCTAGTAGTGAAGTAAAATTATTTTAGGTTCAACAAAAATAAGTATGTCCAATAAAAAAAAATAAAAAAAATAGTCATGTTAGTAACTAAAAAAACAAATAAAATAGCAAGTTAATTTATTTATGATTAGGTAAAAATAAGTTAATTTCAACAATAATAATTTATTTTCTGTAAAAACAATTTCATTATGAGAAAAATTATTTGTAATTCAATAAATATAAAGTGAAGAGAACAATCAATTTCCTTCAAAAACAAAATATACTACGAGTACTTTGCCTTTTGGGTCACCTTACGTTCCCTCTTTTGCCTGCAAATTCATTGATTCGCAAGGCAGAATTCTTGTTTTTACAACCATCATTGTTTTCGAATATAATACTCATCATGAATTCTTTGAACACTAGTCTCATGATAGAAAACCTTAAATCGACACATGTAAAATATTTGGTAGAAAACCTTAAAAATATTATTTTATGAAGTTCCTACAAAATAAAACAATAACCCTCTGATGATTTTCCCCCTCTTATTGACTACTACTTTTCACCAAATAATTGAGATTTGATAATTGCATCACTCAATCCCTTAGCATAAGGAAACATATGTCCAGCACCATGGAGCTCATGGTAGTGAACCCAAGGCAGCCTTTGAGCTATGTACCGTTGTAGCGTCACAGGCACCAACATATCTTCATCACCTTGCCAAAGGTGAACGGTTCCCTCGTTGTTGGGAAATGGATTCGTCAATTGTATAGGATCGAACACCCATTTTCCGAACCCAACAATCATGTCACGGTGGATGCTTTCGTGCACTCCTTGTTGTCTCACGGGAACCTAATCAACCACCACATGAAATGCAAATTAAATGGCATTTTATTAACAAAATTAAATCAGTAAATCTCTCTTACTCACTGTAAAAAAACGTTTTTGTTTTTCACAGTGGCAGTTTCGTAAATAAAATGTGCTACCGTGACTAAAGTGGTACAATTTTATCATCCATTTCGTAAATAAAATGTATCACCGTGACTAAAGTTGTACATTATATTTACGAAACTGCCACTGTGAGAAACAAAACGTTTTTCACCATAAATAATGGGTGCGCCCTCAAATTAAATGGCATATAGGTGCACACGAAAACTACAACATTTGATTAACATTATTATATATTAGATTAGTTGTCATACACGGTAATTTTTCATAAAGATGGGGTTGGTTACATGCATGATATAATAAATTTAGAAAATTTATTACCGTGTTTTCTGGTTTCTCAAATTTGGCCATTAATTCTTTGTCTTGGCGAGACAATATATCACGACTGTGGGCAACAACGCTTGATGGTGCGAACCAATTTTGTGTCTGCCACCAGTAAGTTAGCCATGGTACATAATGTGCTACTCTGAGTGACCATTGATCTTGTGGAAGTTGCATGTAATATGCTTCTCTAGTTGAATTAGCCGGCAAACTTGACCACCACTACTTCACAACTGGCGTTACTAATGATGCTCCTGCTAACCTATAATTATGTAGCCAAAAAAATAGAAATAAAAAGTGTTTTTGTAAAACAACAAAGTTTAAAATAATTGCATAAGATAATTCAATCTTGTAATAAACTAATTATACGAAGTGATATTTACAAAGCTCTCCTTTGGTTTCACAGTAATCTTTAACATGATGTGGTTTTACTAGGGGATTTGTTAAACATCGCCCGCGTTTTTCTACATAAAGCCCACATTTTTTAAAAATGTTGACATTATTGCCCTTGTTTTAATTTTTACCGAAAATAAAATTTTTCACTCATAAAAAATGTGGAGCAGGACTGGATCGCCGAGTGAAACCGAAGAGCCCTCAACGTCGGGTAGATGCACCGGAGAGACGCCGTTGACGCCGGAAAAGGAGGTACGAAGCCATCTAAAACCACGAATTGGCGGCTGGCGTCCTGCCGGGACGCCGTGACCGTAGTGGTGGCGCCTAGCCAGGACGCCGCCACCGTAACTCTGGCGCCTGGCCAGGACGCCGCCACCCTGGCCGTGGCGTCTGGCCAAGACGCCGCCGCCACGGTGGCGGCGTCCTGGCCAGGCGCCACCGCCACGGTGGAGGCGTCCTGGCTAGACGCGACCGCCACGGTGGCGGCGTCCTGGCTAGGCGCCACCACTATTTTTTATTTTTTTTTTTTTAATTTAATTTAAAATTTGTTTATTTTTTTTTTTTTGTGTTACAATTTTTTTCTTTTTTTTTTTGTTTTGTTTTTAATTGTTTTAATTTGTTTTTGTTTTTAATTTATTTATTTTTTATTTTTTTTTTTTACAATTTTTTTCGTTTTATGTTTTTTTTTTGTTTTTTTTTTTTTGGTTTATTTTTATTTATTTAATCTAAAGTTTTGTTTATGTTTTTTATTTTTGTGTTTTGTTTTTTTTTTTTTTGAATACTTTTTGTTTATTTCTTTGTTTGTTGTTTATAATTTATTATTGTTTTTGCTTTTGTGCTAATGTTGTGTCAAATGTATTAATTTAATCTACTCTTATGTGATTATATTTATATGTTATTGTTGCAGGATTATGGTGGAGACGGAAATGATTATAGTGGGATTTTTGTACACGATGGTCTGTTCGAAGATGCTCAACAAGCGGTTGATTGGGCGAAACAGGTTGCAATTAGATCAGGTTTTTGTTTAGTAGTAGCAACTCATAAATCTCAACGGGATGGTAGAATGGATCGCATTTTGAGATGCGACCGTTATCGCAAAAGGGAGGAACGAGATTTCAGTCAAGCGATTCGGTTTGATACAAAGCGGAAAGGTTGTGGGTGTCAGTTCAGAGTAAAGGTTCGACAACAGCAAAGGGGTGACGGTTGGGAAGTGAAGAGTTACGGTAAATGGGGGTATCACAACCATGAGATGATCGCATATGAAGTGGGTCATCGACAGTTAAGTGGCCTAAGTCCTGCTGCGAAACTAATTGTAAAAGAAATGAGTGATGCTCAAGTGAAGCCTGCTAAAATATTAGCATCTGTGTTGGAGAAATTTCCTGAAGACCAGCCAAACCGAAGACACATCTACAACGTCAGACATAAATTGAGGTTTGAACGGTCAGAGGGAAGGAACCCTATACAGCAGCTTCTACACCAGGCACAAGCACGTGGTTACCTGTACTGGTTTGAATCTGATGAAGACACATCGGAGGTGACTCATTTGTTCCTTGTGCATCCTGATTGTGCTGATATGATTTCGTCTTGGCCATCTGTGATTCTGATCGATTCAACGTACAAGACAAACAAGTATAAGTTTCCACTGGTTGAGATGGTTGGGATGACTCCAACGAACCAGAACTTTTTGATTGGTTATGCAGTTATGAAGGATGAGACGGTTGCGAGTTACCGTTGGGTGTTGGAGAAGTTGAGAAATTACATCGGCCCAAGTGTTCAGCCATCGGCCATCGTCAGCGATTGTGAGGGAGGTCTCTTTGCCCCTATAGCGGAGCTGTTTCCGGAGTCGAGCCATTTACTGTGCACATGGCACATCAACAAATGCGTGAAAGTCAAAGCCTACAACCTTTTCAACAAGAACTTAGATTCAGCAGAGAGATTGGTAAATGGTAAGTGGCGGAAGATCCTGCAAGCTACCACGGAGGCAGAGTACGACCGAGCCTTGGATAACTTCAAGGATGCATACCAATGGTGCCCGGCAATCGTAGACTATGTGATGCAGCAGTGGGTGCCTCAGAGGGAAAAGTTTGTCAAATATTGGACAAACCAAGTTCTTCATTTTGGAAACACTACTACATGTAGAGTTGAGAGCGCTCATAGAGCTCTGAAGGACTGGATTGATTCTTCCACCTCTGCTCTGGATACACTGTTCGAGAGAATAAACAAGGCTATTGATACTCAGAGGAACGGCATCAAGAACTCTCTCGAGGACTCCAGACGGCGACATGGCACGATGTATAGCCATTTCATATTTAAGATTCTCCATGGTCGTGTGTCACACTACTGCTTGGGGTTGATTCTGAGCGAGCACACCAGGATGAGGGAGTTGGGTGATGAAGTGGCTATTCGGTGCGGATGTGCTATATCGGTGACTCATGGACTACCTTGTGCATGCACCATTCACCGCGTAATTACGCAAGATAGGGCGTCGTTACATGTTGATCAGGTTCATCCATTCTGGCGGACGCTCGTTATCGGAGAGCATGCTGTTCCACAGACAGTCAACCGTGAACAGGAGGAGTTGGAGCACTAATTAGTTTTCGTATGCCCACTAATTACAACTTAAAATAAAAGTTATAAAAACTAAAAATATAATGTCAAATTCTAAGAACTTAAAATAATAATTATAAGAACAGATAATGTTAACTTTTACAAACAACTAGGAAAATGTTTTATAAATGCACTGCCGACATATCAATAATCTCTCTGTGACGCCCACTGCCACTGCTCAAGGGCCCGTTCCAGTTCATCAATAACAGCTCTGCCTGTTGCAGTCGTCATGTTGTCCCTCTCCTCAAAAAGTCTGTGTCCCAACTGCGTCATCTTTCCCATCCACTACACATAACAAAACACATAAAATTCAATAACGACGTATTATGAGACGTATTATATGAAAAAAAACACAACTACAAATGTTTTATGAGACGTACCGCATCCACGGCAGTGGGCGGTGGCACATCATCATCATCGGCGTCGTCGCCGTGGTGGACGTCTCTGATCAACCTCGGGTGCGAGTGCCGGTTGTACCACTCCATGTAGTGCTGGTCACACATGGCAGCCACCCCAGTTGGCGGCCGCTGCAACTGCTCAATCCATATGCGGGCAACCATCGGAAACTGCTCCCACGTGCCAATCATGCTTGCCGGCCATTGGACGACGTACTCCTTCAACGACGCAGATCGGACGGCCTTACTGGGCCATGCTGGTGGAGGAGGAACAACTTGGACATATCCAAGCTGGCGAAGACAGCGCTGCGGCATGTACGCCTCTACGATCTCACGATACTGAATCAGTCCCGTGTAGAGGGTCCTGGGTACCCTATTACTAGGGTTCTGGCCGAAAGGCATCCAGTTCACCTGCACATTTTTTAAAATTAGTAAGATTCATACAATAAACACATCAAACTATAAAAGTAGAAATAATTTAAACACTTTACCTCTAATGGGGACATCCTGTCAAGCAATAACCGTATCGATCGCAGGCGGTCAATGGACTTCTTCTCGACACGCGGACTCCACGCACAGGCACGTGGCTGGCCATCCCCAATAGGAACCGGGTCGCGGTGTGGTCGAAACGCCGGGAAATACTCGTATATCCACGTCTGTAACAACGTCATACATCCAGTGATACCTGCCGCATCAGCCCGGCTCGAGAATCCTAACTGGCGATACATGTACGCTAATGTAGCCGACCCCCAAGAAAACTGGCCTACTCTGTCGGGCTCACACGCGTCAACTATGTCGCGTGGCCTGAGCTTGTTTCCGCTCTTATCCGGAAACAAGGTACACCCGAGAAGAAGAAAAACATATGCAGCCAGCTGTGTGTCCTGCGTCCTACGTGAAGTGGGGTGCAAACATCGCTGCAAAACTGCTGCGATCTTAACACCGCCGTGATCCCACACACCAAGTGCCGCTGTGTACAGCGCAGCCCTATCCACCGCCAACAGCTCCGCCAATAAATCTGCCTGATCCGCATCTGTGACAACAGATGCTCGGTTTCCCTCTACGGGAATCCCAAGGATGGCCTCGACGTCATGCAACATGATCGTCATCTCACCGAACGGAAGGTGGAAAGAGTTCGTGTCCGGCTGCCATCGCTCAACGAAAGCCGTGATCAGCGTCGAGTCAATCCTCTCATGCATGGTGGCAGGAAGGTGGCTCACTCTAGTGGCCCTCAATCGGCCGACCATCTCGCTCTCCTCCGGCCAAGCCTCAGCCCAACTACACAAGAAGTTACAAGTCCTCTCCCGGGTTTGGCATTTCAAAATGCCGCTATCCAAAGCCCGCTCTTGGTCCTCCCAAATACGGGTAGCGATGTGTCCTAGAAAGCTAGGAATCACACTCCCGTCTATAGGTCCCCCAGCCACCTCGCCCCTCACCACCCAAGAATCATTAACGGCCCTCGACCGTTTTCTGCTAACCGCAGACACAGTGGACGCAGATGATGTGCCAGATCTACTAACAAATCTACCATCTCTACCCTTACGCACGTCTACCCTACGCGTCTCATACACATCATCAAGCCTCTGACTGAATGGACCGTAATCATCATATGGTCCACTCTGATCGTCCACATCCTCATCTGCATCCTCCTCCTCCTCCTCCTCATCACCATCATCATCTTCATCATCCTCAGAATAGTGCACCCGTTCTCTACGAGCCGAGGCCGAAATACCACGGGATCTAACGTGTCTGGGCCCCGAGCTCTCCATTGAGTTCATCGTACTTCTCATAATGTCCATACTCTTCCCAGCCCCAGAACGAAAATACGATGCCTAACACAAAATAACAAAACATGTAATATGCAATATAAACATGTAATATAAACATAAAAAAAGTAATTAAAATAAATAAATAAAACAATATACATATGATGGAAAATAAATTAAAAACATTACAAAATATTAACAACCTAAAAATAAAAAAATTAATAACCTAATAAATAAATAAATAAAAAATTGGAAAAAACAAAGCAAAAAAAAAAATTACCCAAAAAAAACAAATTGGAAAAAACAAAGTGAAAAATATAAAATTATAAAAACTTAAAAAAAGAAGAACATCAAAATTTTAAAAAAAATTTATAACAAAAAAAAGGGAACATAAAATTTTTTTAAAAAAAACCAACAAAATTTAAAACAAAATAAAAAAAAAATCAGAAACATAAAATTTAAAATTAAAAAAAAGAAAAACAAATTTAAAAAAAAATCAAAAAAAAAATAATTATTTTCGAAAATTAAATTTCAAATTTAAAACCAAAAAAAAATTAAAAAAAAAAATAAAAAGGCGGCGGCGCCTAGGCCAGACGCCGTGACGGTGGCGGCGGCGTCTAGCCCAGACGCCACTACCACGGCCGCGGCGCCTAGGCCAGACGTCGGTGCCGTGGTTCTGGCGCCTGGGCCAGACGCCACCGCCACCGTCACGGCGTCTGGCCTAGGCGCCGCCGCCGTGGTAGTGGCGTCTGGGCTAGACGCCGCCGCCGTGGTGGTGGCGTCTGGCCTAGGCGCCGCCACCGCCTCCGACCTTTTTTTTTTTAATTTTTAAACACAAAATTAATAAAAAATACCTTCTCGCCGGAAAACCGCTGTCCACCCGCCGCCTGTGCCGCCACTTCCTTGCCGGGCCGCCTCGACATCGCTCGGAAAGTTTTTTAGAGAGAGAAAGTGGAAGTAGAGAATTGAGAGAAGAAATTGTGTTTTTTACTTTGAGGGCAAAAGTGACAATTCACTCTAATTTTGTGGGCTTTATGTGGAGATTCGCGGGCGATGTTTAGCAATTCACTTTACTAGCTAGGTATCTAAAATATGTTTTTGACCATTGATTTGAATTATGAATTATAAAAAAATTGTAAAACATTAGGCAAGTTGACATAACGCACGATATTAACTAAGTCTAACAATATTAACTAAGTCTAACAACTCAATAAGACCGTATCTATTTAATAAAGTCCTGTTAGAATAGTACAAAAGTAAGGTGAAAGTTTAATTTACTAATTTTAAGCATATTTTGTTCACCTAATTTTCACTTATTTCAAGTTTAATAAGTTTAGACTAGTTCAGCTAGGTCATATTAGTTCAGTTTAGAAAAAATAAGTTTTAATAAGGGTTAACCAAGTACAAATTACAGTTATAATAAATTTTAATAAGTTATTTAATGTAGAAACAGATGGATTATTATTACAAGTGATTGAAAAAACCTCATTGAAATCGTACCTATGTGGAATGTACTTGAGCAAGCCCCATACAGCTTCTCCACCCATGGAGTAGCCAACGACATAAAACTTAGGGCCTAAACCAAGCTGATCAGCTAGCTCTTCTACATCTAATGCAAGACTTTTCGGTGTTCGATTCGGGTCCGGAGTACTTTCTCCATATCCGGGTCTATCAAATCCCACAATATGTAGCCCCAAACTTTCGATCGTATACTTCAAAAAAAAAAAAAATGATCATATTTCGACCGTTTCCTTCAAAAAAAATATTAATCATACTAAATGGATGTGTATGAAATCTAACTCATAATAGTGTGCACGAGAAAATTTGATTAAGCTGATTAATGTTTAATTAAATTAAAACATAAGGTAAAATATATGATCGTAATATTTATCAACAACTTTATATACAAGATTATAAGAAAATAAAAGTAGAAAACCAACTCATGCACACTACATATTCACGTAAATTTTGATTAAATTTTAGTTATCTCGTTTTTTTAATTTTTATTAGATGTAAGTGAACATAATGAGGCTAGTGCATTAAAAAAATGTGTCAAAAGATTACCTAGGAACAAACAAAAAGGAACAAAGAGAGTAAAACATACCGATGAAACTTCAGTGGCAATGAAAGCATGATGCCTACAAGAGTCAAAGCCATGAATAAAGATGAAATTGTGCTTAGCCTCTTCTTTTGGGACACCATACTCTTTGTAGGCCAAATGCCTTCCATCCCTTAGCCTTATTCTCGGAGCCGTTATCGATGGACCGCCAGACGAACCACACAGTTTTGGTGGTGGTGGACGGAGTGCCCTATCAACCCAAGCCAAACTAGCAACAAGCACAAATAACACAAGAGTCTTCTTACTCATACCTGAAATTATGATGAATATTTTCTTCAATGCTCATGCATAAATTAGATTGCTAATAAATTTACTACTTTTATTATAATGAATTGATGAAGTTACAAGAAAATTTATGTTTAGTGATACTGGTTTGCTGAATTGCTGGTTTACTGATTGGGCAATACAATCAGTTGCACATGTACACAAATACTTGTACATGCCAAGTTAAACCAAATTCAACAATGTGTCAACTTTAATATAAATGACACTTAATTTTTATATTATACACCCATGTATATGTACGTGATCATTATTCGGTTATTTGGTGGGTGTTTCACTAATGTGCAGATGTTTCTACAGCGATCGTTTGAAATATAACTACCATATTATTTTAATGATAAACAATATGAGTGAATCTGTTTTTTCACACTATAAATTGGACACAATTAGTATTCTAATATCTACAATACAAATATAATTTTTGGAAATTATAATCCAACATAAAAGATATGTGAGAACCTGGTATATGTGAGGACATATTACAACCGTTGGATCAATTGCATCCAATGACTACCATTTATCCCGGTCAAATATAATTTCAGAAAAAAAAAAAATCAGTGTTTTCTCTCTCCTCCATTTTGCAAGTTATTTTCTCTCTCCTCCTTCAATTTCTCAATTCTCAGTTCTCTCTGCTCTCTTTCTCTTTGCTATTTGCTATGATTCTTCATCAATTCTTCTTCAAACTTCATCAATTCTTCGTCAAGGTGAGTTTCGCTTATGTTTTAGTTTGTGTTCGATTTTCTTGGATTAATTTTTTCAATTTGTGTTCGGTTTTTTTTTGGCTTAATTTGTTCAATTTGTGTTCGATTTTTTTTTGGCTTAGTTTATCACTTTGTGTTTGATTTTTTCAATTCCATCATCAAATTTTATGAATTTTGTGTTTGTGTCGATAATTTTGATGATATTTTTCTGATTTTGTGTTTTTGTTGACTTTTAAGTCCGTTTTTGCTCAATTATTTCATATAAATGTGTTTATTTTTTGGACATGTAATGTTTTGATGTTTGCTAGTTACTTGTTAAATAATACAGTGTAAATGTTTTTGTTTTAAGGTAATAATAATTGAGTTCTAATTTAGGGAATGTAATATGTACACCAAGTGTTTGATAAAAGTCTCTAATATGATGTTACATATGTTTGAGTTCTAATTAACTAAATACATATCATTTAGTAATGCTAAGTATAGGTGTGGAGTTGTATGTTGAGTTCTCTAGCATGATTTGGTAATGCTGCTCTATGCATATTTGTGTTTCATTAGTGATAGAAATGGCTGAAATCATAATTTGCTTCTTTCGAATAGTGTCAATATTGTGGCTCATTTGTTTGTTTTTCTTGTGTGAAAAAATAAATAAATTATATGTTGTTCCTTGGAAACTAAACTTTTAACATCGTTGTGTGGCAGAAAAGATTCCAAGGGAAAATTTTACTAGATTATGTGGTGGATGTCAAACTACCATCAAAATAATGGAGGTCTTTTTAGTGGTTCTGTACGTGTGTCATAGCTTCTTCTTTGCTTTAAGTTAGGGAGGTGAAAACAAGTTGTTCTTTGTTAGTTCTATTTGTGAGGTGTTCTGGCCTTACCAGCTTTGGCTATGCTCAGTTCTGATCAGGGTTGTGGTTGTAGTACCATGAACAACAATTGAGTTGATTTGGTTACCTTATACATGCTCGTGGTTTCTTTTCGTGTTAATAATTGTGATTGGTTTTTTTCAGGCTACTGTGTTGTTGCTAATCTGCCTTTGTGACTGTTTGCTGTTTGCTGAGCCTTTAAAAGGTATGGCTTTTGTCTACAATGCTCTGTTAGTCTTCAAAGAGATATCTACCTCGTGTTTTTTTTAACTGTTGCTAAATTTCAGTAATGTAGATTTACCCTTTGTTCTTACCGTTGTTTGCACTTTTCTGCATCCTTTGTTTTATCTGTTACATTGTTCTCTCATTAGTGTTTATGTTTGTGTGGGTCAATACTGAATGCTAGCAGGATATTAGGTCAATGCTGATAGTTGATACAATACGATAGATCATTGTTGTGTATAAGGTTAATGTTCACAGTTAATCATGCTAGCATCGTGTGAACATCTTACTTATTTGCGGTTTGTTCGAGTTTGGGTTTTGTTTTGTTGCAAAAGTGCAAGTGCATTCAGATAGGATTTGTCTGATAGTGTTTAGTGTATTTTAGGATTGAATAGTATGGTAGATGATATATGTGTCGTTTGGGAATGGATCTTTGGAGTCCTTTCTTTTTGGGGTTATGCTCTTTTTTTTTTTTTTAAGTCATGCCTTTTAAATAGTTTGCTCATTTGACAAATGAGCAACTAAGTTTTTGCTCATTTTTTAAATTAGCAACTAAGTATTTGCTCATTTGACAAATGAACAACTAATTATTTGCTCATTTGTTAATTGCTCATTTGTCAAATGAGCAAATAATTAGTTGCTCATTTGTCAAATGAGCGAAAAAATTCAATGCTCCTTTGTCAAATGAGCAAACTATTTAATGCTCATTTGTCAAATGAGCAAATTAATTATTTGCTCATTTGTCAAATGAGCCAAAAAATTCATTGCTTTGTCAAATGAGCAAATGATTCTTGCTCATATTGTCAAATTAATGCTCATTTGTGAGTGTGTTTGAATGTTTTAAATATGTTAGCCTACTAGCTCAAGGGTAGAGCATTGTGCAAATGCACAAAAGATGTGGGTTCGAATCCCACGTAGGTTCATTTATGTAATGTGGAGAAACAAGTTTGTATGAAAGTTTAATTGTAACAAAGTTTATATAGTTATAAATCATTTCAAACCATTTTTTTGCTCATATAATTAGTACGAATTTGATTTTTTTTAATTAATTTTGTTTATAAAGATAACCTATGTAGGAATTGAACCTACATCCCTTATGCATTTGCATAGTGCTCTACCAATTGAGCTAATAGGTTTTATGATCAATCTAACTAGAGAAGTTATTAAATTCTATCAGAACAGAAATGGTAGGAAACACAATCGAAACATCAATCCACATTTGCTGCTTCACCACTGATCAATGATTCAGTAGCCACACCAATTTGATAGATACAACTCTCCTCATAGACAATGACCAAGGATCTGCAGCACGTGACAACTGAAAGAGATTGCCAAAACCTGAAAAAAGGGGGAGAAATAATGACTGAGCACCAAACCCAAGGCTTTCTACATTATTAGAGCTTTCAGCCACCACAATAGGTTAATAGATTATATATCGAGAGTAATGTAGTTTATGTACATCATCTCTGTCTTACTTAGTGTGTTAGCAGAGAGAAATGTGTATATTTCAAAAGCCATCAACTTTACTGATATCAGGATGGCAGATGAACATAACAGTAGCAAGAAACAAAATAAATCTTGTGCAGATTGCTCATATGAAAAGAAATACTACAGGCCCAACATAACCACCGTGTATTTTAGTTTCATTTAAGAATTATAATGGGGGAATCATACAGAGAGAGGAGGGACCAGAAGTAAAAGCAGGTTATCACATAAAAAAGAGACATTGTCACCAACCCTGCTATCTCAATCCTAATTACTTAGACTGGGCATTCATAATACCCACATTAGAAATGAAATTAAACAAATGAAGGGCGCAATCTGCAAACCTGACGATCAGCCTTTTCCATTTCCATTTTCTGCAGAGAACGATAAATAGGTATTAGAATCTAGCATATCAGCTGGCTAGGTAAATAAGGGCAAGAAAAAAAATAAACTCGTAAATTTAACAACCACATTCATTCTAGAGCTTTGATCTCAAATAAACAACCACTAAGACAGTTCATAAAGGTCATAATATGAGACTGGTTATAAATGACAACAGACCATGTTTATGCAAGGGAAAAAAAATGCACGTCATAGCATATTCAATCTACACATCAGATGAAGATACATGGAGAATTCAGAGAAACACTGATAGATGATAACAGGTTCTCTCTCCTAAAAGTCCTAATTTTCATTATTCTTAGAAATAATCAGCATGACCATCAACTTAACTACATAAATATAACTTATAAGTTAAAAAGTAAATGCATCACCTTGATGTAGACATTCTCTGCAGCCTTTTCCTCCTCACCTAGAACCTTGCCGCCTCTTGAAAACCTCTTAGATACATATCTTGCAGCAACTCTTCCTGTCGTGTTGATCACAAGTATATGATTCAAGTATAAACCTGCATATAGATAATGTTTAGCTCAAATTTGAGAATTGTATCATATCAATTTAACATCATAAGATTCATAACTCGCGAAACTTGTCGATGTTGCAACAAAATGAGTTAAATCTTGCACGTGTGTGTGTGTATTTGGTAAAAATCTACTTAATCTTTCAGATTTCAAGAGCATACATTTAATATAAAGCAGTCACAAATGACACATAGCACATAAATAGTGGTCTTACAACAAATTTAAACAAGATAATGCAACGGTGATCAGAATATTAACGACCTTATAAGACTTCATGTTATACCCCAAGAAATCGTACACAGGTGGCAGGTGCTGCAAGATGAGTTAAATCTTGCATATGTTGATATCATGATAAATAAGCAAATAATTGCTTGCTCATTTGAGAAATGAGCAAAGAATAATTTGCTCATTTGAAAAATGAACAAATAATTGTTTGCTCATATGATAAATACCAAGATTATCATCTGTTCGAATATCACCAACTAAGACATTATTAACCCAACTACCCCCGTCTTCCACACCAATCTGACTACCCTTAATAGCAAAGGGCAGTTCATTTTCCGCATCAAAAGTATTCGAAGTAGTACCTACGAACTCATTCAAAACAAACTCATTGATAATAGAGTACCAAGTCACAAGATTTCTAACAAGCATAACAAGCATTTTATCAAATACCTTGTATGCACTATCAGGATATTCAAAACAAACTCATGGATAATAGAGTACCAAGTCACAAGATTTCTAACAAGCATTTTATCAAACACCTTGTATGCACTATCAGGATATTCATAAGTATCATAAAAATGCATCAAAATTGGAACAAGTTGATTTGAATTCATCAAAATTCAAACGAGATGATTTAAAATCATCAAAATTACAAAAATCAGAACAAGAAGATTGAGAATTCAATTGAAGTTATCAAAATTAAAACTAAATTAAGAAAAATCTGAAAAGTACTAATTGAAAGCAGTAGTGAACAAGAGGAGAGAGAAAATTGAGCTCATTCAATTGGACATAATAACATTAACATGCAATTTATTAGTTCTTAAATACTCAAATCGAAAATTTCTCATTGAATTTTAACGAATATAATCGAATTTTTTAACGAAAAATATCAAAAAAATTTACAAACAATTTGAAATTCTCAAACACTAAGATTAACATGCAATTGAATTTTTTTTTGTAAATTTTGATGCTAAGATTAAACTAAGATCATTGAATTTACAAAATTTATAAAACTAAAAGAATTACAAACCTCAATAATTTATGGAAATTGATACTCGTGAACAAGAAGAGGAGAGAGAAATTGTCGAGTTTAAAAAGACGCCATTGATAAATTCTTGAAGCTTCGTGGTGGAGAGAGAGCAGAGAAGAGATTGGAGTTTCGTGGTGGAGAGAAAGTAGAGCAAAAGCTTAGATTGTTAGAGAATGTTTATATCATTAATCTCAGCTGTTGGATTTATTACACTCCAATGGCTGAGATTTGTCCTCACATAAATGATATGTTTTCACATAAAGGGTGGTTCTCACCGGATCCCAACCCTATATATATATATATATATATATATATATATATAGGGTTGGGATCCGGTGAGAACCACCCTTTATGTGAGAACCTTTATCTATGTGAGAACCAATACTAGCCATTAGATTTTATGAAATTCAATGGCCGAGATTAAAAGACAAAGCTTGTTTAACTGCTTCAACTTTCTCATTTTTTCTCTCTTCAAAACCAAGCTCCATAATTATCAATGGCGATTGATTAATCCATTTGAAGGCTTGACAATTTTGATTTCATCTTTTTCTTCACAAGTACGAATAACTTCGATTAAAGAATTTGAATGCTCGATAATTATCAAGGTTTGTTCAACTTTTCAATTTCGATTTTACTCCTCTGAAAATTTTGAATTGCATCAATTACTAAGGCATTGTAAGTTAATTTGATTTTGATTTTCGTTGTTGTCTATGATTTAATGTGAATTTTAAATCAAGATTGTGCGATTTTGATTACAAAAATTTTGGGTTTCACATTTTTTAATTTCGATTTTAGTATTCTGGAAATTTTTGAATATGAATGTTCTTAATTTTGGTTATCTGAGTTTGACTTTCTAATTTTTGCTCGGTTTTTTTACTTTGAGTGTTCTCAATTTAAGATTTTCATTAAAATTTACAATAGGCTTTTCAATTGTGCCTGTTGACAAGATCTTTGACACCATCGAGGAGGTTGCGGACGAGCTGGACTTGCAAGTCCGCATGAGGAAGAAGTATGGTGTCGAATACTTGGTTGGGCCTAAGGGTGATTTCATTGTCAGGGTAGAGATTGATCAACTAACTGAACAATTGGTAATTATCAATGAGTATGTTTTGAATATCCTGATGGTGCATACAAGGTGTTTGATAAAATGCTTGGTAATAATTTGTCGTTTGAGGAATGCTATCATATGGAATTGAACAAGGGATTATTAATGCTGGTAAAATGATTACTCGGCTTAAGGAGAATGTAGTTGGTAGAATTAGATGTTTGCCATGTAAAATGAGTGCTAAAAACAGAAGTTGGTTTGATAATATGCGATAAGTTTCTTTAGCTGCTTGTTTTGATAATATGTGATGAGCAATGATAATAAGTTAGTTACTCATTTGTCAAATGAGCAAATAATTAGTCGCTCATTTGTCAAATGAGCAAATACTTAGTTGCTAATTTCACAAATGAGCATTGAGTTATTTGCTCATTTGACAAATGAGCATTCAATTATTTGCTCATTTGACAAAAGATCAAAGAATTGTTTGCTTATTTCACAAATGAGCATTGAGTTCCTTAGTCTGCTTGCCCATGCACAAGCCCCACCCCCTTCTTCTTGGTCTGTTTCCTGCACACCAACCACACTCCCTTCTTCCACTTCCCTCCACAAACCTACTCCCCAGCCCCCTCATCTTTCTGTCACTACTAGAAATAGGCCGTTTTCCGAGGGAATTTTTCTGACGGACCTAAATTCCGTCGGAAAATCCGTACTTTCTGACGGAATTCGAATCCGTCGGAACATTCCGTCGGAATTCTTGCGACGGAAATTAATTCCCTCGGAATATTAGGCTTCCGACGGAATATTCCGTCGGAATGTTAGTTTTCCAACGGAATTTATATCCGTCGGAATGTTCCTACGGAATAATCCCTCGGAAAACCGATACATTCCGACGGAAAAATCCGTCGAAACATTATAATATAAAAAAAAAACCGGTACAACTTTATCCTCTTCTCTCCTCTTTCTTTCTCTTCTCCTTCTCTAACCTTCCTCCTTCTCTCATTTCCGCCTCACTTTCTCTCTCTTCTCCTTCTCTTTCCTTCATTTCTCTCTCCTTCGCCCTATCTTTCTCTCTCTTCTCCTTCTCCTTCTCCTTCCTTTGTTTCTCACTCCTCCTCCTTCCTCCTTTTCTCTCTCCTTCGCGCAACCAACACCAAACACCACCGTCGCTGTGCAACCACCACACTACCACCGCCTTCTCAAGGTTTTTCATGTCAAATTCGACCATGAAAACCCTAGATCTAGAGTTTTTATGGTCGAATTTGACCTTTAAAACCCAACTTCAAGCTAATTTAGGGGTTTTGGTCAAATTCAAGGTGAGTTATCGAATTTTTTCCCTTTTTTTTTTTAATTTCTGGGTTTTTTGTGGTTCGAATTTGTGGGTTTTCTTGTTTTGAAATTTTCGGGGTTTTTTTTGGTCGAATTTGTGGGGTTTTTTGGGTCGAATTTTTTTCGTTTTTTTGGGTTGATTCTGGGTTTTTTGGGGTTCGAATTTGTGGGTTATCTTGTTTTGAATTTTTGGGTTTTTTTTGGGTTGAATTTCAAGGTTTTTTTGGGTTGAATTTCCAGGGTTTTTTTTGGGTTGAATTTTCGGGTTTTTTTGGGTTGAATTTCTGTGGGTGGGTGGGTGGGTGGGTGGTGGCGGGGGTGGGTCTTGGTGGGTGGCCAGGGTGGTTTGGGTGGTGGGTAGATCTGTGGGTGGGTGGTGGGTAGATCTGTCGGTGGGTGGTGGCAGGGGTGGGTCTTGGTGGGTGGGTGTGTGTCTGGGTGGGGTGGGGGGTGAGTGGGGGGGTGGGTGGGTCTGGGTGGGGTGGGTGGCCAGGGTGGTTTGAGTGGTGGGTAGATCTGTGGGTGGGTGGTGGCAGGGGTGGGTTTGGTGGGTGGGTCTGGGTGGGTGGCCGGGGGGGGGGGAGGGTGGTTGGTGGCGGGGGTGGGTCTGGGGTGGGCTTTTTTTTTTATTTTTTTAATTTGGTTTTCCGACGGAATATTCCACCGCCGACTGAATATTCCGTCGGAAGGGTCTCTTCTTCCTACGGAATAGTTTCCGTTGTAAGCTTGCGACGGACTTATGATTTAAGTTAAACTAGGGTCCGACAAGTTGTAATCCGTCGGAAATTCTGTCAGAAAACACTGTTCCGACGGAATTTCCGACGGAAAAGGTCGTTTTTCTTACAAAAGTTTTCCGACAACCCGTATCGACGGAAATTCCGTCGGAAACGACCTTTTCCGACGGATTTTAGGGTGTTTCCGACGGAATTTTGCCGTTGGAAATGGCCTGTTTTCTAGTAGTGTGCTTGCGGTTCTGATTTCAGTTCTAATTTTAGATTGTGAAATTATTGTGTGTGTGTGTGTGTGTTTGTGTGTGTGAGTGAGTGTAAGAGTGTATGTGTAAGTGTGTATGTTTGCTCCTAGCCGTGTACATTCTTATTTAAGAATCTGATTTCAGTTCTAATTATTGAGAGTGTGTGTGTAAGTGTGTTAAAGGGGGTGCATATTCACTTGTTACTAATTTACTTGATAATACTTCCTAGTAGTAGTTGTGTTGGGTGAGCATGTGTTGGGTAATTTGTGAGCTATGGTGGTTGTTGTAGTAATAATGGAGGCATTTTAGTTTCTACATGTGATTGTTTTCCTCTACTTCTATGGGAGGACGTTGATCTATATCAAAAACCTATTAGCTCAAGTGGTAGAGCACTATGCAAATGCATATATGATGTAGGTTCGAATCCTACATAGGTTGTATTTATAAATAACTATTTAAAAAAAAACCTTAAAAAAAAACTTGATCATCTCTCCTTTTCTGCTCAACTATATCGTTGTTCAATTCTTATACATGTCTTATAATTGTAATATGATTTATGCAATGTCCGAAATATTTAGCACGAATTAGCCTAGGCAACTTCCTCTTGATCAAATAATAGGTGTTCCTTTTCCGGCAATGGGTGTCTTTTGTATTGTTTTCCCAATAACCAAAAGAAATAAATTTCATTAACTACTCAAAATTTTCAAACTCTGCATTTTCACACTACTCTACATGCTAATTGAGTGTAGTTTGCTCATATCTTTACTCATTTCTTTGCTCACACTACAAACTTGTGTCTCCACATTACATAAATGAACCTACGTGGGATTCGAACCCACATCTTTTGTGCATTTGCACAATGCTCTACCCTTGAGCTAGTAGGCTAACGTATTTAAAACATTCAAACACACTCACAAATGAGCATTAATTTGACAAAATGAGCAAGAATTATTTGCTCATTTGACAAATGAGCAAGAATTATTTGCTCATTTGACAAATGAGCATTAAATAGTTTGCTCATTTGACAAAAGAGCATTGAATTTTTTTGCTCATTTGATCAATGAGCAAAAAATTATTTGCTCATTTGACAAATGAACAAAAAATTATTTGCCCATTTAATTAATGAGCAAAAACGTGTTTGCTCATTTGACAAATGAGAAGAGAATTGTTTGCTAGTTTGACAAATAAGAAAAGAATTATTTCTCATTTGACAAATGAGCAGAGAAGTGTTTGCTCATTTGACAAATGAGTAGAAATGTGTTTGCTCATTTGACATATGAGCAAAAAATGAACAAAGAATTGGGCAAGCTAAGACGAAATTTGTTGAACAAAATGTGTTCACAGCAACCCAAAATGATAGCCAAGATAGCTGTTAAATAATATATAACTTTATCCAACTTTCCGTGAAACAACATTTTCTAGTCTAAGAATCCACGACAAACATTAGTTGACAAGAACACAAGGCTCTTACTTTACAGCTAGAAACAACCACAATGTTTGACATTTCCTGCAAGCCTTTTGGAAGATCTCCCCCAAAAACTGGTTTAGCAGGTTGGGCACACATCGTGACATTCACTTTTCTAACCCAGGGAAGTGCTGCCACCACCTCATTTACTTTCTTCTTAAACTTCAAAAACAGAACAATTGTATACCCTATATTAATGCATAATGATTGAAGCCCAAATACACATTACAAGGAAATAGTATAACCCCAAAAGCAGTGGTGGGATCAAAAGTATTGTATAACCATTGTCTAAAAAGAAAAAAACAAACAAACATGCATGTAAGTGCCATATTCTTTTTCATATCTATGTGATCACTTGGTTGATATCTATGTGATCTTGAGAAGTTGAACCCTATGTTTATCTATGTGGATCAGCCCAATAATGTACGGGTATAAAGAAACTACCACTCAATACCAATCAAACTGATGATAAGGTTAGCAGATATTAAATATACATAGTAATACTTTAAAATAATTTGACTAAGAGAAATGTTTATAAGACAGATTAACACACCTTTAAAAGAATACTTAAAAAAAATAAAAAAATAAAAAAAGTGACCAACTAAAAGGGAGATTTATGAAACGACCTGCAACATCAACGTAGACTTCACGCCTGTATCTTGTGATTCTACTCTTGCAAATGAAAAATGGCAGTTACAGCACACATCCAATCAGTATTATACTTAATAAGCCTTCCAGCTACTCCAACCATAACTCCAATTTTTTTATATGAATAACTTGTCAACAAAAAACAGAATCAGTTCAAAGCAATAATAGCTTCTTAACTATAATTCAGGAGTCGCTAACTTTGAAAGACATAGATACAAACACATAATCACCAAATACTTAAGAACCAATATACCTCCACTATTAGCTTTAGCTACACAAGGATGGTGAAGATCTCTACCACACAACTCAATTGATTCCCTGAGAAACTGCAACCAGGAAACAAAAGATTGTAACTACAAAATAACATACATTTATCCTGCTTATCAATCGATTCCTTATTTGTGTATTATTAGTACTTTTGCCGCATTACTCAAAACAACAGCGTGTAAGTGCCATATTCCTTTAAAAAAGTTGCTTGGTGCTTATGGTAGCAGCATGTGAGTACTCATATATCACATCAGATTAATGCATAATGATTGAAGCCCAAATACACATTACAAGGCAAGTGTATACTGTATATGATTAAGGCAGTAAATTATGATAGTTCTACATGGCATATCAAACATCTTAGTGTGCATCAAACATCTTTGGGAGTATTAAGTAAGAAGATCATCAATTAAATATGTACTACATTTGAAATTGATATAATAATAGGATTCATTGGGGAATATTGTCAAACACTTAGTGTGCATCAAAATTTAAGCACAAATTAGTGAAATGCAAGTACCAAAATTGACAAAATCAATCTTTATAACCTTATCATAACCTCAGAAATTATAAATAAAAGTTCGAATTACACTATAAAGAACCTAAATTAACAAAAGCAATTAACGATAAACTAGTGAAATTGAAATCAATAGGAACAAAACCTAAATTGCTCGCAAAACACTCTTTTAAACATTTCCTCACATTAATTAAGACTAGATTATGGGAAATAAATTCCATTTTCATAGTTTTGTCCAAACATCTGACTTTGTTTAGCAATCAAATATGGCATAATTATCAATGTAATTGTCCAATAATTTGAACCCTAAATTGAGCATACTGACAATTAAGTTAGAAAACCTAGATTGTGAAATTGATATTTAAAAAAAGTATCTTACCAAAGAAGCTGCTTCAATGGAGGAGGAAAGCTCACAAGCCGCTTCAACGAATAATTCAATGGAGTAGAGAAAGAGAGAGAGGGGTACAGTGAAAAAACTACAAAAAGGGCAAAATTAAACATTGGAGGTTTTTTTTTTGACCGGGATTAATTGTAGGGGTGGCAATTCGGGTCAGCAGGTCGGGTTCGGGTCAGATTTCGGGTCGATTTCGGGTTATGTTAAGAAACTATTAAAAATAGTGTAAAACTTAATATTATTACAAAATATGAAATTTGGGTCAAATCGGGTCGAATTCGGGTTGTTCGGGTTCGGTTCAGGTAGGGTTCGGGTCTCTCTCAGTAACTTTGGGTCGGGTTCGGGTCGGGTTTTCGTGTCGGGTCAGGGTTTGCCAGCCCTAATTAATTGTGGTCGTTGTATGTAATTGATCCAACGGTTATAATGAGTCCTCACATATAAAAAGGTTCTCACATAATGGATGTGTTCTCACATGATCCCATTTCTATATATATATATATATATATATATATATATATATATTTATCTTATTCTTATTTATCAAACTATAAAATAAGAATAATAAAAAAATACATAAATGAAACTAAAAATTTGATAAATTACAGAAATGTTGATAATAATATTTAATAGTATAAATAAAGTAATATAATTTATTACTTGGAGAAAAAATACGTTAATTTATAAACTATATAATCATTAAAAATTATGGTAATCATATTTCAAACGACCATTATAGAATTTTCAGTACAGATACTAGACACGTGTGTAAAACAAATATTTTACAGTTGATTGATTCATATGATCGATGACAAACCTTGAGAAATTGGGGTACATGGTTTTGTTCTTGTTGTTGATGTTTGCCTACTACTTTTTTCTTCTCCTTCCATTCTCTCTTTCTCTTAATTCGAGTATTTTAGAAAAGAGTTTACTGAACAAGGTTGTATTTGCCCACTTTTATATAGACAATATAGTATAAAACTTAAGCTCCTAAATTATAAAAATCCGTCAAAGCGTGGAATAGTATTTTTATGTTTTTTATTTACTTTTTTGGTTTCTGAATATTTGAAGGTTGAATAGTAAGATAGATGCCTCAAGTCAACTCAAGGCTCAATGCCGAACATTTAAAATGTACATGTAAGAGTACATCAATAACTAGGGAAAAAAAATTCACAAAGTTAAGCTTAGGCGGCCTTGTTTGATTGCCCTTTAATAATTGGGGAAATACAAAAATGAGAATTAATTTATCTCATCCAACCTTGTTCAATCAAACTTCCCACATTTATATTTAGATGAACTTACATTATGCTCTCAAAAATTTACTACGTAGAATATAATTGTAGTTGTAATAATACATGAAAATTACATTAAGTTAGCCAAATAAATATATAAAAATTGTTTTGTTGTAATAATTATACATAATCAATGCATTATATGAGCGAGGCAAGATAGAAATTTGGGTAGCTTAGGTATTTGATTCACCATATTCAAAAGTTGTGTGCATTGGAGTGGGCAAGTGGCATCGAACTTTTTTCTACAACGGTCGTTTGAAATATGACTACTATATTAATGATAAATAATATAAGTGTTAGAGCTGCAGCGGAATTTGGTCTTCTAATAGTTATAAAATAATATTAATATAACACCTTTCACAAAATGCAAATTATAGGAATGAGACAAAATAACCAATATGAAGTAACAAAATATAACTTAAGAAATAAACTTCATATTAAGTTTGAATAATGTGAATTACTGATGATTGATTTAAAAAACTAAACAACATAAGGAATATATATACTGCCTCCATTTCTATTAAATAAATGAAAAATAGAAAACCTTTCCTACGTTTTCTCTGCTTCTCTGATAACTTGAGAATCCTAACTTTTCTCTTTCTTCTCCTAAAAATACTCCTCACCTTTATTCCTACAATTCTCCACCTCATTCATAATTTGAGGATGAACAAAATTTTGAACGAACAAATTGTGGTTAGTGTATCCGGTTGCACCATTTATAAAATGGCTGCCTACGTACCCCTGGCCGGGATCAAACCAATCGTAGTTCGATTGTTTATCCATGTAATACCTAACATGGGATGACCTTTAGCAATTCCAAGCAATGTTGGAACTTGCTTCCTGACACCACTTTGGTTAACATGTCTGCAGGGTTCTTATCTGTGTGCACTTTCATAAGAGAAATATCACCTTTCTCTACAACATCTCGAACAAAATGATATCTTACATCTATATGTTTTGTCCGAGCATGATACACTTGATTCTTTTCTAGATGAATAGCACTTTGGCTATCACAACTCAACTGTACACTATCTTGTCGTAAGCCCAGATCATCTAGAAGACCCCTCAGCCACAATGATTCCTTTACCCCTTCTGTCACGACCATATACTCAGCCTCTGTAGTAGATAGAGCCACTGTAGCTTGTAACATTGATCGCCAACTAACTGGAGCACCAAATATCGTGAATGCATAACCAGTAGTAGATCGTCGTCTATCCAGATCACCAGCATAATCATAATCAACAAATCCGCTAATTTGACAGTTATCTCCACCAAAGAATAATCCGGTATCAATGGTACCTTTTAAGTGCCTAAGAATCCACTTCACAACTTCCCAGTGTATCTTTCCAGGATTCGCCATGAATCTACTAACAACACCTACCACTTGTGAAATATCAGGGCGTGTGCAAACCATTACATACATTAAGCTGCCTACTGCACTAGCATAAGGTACATTATCCATGTAAGCCTTGTCTTCTGCTGTTGTGGGAGATTGTTTACTAGAAAGCCTAAAATGCGAAGCCAATGGAGTCACAACTGACTTGGCACTTTTCATACCAAACCTTTCAATAACTCGCTCAATGTATCCTTTCTGACTTAAGAACAATTTCCGGCTTGAACTATCTCTTATAATCTCCACACCTAGTATTTTCTTTGCAGCACCCAAGTCTTTTGTTTCAAACTCCTTACCAAGTTGAAATTTTAATCTGTCTATCTCCACCTTGCTTTTCGAAGAAATAAGCATGTCATCCACATACAATAGAAGATAGATATAATCACCTCCATGAAGCTTACGAATGTATACACAACAATCATAATTACTTCTGGAAAAACCTTGCTTTAACATAAAGAAGTCAAATCGCCTGTACCACTGTCGAGGAGATTGTTTCAATCCATAAAGTGATTTCCTCAAGCGACAAACATGACTTTCTTTACCCTCAACCTTGAATCCCTCAGGTTGATACATGTAGATTTCCTCCTCTAAGTCACCATGCAAGAACGCTGTCTTCACATCTAATTGTTCTAACTCAAGATCACCATGAGCAACAAGACTTAAAAGCACCCGTATTGATGTGTGCTTTACGACTGGAGAAAATATTTCATTATAATCTACACCTTCCTTTTGAGCATAACCCTTAGCCATTAACCTGGCTTTAAACCTTGTACCACTTGACTCGGTAGGGTCTTCTTTTCTTTTATAGACCCACTTACAACCTATAGTAGTCTTCCCTACAGGCAATAGGACCACCTCCCATGTCTTCTTCTTATGAAGAGATTTCATCTCTTATTTCATGACAACCAACCAATTCTCACTATCCTTATCCCTGATAGCTTGTTTGAAGGTGACAGGTTCATCATCCTCCACCGAGAGTGCATACTCTACCAAATTTAACTGCCCATAATGCCTTAGAGGTTTGTCTGACCCAAACTTCTGAACTAGTTTATAATTTCTCTTTGGCTTTGTTGATGCCAAAAACTCATGCTGTTGTTGTTGTAAAACATGTGCATTTTCCTGCTGAATCTCTTCATGATCAAGTTCATCCTCTTCCTCATATCGAGTTGCACTAGGATGCTCCACCTGAACATGACTAGAGTCTATTGGTTGCTCTTTAGACTCTATCTCCACCACTTGAGTATTTGAAGTTTCTCCAGCATCACCAGTACTTGGCGTCATAGCTTTGGATAAAGCTATCATAGATCGTTCATCAAAGGTCACATCCCTGCTGATTACAAATTTAGAATCTTCTACACTCCAAAGACGATAGCCTTGAACTCCTTTTGGATACCCTAAAAAGATTACTTTTTTAGCTCTGTCATCAAGTTTATTATCTTTGACGTGATAATAAGCCGTGAATCCAAAAACTCTAAGTTTCCCGTAATCTTCATGTTCCCCTGACCACACTTTATAAGGTGTGTCTCCATCTAGAGAAAAGTGTGGGGATCGATTCACTATGTAACAAGCAGTAGCAACCGACTCTGCCCACCATTCTCTGCCTAACCCAGAATTAGAGCGCATACACCTTGCCTTCTCAAGTAGTGTACGATTCAGTCTTTCAGCGACTCCATTCTGTTGTGGTGTGTCTCGCACTGTCCAATGTCTTACAATGCCCTGTTGATCACAAAACTCCTTGAAAGCACCATCTGTGTACTCTGTGCCATTATCAAATCGCAGAGTTTTCAGTATCCTCCCTGTTCTGTTTTCAACCATTACTCTCCACCGCTTGAAAGTGTCGAATACCTCATTCTTATGCTTGAGAAAGTAAATCCAAGCATACCTTGAATAATCATCGACAAACGTAACAAAATACATGGAACCACCCTTGGAAGTTACTTTAGCCGGACCCCATACATCTGTATGCACATATTCTAACAACCCTTTGCTTTTATGCTTGCTTGTGCAAAACTTCACCCTATGCGCCTTTCCGTACACACAATGTTCACAAAATTCCATTTGTGGTTTCTTCATGTTCTTCAGCAAACCTTGTCCACTAAGCAATGATAAACCTTTTTCCGACATATGCCCTAGCCGCATGTGCCAAATTCTCGTGCATTCTGTGTGATCTTTTACTTCCACTGATTCCAATTGCTAAATCATCTGTAACAGTATTTCCCAAAAGCGGATAAAGATTACTGTTACGAACTGCCTTCATCACAACCAAGGAACCACGAACAACTTTCATAAACCCGTTCTCCGCAACTATTTTGCAACCATTTTTCTCTAACAAACCTATAGAGATTAGGTTTTTCCGCAAATCTGGAATATGTCTCACATCCTTCAAGGTTCTCATAACTCCATCATGCATCTTGATTCTAATTGGTACCAGAGCCAACGTCTAAATTTTGAGTGGTAAAATTCAATTTAGTGTAAAATGGCTTTTATTAGTGGAAATGTCAAAGTAGGCAAATATGAAATTGAAAAATTTAATGGAAAAAATGATTTTTCCTATTGGAGGATGCAAATGAAAAATTTTCTTATATCACAAAATTGCATACGGCATTATTAGGGAAAGAGAAAATGCCGGCTGATATGAAGGATGAGGATTGGGAAGAATTAGATCTTGAGGCGCGGGCTGCTATAATATTATGCCTTGAGAGGGATGTTGCTTTCTTGGTAAATGAAGAAGCAACAACAGCAGGCGTTTGGGCAAAGTTAGAGAGTAATTTCATGATGAAGACTCTAACTAACAGGATCTATTTAAAATCCAAATTGTATACGTGCAAGATGGAGGAAGACACCTCAATCCGGGATTATGTCAATAAGTTTGATAGGATCATATCAAAATTAAAGGACATAGATGTGAAGATTAATGATGAGGACCAGGCATTAATTTTATTACTTTCATTACCAAAGTCCTACGAGAACCTAGTACAAACATTGATGCTGGTGGGTGATACTCTAACCATGGATGAGACGAGGGCATCACTTTTAGCGGATGATCTACGTAAGGTTGCTACAAGTGTAATGTCATCTTCAAGTGGAAGATTACAAGGATCAAGCACAAGGATTGTTTGCAACTAGAGGAAGGACAAATGAAAGAGGAAAAGGTAAGTGTGGAAAATCTAGGACAAAATCTAGACCTCACACGGAAAAGACATGCTTTAAATGTGGTGAAACTGGACACTTTAAAGAAAATTTCCCAAATAAGAGGTTATTATTCAAGAATCAGTAAAATAACAACCCAAAAGAAAAACAAGAAGCAATTTATGTCTCAAATGGCGAGGAAGATTGTTACTCTGTAACTGAAGAATCTCATGAGATCTCCGGTAAGTGGATGCTTGACTCAGGAGCCTCTCACCATATGTGCCCAAATAGGAAGTGGTTTACTACTTATGAAAGCACAAATGGGGGCACAGTTTTAATGGGCAATGATCATGCTTGTAAAACTGTGGGGCTAGGTACAATTAGAATCAAGAAGCATGATGGAGTTATGAGAACCTTGAAGGATGTGAGACATATTCCAGATTTGCGGAAAAACCTAATCTCTATAGGTTTGTTAGAGAAAAATGGTTGCAAAATAGTTGCGGAGAGCGGGTTTATGAAAGTTGTTCGTGGTTCCTTGGTTGTGATGAAGGCAGTTCGTAGCAGTAATCTTTATCCGCTTTTGGGAAATACTGTTACAGATGATTTAGCAATTGGAATCAGTGGAAGTAAAGACCACACAGAATGCACGAGAATTTGGCACATGCGGCTAGGGCATATGTCGGAAAAAGGTTTATCATTGCTTAGTGGACAAGGTTTGCTGAAGAACATGAAGAAACCACAAATGGAATTTTGTGAACATTGTGTGTACGGAAAGGCGCATAGGGTGAAGTTTTGCACAAGCAAGCATAAAAGCAAAGGGTTGTTAGAATATGTGCATACAGATGTATGGGGTCCGGCTAAAGTAACTTCCAAGGGTGGTTCCATGTATTTTGTTACGTTTGTCGATGATTATTCAAGGTATGCTTGGATTTACTTTCTCAAGCATAAGAATGAGGTATTCGACACTTTCAAGCGGTGGAGAGTAATGGTTGAAAACAGAACAGGGAGGATGCTGAAAACTCTGCGATTTGATAATGGCACAGAGTACACAGATGGTGCTTTCAAGGAGTTTTGTGATCAACAGGGCATTGTAAGACATTGGACAGTGCGAGACACACCACAACAGAATGGAGTCGCTGAAAGACTGAATCGTACACTACTTGAGAAGGCAAGGTGTATGCGCTCTAATTCTGGGTTAGGCAGAGAATGGTGGGCAGAGTCGGTTGCTACTGCTTGTTACATAGTGAATCGATCCCCACACTTTTCTCTAGATGGAGACACACCTTATAAAGTGTGGTCAGGGGAACATGAAGATTACGGGAAACTTAGAGTTTTTGGATTCACGGCTTATTATCACATCAAAGATAATAAACTTGATGACAGAGCTAAAAAAGCAATCTTTTTAGGGTATCCAAAAGGAGTTCAAGGCTATCGCCTTTGGAGTGTAGAAGATTCTAAATTTGTAATCAGCAGGGATGTAACCTTTGATGAACGATCTATGATAGCTTTATCCAAAGCTATGACGCCAAGTACTGGTGATGTTGGAGAAACTTCAAATACTCAAGTGGTGGAGATAGAGTCTAAAGAGCAACCAATAGACTCTAGTCATGTTCAGGTGGAGCATCCTAGTGCAACTCGATATGAGGAAGAGGATGAACTTGATCATGAAGAGATTCAGCAGGAAAATGCACATGTTTTACAACAACAACAGCATGAGTTTTTGGCATCAACAAAGCCAAAGAGAAATTATAAACTAGTTCAGAAGTTTGGGTCAGACAAACCTCTAAGGCATTATGGGCAGTTAAATTTGGAAGAGTATGCACTCTCGGTGGAGGATGATGAACCTGTCACCTTCAAACAAGCTATCAGGGATAAGGATAGTGAGAATTGGTTGGTTGTCATGAAAGAAGAGATGAAATCTCTTCATAAGAACAAGACATGGGAGGTGGTCCTATTGCCTGTAGGGAAGACTACTATAGGTTGTAAGTGGGTCTATAAAAGAAAAGAAGACCCTACCGAGTCAAGTGGTACAAGGTTTTGATCACGAGGCATGAGAATTTGTTCTTCATTCTGATCACGAGGCTCTAGAGTTCATACATGGGCAACAAAAACTCAACAAAAGGCATGCTAAATGGGTAGAGTTTCTCCAATCATTTACTTTCAGCTCTAAATACAAAGATGGTAAGAGTAATGTCGTTGTCGATGCATTGTCTCGTCGAAACTATTTGCTTTCCATGGTTGATGCTAAAATCTTGGGTTTTGAACAAATTAAGGAGTGTTACATAGATGTTCCTGACTTTTCTAGTGAGATCGAAACTACGACTAAGGAGTTTGTGTGGCAAGATGGTTACCTCTTTAAGGGTAACAAGTTGTGTGTTCCGAAAAATGGAGTAAGGGAGTTGTTGGTAAGAGAAGTTCATAATGGGGGATTAGCCGGACATTTTGGGATACAAAAGACCCTTGATATTTTAGGCGAACACTTCTATTGGCCTAGAATGATCAAGGATGTTACTCATGTTGTTCAGAGATGTGCTTCTTGTCAAAAGGCTAAGGGACACTTCACTAAGGGTCTCTTCACTCCATTGCCGGTTCCCGATTCTCCATGGGAAAGTGTTAGTATGGATTTCATTGTGGGGTTGCCACGAACGCAAAGGGGAAGGGATAGCATAATGGTAGTTGTGGATAGATTTTCTAAAATGGCACACTTTGTAGCTTGTAATAAAACTGATGATGCAGTGAAAGTGGCCGAACTATACTTCAGGAAATTGTCAAACTCCATGGCATTCCTCAAAGTATAGTATCTGATAAGGACTCCAAATTCCTTAGTCATTTTTGGAGGACCCTATGGAAACTTGTGGGTACCAAGTTGTTATTTAGTACCTCTCATCATCCCCAAACTGATGGGCAAATGAAGGTAACTAATAGGACTTTGGGTACTTTGTTACGTGGTCTTGTAAGCAAAACGCAGAAAGATTAGGACGTCAAACTAGCCCATGCGGAGTTTGCTTACAATAGGGCTCATTCATAAACTACTTCTCGTTCTCCACTTGAAGTAGTTTATGGAGTGAATCCGTTTGTGCCAATTGATCTTGTTCCTATGGTTAAGAGTAACATTGTGGAGAAAGATGCTAAAAAGAGGGTGGAAACCTTTCAAAAAACCTGTGAGCAAGTGAAGAAAAGAATTGAGGAGATGAATAAAAAATACCAAGAGAGAGCCAATAAGAAACGCAAACAACCTATTTTTCATCCCGGGGACTTGGTTTGGTTACATTTGAGGAAGGAAAGGTTCCCTAAGCTTCGCAAAAACAAGCTTATGCCTCGTTATGATGGTCCTTTTAGAGTTCTTGAGAGGGTGAATGATAGTGCTTACAAAATTGAGCTTCCTGATGAGTTGATGGGTGTTAGTGCTACTTTCAATGTAGGGGATCTATCGCCATACTTGAATGATTCAAGTTTGAGGGAAAACTCTTCTAAAGAAAGGGGGAATGATCCAAAGTCAACTTCTTTGGCTCATGAACCAGTTGCTTTAGTCTTGGAAACTCTTGGGTTTTATCCATTTTCAAAGAGGACCGAAATTCTATGTTGCATTTCATGGGTGGATTGAAGATTGGAAGCAATTGGCATACATCACACTTAGGCCCATTTTCACTACTATTTTGGGCGTGTGAATCATGGTCCATTTACTTATTATTATTAGCTTAAGTTTTGTAACTTATTTTGCTGAAATAATGCCAAGAGTTAAGCTCTTTGGTCAGTTGTAATAGGAAGAGTTTAGCTCTTCATAATTAGGTTTAATTATAGCATTTAAAGTTAGCTTGAATCAAGGAAAAACCGTTGGCTTTTGGTTCATGAACCTGGACGGTTTCTCCTTGTCTTTTGGTGTTCTAATTTGTTGCTCCTTTCCACTATAAAAGGGAGAGCAAACTAGAAATAAAGGCAGAGTTGAAATATTAAACAAAACCTTGTGTTTTTTTTATTTTTTATTTGAGTGTGCCTCAATCAAAGAGTCTCCTTATAACTTTGAGTGTATTCTTGAGTTATAAGATTAGGGGAAACTTTGAGTGTGTCTTGAGTTTCTAGCCTAAGAACCCAAAACTTTGAGTGTGTTCTTGAGTTTTAATCTAACTATCTTGAGTGTTCTTGTTCTCTTGTTTCGTCTAACTATAGAATAAGGCTAGCCCATGAAAACTTTTTACTTCGTGAACATTGGTTGGAGCCAACCAAGTTTGAATCGCCTTCACCTTTTCAGGATCTACATGTACCCCCTCTCCTGTTACAATGTATCCTAAGAATACAACACTAGGAGTCATGAATACACATTTCTCAAGCTTACCATACAACTTCACCTCTCTCAATTTTTCAAACAACCTCCTTAAATGAATTACATGATCTTCATTGCTTTTACTATACACAAGAATGTCATCTAAATAAACGACAATAAAATCATTAAGGAATGGACGGAGAACTTCATTCATCAACCTCATGAAGGAGCTTGGGGCATTGCAAAGCCCAAATGGCATCACCAACCACTCATACAACCCTTGCTTTGTTTTGAAAGTCGTTTTCCACTCATCTCCCTCTCGAATTCTCATTTGATCGTAACCACTCCTTAAGTCAATTTTTGAAAAGACTAAGGCACCACTCAACTCATCAAACATATCTTGCAAGCGAGGCATAGGAAAACGATATTTGATGGTTATATTGTTAATGGAACGACTATCAACACACATTCTCCAAGTACCATCTTTCTTTGGTACTAAGAGAGTGGAAACGACGCAAGGACTAAGGCTCTCTCTCACATAGCCTCTCTCTATCAATTCATTCACTTTTATTTCAAGTTCCTTAATCTCCTCCGGACTACACCTATAGGAAGCCTTGTTGGGCAAAGGTGCTCCTGGAATCAAGTCAATGGCATGCTCAATGCCCCTTATTGGAGGGAGTCCCTTGGGCAAGTCATTGGGGAACACATCTTTGAATTCTTCCAAAAACTCTTTCAAAAGTTATGAGTCATTGCAAGAATTCACTTCCTCATCTTTGGTTTTCACAACCAAATCATACCCCCACCATTTTGTTCCACTATTTTCTCGAACTCATTACAAGATACAAGATAGTTGCTCTTTTCTTTGTCTTTCCTAGCAACTTTAGGGGGTAGGGGAAGCAATTTCACTTTTCTACCATCTCTAGTGGTTACAAGATATACATTAGATTTGCCTCTATGCTCCAAATCATGATCGAATTGCCATGGCCTTCCAAGTAGCAAGTGACATGCATCCATAGGAATAACGTCGCACCATCTCTCATCTTCAAAGTTTCCAATAGAGTAAGAAACCAAAGCTTGCTTCTTTACCCTAATACCATTGCCATCATTCAACCAATTGAGCTTGTAAGGCTCCTCATGATCTCTAGTGGTAAGCTTCAACTTACTCACGACTTCGGACGAGACAACATCCGTTTGTGCTCCTCCATCAACAATCACATTGCAAGTCTTCTCTCCAATCTTGCATCTAGTATGAAACAAGTTGTTTCTTTGCCTCTCATCAACTTGAGGCTCACTAAACAATACCTTTCTAACAACCATCATGTTAAACTCATTTTTTGGAGGAATCTCTTCATCATAGTCATCATCAAGCTCTTCGTTTTCCCCTTGTGTAACAAAGTTGTAGAGGTTTTCTTCTTCATCAAACATTGCATATTGTGCGGTAGTCAACACATTTTTGCTAGGGCACTCGGATGCTACATGACCTCTACCATGACACTTGAAACACTTTCTCCTAGTAGCAAGTTCACCAGGTGAAATTACGGTCTTTTCCTTTCCTTTGTAAAACTTAGAATTAGAAGAGGAAGACTTATGTGAAAAGGGACCACCTGTTTTGTCTTGAAATGTACTCCCCTTTGAGTAAGTAGGAGTAAATTTCATAGGACTTTTGAAAGAAGAAGTTTTGGGTTTCTCTTCTTTCAATTGAGTTTTGTAACGAATAGCCAACTTGCAAACATCACTAAAAGTATGGCGATAGATCCCCTACATTGAAAGTAGACTCTTTGATTGAGACACACTCAAATAAAAAAAAACACAAGGTTTTGTTTAATATTTCAACTCTGCCTTTATTTCTGGTTTGCTCTCTCTTTTATAGTGGAAAGGAGCAGCAAATTAGAACACCAAAAGACAAGGAGAAACCGTCCAGGTTCATGAACCAAAAGCCAACGGTTTTTCCTTGATTCAAGCTAACTTTAAATGCTATAATTAAGCCTAATTATGAAGAGCTAAACTCTTCCTATTACAACTGACCAAAGAGCTTAACTCTTGGCATTATTTCAGCAAAATAAGTTACAAAACTTAAGCTAATAATAATAAGTAAATGGACCATGATTCACACACCCAAAATAGTAGTGAAAATGGGCCTAAGTGTGATGTATGCCAATTGCTTCCAATCTTCAATCCACCCATGAAATGCAACATAGAATTTCGGTCTTCTTTGAAAATGGATATAACCCAAGAGTTTCCAAGACTAAAGCAACTGGTTCATGAGCCAAAGAAGTTGACTTTGGATCATTCCCCCTTTCTTTAGAAGAGTTTTCCCTCAAACTTGAATCATCCAAGTATGGCGATAGATTCCCTACATTGAAAGTAGCACTAACACCCATCAACTCATCAGGAAGCTCAATTTTGTAAGCACTATCATTCACCCTCTCAAGAACTCTAAAAGGACCATCAGAACGAGGCATAAGCTTGTTTTTGCGAAGCTTAGGGAACCTTTCCTTCCTCAAATGTAACCAAACCAAGTCCCCGGGATGAAAAATAGGCTGTTTGCGTTTCTTATTGGTTCTCTCTTGGTATTTTTTTATTCATCTCCTCAATTATTTTCTTCACTTGCTCACAGGTTTTTTGAAAGGTTTCCACTCTCTTTTTAGCATCTTTCTCCACAATGTCACTCTTAACCATAGGAACAAGATCAATTGGCACAAACGAATTCACTCCATAAACTACTTCAAATGGAGAACGAGAAGTAGTTTATGAATGAGCCCTATTGTAAGCAAACTCCGCATGGGCTAGTTTGATGTCCCAATCTTTCTGCGTTTTGCTTACAAGACCACGTAACAAAGTACCCAAAGTCCTATTAGTTACCTCCGTTTGCCCATCAGTTTGGGGATGATGAGAGGTACTAAATAACAACTTGGTACCCACAAGTTTCCATAGGGTCCTCCAAAAATGACTAAGGAATTTGGAGTCCCTATCAGATACTATACTTCGAGGAATGCCATGGAGTTTGACAATTTCCTTGAACTACAGTTCGGCCACTTTCACTGTATCATCAGTTTTATTACAAGCTACAAAGTGTGCCATTTTAGAAAATCTATCCACAACTACCATTATGCTATCCCTTCCCCTTTGCATTCGTGGAAACCCCACAATGAAATCTATACTAACACTTTCCCATGGAGAATCGGGAACCGGCAGCAATGGAGTGTAGAGACCCTTAGTGAAGTGTCCCTTAGCCTTTTGACAAGAAGCACATCTCTAAACAACATGAGTAACATCCTTGATCATTCTAGGCCAATAGAAGTGTTCGCCTAAAACCCAAAAAACCCCCCTCTCCCGTTCCCCCATGCCGGAAAAAGTCTCGTCCCCCTACCCCACTCGTCAGAATTTAGGGTGGGGTAGGGAGACGAGGCTTTTTCCGGCATGGGGGAACGGGAGAAGGGTTTTTTTAGGGTTTTACAGTGATGGTGGGGCAACGAGAATGGGGAAAGGGAGGGGGCTAGGCTGTGTGGGTGGGGGTAAGGGAGGGGGGGTGGTGTTCGCCGGCGCCGGGCGCACCTCTGGGAACCGGCCGCCGGCAGGGAAGGGGGGTTTGGGTGGCCGACGGGTTAGGGGGGGTTGGGTTTAGGGTGGCTGGGTTGGGGAAAGGGGAGGGGGGCTGACAAGTTTTTTTTTTATTTTTTTTTTTAAGTTTTTTCTTTTGTCTTTTTTTTTTTAATAAATTAAAACATTATTTAATTATATAAGGGTCCCCACTTAATGGAATAATTTTTTGGTGGTAGCAAAATTTTAAAAAAGTGATTTTTGGTGGTAGTAAAATTTAATAAATTTTAAAACTGGTAGCAAAATTCAAATTCATGAAAAGTCAATTTAGCCTTAATTTGATTTAATTAATTTAATTTAATTTTCCTTTATTAATTTTCTTCTCTTTTTTCTTCCTCTTGCGTGAGAAGCACGGGAAGCGCTTCAACGTGCTGCTTCACGCTGCTGCTGCCGCGCCTCTAGTCGCCGGAAACCGGCACCCCTCCACTTCCGGCGTACCTCCTAGCCGGGCGAACACCATCCCTTGGCCTTCTCTCTGCTCCAAAAGCGCCTTCATCCTTGTACGTTCTGTTTCGCGCGCTATCCATTCTAACTGTATATAGAGAGTAGCTCTGTTTTTTTAGTTTAACCCTATAAATCACTTCTTATTTTTATCTTTTTTTTTTATTTGTCAATTTTGTTTGTTTTCTAGTTTAAACCCTTGAAATTTGGGTGAATACTATAATTTGGGTTGATTAAATTGTGGGGTTTTTTTTGGAAACATTAATCTAATAATCTTGCATGGGCTGTACAAATATTATCTTTTGAAAATTTTCTCCATAATATCTAAATATCATTGCAGTGTTCTCTTGAGTCTTTCTCAATTGACGCGTTTGATCGGAGCTTTCTCTCCTCTAATGAAGCAGAAGCAGCTTTCAAGGTAAGATTGCTGTTTTAAACCGTGAATTTGATTGTTAATTTAGGTAATTTATCGTAATTTGTTGATGTAATGTAATGTGATGTATTGCTGTTGCTGCTAAATTTAGGTCTTCCAAAGCGAATTCCAATGGTGGCAGTGAAATTACAGAGAAATCTCGAGTTTGTGTGAAGAATTTGCCAAAATACCTTACTTTGAATCGTTTCAAAGCTCACTTTTCCCAAATAGGGGAGCTCACTGATGCCATGCTTCTCCGTACCAAGTATTTTTCTTGCGTCTTGAATTTAAATTACTTCGTCCGTTACTCGGTATTTGCAACGATTTGACATGAATAGTTGCAAATAATATGATATAGAAGTAGTATATTTCTTAAGCATGAACTAAATATTAATAACACTAATCGATGCTTGATTTGGACACAAATTCCTAAATCTTAAGTACTAATTTAGAGAATGCTTATACTTCTTATATGCAATACTACACTTAGGGTTGCATATATCATAACCGTTATTTTTTTTTTTAATAATTTGTTAGAGACGGGACGAGTAGGCGTATGGGCTTCCTTGGGTACAGGACTGAGCAACAAGCAGAAGAGGCTATCAAATATTTCAACAAATCCTATATAGATTGCTGCAGAATTGTTTGTGAGGTTTGCTTTCCTGCTTCAAACAATAATTAATCCTCAATTACTATTCTGTTGTTGACCACTATACTTGTTTATGTACTATTTGGAGTCACTGCATTGTGCGTGTAATATATAGTTAGATTGGAGCAAATTACTTTATATAGATGGAGGAAGAGATAAAAGTGATGATTATTGATAGTTATTTTGTGGATGTACCATATAAGCTAAGCAGTTGCCCTTTTGGAGTTTATGGGAGGAATATGTAACAAGTGAAACTGTGAAGATTTTTTTTTTTTTTAATTTGTTTTTTAATTAAACAAGCAAAACTCTAATAGTTCCATCATAATTTTGAAAAAAAAAAGGGAAATTTGTTCAAGTGAAAATTCTCAACCAAATGTACCCTTTGGATCTAAATAGAGCATAGATAAACTGCTATGACTATAATATGGATTTGGTTCGATTGGTTATAATGTGGATTTGTTTGGTGAATATTAAAATAACAAGGGGTAAGATAGAAGTTATAATGTTGGGTTTCCAGTTGTGGGTGCAAGCAAAGATGTAGACTTTGAGAAGAATTAGGTATAATAAAAGTAATAATATTGCCTATCTGTTCATGGCATTTGAACAACTTGAAAATTTTGATTATTTAAGTAGAAGAGGACAATGCAGAAGCACAGTATGGCACAATCAAAACATTAGATGGAGTTTAGGCACCAAAGTCTTCTAGTAGACTACTGGGAGTTTAGTTTTGATGAAATTGACCTGTAATTTCTGCATTGACCAATATAACATAATTTACTTCTAAATCTAATGCTTTGATGGAAAAATTACTGCTGCCACTACTAAAACTTTTCACCTGGTTGAAAAAATAGTGTTGTCACTACAAAGACTCTTCACCTGTACATACATACTTCTGCCGTTCCTTTTTTATTGCAACGCTTTGACTTGATGTTCAGCACACGATGAAGAATCTTTCATGGTTTGTTGTCAGGTTGGTTGGAAATCTGCAGATCCAAATATTCCTCGCCCTTGGAGTTGGTACTCAAAGGAGAAAGAGTATTCTGTTGAAAAAAATATATTGGTTTCTGGCATTGATGCTAAAATAGAAAGGAAGACCAACAACAATATTAATGAAAGTTATGATCCTAAGCTTCAAGAATTTCTCCAAGTTATGAGGCCATGTTCTAAAAGAAAATTTTGGGCCAATGATCTAGAATCTCCTATGTGTAAACAAGCTTGCACCGCGAGAGAGAAGCCTGCTCAGTTAAATCAACAAGTTTGGAATAAGTCCATAGAAATAGATAAAAGTGCTCAAAAGGAGGGTGGGATGCATCATGAAAACCCAACAAAATCTCAAAAAATGGCTTGTGATTCATCTGTTACAGATATGGATTACTTTAAAAGCAGAATTAGAAAAGACTGGTCTGATTCAGAAAGTGATACTGATGAAAATGGTATTAATTTAAGTCAGGGTAATGATTGTCCTGTTCGAGGAATAATTCAGGAGCAGCAGGATATTCATGGAAACTTTGATTTAAAGAAACAAGAATGTATGCTAAAAGGTGGTCTTCACGATGGATCGATAAACTTTGGTAACCAAAGTTTTCATTTAGAAGATGCAGACAAAATGCTTCAAACCTCTCGTATTTATGTTTGGAATCTTCCCTATGCTGCAACGTTAGTCTTCTTGACTTGTTGTGGACTTGTGGGTTTTGATTGTTTTGTAAATATTGTCATCCTAATCCTTTTGGTTTGATGTGCATTACATATTTGATAGGGAAGATGAAGTGGAAGAGTTCTTTAATAAATTTGGAAAGGTCAAAGATGTCCATTTAGTCATTGATAAAGAGACTAAACAACCCAGAGGTTTTGGCTATGTTCATTATAACTCACCAGAAGAAGCTGCAAGGTATAATTCTAAGGCTCATCTGATGTGAATTATGCTGTTCAGTTATAGTTGGATGTTTGGTCTTGCAAATCTTGGTTAAGGGTAATAACTCTGATTTTTATTGGTGGAGATATAAAAGCTGTGCTTCTTGACTTGCAGTTTCAAGTGATAACCATCAATGATGTAGTATAGTTTTTTCTCAAATCCAGTGTGTGTGAGAAGTAGAGATTTGATCCTCCCTTATGTTTATAGTTATGTAAAATACATATATATATATATATATATATATATATATATATATATAATAATGTACTTGTCATGGTGTTGTCCCCCTCGATTCAGGGTACTTGGTGATCATATTTTCCAAGGGAGAGTTCTTCATGTAGTTCCAGCAGAAAATGCACGTGGTTTAAATAATTTAGAGTAAGCTTCTTTAAGGTCTGCTGTTAATTTATTTTATGCTAAATTTATAAATGTGGGTTTGATTCTTGATTCAACATCATACCAGAAACCATGTACCTGAGGGAAAAGGCAAAACATATAAACAGCATAAGGAGGAAAAGAGGAAGGCCTTGGAAGCAAGTGGTGATACTCGAGCATGGAATACTTTGTTTATGCGTGCTGATACTGTATGCTCTATATTCTAATCATATTATATATAATTATCATTATGATTTAAGCTAAAGAATTTTAGTCATTGCTAATTGTCTAAGGGATGTTGATATGTTGCTCCTTGCTATGTGTATCTGGAAATTTTAAAGACCTAAAAAAAAATTGGTTCCATTTCACTAATTCACCATCCCCTCCCATCTTAATTTTTTCCCTATTCCCTTCTCCTCACCCTTCCCATCCTCCAACGACCATGACCGCCATCCCACCACTAATGCCGCCTCCACAACCTCCACCTGTCCCATGTCATCTTCTTTAATAGCACTGCTGCACTGGTTCTTATCTTTGACACATTTTACCATGCCAATATCCCTCCTGGCCTCTTGTCTTCTCTTCACCATCCTATAAATGATTATGGGGGTGTTGTGGCTGCTTATATTAGTGGTGGTCTGGTGGGTGGCTTCCGTTACTGAGGGTGGAGGGACAATTTGATTGATATGATGATGGTTTTAATGGTGCTGTGATTTTAGGATAATTGTTTGCCTTTAGATCCACTTTTCCATTTATGCTTGCTTCTTGTACTTACTTTCATTCATATCTGCTCTTAAGGTCATATATTCAAGTTTACTTTTTTAATAAGAAACACTTAGAGGTTTTCCTTCTATTTTCCCCTCTTTTCATGACTACATAGGCTTATTTGTATGATCTACTTCTTTAGAAGAAAAGTAAATATGTCTAGATAGGTGTCCTATATCAGAACCAAATTATACAATTATGTTAGCTTAGCATACTAAAGCAATTGTATATCACAGGAGGCACGTCTAATAAATGTCATCTATGGCCTGCCATCTTGATGTCGGTATTATCTGCATGAGTCTATCTTGGAGCTTTCAATTAAAATAGTGGTTGAACCCTTTCCTCTCAGATTTTTTCCAGAAACTAAATTGTTGTCTTCTCTGAACATTCATTATTGCTACCAGTAACTATTGTATTTGAGCAATCATTGGGACTTATTATCTGGTTCTACACATTTTACTTTTGGTATTTGAGCAATCATTGGGACTTATCATCTGGTTCTACACATTTTACTTTTGTAGTGTATGTGCATTCTCAACTCTGTGTTCTGCTTATGGCATGAAGAGTAAGAACTAACTTTATATCAGTGACTTGGAAACACGAGCAAATGCCTTGTAGAAAACTTCTTTTCTACTAATACTACCTCAGTTTCATATTGTTTGCAACCAAGTGGTATTATTTGTGATACATAAATTATTCCTTTGTTGCAAATAATACGAAATGGAGGTAGTATATGGTTCTTTGAGAATCTTGCTTCTTGCTTTTACAAGCATTTAATTATTTGGCATCCTGGAAAGAGCACTTTTGGTTTGGAACTCTGTGTCTCTGTCCATCAGAATTGTGAGGAACTTTTAAACTGAACTATTTTTGCTAATTAGAGTGTCAGTTCAACAATGGCTTTAGATTATGAATTTTGCTGGATGCTTTTAGAAAATGAGCATCCATCTCCTTTTCTCAGTTAGCTCTTTGCATGACTTCTCTGTGCTTTACTGTCTGTTATGTCTATGCCTTCTCCAATAATCTAGCTTTTATACATCAGTTGCTCCGATTTTTTTGCAGATTGTTGAGAATTTGGCTTGGAAATACGGGGTCAGTAAGAGTGACTTGCTAGATCGTGAAGCTGATGATGTTGCTGTACGCATTGCTCTTGGAGAAACTAGTATTATTGCAGAAACTAAGAAAGCTCTAACAAAAGCTGGAGTAAATGTAGTTTCCTTGGAGGAATTTGCTGCTAGGAAATCCGAAGGTGCTAATAGAAGCAACCATGTCCTACTAGTCAAGAATTTGCCTTTCAGTTCAAGCAAAGATGAACTCTCTGAAATGTTTGGCAGATTTGGGAGTCTAGACAATGTAATTTTTCCTCCAACAAGAACATTGGCGTTGGTACGACAATCTTATGCTAATTGTAGTTTATTGGTGCTTCTGTAAGGTGCATAATACCAATATGTTCAACTTCTGGTTTGATGATTTATCTCAGATAGTTGATTTGCTGTTCTTGTTAGTATCTCGTTTTGTTACTTCTGTATCCTCACTATACAATATCACTTCACCTTTTCTAATCTCGCTATGTTTTTCTTGTTGATTTTGTTTTTGGTTAAAATTATGATAGTTGACTTTACTTGCTATGGCTGAGAGCAATATATAGGTCCTCATTGCTTCCTTAATGTGTTTTACTAGGTTATCTTTGTTGAACCAGCTGAAGCTCGTGCTGCTTTCAATTGCCTCCGTTACAAGCGTTACAGGCAAGTGCTTGTTTGTTCTTTTTTTCATGCTTCATGTGCCTATCTATCTCTGAAACAGGAAATTGGTAGGTTATTTCGTTTCTAATTTTGCCATCTCATCGATCTGATATTAATCACCTCAAATAAATAATGAAAGTGGTGAGATAACAAGATGTGAATTATTTGGACACTGTATGAGACACTATGTGGGATAGAGGTTAAACTATTTACTCTTCAAATCAAAATTCCTTATTCCATCTCATGCACCATTATTACCGGACTCTAGATCATGGCGTGAAATGCACATTCTAAGAGGCCATTTCCAAGTCTAATGCTGGTACTCGTGCTGTGAGATTTTGATGGCAGTAGATCAACTTGAGATGTTTGTATGTTCTAGTATTAGAGGAACTTATTTAGAAGGGGACAAAACAATGAACTGTCAGATTCAATCATAATGCTTCTCGAAATTTTCCCCCTTTTTGTGGGATTTAGAACATCCACTTACTTCCTATGCTCATATCAACTAAACAACTCTTCAAACTTTTACTTCCTAGGAATTTGTGGTTCCCCTGAATTTAGCTGTCAACCTAACTTACATATGTGCTCAATACTGGGGACTTTAATAAAGTTACAAATTACTACGGAGTAGCATTCTTGCTTTCCCTTGAATAGCTATTAATTTTCTCTCAAAATCATATCAATATAAGGACCCAGTTCCTACAATCTCACTATAAATAATATATTATACTTTATTTCATCTCGAATATATATGCCTTATTTCACCATGTTGAATTTCTGAGCTTGCAGTTATTTCTGCCTCTTGATTGAGCTATTTCTGCCTTGTGATTACATAGGATAGCCTGCTGACATACTTTTCATATCATTGCTGGAGCCACCTGACCTTAGAATATCCAGGTCAGGTGGCCTGGATCCATATAACTAGCTAATCTGTGCCTTTGAGAATTGAGATACCCTAAGACTGGGTTCACCTTAATAGCTCCATTTTCTTGAAATTTTGGCAAGTGGTGTTGACAAAGCCTCACTTGTTGATCTTGAATCTTGTAAGGAATGCATGCATATTTCTTTTTTGGAACTGAGATACCTTCTGTGTTTGCTTCACTTCCAAGCCCTATTCAATATTTTCTCTTTCTTTTGTGGGTGGAAAGTGACATTTTTGGACGTTATTTCCTATCAAGTATATGATACATTGTCCATTGACATTTTGGGTTCAAGTATAGTTGTCTTGTGCATGAGATTTAGATTGATATATTCCCTCCGTTCCAAATCATTGTTTATTATCATAAACCTCATTGTGCCATTCTGTGGTCACATTCTACAACAGTGTCACTAATATTCTATAACACCTTTCCCTCAGGGATTCTATATTGTACTTGGAATGGGCTCCCAGCAATATCCTCTGTCAAGATCTGATGCCTAGTGATGACTCAAACAATGATGTTTCCGTGAAGAATCGAGAAGCTAAGGAAGTTTTACTAAAGCAGCAGCAACCTGAGGAGATGAACCAAGTTGAAATTGATTCTGACGGAGCTGAGGTTGGATGCACTATATATTTATTATGTCGTGCTCATGAAGACACTTTTCTAAGTTTAATAAATGATTGATCGGTGGATTTCAGTTACGAACTCTGTATGTGAAGAACCTTCATTTTGGCACAACCGATGAAAAGCTGGGGAAGTATTTCAGGGAAAACGCGAATGAAGGAAAGGTTTTGAGTGCCAGGGTAAGTATTTTGGGCTATTCCACATTTGATATTATATATGTTAGTTTTGTTCTGTCTGTTTAGGCTTCTGGTTGATGTTTTTAGGTTGTGAAGCACTTAGAAGGTGGGAAGTATGTCTCAAGTGGTTACGGGTTTGTGGAGTTTGATTCTTCAAAGACGGCAAATAATGTTCTTAGGGAATTACAGGTAGGTATTACGGAATAGTATTTTGCATCAAGTTCATATCTATTAAAATGGGTTTAATTTTGTAGCCGAATTCTGTTATACTGCATCATGTAGGGGACTATATTGGATGGACATATGTTGAAGTTGCAACTTTCTCAGCCCAAGAAAGATACGAAAGCTCTTGAGAAAGTTGAGAAGGGTCAAAGTTCCACGAAATTAATAGTTAGAAACTTGCCGTTTGAAGCAACAAAGAAGGAGTTAAGGCAATTGTTCAGTCCTTTTGGTCAGGTAAGTGCCATGCTTTGTCCACCAGAGAAATATTAGTGATTATGCTCATTTCCTATTATATTATAATAAAAATGGGCACTTAATTTTGAGACGGAGGGAGTATGTTCTTAATATGACGAAGGTAGACAAAGGTTACTCTTATATGTCTGTGTTCTATATATGACGAAGGTAGATAAGGGTTACTCTTATATATAGTTCAATTTCAACTCGGCTCTTATCTATGTTAAATTGTTAATACTAACACTTCAAATTAGTGATTGTTACAATAATCTATAATCTCATTGTATTTCCTGAACACACAAAAGTTGGTATAATTTAGACCCACACTTGGCTTGATAAATATGATACAGGTAAAAAGTTTGAGGCTTCCGAAGAATTATGGGGGAGCAGAACACAGAGGGTTTGGTTTTGTGGAGTATTCCACTAAGCAAGAGGCCCGGGAAGTATTGAAAGCGCTATCCAGGATCCATTTTTATGGGCGGCCGATGGTATGAATTGTGGTCATTATTCATATGTTGTTTATGCCTTAGTTATACATTTTTGGTTATTGAAGTACACATGTTTTTTAACATAAGCTCTCTTCGGATTATCTGTGTTGTGACATCTTCTTTCAACTTTCAGGTTACAGAAAGAGCAAATGAAGACGAAACTTTGGGAGAACTACGAGCAAGAATAGCAGCTCAATACGCCGATGATTCAGAGAAGATTACTAAGAAACGAAAAATTATGTAGCTTCTTTAGTTAATTAAAGTCCTCTATTAACATGCCCATGTTTATCTTGCTTGATTGGGTACTTCATGAGCAAAGTTCGGGACAGTTTAAAGTCCTCTATTAACATGTTTATCATTGATTATAGTTTATCAATAGATCCGCCGTGGTACAGTTTGTTTTGTGGGAGTTAATACTTGTTTTGATTCATCTAGATATCTGATACATTTCCTGTAATTTATGAAAGATCAATGATTATTATTATGTTTATTATTATTATTATAGTTTGTGTTTGGGTTTGATCAATTTGGATCGTCAGGTCAAGTCGAGCTGCAAAGTATCCTATATTCCTATGTGGTTCGGGTTTGGGTCGAGTCATATTTGGGTTGGATTACGTCAGGCCGTCGTCCTGCAAGTTGTGTTGCATCTAGATCGGGTTAGAAATAAGTCAGATTAAGTTCAGGTTTCAACGGGTTAAAATGAGTCAAAGTCGTTTTTGGGTTCCGATCAGGTATAATTTGCGGATAATTTTCAGATCAATTAGTGATTGATTGATAGAGAATAGCCATAAATGGTGATATATACGATAAAGAATGCCATGTTTTAAACTTAGAATTTAATTTTATATACTTTCGACATACATAAAGTAAACGTGTTACTCCGTATTACTTCCTATTCATTAAAAAAAATTATTACTATTAATTAGTAAATATAATAGTATAAAAACTTGAATAAAATTATTAAATAAACTTCGAGTATATAGATGAGTTTGGGTCTTGGTCAGATTGAATTGACTTTTTATCCGATCAATTTCAGGTCGACTTAAGTTCAGGTCAGGTCAAATCGGTTTAATTTGAGCTCAAGTCGGATCATATCAACTTCGAATTGAGTTCAGGCCGGGTCAAATAATTGATATCACAATACTTTCTCTATTCTTTATTGCTTGCTACATTTTTCACATTTGTAATGTTTATATTAGCTAATTGCTATACATTTGTATTTGATAATATGTTATCTCTTTCTCCCTACTCATCACATGATTTTTTGAATTTTTTAAATATGTTTCCATCTCTTTCTTACCTCTTTCCTTAATGTGTGTGTGTCTCTCCACTATATGTAGTGATTAGTAAATGACTGAAGATGTATTTTATATATGTAACGTTATAACTCTAAAATGCTTTTTTTTTTTTTTTTTTGAATTTTTATTTTAATGAACCTATATTAATTATCTTTAGACAATGCCATCTAACAAAATTCTCGTGTTATTACATAATTCATCTCTATCAATTAGATGACACATGTTAACTTTTGACATTATTTATAAACTCACTTTGACTAGTTTTTGTAATTCATAGATAAGAAAAATATAGTTATATGGTATCTTGATTAGAACACTCTTAATGTGTATTCTCAAAATAACTTTTTCCTAACTTTTTTTTTATAATTTTAATTATTGATAATTAAGAATGTTTACGATTAAATTTATGCATCGGCAAACGTAATATAAGATAAGAATGGTGAAGTATTAATATTAATATAGATTAATACTCCGTATTCTGTACTTCGTATTTGTTTGTATTAAAAAAAAGCAAAAACAAATATTTGTGAAATAATAACAAATTCTGGAATGTATACGTAGCAAGATATAAGTGCCCGCAAGGTTAACACCTTGTGTATTGTGAGAGTTAAAAAAATGAAGTATTATACGTACTTGTTCGAGCAAATTAGCGGGAAACAAAACATCAGTTCTCTCACTTCTTCCTTTTTCATATGCTTCTCTCTCTAAAAAATTTGAAAAACAGCTAACACCTTGATTTAGGTAAATTTTCTTCTTCATTCTATTAAATTCACCATTTCCAATTGTTGTAGATATATTTTTTAGTTGTCCGTTAAAATAATGTGGTTTGATTGATTTTGATGATGATTTCATTAGTTGTTATTTTGAATTGATTATCTCTCAATTCAAATAAATTCAATTACAAATTATTATTATTATCATAGCTATGATGACACCTTAGCTTGGAGAGAACTCTCACCATTGCTCATAGCCGTTTCTAATATTTTGGTGGCCCGGGGCAAAATGATAATACTTTTGTTTAATAAATTATTTGTTTTTATAATTATAAATATTTATGTAATTTGTTAATTCATAAATAATTTTATGTAATTTGTTAATTATTTCATCCGTTATTTTTATTGCATTATTTACACTTTTTCACTATTCACTCACCTCTTTTAAATCATAAACTCCGCATCTTCTATCTAGCGCCAACTAATACGAAGAAAAAATATGCAATAGATTTTGAATGTTTTTATTTTGTATTTTTTTTTGAATGCAAGAATTTCAATGTTTTTGTAATCAATAATTTATGTTACTTTGTCTATATTTAGCATATGACATTGTATTGTAATTAGTGTTGCTCTACATTCCATAAATTGTAGCAAAAAATAGCAAAGACAACAAAAAATAAAAGGAAAACTATTTCAGATTTGGAGGATGTGACTTGGAAGGATACATATGACACTATATTCAAGGAAGCACCCCAGTACAATCCCATCTATGTATATGCTGACTGTCTAATGGGCATGACCTGACCTGACCTGAACAACCCTAAACTTGTACATTATTGCTTGTTAGTGATCTAAATAGAGTAAAAATTGTTGGCAGCTGGAGCCAGGCTCGGAGGTGTGATCATGTCATCAAGCGTATGGGTTGGAGCATTAGATCATGCGCTTAGTGCTGACTTGAATCAACATGGACACTTTGTGTCTAATCTCCTTCCAGGTTTATGGGTTACAGGTATATATTTATCTTAGTGTAATGTTATATACTAGTATAATAATATGAATTGGTTCCGGTTAGTTGTTAATTATGTAAGCTATGATGACACCTTAGCTTGGAGAGAACTCTCACCATTGCTGTATCTCTCAATCAACAATAGTTGGAGGTTGAGCATGTTGATGTTGTGCTGCATTTTTCAATAACATTGAGTGAGTGAGTATGCAAGCTAAGCTTGAGAAACATTAGAAAGATTAGTTTATTTGAGAAGAGAACAAATTAAATTAGTGCTTAACATAGAATTTGTAGTACTTTGTGTAGAATTTGTAGTACTCTGTATAGTAATGAGATGAAGAGCCTTCTTATTCAATATGAGATACTTCATAGATATTGATTAGGGGATTTTGCTCCCACCAATCGGAATGCGCCACGTGGACCAATCAGGTCCTGCCAAGTGTCCCCCAGTTGGAACAGTCAGGGCTTCCCACGTGGCACGCGCTTATTCGTCCACCTTGGACCTGTTATGTCAAGACATGTGGCATACTCCATGCCTAATGGAGAAACCGGCCACCCAGGCCCAACTTCCGAGGGAAGCCCAATCGGCCCTAGGTTTACCTAAACCTAGGATGGGCACGTTTCCCAAGGTTATAAATACCTCCCTTAATCCTCATTAAGGGGAATTACAAAAAGAGAACAGAAACATTACGGAAAAAACACATTAATTACACACAGTAATAACCGGCTGATCTCGCTAACAAAGCAGATTACCTACATTAAACACTCTCACCTAGAGAGACCAAATCACTTTAATTTCCGCATTAATTACTCCTTAATCAGGTACTAACTTGACCGTTGGAGGCGGAGCTCACAGGAGTCTCCGTTATTTTGCAGGTATAGGCGTCCGGTTCCAGTCTCGGAATTGTAACTCTCCCGCAGGACATCAGAAAACCCCGAAACATTTGGCGCCGTCTGTGGGGAGAGTACTTCTGAGATGGCATCCAAGTCTGTACCGACTCCTGAAGAGGGGCGTCCCCTAGACGACCCTCAAGTTCAGTCGGACCATGATACCGAAAGTGAATTTGAAGTTGAAGCTCATACAGCTTCAGACGGGACCCTAAGGGCCCGACGTACCCGTCATACCGAAAGGAGGGAACGGGAGCATCTTCAAACAGGAAGCGAACCAGCAGGCGCACCGCCTGTTCGGCAACAGCCAACTGATGGGTCTGCTCCCATCACAAGGAACGAACTCATGACCTTCATGAGGGACTTCAAGGGAGAGATTCAAGAGTTGATCAACAAGAAGCCGCCTGCTCCAGTCAAGGAGCAGTCGGCCAAGAAACCCTCCACTTCACTGAAGAGGAAGCCAGTTCAAGGGCGAGAGGCGACTCCTCATCCTAAATCTAGGAAGCGGGAGCCACCTGCCCTTGATTTCACAAAATTCCGTTATCCTACAGGAAATAGGAAACCTGTTCGTCATATTCAGGCGGACGGGTCGAAGCAAACATTCACAGATGCTCGGCTATTGCTAGAGCAGAAGAAGAGTGACCGATTGTCAGAGTCGGCCTCTACTTCAAACTTTCAAGACAGTTTGCGAAATGCCTCGATGAGGCATACTCAGTCGTATCATGAGAGCCAGTCAGGCGGCACCTCCCGTCAGTCCGGCTTTCATAGCGACCAGGCGGTACCAAACTTACCATTTTTGCCGCAACAACAGTATTTTTTGCAGCCACCTCCGTTTGGTGGACCTGCAGCAAAAAACGTCCAACCTATGGACTGGCAGCTACGGTTGCTTAGACTTGGTGAACAGCCGTCGGCCTTCTCCAAGGAAATTACTAAAGCCGCTCAGCCGGCCAAAGTGAAAAATGTACTAGTAGGCGCCTATGACGGCACTACTAACCCAGAAGACCATCTGATGGCATTCACCAACCTGATGTACCTTCAAGGGTTGGATGATCCCACTTGGTGCAAGTGTTTCCCAGCGACTCTCAAAGGAATCGCACAGCAATGGTTCGGCAACCTGCCGACTGGTTGTGTAAATAGCTTCAGGACGCTTGCTTACTTATTTGCCTCCAACTTCGCCATGAACATCCCTGCGAAGAAAACGACCCTTGATTTGGGAACAATTCAGCAGGGCGAGAAAGAGGGGCTTCGTTCTTACATCAGGCGGTTTAACCTGATGAGAATACAGATTCAAGGGTTACCGGATGAGGTAGCTTATACTGACTTTTTCAGAGGTCTCAAAGACGGGTCTACCTTCAAATTTGATTTGGTTCGAAAAAGGGTGGCGACTGTTCAAGAGGCCTTGATTGAAGCAGAAGCCTATATACAGGCGACTGATCTTTGTACGATAAAACAGTCGGACGGGAAAAGGTTCGACAAAAGAGAAGGACGACAGAAACAATCGTCTAACAAAGATGAGAAAAGAAAAGAGGTCTGGGCGGCTGATTCCTCTAAACAGCCGGACCAGAAAAAGAAAAAAGAATTCAAACCATACTCCCCAAAGTATGCGTTTAACAAGGATAACCAGTTTATCCTAAAAGAAATCAAGGGACGGATCTCAATTGAGAAGCCGGTCCCCATGAAGGGTTCTGCAAACAACCGGAACCAAGATAAATTCTGTGCTTATCATGATGATGTTGGTCATCACACCAATGACTGCATCAGTCTCATGCGGTACCTAGACCGCCTGGCTGAGCAAGGTGATCTTGACACTTATGTCAAGAAATCTACGGGGAACACTTCCTCAAAAAAGCAGTCGGCCAAAAAATATCAGCAGGCCGACAGCTCTGATACAGATGATGCAGTCGTCTACACCATTGCAGGCGGCTTCTCAGGAGGCGGCCCCACTATTAGGGGCAACAAAGACAACATCAGGCGGTTAGATGTAAATTCCGTTCACCAAGAACGGTCGTCCAAATATTCATTTCCTGAGATTGTCATCACTGAAGAAGATCTAGGAGGGGTAAGGGGGCCGCATGACGACCCTCTCGTTATTGAATGTAAAGTGGCCAACCAGAGAGTTGGCCGAATCCTCATAGATACCGGAAGCTCCTCAGATCTCATCAGTAGCAAATGTCTGTCGAAACTAAAATATCAGACTGATTGCATACATCCGGCCTCCCACCCTTTAGTAGGGTTTGGAGGAGGAGTCGTCCACCCACTGGGACGAGTAGATTTACCCATCCGCCTGGGCGAAAAAGGGGAAGGACGACACATGGTAGTCCGGTTCCTGGTAGTAGAGGAACTCTCAGCCTACAACATGATTCTGGGTCGACCTACCCTGAATAATTCCAAGGCTGTTATAATCCCATCTCTTATGTTGCTCAAGTTTGAGAGGGATAATGGAACAGTCGGCTCCCTAAGGGGAGATCAGAGGATGGCCCGAGAGTGCTATCTCTCGGATGTCAAGCCCACTGTTATGGCTACTGGGTCAAGCGGTGAAAAAACAGACCTTGACAAGGAGAGTGCGTCTATTCAAGAAGCAGGCGGCAAAAAGAGAAAGGCATCCCAGACAGGGGCCGCAAGAAAAGCAAGAAAATAGCAATCATTGGCAGAGGAGCGGCCGGATGAGTTCCGCCCTCAGCCGGCTGGTGAGCATGCGGACCTGATCTTAGACGACTCACGTCCTGACCGAACAGTCAAAGTTGGGACGACTGCTCTGAGAAACCTTGGTGACAACTTTCACAACCTATTGAAAGAATACAAGGACATCTTTGCATTCGAAGTCCATGAAATGCCAGGCATTAGTCCTGATCTGGCGGTACATAAACTGGCCGTGGATCCGAAAAAGAAGCCGGTATGGCAAAAGAAGCGGAACCATGGCGAAGAAAGAAGTCAGGCGGCAGCCGCCGAAGTTAAAAAATTACTTGATGCAGGGTTCATTCGGCAATGTTACTTCCCAGACTGGGTTGCAAATGTGGTGCTTGTTAAAAAGCCGAATGGCACCTGGCGAATGTGTGTAGACTACACAGACTTAAACAAGGCGTGCCCCAAAGACAGTTACCCTCTGCCTAAAATTGATAACCTGGTCGACTCAACAGCCGGCCATGCCTTGATGAGTTTTATGGACGCCTATTCTGGTTTCCATCAAATTCCTTTATGGAAGAAAGATCAGGAGAAGACGGCCTTCGTCACTAATCAGGGGTTATACTGTTACACGGTCATGCCGTTTGGTCTTAAGAATGCCCCGGCTACCTTCCAACGAATGATAAACACTGTGTTCTTTGATCAGATTGGGAGAAACGTCGAGGCATACATTGATGATATGATTGTCAAGACTAAACTTCAGAAAGATCATTTGTCGGACCTCCGAGAAACTTTCGCCACACTCAAGCGGCACCATGTCATGCTCAATCCCAAGAAATGTGTATTTGGAGTTGAGTCTGGGAAATTTCTCGGATTCCTTATCAATTAGAGAGGAATAGAGGCGAACCCTGAGAAGGTGCAGGCGGTCATTGACATGCAGTCGCCTCGTACCATCCGAGAGGTTCAGAAGTTAACAGGTTGTCTGGCGGCCTTGGGAAGATTTCTAAGCCGATCAGGCGACAAATGCTGAGGCCGCCTTCCAGAAATTAAAAGTTCACTTGCATTCCTTGCCGAGGCTGGTCAGCCCTTTGCCCAAAGAGGTTCTCTACATGTACCTGACCGTCTCTGATCATGCGTTAAGCGTTGTTCTCCTTGCTGAAAGGGACGGCTGTCAGCTCCCGGTCTACTTTGTCAGTCACGTACTGAAAAATGCCGAGTTGAGGTATCCCCTAGTGGAGAAATTTGGTCTTGCACTCTTCATGGCTGTTAAAAAATTGAAGCCCTACTTTTTGGCACATGCAGTCGTCGTGTATACAGACCAACCTATCAAGCGGCCACTTACCATCATGGAGTCGTCAGGCCGAATGATCAAATGGGCCATAGAAATACAGAGCCTCGAAGTTACATTCGAGCCTAGAAAAGCAGTGAAGGGGCAAGCCTTTGCTGATTTTATTGTAGAGATGACTCATCCTCCTGACTCTCAAGTTCCAGACCAAGTATGGAAGGTATATGTGGACGGAAGCTCTACTTCAAATGGTTGTGGAGCAGGCGTCATATGTCAGTCGCCAGAGGGCGACAGGTACGAGTATGCTCTACGCTTCAGTTTTCAGGCTTCAAACAATGAGGCAGAATATGAAGCTTTACTAGCCGGGATCCGCATGTGCAAGGCGGTAGGGGCAAGAAAAATAGACGCCTGTTCCGATTCACAATTGATAGTGAGTCAGTACAATGGCGAATACGAAGCAACCCATCCGGCCATGATCAAGTATTTACAGGCGGTCCGACAAGCAGTCGGCTCCCTTGAGGATTTCCATCTGATCCAAGTGCCGAGATCAGAAAACAACCAGGCGGATGCACTGTCAAAATTAGCATCATCCGCCTCCTCTGATACTCCTCGAACTGTTTTTTGGGAAGTAATGGAGAAGAGAAGCATCGAGGAAAACCTTATTGGAATCCTAGACATAAGCTCAACCTGGATGGATTCAATCAAGGCATATCTGACAAACGGTACACTGCCGGATGATACTCAACAGGCGGCAGCACTGAAAAAACGAGCCACCTGTTTTGAAATGATAAAGGGAGAACTTCACAAAAAGGGGTACCTTCAACCCTTCTTAAAGTGTGTTACTCCAGAAAAGGGACGAGAGATACTAGACGATCTTCACTCTGGTTACTGTGCTTCTCATATAGGTGGTAGGATGCTTGCTCAAAGGGCAAGGCGGCAGGGCTACTTTTGGCCTACTTTGGAAGCAGATGCAATGGAGATGGTGAAAAAATGTGACAAGTGCCAAAGGTTTGGCAAACTAATTCACCGTCCGGCTACTGACCTCACTACCATTCACAGCCCACTACCGTTTGCTAAGTGGGGCATGGACATTCTGGGTCCGTATACGCCTGCTACAGGCGGAAGGAGGTACATACTTGTTGCCGTCGACTACTTCACTAAATGGGTAGAGGCGGAGGCTGTAAAGGGAATCAAGACGAAAGATGTAATTTCATTCATTTGGAAAAATGTCATCACTCGGTTCGGGGTTCCCATGTCTATGGTTTTTGATAATGGTCCCCAATTTGAGACGCCTGTTCTCAAAAGCTGGTTAGGTGATCAAGGAATTGCAAACTACTTTGCATCTGTCGGCCGTCCACAAGCAAACGGCCAGGTAGAAGCCTTAAATAAAATCATCTCAGACGGTCTCAAGAAAAAGATTGAACGAGCAGGCGGCCTATGGGCGGATGAACTACCACATGTTCTCTGGGCCATTAGGACAACTGAAAAAGGGGCAACTGGAGAAACTCCATTCCTCCTAACTTACGGTGCGGAAGCTGTTCTTCCAATAGAACACTACGAGCCGACTCTTCGAGTAATGCTATATGACGAAGAGGCAAACTGGGAAGCCATGCGCCTGGCATTAGACTCACTTCCTGAAAAGAGGGGCAATGCTGTCTTGCGCCATGAGATCTATCGCCTGAGAATGACTAGATCATACAACAAAAAAGTACACAGGCGTCCACTCAAAGTAGGGGACTTTGTACTTAGAAAAATGGAAGCAGTTGGTAGGGCTAATGAGTCTGGCAAACTAACTCCCAACTGGGAAGGACCCTACCGAATCTATGAGGAAGTCAGGGACGGTACCTACCGTCTGGAAACACCAGACGGACAACCGTTGCCTCGAACTTGGAATGTAGATAATCTTAAGAAATATTTCTTTTGAATGATGTAAAGTAAAGAGCTACTTAATAAAAGTTTGCACTTACTATTCAATTTTGTACTACGAGGGGCATGCCGTCTGTACCTTTACAGTCGGCTACTCTCCATTGAGTTTTTCACTCTATCTTCAGAGGGGCATGCCGTCTGTACCTTTACAGTCGGCTACTCTCCATTGAGTTTTTCACTCTATCTTCAGAAGGGCATGCCGTCTGTACCTTTACAGTCGGCTACTCTCCATTGAGTTTTTCACTCTATCTTCAGAGGGGCATGCCGTCTGCACCTTTACAGTCGGCTACTCTCCATTGAGTATTTCACTCACAATAGGGGCATGTCGTATGGGCATATAGTCGGCTACTCTCCATAAGAAGATGGCCGACTGGTTCCAAACACATAGCCACCCCCCTAATACTTAGCTAAAAAGATTAGGGCCTGGCCGACCCTGTGCCTAACAGGCGGCTACCCTCCTTTTACTTAGCACCTACGTTCACCAAGAACTTACCAAGGCCACAGGCCGAATGATCAGACCAGGCGCCAAGCCAACTGATCAAATCTACAAAACTAATACGACCTGTCCCAACATCATAGCAGGCGTCCGACGGCATCCCTCCGGATGAAATTCGTCGCAGAGAGCAGCTCCCTTTTGGGTGGAACATTGTTCTATAAACTAATTACACGACACCTATACGACTGTCCCCAAGGGCAACCACGTAGCCGTTTTTGAGACAAGGATAACTCTATCACTAACCAAACCAGTGGTAGCAGTTGACATCTGAGTCAGATGACCGCCTGTATTACGTGGGATAAATGCAGGGGGTACCTATTGAGTTAATAGCCAACAAACATTGGCGAATCAAGGGGTCTAGCCGGCCTACGCCGCCTGGTACCTCTACTTCTCAAGCAAAAGTGACGGCGACTGAGTAACTCCAACGTTAACTCATAGTCACTCCCTCAAATTTGGTATGGAACCTAAAAGGTTTGAGTAGACCACCTGTTTTTTGGCTAACAGGGGCACTTAAACCCCTATTCCTACTAAGAAACCTATTGAGTTAATAGCCAACAAACATTGGCAAATCAAGGGGATCAGCCGGCCTCCGCCGCCTGGTACCTCTACTACTCAACCTAGATTGTGACGAAGACTAAGTAACTCCTATGTTAACTTAATAGTCACTCAAACTTAGTATGGAGCCTAAAAGGTATGAGTCGTCCGCCTGTTTTTAACAAACAGGGGCTCTCAACCACTACTCTTGCTAAGTTAACAAATTACGAGTTAAAAGCCAACAAATATTGAATAGAGGGAAACAACCGGTACCCACCGCTTGTTATCTCTACTACTCAGTTCCTTGGCGACTAGGTAATACTCTATTGACTTGGTCAGACCACTTTTCCTACTTGGTTAAATTTACAAATGACAGGACCGCCTGCCTAAAAAGGATCCAGACAAAATAGTTCGAATACTGATTGGATAAATGGCCGACTGATCGTCTATCCTGGAAACAGACAACCAGTCGTCCAGGGGCATAGGCGGCGTACTAACTATCCGTACCTGTCTGCAACGTTCGGCCATGTAAAACAGTCGGTTTAGTGAACAATTGGATATTAGATATGGAATACTTAGACAAATTTGAAGCAAAACAAAAATTCATTAAAAATAAGCCGGTCATTAAAGACCAGCAAAATATTCAAAGCCCCGGCCCCCTGGCCGGGTAAATACAAAGCAAACGGCATGCAGGCCGTGGAAAGAATACATAAAGCTTAAGAAGGGGGCAGTTCAGTATTAGCAGCTGCTGCCTGGTCAGCACTCTTCTTGCTGGACTCGGCTTCAGCTGCATCCTTTTTTGATGCCTTACCCCCAAGCGGCACAAGCGCCACTACCGGCTCCTCCTCCTCCAACGCTTCCCCCAACGCCTCTTCTTCAGCAGCCGCCAGGATCTCTTGATTATATGTATCCGAACACTAGCGGTACGTTCTTTCCCAAGAGGCAAAGTCGGCACTGGGGAAGAGGCGGCCCCAGGTCATGCGCTGGATTTGAGCGGAGTCTTCCATCATCTCCCGGACCAGCTCTTTCTTCTCTTGCTCGGCCTTTTCCGAGAGCTCTTGGGTAAGACTCTTCTCCTGGGTCACCAGGCGTTCCTTTACGCTGGCCAAGGATTTCTCCATGGCTTCGTAAGAGTACATTTTCAGGCGAAGAGGTTTCAGCTCGGCCTTGAGATTTGTGATGGTCGCCTCCAGCTCGTCATTCTTCTTCTGGGCCGCCTCTAACTGAGCCCGAACAGCGGCGGTAGCCTGCGCCTGATAATAAAGAATATCAATGTTCAGTACTTCATTTTGGGCAATTTGAAACATTGCCTTATCACAGTCAGAGGCGGCCATAGCTTTTGCAGCCTTTACCTCTTTGTTCTTCCGATCAAGCGGCTTGCGAAGGCCGTTAACTCGGAGCAGGGCCTAAGTACAAAAAAACAGGCGTCAGTTTCCAAACAAAAAAGAAAACAGGCGTCCAGAAATTCAAATACTCAAAAATATGCTAAGTATACCTCAGCAAGGACCCCTGCAATCCCGTCAAGGTCAAGGGTGCCGACACCCCTGACCGCCTCTCTTTCAGCTGGAGGAACTGCCCTGATCATAGACTTGGCCATCTCTACCAAGTCAGGCTCCTGGGGGCCGGCTGCATCAAGCATAAACAAACGGATTAGACTTAGTAACAAAGGGAGCAAGTCTAAAATTTACAAGGACAACTTCATACCTCTAGGCGGCCCAGTTGGAGTTTTAGAAGAAGTGGCCGACTGTTTCTCAGCCGCCACCTGTTTCCTGGCGGAACCAGGAGAGCTCCCAACAGTCGTCTTCCGGGCCTTGGGGTCCGGCTGTTGGGAAGATGAAGCTCTTGGAGCACCCGTCTAAAAAAAGAAGAAAAAAGTCAGTATATGCATAAACACTCCAAAAAGAGGGTGAAAGGTTCGGAGCTCACCAAGGGTGCCCCCTTTTTGGGGGAGTCGGTTGAAGCTTGTTGCATAATAGAGGCCCGCAACATGGCCGCCGCAGTCTTGGACGCGGTGATTTTGCTCATGGCGTCAGCTGCAAAAACAAACAGCAAAGTTAATAAAAGATAAACAACAAATGTATGGAACAACAGAGTATTCGACAGGCCGACTACCTCTTGAGCACCGACTGCTGAGGCCGCAGGCGGCCAAAAAGTACTCGTCATAGAGCCACTTGAAGCTCGGGACGCAGTGCAGGGGTACTTGCTCTCGTACCCCTGAAGTAGAGTCGACCCTCGACTCTACTTTAAAGAGTCCTTTATCAAGGATCTCTTTCTTAGCCTTGGGGGGAACAGGCGGCATGCTACGGCCGCCTGCAAGAAGGGGCGGATTCCTGTTCCACCTATTGAAGCGCTTGTTCAGCTCAATGTCTGAACTCTCAATGATGAGGAAGGTGCTCCGCCAGTCCTTCCACTTGTTTGCTTTACCTCTTGTCATGAGGTAGCCCCTGTGGCTTGTCAATTGATACCAGTCGGTACCGCCTGTCTTAGGGGTCCGGCTGAGATAGTTCATATGGGCGAAAGCCTCGAAGCTCGGCTCCACCCCGTGCAGTTCGCACCCGGCCACATAGCCGAGTACGTTGACCCAGGAGTTTGGGGCTAACTGCCATAACCCCAACTCATACCCATCCAAAATCCGCTGAACAGCCGGATGTAATGGGAAGCGAAGCCTTGCCTTGATGGCCGCCTCGTAGCAGCCAAAGCACGCGCTTTCATAACTGGAACCAGCCGGCTAGACGACTGTGTCTTCTGGATCCGGCACAAACACTAGAAAGTCGGGGCCCATGGTGTGGTTTGCAATAAAGCTCTCCACTTTCTCTTGCATGGCTGTGATTCGGCCCCGAGGTACCGTGCAGTAGTAGGGGGTATTTAGCTCTCGGTAAGAGGCGGATGGTTCCGCCCAATTGTCCCCCTTCTCAACTGCGTGAGAAAGTCTCGCCTCTTGCAGGCGGCTGTTTTTCTCTTCTGTACCCAAAGAAGCATGGCCAGAAGAGCTTGACTCGGAATCGTCCTCCGACGAGTCCGAAGAGGACGACTCCTCCCCTCTCCCGGAGGGGCCCGCCTCCTCTCTTTGAAAAGGAGCAGATTTGTTAACTGTTAAATGGGAAGGGGTCACTATGACTCCCCCCCACAGAATTGCCGGCATCCAGGCCGCCTTGTTTCACTTCCACATATGGCGCCTGGTCAGATGTTTCACTAAGCGGCACCATGTGGGAGGAGCCGTCTGAATTTGAGATCCTAGCTGTCTTTTTCGTTCTGGCCATCCTGCTCTGCATAGACACAGATACAGTCGGACTTTGTATAAAGGGCAAAGATGGCTCCGGAAAAGGGCAGGCGGCACTCCTAGTCCTAGATTCAGCCGTCCCCGGTGACCGGCTGATCACTAACCTAGGTCGTGTCGTGTGCTTCCGTGGTGCCATTTCAGAAAATAAAAAGAAAATTAAGAGTAAGAGAACTGAGTTACCTGAACGAGTGACGGTTGATGAAGTTCTGGAAATCCTGTGCAGTCGGCTTGTCAGAACAGGCGGTAGGCAGAAAAGGTCCAAAATGTCAGAGCAAGTTCAGGGGTCCGAATGTTCTCAAAAAGTTCTCAAAGTGTGAAAATGACTCAAGACAACTCTCCTTTATATAGGCGAAGTGAGAAGGCGAAGGGTCACTTTCAGAATTCAAAATTTGGGCGGGAAAATCTCTCGTCCTTTCGCCGACTGACACCTGTAGCAGGCCGTCGCCTGTTACAGTGCGACACCTGTCACAGGTAACACGTGACCAATCACGTGCCACCTGTGAGGGGCAAATGATTAGGGGATTTTGCTCCCACCAATCGGAATGCGCCACGTGGACCAATCAGGTCCTGCCAAGTGTCCCCCAGTTGGAACAGTCAGGGCTTCCCACGTGGCACGCGCTTATTCGTCCACCTTGGACCTGTTATGTCAAGACATGTGGCATACTCCATGCCTAATGGAGAAACCGGCCACCCAGGCCCAACTTCCGAGGGAAGCCCAATCGGCCCTAGGTTTACCTAAACCTAGGATGGGCACGTTTCCCAAGGTTATAAATACCTCCCTTAATCCTCATTAAGGGGAATTACAAAAAGAGAACAGAAACATTACGGAAAAAACACATTAATTACACACAGTAATAACCGGCTGATCTCGCTAACAAAGCAGATTACCTACATTAAACACTCTCACCTAGAGAGACCAAATCACTTTAATTTCCGCATTAATTACTCCTTAATCAGGTACTAACTTGACCGTTGGAGGCGGAGCTCACAGGAGTCTCCGTTATTTTGCAGGTACAGGCGTCCGGTTCCAGTCTCGGAATTGTAACTCTCCCGCAGGACATCAGAAAACCCCGAAACAGATATAATCCTTGGAGAGATAGATAGATTGATATAATTTTTTATGGTAATATTACCTCACTTATATAATTGACAGCTAACAGTCTTTTTTTTTTTTTTTTTTTTTTTTTTTTTCTTTTTTTCTTTTGAAGATGTCTATAATGGAATCTGCCCTTATTGTGAAGCTGTGTGTGATGAGACCATAACCATGTTATCCTTGTGGCATTCAAAGCTGCATCTGATGGATGGATTTGAGGAATTTTGTTCGGATATTATAGACATAAAACATACTGATAGTCGAAGTGGTTTCATAGTTGATCCATCAGCATACTCTTTGGCTTTGGCTTTGTCTAATCTGCTGGATAGCCGTAGTATCAAGATAGATGGCCTGGGCTTGGAGTACATAGTGTCAGAGCAGGGATTAGCAGTTGAGTTCACTGATGATGAAGGTAATTACATGTTCAAGTTGTTAAACAATATATATGGTTATCATCATTTAGACATTTACAAATTATAATATAGCATCATTCCTAATGTTTATTTTCAGCAAAGAAATTAGAGACTGAGTTCAAGATCACAAGAGACAGCATGAATAGAGTAGTTGCAATTCAAATTCAGCATATTGGACATCATATTCCATCTATGAAAGATTAGATCGAGAGCTACACTGTACCAGCAGTGGGTCAAAACCAGAAATCAGGTTTAGCACACCTTGGGAGTTCAGTCTGCCATGAATAATTCGTCTTCTTAGTCTGAGACTATACGATCAGAGAAATTGGATATGAATATAGTTTCTGTGTGAATACTTGAACTGCTATTTTCCTCTATGATCGGCATTCTCTCTCTACGATATTACATTTCTTTCTTAGTAAATAGTAATGACATTGAATAGTTATTACAAACAATTACCTCATTTGACAGTGTATATATAACAAGTTTCTCTCAGAAAAGTACCTTACATTGTTGCTTGTTATTTTTGCTGTTGTTACACTCTACCTCTAGATAATCATCATCTAACAATTCAATATACGCATCAAGTAGTAAGTTATTTCTATTATTATAAATTAATTTAATTATTAAAAGGTTAAAGTGACACTTAGAGGATAATCGGAGGAGACCAAAGACTAATTGGGTAAATTAGTAAATAATTAATGTTTTTGGTTTCTTTTTGCAAAAAATTAAACATAATGGTTATTGGAAAATTCTACGTGGTGACCATAAGTTTCTGCAAATTTTATGTGGTGGAAAAAAATATTTGGCATTATTTATAGTGACACTTCACTTTTGTTAAATTCTATTTAGTGTCCTAAACTAACTTAAACAAAGCTAATTAGACTAACATGGCTAACTTTTTAACTCCAAACCGCTTTTATAAGGTTTTTCTGACAAAATTTCTTTATAAAAATATGTTAAAGTCAATCAAGTGACTAAAAAAAATAAACGAGTTATATAGACCAAAACAAAGCATAGAAACTCTCTTGATCAAAGAAAACCATAATTTCTCGAGTCATAATTTTTGCAAGAATATGTGTTTAGGACTTTTTACAAACTAGGTTATACTTAAATGGTACTTGTAAAGTTGAAATCTCTAAAATCCATTTCGTATATACCTTATCAGTCTGCTATACGTTCAAGCTGAAGAGGCATAGAAAGGCCTTCGTCCACCCTAATAATTAACAAAAAAAAATTAAAAAAAAAATTAAAAATAAAGCCAGGTTTCAATCTTTGAAAGAAAAGGAGGGAGGTGAAGACAGAAGGAATTACATTAGATTAAGCTTCTGTAGTTTTGTTGCCAATAGAATAGTACGTAGTAGTAAGTAAACAAGAAAGAATTTCCCAGCCTATATGAGGTTAGATCTGTACAATGAGCTTTCCCAGAAGCCTCAATTCGACTACATCCCTAATATTTTCCCATAATATGATATTTATACTAGTAATACAAAATAGACACCTTTTCAGGTTACAAACTGGATCCAATACCCTTTAACAGCAGAACTGTTTGTAAAATTACTCAGCATCTTACTCTGACTCTTATTCAGGGAAAAGCTCAGGCTCAGATTCATTATCAATGTCTGACAAATCAATTTCTTCTTCAAACCTGAATAGCCAGACAACCACCAAAAATACAACATTAATTCTACAATTACAGTGGAAAACAATAAAAACTAGGGGAGGATATAAAGGTATCTGCAGAAAGCAGTTCATATACATCACATGTCAAAAACAAAAGATGGCATAATATCCCATGCACTAACAGATGTTTACCCTAATGACTAAGAGTTATTAATTTCTATGTAATTGTATATGCTTACAAAACAATTTTAGTCAGGTGTAGCAAATTTATCTGCACACCTTTGCTTGAGGAGAGAAGGGGGGGGGGGGGGGGGGAGGGGGTGGTATTATAAAGGTATATGAAGAAAGCACTTTATATACATACAACATCACATTTCAAAAACAAAAATCCGTTTTTTAAAATGTTACACTTATAAAATGCAGCTGTTTATTTTAAAAAAAAAAAGTGTTACACATTCATTATTGGCAATCTACATATTAATATTATATCTCTCTTCCCATAGTCTCCCCTCAAATTTTCTGCTACTTTTATATGTTTTATTCTCACTTACAGAAGTTGCAGCTTCCAAAGCGAAATTGACCTAAGACATTAACCTTGCATGAGGTATGTGCAGTGCGGCAAGCACGTGCACTGAGAGTACTGACTAGAGAGCGCAGCTAATGTAGTAGTAAGCAAGCAAAAGAACAAAGTGAATTTCCCGCCTATATGAGGTTAGATCTGTATAATCAACTTTCACAGAATGCCCTAATCCTGTGTGATGGTTTACTCACCCAAATTACATCCCTAATATTTTCCCAGCATATGATATTTAATACTACCAAGTAGAAGCCTTTGTCAAGTGCAGGATCCAATACACTTCAACTGCAGAACTAATTATAGAATTACTCGGAATCTGAATTTAAATCTGACTCTGACTCTGACCAATTGTTTTGTTCAAGCTTGAAGAGCCAGACAATCACCAAATTCAACATCAATTTGCCAACTAATGTCCAGTGAACCAATAAAAACTTAGGGAGGAAGGCATAAAGGAATCTGCGGAAATAAGTTCATATATCACATCACAAGTCAAAAATAGAAGATGGCATAATTTCCTAGGCGGTAACAGATGTTTACCCTAATGATGCAAATATATTAAGTTAACGTGATTGTATAAGCTTACAAAACAATGTTTCTGGATTCAAAAGTAGGCGTGTAGCAAAGGTATCTCTGAAACACCTTCGTTTGGTGGGGAGGAGAAGATATAAAGGTATCAGAAGAAAGCACTTATTGACTTTTTGTGCCTCATTATATACGGAATAATAGCATAAATTCCAAGCCACAAAGAGATGTTTGCCCTAATGATGAAAATTTATTAAGTACTAGTAATTGTGATTGTATATGCTCAGACTGCTCACAGAAAAAATGTTTTCGTTGTCAGGTGTAGCAATAAGCAAAGGCAGAAATAGTACTTCGTTTATAATCCCCAAATAAAGGGAAATCATTCGTTCATTTATAAGAAATATGATATTGTTAAACTAAGAGTGACTTACTTCAAGCTACTAATAGCCTTCTTTACAGCATAAAGATTCATTCTCTTCACCTGCATTAAAAAGGAAAATAAACCTTCAAGTGAACAGTATAGTATTGTTAAGTGGTAATTGGTGCAACCTGAAGCTAAAAAAGCACTTTAATTAAAACACAAACTTCAACAGACATACTGCCAACTTATCCATTTTGGCCTTGTGGTTTTGAGGCAGAACTCGGAAAGCTCTCCAGCCAGGCGGATGCACTCGCCAACACTCTCAGGGGATACAAAATCAAGTGCCACTTTTATGCATGACTGTACAGCAGAAATTCAACCAATCATTTGATGTAAACATTAAGGACAGACTCGTCAAAACCATAGAGTTTAGCATCAAATGACCAATGCCTAAAATAACATAAAATCATGTAATAAATTCTAGATCAATCATTTTCTTAATTTTCAATTGCATATTATTATGAACTCCTAATTTAGGTCAAAATACAAACCAAACCATTTAAAAGCTGCAAATATTATAGTAAATTTTTTTTTTTTTTTTTTAACTGTTCTCACATTTTTTATTACTATCATTACCATCATACCCTTTTACCTCCACAATATGTACACCTTTCTAAGCTTGATCTTTTACTTTATTTTACAAGTTACAACCATAACTTTTAGCACTCCCTTTTACACCCACCCACACACCTTATTACACCCTTTCTCTCACTTTTTCTTACATTCGCTTATCTTTTCCAAAGTTTTCTTAAACTATCTACAGTGATTCAAATAAAAAAGATGGAGGTACTACAAAAAGATCCATGAGAAAAGAACCTGAGGCAAACTACAGTACTACACTACCTTCAGATTTCTAACTTGATGAGGACAGCCAGCGGGAATAAAGACTGCTTCTCCAAGATTTTGAACATATGTCCATGCCTCAATTCCTACAATATAGCATAAAAATTGGCCATATTGAATAGAGGTGTATTAATGATCTACCACGAATAGTGGAAAATTCCAGACTGAATGAACAGTAACAATGAGAGACATTACATGAAAATATATTGAGAACCTTGCCATATTCTTCCTTCAGCCCCTTTTATGCTCCTTAGTAAGGTAAAATGTCTGATCATGAATAGGATGGATGACCTATATATTAGCAGAAACAAGAAAACAATTAAGCTCCTTTTATGCTCCTCAGTAAGGTAAAATGTCTGATCATGCATCATGCTGCCTTTTTCAGTTTACAGAGGATAAAAGACAGGTCACAAACAATTGATATAATGGAACTACGATTAATAGAAAGGGAGAGAGAGTTAACAAGAAGAAAATACAAGGCAAAATTTTATTTAAAGAGAGACAAACATCACCCAATTAAATCAATTAAACTGAGTATAATTTTTCTTGACAGCAAGAAGCACAGAAATCACCTGACACCAATCCAAGCAATCAACAGCTTTCACATCAAATATCGAGGAATTCTTTGTGTTCTGAATTTGACGAAAAGCACGCCACATAACCATAGGTTTGTGACAATTATTGGTTCTCCACGAGCCCAGTGGCACTGAAAGTGTTGCAAATCACCATGTTGTATATCTTTGGCATCTGGACAATACAAATACAAATGATTGTCAGTGGAGCATTCTCTTGAAGCACATTTCTGCTTCTTACTTCCACAGTCAACATCACATATGGGATCAGAACATGAGCATTCACTAGGAGTTTGGGATGAATATTTGTTTCCCCACTTTGCTACTACCTCCTCCGCTTCCTTCACCAAATCTGAAACCCAACCATCGGACAAGATTGAGTATAATTCAAGCATTACACGACAACCGCCATGTTCTAGAGAGTGACAGCATATACTTCCATTTTCATCAGCTTTACAATCCAGATTTCCCTTATATTTTTCAGGTTGTGGCTCGAGAAAATTGGTTCCAGCAATTCGCATTGATTGAGTAGGAGCTTCTTTACCTAAATTAGTTTTCACTGATTTGACATCAGTTTTTATTTTTCTAGGTAGTCTCTTTGCGGCAAGAGCATCTACACCTTCACTTGCTCCTCTTGAAGAAGATATACCGTGTAAATACTGAAAACCCCTGTTGATGTATTCCACAATCACCTCTTCACAACCCTGAAGCTTCCCGGAACGAATTTCCAAACAGCAACTAATGCACAAATTGTATGCATACTCTGGGCAACTTCTGTGAAAGTCGGCAATGGAGGCTCTGCAGTTGTTGCTGAACCAGAGTAAACCAAATTATTCCTTGAAGACAATGATAAGTAATAATAATTCTTCATGACAGAAGAAAAGATCTGCAATATAAATTGTAAACCTCTTTACCAGAATTTGGCTTTCAAATTCTGAATTGCACTCTGGACTAAAACTTCAGATACTGGTGTACCTACAGGAAGAAAAATCAATTAAAAAGGGAGTCACCAAGTATTCTTCAAAGGATGGATGCACAGTAATGAAGAAATCTGAAACCATAAACTGCAGTCTCACTTCATCAAATTCATCATGGCTCAATAAGTTAAATATTAAAGCATTGAATGATTTGGATTGGAATAGCTAACAAGGAATAGGCTATAACAAACCCAAATATCAAGTGGCACTTAGAACATACAAATTTTCATAGACAAGATACCATGTATAAAATGCAGAGAGAAGTCCATCAGCTCCTATGCAATACTTCACTTGAAAGACTTCAAATTCCAAACGTGAACTACATTTAAGAAGCATGGTACATGAAAAATATCTCATAAAATATAGTTTAGTAATATACATCCACCTAAAATATTATCCACCAATCCAAGCGCAAAATGATTTTCAGCACCTGAATCTTTTAATTTTCCTTCTTTATATGCAGGAATCTACTGAATGCTGAGTCATAGGTTTGCTAGTTATAAAAGCACACTTGAAGGTACAGGGATAGAACCGAGAGCATATTGACACCACTGAAGAAGTTTTCGTAATAGTACCGTCAACTTCCATCAAATATCCCATAGGATCAGAGATGAATTTCACGAATCCTGAAGTCAAGGAATTGACCTAATTATATTGAACCCCAAACTATATGTAATGGTGAATCTGATAGCTCTTTATTGCAGATTTGCCAAAAAACGCATCTAATTAGTAATTACATAATGACATTAAACAAACCACCACCTTGGATAAAAAAAGGCAAAACCCAAACTAGAAAAATATGGAGCACATGATGACATACCCTGAATTTTGGCCTCTGCTTCCTTTTCTATCATCTGTTCTTGATTGAATTGCTTCAAAAAAGGTAGAACAGTCCTCAATATATTAAAAGATTGCCCAATCCGTACTGCTTTGCTAAATTCCAAATTGTCCTTCAATTGATTCTACACAAAGTTGTCAAAATGTAAATTTTAACGTTAATATGAAAAATATGAAGAGCAGCCAGAGATAAAGACAAGAAAAATACTTTGATAGGTCCCTCCATCCGCAAGCATGTCTTGCAATTGCAGTTCTGAAGGCAGACTGGGCAGGCCAGAGCGATCTGCTCTTCAGTCATCTATGGATACCTGTTCCATACATTAAATATTAGGAGCATTTGGACATTCTTTATTCGTGCAAATAATTAAATTTAGCAATTCAACACTGTTATTCCAGGTCATGAGTAATGAAGCAGCAACAATACATTTAAATATTTAATGACACTAGCTCAAAGGTAATGAAAAATACAGAAAGGGGAATATGAGGCACAATAGCAAATATAAGGATGCTTCAACGCCTGTCAGCCCTGTATTAAACTCATTTAGAGACTTCAGGATAGGCACGGTGCAGACTATGCTACGCAATCTTTCGACCAACTGCATAAAGAACTGATCCTCAAAATCAGCTTTAAACATGACTATTATGATAGAAGCTTGGAATAGGATAGTAAAGAAGAAAATGATTCCAATAGAGCAGAAAGACCTTGCCTAACGGAAAAATAAAACATATGAACCTATGCAAGGTGACCCTATCTGAGACTTGTGCAACAAGTAGGAAGAATTTACTGTCATATCCATGTCACTGAAAATTTAAAGCAATAAACTGGGCACAAATTTAAACAATACTAGGAATAAATACGATATTCAAATTGAATGAAGGGATTCATCTCACAACCTATGCTCGCAAAAAAATAATAATAATAAAAATTGTATTGAGTTATAACATTGACAAAAAAGAAATTCAGCTACCTTCAAAACGCAAAGTAGCAATTTGAAGTCCATAAATATCAGTATATTAACAATAATTTTCCAAGTATTTCTTTTCATTATAATAAAGCATGTTAAATAAGGACTACTTTGAGTATTAAAAACGAACCAATTTCCTAAGCATGGGATGCAAAATCGTTTGGTCTTGCACTTAGTGCACCTCACAACTCTTCCCTTGTCATTTCTCTGGCACTGATGACACATACTTGAATCAATCTTGATCCCCTGACAATAAAACACGAAAACAAGTCAGAATGGTACACACATATATAAGAACTTAGGGGGTATCTAATACGGAGCATTACATTCTCATCATACATGGGCTGTGGCTTAAGTTTTTTCTCCCGAATTGGAATAAGATGTTTGTTACACATTTTGTGACCTTTGATCTTGCGCAAATTACACCTCCCTGACTTATCATCATTTATGTCACATCGTTCCTCATTCTCCATAATATCCTCTGCCAGTTCCCCTTCACAGTTAATATGATTATCAATATTTTCATCATTTCCCCCTGAACATTCTTCTACATTAACTTCAGCTATATTATCTTCAGGCTTCTTACCCATCCCTCTCTTCTTCCTCCCTTGCATGCTCAAAGTCCTCTCTTCTATTTCTTTCCCTTGGATATTTTCATGTTCTTCCTCTTCTTCCTCTCCCTCCTCGACTTCTTCTTCATCCTCTCCCTCATCGACTTCAGCTTCTTCCTCCTCTCCCTCATCGACTTCTTCTTCTTCTTCTTCCTCCTGCTTGTCCTCATCAACTTCTTCCTCCTCGTCTTCTTCGTCTTCCTCTTCTTCCTTCTCTTCCTCTTCAATTCCTTCCTCCTCCTCGTCCTCTTCATCTTCCTCTTCAACTCCTTCAACCTCCTCCTCTTCTTCTCCATCCTGAGGGATGCAACATAGTTTTGTCTTACACTTGGTGCACCTAACCACTCCTTGCTTGTCATTCTTCTGACACAAAGGGCACATACTTGAATCAAATTCATACCCTTTTCCACCACCTGAATCTTTATCTTCTTCTCCCTTCTTACTCTTACTGAGATTCTTTTTGGTTTCACTGAGATTATGTTTTGGACAATATCATCCGTTAGATTTTTCCATTTATGGGAAACCATTCTCTCCGGAAACAGATATGATACAATATGTTGATAACACATTCTACGTCTCATGCACTCACTACAATTACACTTCAATATTCTCTCACATTGTTGTTCATCCCTTGGAACCTCCTCTCTTTTTCTTTTATTTACTACTATGAAGATCTCCTTCATGATGATAACCACCAACATTAACTTCCAAACTTTCTTTTCCCTTACTACTATGACTAGGGCAAATTCTTTTTTCTTGATTTCCTCGGCCACGTTGTAGCCCCATTTCTTTTTTGGGAAGTTCGGCTTCTCTCTCTTCCTCATCTTCTTCATCCTCACTTGCCTCTACTATGATTTTCTTGCCACTTTCTTCTACAGTCTTTTTGCTTTTAGCCTTCCTATTCAACTCCCTAGTCACAATATCTTCTCTTTCCTATTCAAGGGACAAATTTTGCTTTATCTTCTTCTTCTTCTTCTTAGGAATTCTAATCTCTCATACCTCCTCAAAACCTTTCCCACCCCTTTGCTTCCTCGAAGACCTCTGCACTTCATCATCATCATCTTTCTCTTCGCATACCAACTTCTGCACAGAATTACGCCACCCCCTTTGAACATCCTCACTCCTTACTACTTCCCCAACTTTCTGAACCCCAGACAACTGATCACCTTTCTCAGCGACATTTTCACAAACACTTGGTGTACATTTCTAAACTACTTTCTTCCTCCCCTTTTTTCCTCCTTCTTCAACACCCTTATCAATAATGCTAATGCCCTTCAATTTCCAGCCATCCGTTCGCTGTTTCGAGCCCTAATCATCTTTGGCTTCAAGATACTTGCGCATTACATCATCTTCTTCAGATATCTCCCTCCTCGTTTCATAACGCCTAATACTCGAGGAAGCTCTGCGCTCTTCTTCATCATTGCCAGAATTCCTGCTCACTACTGCATCATTTACTACTTCTCGTCGTTGATTAAACTTTGAGTTTCGAGTGTTAACAGACATTGAAGCAGAAAAAGGGGAAGAAATTTAGGGTTTGGGAAACTATAATCTAATAGAGTAGTACTAGTCAAGTAGCATTGAGATTCTGTGATCTTCAAATACATCACGTACGGACTCTGTGAAAATTACATCATAGAGGGGAGTGTACCATGCACACTGTACACCCACCCTTTAAACGCTCCTTTTTTTTAATTAATTATTTCCTCCTAAATGTAAGGGATTATTTTTTATCATTTCCATATTAGAGAGAGAAATTAATCTTGTTCATTGTTTTATACAGAGAAATTTACAAATGAAATTCAATTTTTATCTACAATCAAATTTTTTTTGATCAATTTTAATGATTTATCGGTCTGAATTTCAGAATGATTCCAATGCAACATAGGTTAATAAACTTAACGACAATGAAGATGATGATGACGGTGAATTTGAAAATTTCATTAATCGTAATGAAGGTGATTTTCTTTTTATTCATATTTTTTTGATAAAATTTAATTCGCAACTATTGATTAATTGTTGCTGATTATTATGTAATTGTAATTATAATTGATTATTTAAAATTAATATTGATGGTTATGTTCGTTTTGAAATTTATTAATCTTCGTTGAATATTATCTACACAAAAAATTAATTTTTCATATTTTATTATAATGGATGTTCATTAAACATGTGCGTAATGTTCTTTTCTAATTTTGTATTTTAAATATTTAAAAAGAATATTAGTATATATAATTAGAATATACATGTTCCTTAGACTTGATGCATAAGTTCTTTTATCCATTATGTTATTTTTACTTGATGTATATGTTCTTTTGCCTTTTTACTTGATGCATATGTATGTTCTTTTGCTTATCCCTTATGTTCTGTAATTATATTCTTTTTATTTGTTAAATTAATATACGTTTTAGTGTAGATGTTCTTTGAATTTTTCCCTAATGTTCTTTGAATTTGACTCTTATGTTCTTAAAGGTGTTATTGTGTGTAGGGCTGTACACCAGTCCAAAACCGGACCGGACCTGGACCGGACCTGTAGGGACCGGGACCTGAATCAGGGAATTTTGAGGACCGGAGACCGGACCTGATTCAACAGGTCCGGTTCCGGGTTAGACCTGAAAAATCAGGTCCGGTCCGGGTTCGGACCTGAATAGACCTGTTTTTTTATTTATTTTTTGATTTTTTATTTAAAAAATAAAATAAATAATAACATAAAATCTGATATTATCAATCATGAATACTACATAAATTGTATAAATTGACTAAAGTCCCAATTCCCAAACACCAAAAATACTAGACAACAGTAACCACCAGATCTACCACCTTCAAAGTAGATAGTCGCAAAGGAAGGTCGGGGTAGATCGTGAAGCGAGTAAGAGGGCGATTGGTGTATGATTGGGTGGCTGCAGTCGCTGGAGTCGCGCGATCTGGTGGATGCGGTCGCCGGAGTCGCGCGTTCTGGTGGCTGCGTTCGCTGGAATCGCGCGATCTGGTGGTTGCGGCCTCTAGTGTCGCGCGTTCTGGTGGCTGCAGTCACTGGAGTCGTGCGATCTGGTGGTTGCGGTCGCTAGAGTCGCGTGTTTTGGTGGCTGTGGTTGCTGGAGTCGCGCAATGTGGTGGTTGCGGTTGCTAGAGTCGCACGTTCTAGTGGCTGGGGTTGCTAGAGTCGCGCGATCCAGTGGTCGCTAGAGGAGTGTGCAGCGTGAGGGAGTGGGTTTGTAAGTGTGTTGTGTGACTTGTGTTGGCTGAGTGGGTTAGGGAGTGAGTGATTAAGTTAGGGTTAGAAATGAACTGACTTCTTGTTTTGATATTTGGGAAAAAAAAAGTTTTTTTTTAAAAAAATACATTTTTACCGGGTTTCAGGTCCAGACCTGAAAACCCCGGGTTTGGACCTGATCCGGACCGGGACCGGAAACCTTGAATTTTAAGGACCGGGACCGGACCTGAATCTACAGGTCCGGGTCAGGTCCGGTCCCAACAGGTCCGGATCAGGTCGGTTTTCAGGTCCGGTCCTGTTTATGTACACCTCTAATTGTGTGGCACACCATAATTATAATATTAATTAATTTTGAATATTATTTGTTTTTTCTATATATTTAAATATTAATTATCATTTAATAAGCATGTTTTTTTTAGGTTTGATAACAATATTCTTTTGGGACCTTCTATATTGATGATTGATTTTCGATTATGAAGAACATTTGTGATATTAATAAAGGACATGAGAATATTATGTAATGGACATTATATATATTTACCCACTATGAAATAAAGACAAAATTCAAAGAACATTTTACAATAAACAACGAACATTATGTGATAAAAAAGTACACTACCATTATCGTTAAAGAACATGGACACTTATATATAATCATTATAAAGGACATGCCAAAAAAAATAGCTATAATAATATATATTGGAATATCTATAGTAATTAATTGTACATTACAAACAAATATAAAGTACATCATGTTCACTAATAAAGAACATTACCAAATAATATAAAGAACATTATAATGCATACACGTGACCAACATATAGAAGGATATTATAACTAATCATAAAAACACATCAACAATTTTTGTAAAGAAGGAAAATAAGATAAATATTTTGTAATTTTTAAAATTATTTTGAATTTGAATTTTAAATTTTAAATTTAATAAATTGTAATCTTGAATTAATGTTGGAGAAAATAATTTTCTGGAGAGAAACATATTATGAAAAACTGATTTTTTTGAAAAGATTTGACAACTAATGCGGTTAAAGATTATTCATTAATTAATTTTTCCTAAATTAAAGGAATATAAGAAGAATTGTTGGTGTTCTTTTAATTGTAAGAGTTGTTCTTCTTTTTAACTCAACATGATGTTCTTTTCGCTTTTTTTAGTGCTGCATTTTATTCATTAGAATATGTCGTTTTTTACTAGGTGTACCATGAGCATGGTACACCTGGGTGCACCAATAACTACTCTGTGGATCGTTGAAGCATGCAGGGCTTAATATGTTGAGTATGCATTCATGAAGAGGGTTCAATGCAATACTTCTCCCCTCTCTTTACTACTATAGTACTTAAATTAATTAAAATCAAAATTTTAAATTAAAAATAAATAATACTACTAAAAAGAAATCGAAAGTAAAAATTAAAAATTAAAACAAAAAAATCAAAATAATACATAAATTATAAACCTCAACCAATTAATCCATCACATTATTCACATGTCTCCTCTTCATTTAATTTTATACTCCATTTTTACTTTCTTCACCCATGTATACTCTATTTTTTATCACACTTATCAGCACATTTGTTATTATTAGATATTTTTAGTTATATACTGATAAAAATTAGGAAAATTTGTTAAAAATAATCCCAACTTTGGCCGGTTCGCTCAAAATAATCCAACTTTAAATTATTTTTAAATAATCCCAAATTTAGGGGGTATTCGTTCAAAATGGACCAAAATACTTGTAACCGATTGAACAGGTAAATTTTTTTATTTGACTTATGTGACACTTGTCACGTTATGGGTGGTTGAAAATAAAATTAAAAAAACAGGAAAAATATTTTAAAAAAAAAACAGAAAAAATACCTTAAAAAAAAAAACCCAGAACCCCCAAACCACCAGTCCCCTTCCCTTGAAACCACCCCCAACCTGCCGGAATTTCATCTCCCCACTCCAAACCCCCCCTCCCAGATCGCGCGCCGCCGGCTAATGACGAATCGGCGGCCCCCACCCTCGAAACTGATGAGTGGCATTTATGCCACTCTTTTGCCCTTGTTTTAGGGTAGTTTTTCCCACATTTAGCCCTTATTTGTGCCATTTTATGTGCTTTTGGTGCTCATTTCTTCTTCTCTACCTTTTAAGTGCTTTTTTATGCTCTCTTCGTGTTATTCTTCGATTTTTGTGTGTTTTGTAGGGTTTTATGGTTGCTATTAGTGATTTGACGAAGTGCCGAGCCATTTCATGCAATGTAGAGAAGATAGGAGAAGAGTTTTTGTGGCTAGGAAGTGAAGGAAAGGAAGAAGGAACGAGAGGAAGAAGAGGAGAGCTCAAAGAGGGCCTCTTCAGTTGAAGCGGGCCTGCTGCCAATTGAAGCGGGCCGCTTCAAGTGAAGAGAGTCACTTCATGTTTTAGGCTTTTTCTCCAAGGCCCCTAAAGAGTGCTTGAAGCGGGCCTGAAGCGGACGCTTGGGAATTCGAAGCGGGCCGCTTCGCCTAGGGTTTCCAATCTATACCGAGAAGCAAGCGGCCCGCTTGGGAATCAAAGAGGGCTGCTTTAGACAGTTAGCCTTTTATTTTTGGAGCATATAAATAGTCCTTTTTCTGAATTTTGAGAGAAAGCTTAATTTTAGGATCAAATTTTAGAGAGGGAAACTAGATTCTAGTGAGAGAAACTTGCAAATTCATCATTTCTAATTGATTTTCGTTGAAGTTTGTGTAATCACATTGAAGATTGTTGGATTTCCATCACTTTCTAATCAATTCAAAGTAGTAATTTCTTATCTCTTTCTTCTTTTAATTGATTTTGATGTTGATTTTAATGTTTCTTGTTTCTTTTCATGCTTTTGATTGATTTAGATTGTTTTGATTTGTTTTTTTTCTCAATTCTAATCATGTTTTCTACGATTTTTCTTGAATTCATGCTTAGTATTATCATCATGCTTATTTTCCCCTTTCTAGCTTAGATTTTTAGCTAGGGAGAGGGGGATTAATGATTTGAGAATATGATTGATTGTGTTGAATGAGATTAATCTTCATCTTGAATTCATGAATGTGTGCTTAATGCTTTGGGAACAATATGTGCACAATTGCTTCCTATTGATTTGATTTGATGTCCTAGATGCAAGGGATTGATTTAGGAATTTTGATGATAAACATTTGTGAAACTATTTGATTAATTGCTTGGGAAAGAGTTAATTGGATAGGATATAAATTCTCTTGATAAGATTAATCACATTCTCACATTTCAATTGTATGATCAAATTTGTTATCCCCCTCCCATAGTGATTCCATACTTTGATTTTACTTAGCTTTTGATACTTAAATTGTTTTGATTTCTTGTTTAGTCTTAATTCCAATTCTAGGTTTAATTCAAGTTGTCTCTTATTGATTCTCAATAGTTGGTAGATTAATCCATAGCAATCAATTCAAAAACAACAAAAATATATTTCTCTTTGCTATTCAACTCCCCTAAATCACAATTTTGTGTTGTCACTTCGTTTCCTTGAGTTTCGACCCCTAATTTCTATACTACGTCCTTGTTGTGAGTACTTAGGGTATATTATTTGATTTGGTTGTGTGTGCTAACTACGACCTTAGGCGCGGCATCAAATTTTTGGCGCCGTTGCTAGGGAAACGGTAGTTTGATTTCTAAATTACTTGTGATTGTGTGGTTTGAATTGCATTCTTGTTTTTCTTTTTGCTTTTTTTTAATCTTGTGATAGTCATTGCTAACCATTTCTTTAGTTTTGGTGTATGCAAAGAAGATCACAAGGTGTTCCACCTCATAGTTTGGATCTTGAAATTGAAAGGACTTTAAGGAAACTTCGTAGGTTGAATCTATAGGAGTCTCGTTGACTTGGGGATATTATTGAGTGTGATCTTGAAACTAGTTCAACAAGTTCTCATTGTGACATCATGGCCGAAGAAGAGGATGTTCTATTTCGTGAATTTGGGAACCCGGAAGACTATGAACTCACGGGAGGTATCTTGTTACCGGTCACAGAGACCAATTTCACCATCCATCCTCAATACACTAGGATGGTCCAAGCCGAACAATTCTCCGGTTCACCAAGTGAGGATCCATTGGAGCATTTGGATCGCTTTCTAGAGTTGTGTGCAATGGTGCAAACTAACCAAGTCTCTCAAGAGTACATTCGCATGCATCTTTTCCGACAATCTCTTTCGGGGAGGGCAAAGAAATGGTTGAAACAAGTGAAGCCTAATTCTCTTACTACTTGGAGAGAAGTAGTCAAGGCCTTCTTGAAAAGGTTCATTTCCGAAGAAAAGACCGCCGAAATGAGAAGAAAAATTGCATCATTTGAACAAGAGCCGGATAATACTCTTGGTGAAGCTTGGGAACGTTTCAAGGAGATAATGCAAGCTTATCCTCACCATGAACTCAATCAAGGGCTTCTCATGAGATTTTTCAATGATGGACTCGACCCCTTATTAAAGGCAAACTTGGATGCCGGTGCGGGAGGTCAAATCATCAAGGTTCAAGCAATGCATGGGGTGGTAGGAGAAGGAATTCAAGCAAAAAATGAGGAGGTAGCCAATGCATGGGGTGGTAGGAGAAGGAATTCAAGCAAAAAATGAGGGAAGTATGAGATTGACAAGGTTGACCATCTCCAACAACAAATGGACGTCTTCACAAAGGGGTTTGCTAAGATAAGCGCTTCTTTCAATGGTAATCCTAACTCAAGCACTTCTCAAGTCAATGCATTCTCATGTGAAATTTGTGGAGGAACAAATCATGACACTTATTATGGTGGAGGATTGAGCCCGGAACATGTAGCGGCATACAACATGAGGCAAGACAACTATAGAGGAAATGTTGGAGTGGCTTTAAGGCAACCACTTCCGGGTTTTGCCCCTCAACCTCAACCTCAACAATGGCAACCTCAACATCAAAAACGACTCCCTTACCATCAACAAAACCAAAACTAACCTCCTTACCAAAACCAAAACACTAGAGGCAACTACCCAATGAACAACCAAAATCAATTCCACAAGCAAAATCAAGCCCCACCAAGAAATCAAGACCATGCATCACAAAATGAGCCCTCAAACTCACAAATCCTCCAAGCTATCCAAGCTTAAAACCAACAATTCAAGAACCAAATCCAAGATATGAAAGCTCACTAAAAAATGCTTGAATCTCAAATCTCTCAACTTGCCGAAAGAGGCGCATATAACTCACCTACCTCTCTTCCTGGTCAACCTATCCCTAACCCTTCAAGCAACATGAAACTCGATTCATGCAAGGCAATCACTCTAATGTCGAGAGCTTCATGTGAGGGACCAAAGAAGAGGGTAGAGGAAGAGAAGAAAGAGGAAGAAAAAGTTGAGAATGAGGATGTTGAAGTTGAGAAGAAAAATGTGGTTGAAGAAGAAAGGAGTGTGGAGAAGAAGAAATGCAAAGAGAAAGAGGTTGAGGCTAGAAATCTTGATGGGTCTGTTCCTTTTCCGGGTAGGCTTGCGGAGAAGAAGTTGAATGACAAAATTCACCAAGTTCCTAGATGTCATGAAGGGTTTACATATCAACCTCTCATTCCTTGAGGTTGTAACTCAAATGCCCTCATATGCAAAATTTCTCAAAGACATTCTCTTCAACAAGAGGAAGCTCAATGATGATCTCATAACTCTCCCTCACCAAGTGAGTGCCCTTTTGCAAAGAAAGTTGCCCAAGAAGCAACAAGATCCGGGGAGCTTTACTTTGTCGGTCAAAATTGGAAACATGGAAACTAAAGGAGCTTTGGCGGATCTTGGTGCTAGTGTGAGCTTAATTCCTCTATCTATTACTCAACAGCACAAGCTTAAAATGATCCCTTCAAGGAAAACAATCCAATTAGCCGATTGTTCGGTCAAGTTACCTTGTGGAGAGTTGGAGGATGTGCCTATCAAAGTGGGACACATCTTTGTTCCATGTGATTTTGTTGTGATGGACATAGAGGAGGATGTGGATACACCATTGATCTTGGGAAGGGAAGCTCTTAAAACCTTAGGGGCGGTCATCAATTGCAAAAATAACACTATAACATGTGAGGTGGCCGACGAGAAAGTGGTTTTTGAGTTCTCTAAGGTTCTCAAGACCCCCATGGTTGAGAAGGTGTATAAAGTTGATCTTGTGAGAGAAGAGTTGGATCACTTGAGTAGGGAATTGATGAAGCCTAAGGATGCCTATGAAGAGGCAATTACTTGCAAGGAGGAATACCACTCACTTGAGGACAAGGAAGTGATAATGGCCATTGATGACTCTCCTAGAAGGCAAGAAGAGGAAGAGGAACAAGAAGAAGGAGTGTTCCCAAATAAAGAGGAGATCAAGGATCAAGTGGAAAGCATTTTGGAGCGAAAGGAGGAAATTGATGAGGAGAGGAGTACGCCTCCTCCTAAGGTCGAAATGAAACCCCTTCCCCCCTCTCTTAAATATGCTTTCATGGATTATGATGAAAAATTCCCGGTGATTGTCAATGCTAGTCTCAATGACATTGATTTAGATAAACTTCTTTGCATTTTGAGAAAATACAAGGATGTCATTGGATATAGCATTGAAGATCTCAAGGGAATTAGTCCCTCTTTGTGAATGCATAGGATCCACCTTGAGGATGAGCATACCTCTTCAATTGAGCCTCAAAGAAGATTGAACCCCAATCTTCAAGAGGTGGTCAAGAAATAAATTTTGAAATTACGTGAGATGGGTATTATTTATGCTATCTCCGATAGCAAATGGATAAGCCCCGTCCATGTAGTTCCAAATAAAGGGGGTATGACCATTGTTAAGGATGAAAGTGGGAATGAGTGACAGGGTAAAGTTGTATCACCTAATCAAAAGTAAATTACTAAGTCCTTTAACTAAAGTAGATAGGGAAGTAAGGTCGAATCCACAGGAAACGAGACTTTTTACTCTAATCAATAATTGTAATCTGAACTATTTAAAAGGATAAATATATGATTTGAGAATTAATCTAAGGACTAAATAAATTAAAGCAATAATTAAACTAAAACGATTAAATCTAAATGATAATCAATATAAAAGGCCTAGGGTATAGGTTCACCAATGAATAATATTCCGGGATGACAAATAATAATAATAACTAACGCAATAATTAACTATATTATAAAGGGCTTTTGCTACGTATAATAATCACAGAATTAAATATAACGGGCTTTCGCTACGTATTATACCTAATTCCACCTATTGACACTAGCCTAAATATCTAATCTCATCTGTCGAATCTCGACTAAATATTGCATAACTCGTACAATTAAACCAGGCCTAATCTAATTGCATAGCAGTATAACAATCAATAGGAAATTAATTAAGGACATTAATAATTAGCAATAATAAATCATCCCTTCATATTATTCATGGATCCCCAAAACCCTAGAAATTAAATTACTCGGACATAATTAAATCTAAAGCAAACAAATCAATCAAAGAAAACATAATTAAATTCAAGTAAATAAAACTAGAAGTAAAAGGAGAAGAAATCGTTACCAAATTAAACGAAATAAGAAATTGCATAAACTGATGAGTGAATGTTGAGAGAAAATAACCAAAAGCTTAGAAAACTAAAAACTAAAAATCTGAATAATGAAAGACAACCTAAGAAAATTGCTAAAAAGAGTATTTATACTAACATAAATTCCTAATTAAAGAAAAAGATTAAAAGAGAAGATAAATAAAGCTTAAATCCTCATAAGAGAGGCGCACCATGGCACCCTACCGGGTGCGCTGCTGATGTGAGAAAAGGGGAGGGCGGACCCGATCGGGTGGCTGACCACCCTGTTGGGTCCGGTGCAAAACTCTTCATAAATGCATGCCAACCTATCGGGTGGGCCACAGGGTGGTGTGCAATCTTCTTCCTTTGGGCCTTAAATGTCTTTGGGCTTCTTTTGCGCTAGAACTAGCCCTCTAATTGCTTCTATTGGACTTGTTTCTTCGACCCAAGGCTTCTAAACTTCAACCCGGCTTACTAACATCAATACCAAGCCTCAGGTTCTTCTTCGCCAAGCCCTTATTCGCCGGGCTAAATTTCTCTAACTCGGTCTTGGGCTTTGGAAAAGTGGTCATAATACATGCTCTCGATCCGGTGTCTCGTAGTGGCTCAAAAGCTCCGGGAATCGCTCCAAATTTCTTCAATTCCTACAAAATCATGTCAACTCTACAAATACACTCGGAAACGCATATTAGTAATAAAATATGGCTCCGAAGAGCCCAAAACATATCAAATTATGACCAAGGGATGGGGGTAAATCACTATAAAAAATGGACATATCAAACTCCCCCAAGCCAAACCTTTGCTTCTCCCTAAGCAAAGATATTTTGAATGAACAATAAAACATAATTTACCCCAAAAATCATGTAAAACCAAGTAGATACGATTCAAGGTAAATCCGACAAATATTCATCCAAGTCAACCAATCAAATCTATCCAATTACCAACTCTACCTAATAATCGTCAAATAGAGCAAACCACAAGTACATATGGACTTCATGATTAGTGCTCACACACTCTTCACTCATTTTGTGGCGGATAAAAGATGTATCTGATCACTCACCATCCAACCCATTTTGTGTGAACAATGCCCGCGCAACTCACCACTCGTGTGTTTAAAAAGATGGACACTCAACGTAATTAGTCGACTTAGAATATATCAAATCATTCATTGGATTGAAAAACAACTTTCACATTCATAAGATTCTATGCACAAAGGTCGGAAGGTCTTCAAACCTTGTAATGTAAGGCTAGGGTGAAAAGGGTAGGATAAATTTGGGAAAATGTGGACTAAAAGCTTAAGCTTATGGGGAGAAAAAAATCCTAAAAAGAAACCCATGTTCAAACAATGTATGGCCACACATAAAACTCCTCAATAAAACTCAAACCCACAAACATTCACCAAAAATAAGAAAATAATTTCCACCAATTTTTAGCTCACAATAATATCACTCATAAAAATATGTAATAATGAAAAATCGAGTGAAACAAATTTTGAACTCAAAATCCAATCCACTACTTGAATTTTGTCACTTCCTTTAGGAACCTTCACTTAGAAACACTTGACATAAACTTGAAACTCACTTTTGCTCATTAATTTTGAAGCTTTTTTTATTTTATTTTCATGAGCTTCCTAAATTGACAATTTGAATACTTAGAATTTAACTTTCACAACATCATCAAACATCATCAGCAATCATCAAAAATCTCACGAACAACCAATAATCACAAGCAAATAACATCTCAAAACCCACCCAACTGTGCAACAATGTAGCACACTATAAAACTCCCTCGCCTCACTCACTAAAAGCTCCCTCAAGCCAAGCTTGGGACTAGTACCCAATGGGGCTTATAGGCTTGTAATGTGGTTTATAAACAACAAAAGGGCAAGGCACAACATGGGTAGCAAGATGGGAACAAATGTAGCTAAATTCCTCTGAAGGTTACCTAAGAAAACAAATGCCTTCGTCCTCCTCAATGTGCATATATCAAATCAAACAAATGTTACTCAAAGTCACAAATCAATACTCAAAGTCAATGATATATCAGGAAAATAAATCACACAATCCTAACCAGATTAACTAATCATGCACCATATCCACAAGAGGTTAAACAAAATTGACTCATAAAAGGGAATCAAAGTAATCAAACTTCAAATCATGATCAAAATATCCGCAATATTCATCATCAATACCAAGAATCAAAACAATATAAATCAAGTATATGTATGGGGCACAAGGAAGTATGATTCATCATTCATTGGAACATATTTTTGTCTTTTTCATTTTTGATTTTTTTGTATTTTTTCAATTTTTTCAAAAGCAATAAAATCTATACTAATAAAGAAATAAAAACTAAACTAGAAAGCAATAAAATCTAACCTAAGCACACTAGACAAAATTAAAAAGAGAAAGAAAGAAATACCTCAACAACCCCAAAAATCAATCATCATAAAAAAAAAAACTCAAAAATAAAGCTTAGACAAATGGCTAACAATAGTACGGGCTATGTTCAACCTCCCAAAACCCCGTATGTAATGGCCAATTACCGCCAATTCGGCGGTTTGAGCATTGTGGGGTTCTACCCTACGCAAAAAACAGGTTCCAATGAACCTTTGCCAAATCATAGGAACTATGGGATGCCACCCAACTGTGGTCATGTGAGAAGTGTTCCCAAAGTCAGTTCCCGGCAAAGCCCTACAGGTAGCAATAGGGTTATAATCAGCATGTTGCTCTGTCGGTAATGAGGGGTCTAACTCAAACAATCGTGCATATTCAGAAAAACTCATACTAATATCACAGTTATTTACACGAAAACTAATTTTTAAATTATTTCCTCTACCAACAACATTAAAAGTTGATACGAATTCACATGTAAGTTCTCTATATGTTTCATAGTGCATATCAACAAATATTCGCATACCAATCTCGTTCATCAAAATTTCTAACAAAATCATAAACACCTAAAGCTTCTAGAGAGTCACGGTGTAACCACCATGAAGGGACTACCTGCCGGTTGACGAGGTTTGTGAGCCGTGTGTGTTGCTCTTGTGTTTTGACCACCACGTTCGGAAATCTTGCCACTTGCAACGTGGGGTCTACCGCCCCTTGACCACGTCCACATCCTCTACCGGTTGCCATAGCTAATTAACTTAAAAAAAACTTAAAAGAAAATTAGTTTAAAAATTAAAAGTTTTTTATTGAGTGTGAGGAAATGAAAAAGATTGGTATGAGTGTGTAGCGGAGGAAGAGAGGAAAATAATGATGTAAAAATATTTGAAATTGGTTGAGGAATGAGGGAGAAATAGTAGAGAGAAGATCACAAGGTGTTCTTTTTGCTTGTGATTGTGTGGTTTGAAATAGTAGAGAAATACCAATCTCTACTATTACTTGTGATTGTGTGGTTTGAATTGCATTCTTGTTTTTCTTTTTGCTTTTTTTTAATCTTATGATAGTCATTGCTAACCATTTCTTTAGTTTTGGTGTATGCAAAGAAGATCACAAGGTGTTCCACCTCATAGTTTGGATCTTGAAATTGAAAGGACTTTAAGGAAACTTCGTAGGTTGAATCTATAGGAGTCTCGTTGACTTGGGGATATTATTGAGTGTGATCTTGAAACTAGTTCAACAAGTTCTCATTGTGACATCATGGCCGAAGAAGAGGATGTTCTATTTCGTGAATTTGGGAACCCGGAAGACTATGAACTCACGGGAGGTATCTTGTTACCGGTCACAGAGACCAATTTCACCATCCATCCTCAATACACTAGGATGGTCCAAGCCGAACAATTCTCCGGTTCACCAAGTGAGGATCCATTGGAGCATTTGGATCGCTTTCTAGAGTTGTGTGCAATGGTGCAAACTAACCAAGTCTCTCAAGAGTACATTCGCATGCATCTTTTCCGACAATCTCTTTCGGGGAGGGCAAAGAAATGGTTGAAACAAGTGAAGCCTAATTCTCTTACTACTTGGAGAGAAGTAGTCAAGGCCTTCTTGAAAAGGTTCATTTCCGAAGAAAAGACCGCCGAAATGAGAAGAAAAATTGCATCATTTGAACAAGAGCCGGATAATACTCTTGGTGAAGCTTGGGAACGTTTCAAGGAGATAATGCAAGCTTATCCTCACCATGAACTCAATCAAGGGCTTCTCATGAGATTTTTCAATGATGGACTCGACCCCTTATTAAAGGCAAACTTGGATGCCGGTGCGGGAGGTCAAATCATCAAGGTTCAAGCAATGCATGGGGTGGTAGGAGAAGGAATTCAAGCAAAAAATGAGGAGGTAGCCAATGCATGGGGTGGTAGGAGAAGGAATTCAAGCAAAAAATGAGGGAAGTATGAGATTGACAAGGTTGACCATCTCCAACAACAAATGGACGTCTTCACAAAGGGGTTTGCTAAGATAAGCGCTTCTTTCAATGGTAATCCTAACTCAAGCACTTCTCAAGTCAATGCATTCTCATGTGAAATTTGTGGAGGAACAAATCATGACACTTATTATGGTGGAGGATTGAGCCCGGAACATGTAGCGGCATACAACATGAGGCAAGACAACTATAGAGGAAATGTTGGAGTGGCTTTAAGGCAACCACTTCCGGGTTTTGCCCCTCAACCTCAACCTCAACAATGGCAACCTCAACATCAAAAACGACTCCCTTACCATCAACAAAACCAAAACTAACCTCCTTACCAAAACCAAAACACTAGAGGCAACTACCCAATGAACAACCAAAATCAATTCCACAAGCAAAATCAAGCCCCACCAAGAAATCAAGACCATGCATCACAAAATGAGCCCTCAAACTCACAAATCCTCCAAGCTATCCAAGCTTAAAACCAACAATTCAAGAACCAAATCCAAGATATGAAAGCTCACTAAAAAATGCTTGAATCTCAAATCTCTCAACTTGCCGAAAGAGGCGCATATAACTCACCTACCTCTCTTCCTGGTCAACCTATCCCTAACCCTTCAAGCAACATGAAACTCGATTCATGCAAGGCAATCACTCTAATGTCGAGAGCTTCATGTGAGGGACCAAAGAAGAGGGTAGAGGAAGAGAAGAAAGAGGAAGAAAAAGTTGAGAATGAGGATGTTGAAGTTGAGAAGAAAAATGTGGTTGAAGAAGAAAGGAGTGTGGAGAAGAAGAAATGCAAAGAGAAAGAGGTTGAGGCTAGAAATCTTGATGGGTCTGTTCCTTTTCCGGGTAGGCTTGCGGAGAAGAAGTTGAATGACAAAATTCACCAAGTTCCTAGATGTCATGAAGGGTTTACATATCAACCTCTCATTCCTTGAGGTTGTAACTCAAATTCCCTCATATGCAAAATTTCTCAAAGACATTCTCTTCAACAAGAGGAAGCTCAATGATGATCTCATAACTCTCCCTCACCAAGTGAGTGCCCTTTTGCAAAGAAAGTTGCCCAAGAAGCAACAAGATCCGGGGAGCTTTACTTTGTCGGTCAAAATTGGAAACATGGAAACTAAAGGAGCTTTGGCGGATCTTGGTGCTAGTGTGAGCTTAATTCCTCTATCTATTACTCAACAGCACAAGCTTAAAATGATCCCTTCAAGGAAAACAATCCAATTAGCCGATTGTTCGGTCAAGTTACCTTGTGGAGAGTTGGAGGATGTGCCTATCAAAGTGGGACACATCTTTGTTCCATGTGATTTTGTTGTGATGGACATAGAGGAGGATGTGGATACACCATTGATCTTGGGAAGGGAAGCTCTAAAAACCTTAGGGGCGGTCATCAATTGCAAAAATAACACTATTACATGTGAGGTGGCCGACGAGAAAGTGGTTTTTGAGTTCTCTAAGGTTCTCAAGACCCCCATGGTTGAGAAGGTGTATAAAGTTGATCTTGTGAGAGAAGAGTTGGATCACTTGAGTAGGGAATTGATGAAGCCTAAGGATGCCTATGAAGAGGCAATTACTTGCAAGGAGGAATACCACTCACTTGAGGACAAGGAAGTGATAATGGCCATTGATGACTCTCCTAGAAGGCAAGAAGAGGAAGAGGAACAAGAAGAAGGAGTGTTCCCAAATAAAGAGGAGATCAAGGATCAAGTGGAAAGCATTTTGGAGCGAAAGGAGGAAATTGATGAGGAGAGGAGTACGCCTCCTCCTAAGGTCGAAATGAAACCCCTTCCCCCCTCTCTTAAATATGCTTTCATGGATTATGATGAAAAATTCCCGGTGATTGTCAATGCTAGTCTCAATGACATTGATTTAGATAAACTTCTTTGCATTTTGAGAAAATACAAGGATGTCATTGGATATAGCATTGAAGATCTCAAGGGAATTAGTCCCTCTTTGTGAATGCATAGGATCCACCTTGAGGATGAGCATACCTCTTCAATTGAGCCTCAAAGAAGATTGAACCCCAATCTTCAAGAGGTGGTCAAGAAATAAATTTTGAAATTACGTGAGATGGGTATTATTTATGCTATCTCCGATAGCAAATGGATAAGCCCCGTCCATGTAGTTCCAAATAAAGGGGGTATGACCATTGTTAAGGATGAAAGTGGGAATGAGTGACAGGGTAAAGTTGTATCACCTAATCAAAAGTAAATTACTAAGTCCTTTAACTAAAGTAGATAGGGAAGTAAGGTCGAATCCACAGGAAACGAGACTTTTTACTCTAATCAATAATTGTAATCTGAACTATTTAAAAGGATAAATATATGATTTGAGAATTAATCTAAGGACTAAATAAATTAAAGCAATAATTAAACTAAAACGATTAAATCTAAATGATAATCAATATAAAAGGCCTAGGGTATAGGTTCACCAATGAATAATATTCCGGGATGACAAATAATAATAATAACTAACGCAATAATTAACTATATTATAAAGGGCTTTTGCTACGTATAATAATCACAGAATTAAATATAACGGGCTTTCGCTACGTATTATACCTAATTCCACCTATTGACACTAGCCTAAATATCTAATCTCATCTGTCGAATCTCGACTAAATATTGCATAACTCGTACAATTAAACCAGGCCTAATCTAATTGCATAGCAGTATAACAATCAATAGGAAATTAATTAAGGACATTAATAATTAGCAATAATAAATCATCCCTTCATATTATTCATGGATCCCCAAAACCCTAGAAATTAAATTACTCGGACATAATTAAATCTAAAGCAAACAAATCAATCAAAGAAAACATAATTAAATTCAAGTAAATAAAACTAGAAGTAAAAGGAGAAGAAATCGTTACCAAATTAAACGAAATAAGAAATTGCATAAACTGATGAGTGAATGTTGAGAGAAAATAACCAAAAGCTTAGAAAACTAAAAACTAAAAATCTGAATAATGAAAGACAACCTAAGAAAATTGCTAAAAAGAGTATTTATACTAACATAAATTCCTAATTAAAGAAAAAGATTAAAAGAGAAGATAAATAAAGCTTAAATCCTCATAAGAGAGGCGCACCATGGCACCCTACCGGGTGCGCTGCTGATGTGAGAAAAGGGGAGGGCGGACCCGATCGGGTGGCTGACCACCCTGTTGGGTCCGGTGCAAAACTCTTCATAAATGCATGCCAACCTATCGGGTGGGCCACAGGGTGGTGTGCAATCTTCTTCCTTTGGGCCTTAAATGTCTTTGGGCTTCTTTTGCGCTAGAACTAGCCCTCTAATTGCTTCTATTGGACTTGTTTCTTCGACCCAAGGCTTCTAAACTTCAACCCGGCTTACTAACATCAATACCAAGCCTCAGGTTCTTCTTCGCCAAGCCCTTATTCGCCGGGCTAAATTTCTCTAACTCGGTCTTGGGCTTTGGAAAAGTGGTCATAATACATGCTCTCGATCCGGTGTCTCGTAGTGGCTCAAAAGCTCCGGGAATCGCTCCAAATTTCTTCAATTCCTACAAAATCATGTCAACTCTACAAATACACTCGGAAACGCATATTAGTAATAAAATATGGCTCCGAAGAGCCCAAAACATATCAAATTATGACCAAGGGATGGGGGTAAATCACTATAAAAAATGGACATATCAAACTCCCCCAAGCCAAACCTTTGCTTCTCCCTAAGCAAAGATATTTTGAATGAACAATAAAACATAATTTACCCCAAAAATCATGTAAAACCAAGTAGATACGATTCAAGGTAAATCCGACAAATATTCATCCAAGTCAACCAATCAAATCTATCCAATTACCAACTCTACCTAATAATCGTCAAATAGAGCAAACCACAAGTACATATGGACTTCATGATTAGTGCTCACACACTCTTCACTCATTTTGTGGCGGATAAAAGATGTATCTGATCACTCACCATCCAACCCATTTTGTGTGAACAATGCCCGCGCAACTCACCACTCGTGTGTTTAAAAAGATGGACACTCAACGTAATTAGTCGACTTAGAATATATCAAATCATTCATTGGATTGAAAAACAACTTTCACATTCATAAGATTCTATGCACAAAGGTCGGAAGGTCTTCAAACCTTGTAATGTAAGGCTAGGGTGAAAAGGGTAGGATAAATTTGGGAAAATGTGGACTAAAAGCTTAAGCTTATGGGGAGAAAAAAATCCTAAAAAGAAACCCATGTTCAAACAATGTATGGCCACACATAAAACTCCTCAATAAAACTCAAACCCACAAACATTCACCAAAAATAAGAAAATAATTTCCACCAATTTTTAGCTCACAATAATATCACTCATAAAAATATGTAATAATGAAAAATCGAGTGAAACAAATTTTGAACTCAAAATCCAATCCACTACTTGAATTTTGTCACTTCCTTTAGGAACCTTCACTTAGAAACACTTGACATAAACTTGAAACTCACTTTTGCTCATTAATTTTGAAGCTTTTTTTATTTTATTTTCATGAGCTTCCTAAATTGACAATTTGAATACTTAGAATTTAACTTTCACAACATCATCAAACATCATCAGCAATCATCAAAAATCTCACGAACAACCAATAATCACAAGCAAATAACATCTCAAAACCCACCCAACTGTGCAACAATGTAGCACACTATAAAACTCCCTCGCCTCACTCACTAAAAGCTCCCTCAAGCCAAGCTTGGGACTAGTACCCAATGGGGCTTATAGGCTTGTAATGTGGTTTATAAACAACAAAAGGGCAAGGCACAACATGGGTAGCAAGATGGGAACAAATGTAGCTAAATTCCTCTGAAGGTTACCTAAGAAAACAAATGCCTTCGTCCTCCTCAATGTGCATATATCAAATCAAACAAATGTTACTCAAAGTCACAAATCAATACTCAAAGTCAATGATATATCAGGAAAATAAATCACACAATCCTAACCAGATTAACTAATCATGCACCATATCCACAAGAGGTTAAACAAAATTGACTCATAAAAGGGAATCAAAGTAATCAAACTTCAAATCATGATCAAAATATCCGCAATATTCATCATCAATACCAAGAATCAAAACAATATAAATCAAGTATATGTATGGGGCACAAGGAAGTATGATTCATCATTCATTGGAACATATTTTTGTCTTTTTCATTTTTGATTTTTTTGTATTTTTTCAATTTTTTCAAAAGCAATAAAATCTATACTAATAAAGAAATAAAAACTAAACTAGAAAGCAATAAAATCTAACCTAAGCACACTAGACAAAATTAAAAAGAGAAAGAAAGAAATACCTCAACAACCCCAAAAATCAATCATCATAAAAAAAAACTCAAAAATAAAGCTTAGACAAATGGCTAACAATAGTACGGGCTATGTTCAACCTCCCAAAACCCCGTATGTAATGGCCAATTACCGCCAATTCGGCGGTTTGAGCATTGTGGGGTTCTACCCTACGCAAAAAACAGGTTCCAATGAACCTTTGCCAAATCATAGGAACTATGGGATGCCACCCAACTGTGGTCATGTGAGAAGTGTTCCCAAAGTCAGTTCCCGGCAAAGCCCTACAGGTAGCAATAGGGTTATAATCAGCATGTTGCTCTGTCGGTAATGAGGGGTCTAACTCAAACAATCGTGCATATTCAGAAAAACTCATACTAATATCACAGTTATTTACACGAAAACTAATTTTTAAATTATTTCCTCTACCAACAACATTAAAAGTTGATACGAATTCACATGTAAGTTCTCTATATGTTTCATAGTGCATATCAACAAATATTCGCATACCAATCTCGTTCATCAAAATTTCTAACAAAATCATAAACACCTAAAGCTTCTAGAGAGTCACGGTGTAACCACCATGAAGGGACTACCTGCCGGTTGACGAGGTTTGTGAGCCGTGTGTGTTGCTCTTGTGTTTTGACCACCACGTTCGGAAATCTTGCCACTTGCAACGTGGGGTCTACCGCCCCTTGACCACGTCCACATCCTCTACCGGTTGCCATAGCTAATTAACTAAAAAAAACTTAAAAGAAAATTAGTTTAAAAATTAAAAGTTTTTTATTGAGTGTGAGGAAATGAAAAAGATTGGTATGAGTGTGTAGCGGAGGAAGAGAGGAAAATAATGATGTAAAAATATTTGAAATTGGTTGAGGAATGAGGGAGAAATAGTAGAGAGAAGGTAGAGGAAATTTCTAGAGATAGAAAGAGCTTTAGTGGAGGAAGAAGAAAAAAGGAAGGAGAAAGAAGGAGAAAGGAAGAAGAAGAAAGGAAAAAGGAAAAAAAATCCGGATGAGGGATGAGGCGGACCCGGCCGGGTCACTGACCACCCGGTCGGGCGATCTGTAGGGTATGTAGGAATATGTACATCACGCGCCCAGTCGGGTGGCAAATGCCACCCAGCCGGATGATTTGTAATATTGAAATTGGCATTGTCTCGCACCCGGTCGGGTGCATACCACCCGGTACCTTCACCCGGGATTTCTTATCGAGTGAAGTCCGACACCCGGTCGGGTGAATTTCCTATTTTTGATTGCCATGTTTCGCACCCGATCGGGTGACTAACCATCCGGTCGGGCGAGAAACCCTTCTTTTCTTACCTTTGTTTCGCACCCGGTCGAGTGGCTGACTACCCGGTCGGGTGAAAAACGCTCCTTTTCTCCCTTGTCTCGCGCCAGGTTGGGTGATCACCCACCCGGTCAGGTGCGACGCAAAGCTACGTTTTCCCTAATTTTCTTCTTTTCTTCAAATTTGGCTAACTCTTTGCTCCATAACCTGTACGATATCACTTCAAAGCACGTAAAATTCTCTCCACTCTTCTCACTAAGAGAAAATAAAAATAAAAATAAAAAACTAGTCTAAAAAGCAATAAAATACGGGCTGCCTCTCGCAAAGTGGTGGTTTAAAGTCCCGCACCACCTCCTTACCGTATGTACTTAAGATGATCTTGGTAAAAGGTGTAGAACCTCTACCATTCCAACTGTAGCCCCGTCATAGTAAAACTTGGGCCTTTGACCATTTACCTTGAATTCTTGACTATTGTTGTCGTGTAACTCTACAGAGCCGAACTTGTTTGCCCTTTTTACCACGAAGGGACCCGACCACTTAGACCTTAACTTTCCAGGGAATAATCTAAGCCTAGAATTGAACAGTATAGTAGTACCTTATACCCTTCTTTGAACTCCTTTGGTAAGATCCTCTTATCATGCCACTTCTTCGTCTTCTCCTTGTAGACTCTAGCACTATCATAAGCAAGCATCCTAAACTCATCCAACTGATTTAGTTGAAGAAGTCACTCTTCTCCCGCGGCTTTAAAATCTATATTGAGCTCCTTAATTGCCCAATAGGCCTTGTACTCCAATTCCACCAGGAGATGACATGCATTCCCGTACACGAGCCTGTAAGGAGAAGTACCAATGGGAGTCTTGAAAGCGGTCCTGTATGCACAAAGTGTGTCATCTAGTTTATTATTCCTATCCTTCCTAGATTTTTCTACCACCTTCTCTAAGATTGCCTTAATTTCTCGATTTGAAACCTCAACTTGGCCACTTGTCTGGGGGTGATCAGCTAAACCAGTCCTGTGACATACCCCTTACTTCTTAAGGAGGGCGTCTAGTCTACGCTCATAGAAGTGCGAACCACCATCACTGATAATAGCCCGAGGGACACCGAATCTAGGAATTTTTTTTTTCTTGAATAGCTTATAGACCACCTTGGCATCATTGGTTGGCGAGGCAATGGCTTCAACCCACTTAGAGACATAATCAACGGCCACCAAAATATAACAATTTCCATTGGAAGATGGACACGGTCCCATATAATCAATACCCCAAACATAAAAAATCTCTACTTCTAAAATACCTGTTTGAGGCATCTCGTGTCGCCGTGAAATGTTACCGGTCCTCTGACAAGAATCACAAGATAAAACAAAAGACTAAGCATCTTTAAACATAGTAGGCCAAAAGAAACCCGACTCATTAACCTTTGCTACAGTCTTTGTAGGGCCATGATGTCCTCCATAGGGTGAGGTTTGACACCTGGATAAAATTCCATGTACTTCCCATTCGGGAACACATCTGCGATAAAGTCCATCTGCACACTCACGAAATAGATAAGGGTCTTCCCAAAAAGAATGTTTCACATCATATAAAAACCTCTTTTTCTATTGGTAGGACATATCAGATGGTAAAACACCACCCACTAAATAATTAGCATAATCAGCATACCATGGATGTTGTTTTGTGGCTGAAAGAAGATGGTCATCAGGAAAGGAATCATCAATAGGCATGGAATCCTTACCCTCATCATACCTGATCCTTGACAAGTGATCCACAACTACGTGTTCCTCTCCCTTCTTATCTTTAATCTCGATATCAAATTCCTGGAGAAGTAGTACCCAACGAATAAGCCTAGGCTTAGCATCCGTCTTCGAAATTAGATATTTCAATGTCCTTTTTCATGGTAGCGTAGTTGACTTGAGCTTCATCCAAGGTCTTGCTCGCATAATTAATAGCGTGCAAAACCTTGTTCTTTCTTTGTCCAAGCACGGCTCCTACTGCAAAATCACTAGCATCACACATAATTTTGAACGGGAGATCCTAATCTGGTGCACATATAATCGGTGCCGTAATTAAAGCCTGCTTAATCCCGTTGAAAGACTCAAGGCACTTGTCAGTAAAATTAAATGAGGCATCTTTGAGTAAGAGGCTAGTTAGTGGTTTAGAAATTTTAGAAAAATCCTTAACAAAGCGACGATAAAACCCCGCATGACCATGGAAACTCCTTACCCCTTTAACGTTAACCGGTGGGGGTAATTGCTCAATCACTGCACTTTAGCTTTATCTACTTGTATGCCCTTATCAGATACAATGTGGCCCAACACAACCCCTTCCATCACCATAAAGTGACACTTCTCCCAATTTAAAACCAAATTACACTCTTCACATCTTTTCAAAATTTTAGTGAGATAAGTAAAGCATGCATCAAAAGTAGTACCATAGACACTAAAATCATCCATAAAAACTTCCATAATAGACTCTATGAAATCAGAAAAGATGATCGTCATGCAGCATTGAAAAGTAGCAGGCGCATTACATAACCCAAAGGGCATCCTACGATATGCAAATGTACCATAGGGACAAGTAAAGGTGGTCTTTTCTTGGTCCTCAGGGTAGAAAGGAATTTGGAAAAATCCGAAATAACCATCCAAGTAACAAAAATATTTATGATTTGCTAGCCTTTCCAACATTCGATCAATAAAAGGGAGAGGAAAGTGATCTTCTTTAGTGGCTAAATTTAATCTACGATAATCAATACACATACGCCACCCAGTCACAGTTCTTGTGGGAATTAATTCATTCTTATCATTTTTACCACATTCATCCCACCTTTTTCAGGAACTACTTGTACAGGACTTACCCACTTAGAATCAGAGATAAGATAGATTATACCTGCATCAAGTAATTTCATTACCTCCTTCTTTACCACTTCTTGCATGTTGGGATTCAACCTTCTCTGGGGTTGAATACAGGGCTTATGATTCTCTTCTAAGTGTATCTTGTGCATGCAAAAGTCAGGGCTAATACCCTTGAGATCATCAATACTATACCCGATAGCCTTTTTATGCATTTTTAAAACATCCAAAAGTTGGGAAAGTTGGCTTTTATCGAGTGTAGTACTAACAATCATGGGGTGTAATTCCTGCTCATCTAAAAATACATAATTCAGGTGAGAAGGTAAAAGCTTAAGTTCGGGTTTCTTTACCTCAACATGCATGTACTCCGAACTAACCTTTTTACCCTCTTACTCTCATCCAGGCTAAGCTCTTCACCTACTAGAGCTCTCTCCAATTCATCCAACTCAGCATCTAACGCGTCCATGTCATCTGTGAAATAAGAACAACAAAGCACCGCTTCCAAGGGATCTCTATCGAGAGCTTGGGGCGTATTAGTCTCATGGATTTCATCAACCAAATCAATATAATAACAGTGTTCCTCAATCATAGGACTTTTTAGGGTCCTATTCAGGTTAAAAGTGACTTTGTCATTACCTACAGATAAAGTTAATTTTCCATTTTTAACATCAATTATTGCTCCTGCAGTATTTAAAAATGGTCTACCTAAAATAATAGGTATCCGATTATCTTCCCGCATATCAAGAACAACAAAATCCACAGGGATGAAAAATTTACCAACTCTAATAGGTACATCCTCTAATATACCTAAGGGATATTTCACATAACGATCGGCCATTTGCAAAGTGATGTTGGTAATTTTTAAGTCACCCATATTAAGTTTAGAGCATACAGACAAAGGCATAACGCTAACGCTAGCACCTAAATCACACAAAGCTTTATCAATAAATAAGTTACCTATATGACAAGGGATAGAAAAACTACCGGGATCTTTTAGTTTAGGTGGTGATTTATTTTGCAATAAAGCACTACATTCTTCAGTAAAAGCAACAGTTTCTACTTCACTAAAAGCCCTTTTCCTAGTCAAGATATCTTTCATGAATTTATCATAAGCAGGCACTTGTGTAATTAAATCTTTAAAAGGAACAATTACTTGCAAATTTTTAACAACTTCCAAAAATTTATTAAACTGTTTGTCTAGCTTACTCTTGAGTTGCCTATTGGGAAAAGGCAACTTAACCTGATGAGGATCACAGTTAATATCTTTTGGCTCTTTTTCCTTGTCCTGCTCCTGCTGGCCTTCTGCTTGCTGGGACTCCTTATCCTTAACCTGATTTGAGCTTTCATTATCCGACCCTGCAGGATTATTATCTGTAGGCATAGGAGGTCCATCATATTTTTCTCCACTCCGCAGGGTGATTGCATTTGCATGCTCAGGCTTTTCCGGTTGCGCCGGAAGTACTCATAGCTGTCGCCTTTGCAATGAAGAGGAAATCTGTGCAGTTTGATTATCCAAAATTTTATTATGAGCAACCAAAGAATCAATTTGTGCATCCGTACTCTGTAATTGCTTTTTCATAGATAAAAGCATATTTTTAATTTCAAAAATAGCCGGATCAGTAGGAGGTGCTGCCTGTGGTGGAGGCCTTTGGTTAGGGGGTTGATAGTATCTCTGCTGTTGTGGAGGTTGTGGAGTATGTGGTTGTGGTGGAGGATTTTGAGGATTTAGCACATTAGTACTCCTGTAGGACAAATTGGGATGGTTTTGCAAACCAGGATTATAGGTGTTGGAGTAAGGATTATTTTGAGTATTTTGTTGGTAGGCTTGAAAAGCATTACTTGCTCCATAGAACAACTACAATCTTGTGCCCAATGTCCTACAATACCACAAGTGTCACAAAAATCAATGGCGTTAGTATCATTATTAACAGCAGAAACATTAGCAATAGAAGATGAATTAGGAATAGTAAAGTTGTCTAATTTTTGAGTAAGAGCGCTTAGTTAAGCCTGCAAATGAGTTATAGCGTCAACGCTATGTTTCCCCTTGTTGGCATAACCTCTCACATTCCCTTATTGAGAATTTTGTATAGCCATCACTTTGACAACATTACTAGCAACGTTTTTGTCCAAACTCATAAATCTTCCGTTTGCTGCAGAGTCTAAGATCATGCTCGAATTGTTTCCAAGACCGTTGTAAAAGGTCTCCAACAACTGTCACTTGGGGATTCCATGATGGGGACATTCCCTTTGCAAATCCTTGAATCTTTCCCAAGCCTTGTACAGGGTCTCGTCAAATTCCTGCGAAAAATTCAACATAGCACTACGTATAATAGCAGTTTTCTCAGGAGGATAATATTTCTTATAAAAGGCCAAAGCAAGGAATTCCAGTCAGTTATATTTTTAGCGACTCTATCAAGACCGTTAAACCATAATTTAGCTTTACCATTCAAAGAAAAAGGAAAGAGAATCTCCCTGATTTGGTCTTGAGTTACCCCGTTCGGTCTAATAGTACTACAATATTGACATAAATCCTGGTAATGACTGTTAGGATCTTCGTTCTTGGTTCCGCCAAATTGTTTCCTCTCGATCATACTTATGAGCTGGGGTTTAATCTCAAATTCTACTCCTTCGAGGCCGGGTGGAGTAACTACTTGTGGGAGCACGGCCATCGAAGGTTACGAATATTCGCAAAGCCTCCTCGATTGTGGAGGTGGAGGTGGTGGAGTATTGTCGTTCGACGTCATTATTGATGAATTGCCTTCGCTTGAATGAGATGTGGGTTCCAAAGGTAGAGTACCTCAGGAACTTTCTTGCAATTGTCTGAAAAAGTTCTCACGCTTGAGGAATGTACGTTCTACTTCGGGATCAAATGGTACATATCCACCTGGAGATTTCCTGGGCATAAGAAAACTAGATACAGTTGTAAGAACTGTCCTAAAGAACATATTATATAGTATTTTATCCCCCGTCCCGAGGTCGTGTTTGTACTTATTTGGGCTCCACGGAGCCATTTTTATTACTAATATGTGTTTCCCGAGTGTTTTGTAGAGTTGACATTATTTTATAGGAATTGACGAATTTTATGGCGATTCACGAGCTTATCAAGTCACTACGGAACTCCTGATATTATATGACCAATTATTGAAGCCCAGGACCGTGTGAAATTTTTCGAGATCGGTGATTAAGGGCTTAATTATGAAGAGTTCGGGTATCTTGCATTTGCGGATCAATAGAAGAAGATTTGGGCTATCCACTAAGGTCCAAGCAAAATAAGCAAGCAAGGAAAAGTCTAGAGAAGAAAGGAAGAGGCGGCCCAGCAGGCGCGTCCCTGCATTGGGCCCGATCGGGCGAGATTGCCAGACTCTCTTTATTTCAGCGCTTCGTTTTAGGAAGGTTCACTTTGCTTAGGATTTCGTTTTAAGTATAAATATTCTTTTTGTTATTCTTTTAAGGATGGCTAGTCATTATTATTTTACGTTTAGTATTAGTTTTTAGATCTCTTTTCTTAGTTTTTTCTCAACTTCAGTTTTATTCTTGTTTTATGCAATTTAAAGCTTTAATCTTTTCAGCATTATTTCTCTTTTATTAACCGTAAATTATTTTGCTTATTTAATTATGTCTTGTTTAATTGCTTTGATTAGTTTAGATTTAATTATGTCTGAGTAGTTTAATATCTAGGGTTTTGGGGATCCAAGAATAATATGAAGGAATGATTTATTATTGTTAATTGTTAATGTTCTTGATTAATTTCCTATTGATTGTTATCATGCTATGCAATTAGATTTGCGCAAGCTTAATTGTATGAGTGACGCAATATTGAGTCGAGATTCGAGAGATGAGATTTGATATTTAGGCTAGTGTCAATAGGTAGTATTGAGTATATACGTAGCGAAAGCCCTTTATAATCTGATTAATTATTGCATTGATGATTAATTGTTATTTGTTATCCCGGAGTATTATTCAATGGTGACCTATGCCCTAGGCTTTTTATTTATTGATATTCACCTATATTTAATCGCTTTATATAATTACTCGTTTAGTTTAGTTTTAATCATTAGATTAATTCTCAAATCATATATATATATTTCTTATTGTTAATAGTTTAGATTACAATTATTAATTAGAGTAAGAAGACCTGTTTCCCTGTGGATTTGACCCTACTTCCCTATCTATTTTAGTTAGAGGACTTAGGTTATTTACTTTTGATTAGGTGATATGACTTTATCCTGTCAAAAAAGGTTGTTGAAGTTGAATGAACTTGAAGAACTTCGATTTGATGCTTATGGGAGCTCTAGGTTGTATAAGGAGAGAACCAAGAAATGGCATGACCAACACATCCGGAACAAAAGCTTCAAGGTTGGAGACAAGGTTCTTTTATTCAACTCAAGGCTTCGTTTGTTCCCCCGGAAGTTAAAATCCAAACGGTCGGGTCCATTCACCATTTCCAAGGTTACTCCTTATGGTTAATTTGAGTTGGACATCGGAGAGAGAAAGTTCATGGCCAATGGTCATAGATTGAAGCGCTACTTTAGCAATGATATGGTTGGGTTGATAGGAAGTTTGAGGCTCGATGCTATGGAGCCTAAGCCACCTCCATGATTGATTCATAACATGGTCAAGCTAATGACCTTAAAAAAGCGCTTCTCGAGAGGCAACCCGAGTCTTCTCACTCATTTTATCATTTCTTAGTTTTCTTTCAGTATTTTTGGTTTAATTTTTAGCTTTTAATCCTCTTTTGTTGATTTTGTAGGTTTTGGAGCATCGGGTAGCAATTCTTGAAGGACTTTGAGGTGATTTGGGAAGCAATTCAATGCATTTTGGGAAGAAAAAGTTGATAAAGAGTGAAGATGTAATACCCTGTATTTTTATACACAAAGCTATGTATTTATAATAATTATTTTATTATTTAAAATAATATTTTAATATATTTATAATCCATTAATTGTTAATTTCCATGAATTTTATTTATTGAAAAACACTATTTAGAAAATAATGTGTTGGGGATGTTTTGAAACAAAAAGGAAGTTTAAAAATTGGGTTAGGAGTCTTATTTTATGACGCCCAAAAGGTTTTGTAAGGAGGTTAGGTTTAGGAAAAGGGAAAGCTATAAATACCCACCTTATGGGCATGAAAAACCCACAAATTTCCCTAACAGTGTGTTTGGATAAAGAAAGGGGAAGGAAAAGAAGGGGAGGGAGGAGAAGAGGAGGGGAGGGAAAGGGAGGGGAAGGAAGAATGGTGAGTTTTCCTTTCAAATCTCTCCATTGTTGGAGGGATTAATTTCCTACAATTTAATCCCTCCAATTCCTTTCCTTCCAATTCCTTTCCTTCCCCATTTGTTATCCAAATAAAAGATTCCCCATCCCTCCATCTTTCTTCCTTTCCTTTCTCTCCATTTCCTTCAATCCAAACACACCGTAAATGTGAAAAGGTACTCTCTCTCTTCCTTCTCTCTAATTTTCCTCTCTAGTTTTACGTATGTTATTTCATTTATTGTATTTATTTATTTATTTATTCATTTATTTATTTATTTTATAAAAAAAAAAGAAAAAAGGGGGAGGACCGCCGGCTGGCAGCAGCTGCCACCAGTCGTCGGCGGTACATCAGCAGCGGCGCCACCAGTCGTGGCTGCTGCCGGCTGCCACCTCCTTTCCCCCTCTCAATTTTTCTGGAATTTTTTTTTTATTCTTTTTTATTTAAAACCTTAATCTAATGATTATTTGATGTTAGGCAATTATTTGTTGATGATTTTGAAGTAGTGTGATGCAGTAGTTTTGAGATTATTGTTCTTGAAATAAAAATCCCCAATTTTGAAACCATAGGTTTTGGGAAATTAATGATATTGATTGGGAAATAATTATTGATGATTAATGGATGTAAAATTGATGTTTTTGAAGTATTTACAGCAAGTTTTGATTAGTATAATATTACTGTAATTTTCTTATAAAGCCTAGATTGATGATTTAAATATGATTTTTGACTACCCATTACAGAGGGATTAAAATAGAGTATTAATCACTAAATTTTAGCTTGTTTTAAGGGGTTTAAAATGGTTTTAAAGCTTGTAAATGTTGCTGGAAATTTATATTAAATGGGTAATGACACTCTTTGATCATCTTGTGTGTAGGAGAGTTTGATTTCGTAGATTTCATGCAATAGTGGCAAATTTTCGGTACTATACAAGGTACGTACGCGTAGTAGAATTATTGTTGGGCATGTAGTAGCATGCTAGGATGTCAATTATGATCATTGGAACTTAGTATCATGCTAGGTGAACAATTCTTGATTGTGAAATTGCTTGGCTAAAAGCATGATTGAATGATTATATCATTTCCTTGAATGATATGAAATGAACTATTCTTGGAACCATGATTAATTGATACATATTTATGAAGCATGATTAATTAAACTAGTATGTTTAATTATATTGAATTATTGGAAACGAATTGTTAAAGTGGTTCAAGAATATTATTTAAATGTCGTTGAGCATGATTAAAGATTGGAAATCATTATTGTTGAATTATGTACGTGTGTACATCATTGGCAGACCTAGTTAATGTCATGGTGAGTCAAATGACTCACCAGTGAGGCAAAAAAAAAAATTCAATTTATTTTAAAAAAAAAACCATCACCCTTTCGGACGGTCCAAGATGCCAGTAGTCACAATGAAAGAAAAAGAGGAAGACAGTCATGAAAGCGCTCCTCTCGTGCTTCTGTAAAGAGAAGAACCCTATCGGCGTTAGACCGGGTTACGAAACTGACGGAAATGGAAGTAGATGTTTTGGGGGCAAGATGAGTCTTGGAGGACTCAAAAGGATGGCTGCCAGCATTGAGCCCCGGATGTAGGTGAGGTCTAGTGTCATAACCTTGATGGGGAATTATAGAAGCGTTGGAATAGGAAGGTTGATGGCCTTGATGGGGATACACGGCCAGCTTTGGAAAAGCTAATAAGGGTTTGGTTGGTTATAAGGGAGGGAAGCAGGATAATGCTTCAAGTATGGGAGGAAAAGCTTAAAATTTAGATTTAGAAAGCTTTCACATTTGAAAAGGACTAATCATTGGAAGTTCAGGCTTTTCAACGTGAAGTGTCTTCACCATGTGTTTTTTTTTCTTTTTAATTTTCATGGATTATATATTAATAAATGTAAGTTCATAGTTTTCATTTAAATTTCACGGCTTATTTAATAAATTTTGGTTCATAGCTTACGGGCTAATACACACCCACAGGCGGATTTGGATGTTGTCCTGGTGAGTCATATCACTCACTAGTCTACCCAAAAATAAATTTATTTGAACATTTGGTTGTATTTTATACTTTTTGAATATTTGGTTGTATTTTTAGTATTATTATTTGATTGTTTGGTAAAAAAATATTTATTACATGTTTTATTATCAATTTTGACTCACCGGACGAAAATTCCTAGGTCCGCCACTGGTGTACATACTATTGAAAGTATTGAATCATTGATGCGGAAAACATTATTGAAATAAATTATGGAGCCATTGATTATTGATCATTAATGTTGTTTATAAATATAATGTCTACGGACTTTTAAAGCCACAATGGGCCAACTTTATTATTTAAAAAAGGGTTCACCATTAATCAAAGTTTGATGTTTGACCACTAATTATTTAAGATAATAAATGAGTTGTATGACTATGTGAATTGGTTGTGTTGTGACTAGTAATGTGATTGTGAGCCATCACCACAAAGTCTTAAATTGTAAATAACGAAAGTGAAAGAGGATACGCATCATAACTCTTGGAACGTATACACCTTGAGTAATGAACATTGGGAGAAGTTATGTTATTACAGCTTCTTTATGGGAATTATGGGACGCCGTACTTTCTTATTTTGCGTACGCGCTGGGGTGTCACCCGCCACCTTCAAAGTGGAAACCACAGATCCTCGACTGGCTCCCGAGTTGATATTTATAGAAATTAAGTTTACGTACTCTTCAATTAAAATTATTTACCCGTTCGATGCCTAAACTACCCCGCAGTTGAACTGCAACTTAATTAATTAAAATGGTTAATTGATATTGTATGATGTGTGTGAAGTACAAGGCTATTATTTTAAAGTGTGTGCGATCTTGTTAGGATTGTATGATGCTAGTGTATATTCTATTACGCTTATGTACTCAGCTTTTCTGATTACGTGCTTTGTTGTGTGTGTTGGCCTTGTCTTTGCCTTGGCCCTACGACGACCCATTTAATTATGGTGAATAGTGGGGACAAGTTAAGAGAAGTTGATTTCAAGTGAAGCATGATTTCATGATGGGGATCGTGCGCAGAGAGATTAATTGTTCTCTTTACTTCATTATCATTTATTTATCGATACTTGTTATTGAATAATTCTACTAACGTTTTCTTAGAATTGGGATTGGTTTGAATAAGGGCCATTAATGTTTCCAACTTGTAATTGATTTGGTTTTGAAGATTTCACTTCGTTTGGTTTGGGTGATTATTTTAAATTGGTTTGACTTTTGGTTGGAGTCAAGGAGTTTTAAAATATTATTACATGTTTTGGAATAAATTTTCCGCTGTGTATCTTTGACATTTGCCTTAGCCGTTATCATGGTGGCGGTAATATCTTGGGTATTTCCTATTTCGTATTCTTAAATTGAGGAAAACAGGTTTTATATGGTAGGGAATTTCCAGGGTGTTACAGAAGGATTTCATGAAAAAGAGTGAAACAGGGGAAAGAGTGTAACACCCTTGAAATCTGCTACCGTATAAAACCTGTTTTCCTCAATTTAAAAATACGAAATAGGAAATATCCAAGATATTACCGCCACCGTGAAAACGGCTAAGGCAAGTATCAAAGACAGCGGAAACTTTATTTTAAAACTTGTGATTAAAACTTCATCCCTGAAAACCTTTAAGTCTCAAAACCGTAGATGAAATAAAAATGACCAAACCAATTCAAAACTCCAAAAACTGAAACCAAATTAAGTATTACAACTTGGAACCATTGAAGGCCCTTATTCAAACCAAATCCCAATCTAACAAATGTTAGTAGCAATATTCATCAATAAATAATAATAAGTATATAAAAAGTTTAATAAGCAAAGAGAACACATAATCTCTCGGAATATGTCTCACATCCTTCAAGGTTCTCACAACTCCATCATGCATCTTGATTCTAATTGTACCTAGCACCACAGTTTTACAAGCATGATCATTGCCCATTAAAACTGTGCCCCCATTTGTGCTTTCATAAGTAGTAAACCACTTCCTATTTGGGCACATATGGTGAGAGGCTCCTGAGTCAAGCATCCACTTACAGGAGATCTCATGAGATTCTTCAGTTATAGAGTAACAATCTTCCTCGCCATTTGAGACATAACTTGCTTCTTGTTTTTCTTTTGGGTTGTTATTATTCTGATTCTTGAATACTAACCTCTTATTTGGGCAATTTGCTTTAAAGTGTCCAGTTTCACCACATTTAAAGCATGTCTTTTCCGCGTGAGGTCTAGATTTTGGCCTAGATATTCCACGCTTACCTTTTCCTCTTTCATTTGTCCTTCCTCTAGTTGCAAACAATCCTTGTGCTTGATCCTTGTAATCTCTTCCACTTGAAGATGACATTACACTTGTAGCAACCTTACGTAGATCATCCGCTAAAAGTGATGCCCTCGTCTCATCCATGGTTAGAGTATCACCCACCAGCATCAATGTTTGTACTAGGTTCTCGTAGGACTTTGGTAATGAAAGTAATAAAATTAATGCCTGGTCCTCATCATCAATCTTCACATCTATGTCCTTTAAGTTTGATATGATCCTATCAAACTTATTGACATAATCCCGGATTGAGGTGTCTTCCTCCATCTTGCACGTATACAATTTGGATTTTAAATAGATCCTGTTAGTTAGAGTCTTCGTCATGAAATTACTCTCTAACTTTGCCCAAACGCCTGCTACTGTTGCTTCTTCATTTACCAAGAAAGCAACACCCCTCTTAAGGCATAAGATTATAGCAGCCCGCGCCTCAAGATCTAATTCTTCCCAATCCTAATCCTTCATATCAGCCGACATTTTCTCTTTCCCTAATAATCCCCTATGCAATTTTTGTGAAATAAGCAAATTTTTCATTTGCATCCTCCAATAGGAAAAATTATTTTTTCCATTAAATTTTTCAATTTCATATTTGCCTACTTTGACATTTCCACTAGTAGAAGCCATTTTACACTAAATTGAATTTTACCACTCAAAATTTAGACGTTGGCTCTAGTACCAATTGTTAGAGCTGCAGCGAAATTTGGTCTTCTAATAGTTATAAAATAATATTAATATAACACCTTTCACAAAATGCAAATCATCAGTAATTCACATTATTCAAAGTTAATATGAATTTTATTTCTTAATTTATATTTTGTTACTTCATATTGGTTATTTTGTCTCATTCCTATAATTTGCATTTTGTGAAAGGTGTTATATTAATATTATTTTATAACTATTAGAAGACCAAATTCCGCTGCAGCTCTAACAATAAGCGATCCATTTTTTTTACACTTTAAAACTGTCACAATTAATTTTCTAATATCTATAATGCCAATAAATTTTTTGATTTTTTTTTGGGTAACTCAATAACAACCAAAGATATATTATATAGATTAAATTAAATTATTCTATTTTGATATATTATTATACATAATCATTAAATATTAAAATATTATGGTAGTCATAGTTCAAATAACCACTATAGAAATTTTAGGCTTATTATGTACTAATTTAATTCACTTATTCATTTTTAATTAACAAAATTTCAATTGAATCCCCATTTTATTTTGCCTCGTTTTGTAATACCCGTATTTTTTAAAGGTATTTTAGTCTCGTATTTTGACGTATTTTTCTAAATTAATTATTTTCTAAAGAGTATTTTAGTTTTGGAGCCAAAATGATATTTAAATTTTGGCGCCTAAATCATTATTTTACAAAACTAATTAAATTTCTAATAAATGAAACTATTTTATACTTATGTTATAAATAGTATTTTTGATTTCTCAAAATTTAAATAGCTAAACCGAAATTATATTAATTCGGTAGATTAATTAAAATGTATTTTCGGTTTTCATAGAATAAAAATCTAAATTGTTTTAATATTTTTCTAAATTAATTATTTTCATGAAATATATTAATTTTCGGATTTTATACAATAAAAATCTGATTTAATTAATTATTATATGTCAATATTTTTGGCCACTCATGAATTTTCTAAATGGTTTTAATTTATTTTATTAAAAATAAAAATCCTTTAAAATTCCTTATTTCTATTCTTAAATCTAAAATCTCTTGATCTTATTCTATACTTGCACTCCAAGCTCAAAACCTACTAAATAATATTTCATGACCAAATAAAATCTAATATCCTTCCATTCATTCACAAAACCCTAATTTTTATTTTTTAAAATTTCCATAAATTATACAACCCTAAATTTCTATAAACTCATCACCTAAACACCTATAAATACCCCCTCATAACTCTCATATTCTTCACACCAAAAACTAAATTCCCTTCTTTTCTTTTACTCTTCTTTTCCCTCAAACTTTTCCTATTTTTCTTTTCCTCTTTTCTAAAAGAAAACCTGCCCGTATATCTTTGGAGTCAATTTTCGGACACTTCTGATCAGTTTTTGGATTTTTCTATTTCACAGAAAATTATTTCTCTCAAAAATTCCTTGAGGTTAGGCTCAAGAATCATCCAATTCGGAGTTATATCAAAGGAGTTATGACCTCTGCAAGTTCTGCCTATCCTTTCCAACGCAAATTCAATTTCCTTTAATCCTATTCCTTTATTTTCTTCATGGTTAGTTTTCTAAAATATAATTACCTATTTCACAGTTATAATTTTATATTAAAGTATTATTTTTAAGATAATTTTATAGTCCATGCACATTAGATTTGGGTTTATGTCTAAAGATATTGTGATAACCGTATGGTTATGTTAATTGCAAGGTGTATTCGTGATTGACTTTGAAAGTGCGAAGTGTTGATTGATATTCGGAATTAAGGTACGTTATGTGGTTTGATACCTTCGAAAGTTGACTATGAAATTATGTTTTAATATAGTTCTTATGAAATTATGTGCCGTATGAAATTATGTTTTACTATATGAAATTGTGTTTTATGATAGTTTGAAATTAATGATTTTGGTTAATCAAAGAGGCTTTGAATTGCGATTAAAATTATTAAAAGGATTGGATTAAAAATGATTTACAAGTTTATTGATGTCCAAGTATAACGGATTTTTTTTAAAAGGTGCTTTTAAGCAATCAATCAATATGGTTACGAATCCCACTTAGGGAATGGATTAGAGAGGCTATGGACTTTGCATGACCTAGCCTTTCCTCAAGATTGGCCTTTTTTCATAAAGTAAACCACTTGGGGGGTGTGCACATTTAGTGAGGAATTGGTTTTGGAACGTAATCGATTGAGTTTTTAAATTTGTCTTGAAATAATTGAATTGGAAAAACTCTTACTTGAGTACGGCATTGGAATTCTTATGAATTAAATCTAAATGATTTAAATTATGTTTTACTTATCTTACACATAATCTACTTAGCATAATTTGCTAATACGTGCTTTTGTTTTGGCTTTGCCCTGTTTACCATTTATGGTAAGCAGGTGAATGTTTCAGGTGGAAGTTGATTGATGCATACGAGAGTCCACGGGAATTTCACCCAGCTTAGGGAAAGTTGGAGTCGTTTTTGTGTCACAAATTATGAACAAGTTTTATTTAAAGTTTTATTAACAAGAATAAAGAATTTCCGCTGCAAAAGTATTTTAAAGTATAAGCCTTGCGTTATCACGCGGCGGTTATACGCCCCAGTCTATCTCTACGGTATTTATACGTATTTTCTACATATTCCGTAGAGGGAGATTTGGGGGTGTTACACGTTTTTCTAGTAAACCTCTTCTCTTCATCTTAAAATGATAAATATTTAGGAAAAATAATTTCAATTAAAAAATTAGTTTAGTTCATCAAAAATATTTTAAGATCAATAATAAAAAGTTTTAGCAAAATAACTTCAGATCAATAAAATAACTTTAGTTTGGGGAATACTTTAGCTCATCTTGTGGCTAGATGGGATATTAGAGGTTGTGATGAGTTTGTAAGCTTTGGTCCGTTCCCCCAAGGCCTATTGGCTTTGGCGGACATTGATCTTTATTAATACAATCTCGGACTGTTTTTTTTTTTTAAGAACAAAAAAAGTTTAGCAAAACTAAGGTTAAGAGAATATGAAAATTTTACAGTAGTCATTTGAAATATGACTACCACAATGTTTTAATGATTATATAGTTTATAATTGACATATTTTTTATTTTTTCCAAATAATTAATTATATTACTTTATTTATAATATTAAATAGTATTATCAGCATTTTTTTATTTATTAAATTTTTAGTTTCATTTATGTAATTTTTATCTTATTTTATAATTTCTCTAAAAATATTTATTTTATTTTGGATTAAAATTTTCAAAATTTATATTTACATTGTAGATATTATAAGACTACTTATGGTCATTTTATAACGTGAAAAAATGAACAGATCATATTATATCATTAAAATAATATAATAGTCTTTTGTCAAATCCGAAGAGAATAGGGGTCCCACACCATCCCAAAAAAAATATATTATACAAAGTAAAACGGTTAATTAAGGATGGAGAGAGTAGATGTATATCCAATGGAGTTATGGTCTAATGGATTAATCATATTTTGACTTTTTTCGTACCATAACAATTATTAACAACCGGTTGATGAAAAAAAACAGTCCCACATGCTTTAATGTTTTGTAACTTTAGTCACGGTTCCGGTCATTATGGTGCACTACTTGCTCCACTTCCCTCGTTTCTTCTAAATAATTTTCTTCAGAAGAATTGTTGAAACAAATAACAATATTTTCCGCACTTTCTTTGTCATTGTTAGAGAAATGTAAACAGAGGATTTAGCTTCTAATGACATTTCAACTTTTTAATTTATCAAACTTAAACGCTCAAACCCATTCTCTTATGATGTTTTTAAGTTATAGGAGTTTTACATAGACAAATATAACTTGTAATATTAAGAAAACGTTCTTATGTTAGTGTGACATCATGCTTAACAAAAAGTCTTAAAACTAGTACTAGTACATAACTTCTGCAATATCATGCTTAAAAGTCTTTAAACTAGTACTAGACTACTAGTACATAACTTATGTGTTAGATTATGTAAATAATCTTGTGTAATTTAGTATGTAAATTACTATTGTATCCTTAGTCATTAGCCCTACAATACTTGTGTATATATATTGATCATTAATCAATGAGAAAGGTACGGCAAATATTCTCATATTCTATTATTATGCAACACCCTGCTTAAAAGTCTTAAAACTAGTATCAGTAGCCTAGTACTAGTTCATAACTTAGGCAAGTATTTCAGATCTTAGTCCTTGTGCTCCTTGGGCCTGACAATTATATTATTGGGTCCAACTATTTTACAGTAGTTTTGTTTATTTAGATGCTTTACGACTCATTTAATATGAAGCCCAAGTTTTATACTACATCCGTTAAGTTTTATGTGCAATTTTGGAGAGGTTTCGATTTATAAGGCAAAATTTAAGGGGCAAATATTAAGAAAATAAATGAAGGTAATTAAAGTGATAGGAGAGAGAAAGTAGGCCCACCCACTTGCAAAATTGGTAATATAAAGGTAAAATTATAAAAATATGAATTTTTAAGTAAAGGTAAATATGTAATTTTTGGGGTTTTTATTACTAAAAATAGAAAAAAAAATAGAAAGTTGCACATAATATTTAGCAGGCAAAAATAGTAAAAGTTACACATAAAAATTAACGAAGATAGTAGTAATAACACTTCGTATATATATAGGATGATTAGGATCCAAAGGAAGTCTTTATGTTAAATTCTTGCAACACTCTCATGGTCTCATTGATACAATATCGTACCCTAAGTAGCATGTTTAAGTTGCATTACCTGTATTGTTTTTTTCAGCAAAAACAAGAAATATTCAAAAGTTACAAAAGGCTTAGATAGATCGTAGCTGCACAACCTTATCTTATATTAAATCTTTATAAATAGTACTCTTCAAACTTTAATACAAAGAGACACTACAAACTTTAATACAAACTTTATTCATCAGCAAGTATAATTTAAATGCTGGTCTAATTTAATCATAAAGTTTGTATATCAATGTATGATGTTAGCTAAGCTAGTTCTCAACAGATAATTGTGCTTTGACAATAGCATCACTCATTCCCTCAACATAAGGGAACATATGCCCAGACCCTGATACCTCATGGTAGTGAATCCAAGGCAATTCTTGAGCTATGTATCGTTGCATAATCACAGGCACAAGCATATCTTCGTCGCCTTGCCAAAGGTGAACCATTCCCTCGTTGTTTGGGAATGGATTCTCTAACTGAATTGGATCGAATTCCCATTTTCCAAATCCAACAATCATGTCCCGATGGATCGATTCGTGTACTCCCTGCTGCCTTACTGGAATCTGATAGCCAAAAATGCAAGAAAAATAATTAGTGATGAATGATGTAATACATGTTCATTGAGCTATACGAGTACTTCTTAAATGTATCAAAGTGATTAATGTATCTATTTAGCTACTCCGTAATGCTTGTTAGTACATGCGGAGTATCACATTAATTGTATTACCTCCGTTTCATATTTTTTTTGCAACTTTAGGGTATTATTTATGAGATATAAAATATTTCAATGTTACAAAAAATATAAAACGGAGGTAGTATAAACTATAGATACTAATGTCTACTTTGAATTGAGCTAATTTGACAAATCGAGTTATACTATATATGTTATTTTCAAAAACTCTACATGTGTACATATCAAGAATCCAAGATTGGAAAAACCTAAGTAGTGGTTACAACTTACAACTATACAAGTCATAAAACATCAACAATACTTTTTTACTTTCTAATTAATATGCTAAAAATGAGTCATCAGATTTCATTATAACTTTTATAGAAACTTTATGTAAAGCATTTGTCAAAACATCTTGCTTCTTTTTAATATGACACAAAACTTTGGTTTTTTTTTCCGTTCAATATCTCTTGCATATGTGACATGATGACGGTGGACAGGTAATATTGGAATATTGCTATACTTTCTTCTCTAACCTTCCTAATTTGTAAATTAAACTAAGCCACATGAAATGCAAGACAAAGTGAATCATGATTGAATGCAAAAATAACACGTACCTAATTAGTTAAATATAATGCTCAATCCTAACTTAAATTGTACATGTAACTAGATAACTTACACTGAATTTGACCCGAATCAAATTGACTCATAAATTTGTTTAATAGAAGTAGTTTTGATTGTAAGCGAGCCGAATTAACATGAACGAAAATTGATCCGACTTATTATTTTCCACCTCTAGATATTTTGTATGAAAGAGTAAAAATTCTAACATTAACATATGAGGATTGGTGTTTATAGACTTCTTATAGCTATTAAAATTTAATAAATTATTCAAATTCGTGAATTATGCAAAACAGTGAATTTACCTCCTTAAGAAAGTGGCAAAGTATGAATGATTAGGAAAACTTTAAGTAAAGTTGACAAACATTTTAAATAGTAAATTGTCTTTTTAGCATTTTGGAAACTACAGAGTATATATTACGAAGTACGGAGTAATATATAATTGTAGATCTCTATACAATTAGCTTAAATTATAAGAGTTTATGTAAACATATTGACGCTTTTATAAATCACACAACATGGACACATAACCCCATGACAACAATTAGATTAGTTGACTTGTTTCTTTCAAATCTCAATCTCATCAATTCTCAATATCACCACATAATAGGACGGAAGACTTAAGAAAATTGTGAATCTTCATTCTTATGTGATTCATTAATCATTATACTTTCTTGTTCATACATTTTTCGTCAAGTAAAAGTATTAAAATTAGTCTTTCTTGAAATTATACATTGACGGAGACGGATTAGAAAAGGTTTCATTAGACTATGTTTCCATTATACTATCACCAAAATAGAAAAGTTTGATGGTGTATGTAAGGAATATGCCTTGAATCAGTGATCGAGTAGGTACGTGATCATGTAATCCATTGTACACGATCGTGTAGTAAGTGTTATTATGTACTCTATACACGGCCATGTGGTTCATGGTACATGGTCGTGTAGTTCCGCTACTACAAGACATGTCACATGATCGTGTGGTTATTAATTGGGTTTTGGCTCAGATCAGTTTATGTTTTAGAGAGTGTTATATATACCCCTTAGGGTTACTCCTAACCGAATAAGTTGAGTGGTTATTCATAAATCTGAGAGTCTTTTGTGTATTTCTCAATCTGAAAGAGTTACCATTAGAAATCTGAGAAACAATCAATCTGTTTTCTCTGATTGGTCTCAAATCTGTTTTAAATCTGTATTCTGTTTTCCCAAGATCAATATAACTATTACTCTCGCCTGCCCGTGGACGTAGCCAACACATTGTTGGTGAACCACGTAAATTTGTGTTTTTTTTTTTGGCAATTTTACATTTAATATTTGTTCTTTCGTGCATTTGTTATAACAGTGTACATAATTAAAAATATAAATAGAAGAGTTTAAATTGAATTAGGTTTACGTGTTGTGCAACACACGTGCTATTAAGGTGTTAATATATTAATTATGGAAATTGCGATTAAAACAACAGCGTGTTTTTTTTTTTTTTTTGGATGACCATACCGTGTGGCCGGTTAACACACGAATAATCCTTGACTGAATAATCCCTGATTGACCGAGTAACCCCTGATCGATCGAGTAGCCCCAAGTCGACCGAGTAACCTTACCGACTGAATAACCTCTGACCGACCGAGTAAACACTGACTGATCGAGTAACCCTTGACCATGTAACCCCTGACCGAATAACCCCTAATTGACAGAGTAACCTCTGACCAAGTAACCACATCCACACTATGTGACCAACTACATATACAATTTTGTGTTAAAACAAATGTATATGTACTTTTGCCTTAAGTTTTTCTTATGAAAAATTGATAAGTTTAAGAGAGAAAGGACGATGGGCAGTAAAATCTACTCATAAAAGATACTAATTCAAGTGGAATATGAACGAAACAACATTGAAAATGTATACTCCCTATTGAATTTAAGATAATGCTATGTATTTTGGAAAAAAAATATGAATGAATATAAAGAGTGAGGGGAAATTATATATCCTAGATATTACTCCATATATAGCTAAAATAAATCTAAAACCTCTGTTAATTGATATTTACAACTTTAAAATATTATTTATAAAATATTAAAATATGAAGTCTACTGACTTGACCCAAACAAAAATTCTAGAAAGAATGACTCAAACAATTGGTGAATACGACCCAAAACAAAATTAATTTGAACAATTCGTTTACTAACCTTATAAAACTTTTAGATATGTCATGACAAGAACATTTTTGTGGTAACGTAAAACACTAAATACTAGTAATATATGATTAAGAAATAAAATAAAACAAAGTAAAGTTCAAGATATTGAAAAGTAATTACCATATTTTCGGGTTTGACGAATTTGAACATTACTTCTCTATCTTGACGAGACAAAACCTCACTACTATGTGCAATAACACTTGAAGGTGCGAACCATTTTTGAGTCTGCCACCAGTAAGTTAACCATGGTAAATAGTGTGACACTCTTAATGACCATTGATCTTGTGGAAGTTGCAAGTAATATGCTTCTTTTGTCAAATTCGCCGGTAAACTTGACCACCAATAGTTCACGACCGGTGTAACTAATGATGCTCCCGCTAACCTGTTTTAGCATTTCACCAATAACGTATCTTAGAACACGCGTGTTGTGTACATTTATAATAGAATATGATTAAATGAGACATTTTTCAGTTAGGTAACCATTTTTAAAAAAAATGTGCACCAAATTAGATTTAACATTTTTCGATAATAAAATTGTGTGACGTTAATTGACATAAATCAATACGACACCTAATAAGAAAATGAGTTTATGACAAAGTGACAAAGAGAGTGAAAGTACGATGTTAAATTTTATACCTGTGAGGAATGTACTTGAGCAGACCCCAAACAGCCTCTCCACCCATGGAGTAGCCTACCACGTAAAATTTGGGACCAAAACCAAGCTGATCAGCGAGCTCTTCTACGTCTAATGCAAGACTTTTCGGTGTTCGATTCGGGTCCGGGGTACTTTCTCCGTACCCGGGTTTATCAAATCCCACAATATGTAACCCCAAGCTTTCAATAGTATCCTAAAATAGTATAATCAAACGTTAGAATAATATGTCACTAAAAAATATTTAGATTAATTTATCAACCATTTGTTGTGATGTACCAAGTAAAAATAATTTAAAATATTGTAAGTAACATACTGGAGAAACTTCAGTGGCAATGAAAGCATGCAGCCTGCAGGAGTCAAAGCCATGAATAAAGATAAAATGGTGTTTTGCTTCATCTTTTGGCACACCATATTCTTTGTAGGCCAAATATCTTCCATCCCTTAGCTTGATCCTTGGTGCTGTTACCGGAGGGCCGCCAGGCGTACCACAGACTTTAGGTGGCGGTGGCCGGAAAGCCCTATCAGCCCATGTTAGGCAAACCACAATCACAACCACAAGAATTTTGCTAGACAAACCTGAAAATATGTGTGTCAATATTGTCACAATAATAAAAATTAAATTCCGAGTCTAGTCTAGTTCGAGTTTATTTACAATTAACAAAAATTAATTACCAATAATCATATTAATATAAAATATAAGTTGAATCGGTTTAAATCAGATCGGACCAATTAAGACAAAACGTCACTATAAAACAAAGATTGTACGTGTATTTCTAAACAGAGGAGGTAGCTCCCATGTTGGGCATGTAAACCATTCAACGTGTTAAGTGTCGCCAAAAAGACAAACTAGCACAGTAGGATTATACGGAGGATTGTAGGCCAGGTCTAACAAGCTCATCACATGTTACATGTAATACCACAACCAAATTGATCAAATTCAAATTATTAAGTACCAATTAATTTTATACAATCAACTTTATTAGGAAACAATTCATATATTAACTGAGGAGCTTCAAATACATAAAGTTCATTCTCATCTAAAAATGCCTCTAAGATAATATTTATGCTCCGTTGTATGTAAGAATTTGAAATATACATTTTAATACATTTCATAGGTACATACTTTGTATATAAATATTTAAAAAATAAGATAAAACAGAGCATCCATTCGTCAATCTTGGTTATATGTCGGCAATAATCAAGAATTTCTAGATCAAACAAATATAATTATAATATCAAGCTAGTTGCTTTTCGTATCTTCGTACGTAATTACAGAGTATAAACTAAAATAAATAATTTGAATCTTAGCATCTAATTGGTAGGCTAAGAAATGCACATCGAGAGGACTGCATGATTTGCATCTAATTGGTAGACTTTTTATATTTTTTTTCTCTCTTTTATTACATTGATAGACTAAAATTAATATATTTAACTTATGAAGACTTATTAAAATAAATCAACAAAGCCGACTAATTAAATTACTATAACATGAACATGATACAGAAATCCCAGCAACAAAGTACAGAGAAAACCAAATAAAATTACGCTTGAAAAGTTCTAATTAAAATGAGTTAAATCACACCCCATAATTTCACAAAATCTTAACAACAAACACCTACAATATTTATTTATGCAAGAAATGACATGTGACCTATTCAATAGAAACACGATACATGGATGTTAATTAGGTTAGTTGTCACTAAAACTTTACGAGTTTTAAATGTGTAAAACTTAAGATTAAATCTTGCCTACACTACATTTATAATAACGAAGTTGTAAAATTGAGATCGAAAAAGAACCTAAAGAAAATGGGAATGGTAATGAAGAGTTGGATGTAGATTTGCGAGTGTGAGCTCTAGCTGAAGCTGCTGAAATCTTCTTACTCTTCTCTTGTACACCCATTTTCTTTCTCTCTTTAGATTTCTCTCTCTAGCAATTGAATGCTGAATCAGAGTTACATACCCTGTAAGACGTAACTGATTTTAGAAAGATAGCATTGGTTTGGACAATTATTTATAGTAGCAATATGAAGAAATTTTGTTCATTTCTTTATTTGTTTTTTAGGTGGCAGGCACATTAAACTACGTTTTAAAGCGTTGATTTATGGCAAAACAAACAAAGGGAGATTGTATCTAGTACAAGCTATTTTTTAATTGGATATTATTAAGCTGGCATTGAGCTAGTGACCCCATCGAAAATGACATTTTTTTTTTCTTTAATATACTCCCTATGTTTTACAATAATTGACATAGTCAACTTTGCACACATGCTGATATACTATTTTCACTTTATTTTTATATAATTAAATATTAATGAAAATTATTTTTAAAATTATATTATGAAACTTTATATAGATACCTATCTAACAACATATTTTATGATAAAATATGTTATTATTATGTAAGTAAAATATTATGGTCAAAAGTAATACATGAATAGTGAAAAAAGTTCTAACGTCCCAGTTATTCTGGGACAGAGGGAATAGTAGGATAATAAAATTATACTTGTACATGTCCACTTGTTTTAATAAATAATTTTTTAACTATACAAGGTTAATGTAAGTAATATGAAGTAGAAATTGTCAAACTAATCAAAATCTGAGAAAATACAATTTTATCACCTTTATTTTGTTTATGAAATGTTAAAACTGTAAATATATCAATAACTTTTTATTAAATATGGGGCCCACAATTGTTGATATAATTACAAAAAATGTTATGCTAACTGAAAATTGTTGTTGATTTATTATGATTTTGTCACTTGATAAAAACAAAATGATAAACTGGGCTCTATCGAAAATATTGGTCCTCTTGCCATTGATGTTGAGGTGATCCAAGGGCAGGCTGGGCCAAGCTAAGAGTAAAAATATTCAGCCTACTTGGTCGGGCTGAGCTAAGATTCGGGCCGAAAATGCTTGTCCAAAACTCACAAAATTGGATCGAGCCTAACAGCCTTTTCGGGCTTTTTCGGTGAGGCCAAAAAAATAACTAAAAAACTTTGAAATGCATGTCCAAAGCTCATAAGAATTTTTATTTTTATTAAAAAAAGTCCAAGTCGAGCCAACAAAAATTTCTACCCAAAATCGGGTTTGGCCTAACATGTCAGCTCTATATCGATGTAGGCCTGATTATGGGTCGGGTCAGGCCTTGGCAAAAAGAAGTTGGCCTCTTTCAAGCCAAAATTTTCTACTTAGGCTAGGGCGCTAGGCCAAGTCGTGCTCAAGTTCGGGCCAATAAAACTATGCATAAACCAATTATTTTGGGCCAAAATTTTTTAATCCCATACATTATTATTATTATTATTATTATTATTATTATTATTATTATTATTATTATTATAATTATTATCTCAAAAACAGACAAAGTCATACAACCTACAATAAATTAGTGGGAAGTCGAGATATAATCTAGGCCCCCACTCCTCTAGCTATAAAAAAGCTTACCCTAGTGAAGATATGAGCTGCAGCATGAGCCCCAATGTCTTGCGTCGCCGAGAACCTCTAAACCCGCTTCAGCAAGGCAACATCCTCATTCTATAATTCCCCAAGCGAAGAAAAGGAGAAGGGAATGAAACCATATCCAATCAGCCGACAACTAGCATCATACTTCACCCGCTTCCGATGAGCCGCATCAGCCACAACCCGTCCAGGAACAAAGTCAGATAGCCCTGTTTGTGTCAAAGGAGAAGACCCTATTAAGTCCACACATACATCGTGACCACAATCCTAGGAATAAAGTAACACATCTGCAGGTCTGAGGGCCCCTTCATTTCCTCCAGACAACCCTATGTCAACCTCTTTTCTTGCTGAAATCACAGATCTGTAGCAAATATCAACAAGGGTATCCTGGACAACATTATGTCGATGTTTAATACCCACAATACCAGCACATGACACTGCGTGATCATCGAAAATATCCCCAGTAAAAACCCGAGAACAGGCAGAACACCGCGTCGAGATAGAGAACAATGGAACACCCATCCGGTAGCACAACACACAACGGTAGGTCTTTGCATTCATCGTCTGACCCAACCCAGAAATAGGGACCGGTCGAAGCCAAGAAGAGGTGTGATCTCCCTACTGCGATCGCCTCTAAATTAATATACCAATACACAGGAGTGGATCTTACTTTGGATGGGCAAGGGCCCGACCCCCCTAAATATTTTTTTAGTTGTTGATTATAAGTAATATGATGTCTAATAATTGCACATAAAAAGTTATAATATAGTAGTTAAGTGTTGTTATTTTTAAGCAAAATGTTAGGGGATTAAACCTTGGTCCCCCTAATTTAGCCCAAGATCCACCACTGGGCAATACATACACTTATTTCTACTCTCTCTCTCTCCTTAATGACGAATTATTAGTTGATTCGTCTAGGTACGTACCAGAGTATGGTAGGCCCGTAAAGGCCTTAAAATACGTAACTATGACTTGACTTCATATTACTCATACTAGTACATTTAGTTCCCAAATTATGCATCATGCTCTTTGGCCATCACATTTCCTAGTTGTCAAACGTGTATGTGTTTAGGTATATTTATTTACATAGTACAACAAATTAATTGTGGCTTGTTGCTCCTCCCCTCTAGAAACATACGGAGTTTTTATCGTTCAGGCCTAGCTACTTAGGTGGTATTGCGCCAATTGCAATCCTGTCAAACTTCTTTGTCAAAATTAATTTTTATGTATCCTATTTTAAGGTTAATCTATTGTAGCATGATTAAACCCATAAATAAATTGAACAATGTGTTAAAGTACCAAGTCAACCAAAAACTTAAGCTGGTGGTTGAGGTTCGGAATTATGTTTTTATACTTTATCACGCCCTCTCACACGAGACCCGTTGGGCTTGAAGTGTAGTTGCAACATAGGCCCTTCTCATATCCAACGCTTAATATTCCACTTAAAGGTGGGGGGTGGATGAGATTCGAACTCGTGACCTTTATGTCACGTTGACTCTAATTCCATGTTAATGGATCAACTCAACCAAAAAATTAAGCTGATGGTTGAGGCCTAGGAATATGATTTATACTCTATCACTCCCCCTCACACGAGAGCTCGTTGGGCTTGAAGTGTGGATGCAGCATGGGCCCTCCTCATACCCTCCGCTCAGGGGCGGACCCACCTTTAGTCATAGTGGGTCCGGTGACACAGTATTTTTTTTAAAAATAAAATATCAAAGCCCCCTTATTATAGATAGGTGGTCTCTTTGATGCTGCTATTGGTAACAACAAACAATATCAAAGAGACCTTTTATTAAGATAGGCGATCTCTTTAATGCTGCTATTGCTACAAAAGACTTGCTGTGGTTTTTTTTAAATATTAAAGAGACCTGTTATTTATATAAGAGGTCTCTTTGATGCTGCTATTGCATTTCGCAATTTTTTTGCGCTACTTTCTTTTTTCATTAAAGAGACCAGTTATATTTAATAACTGGTCTCTTAAGTTATCTCACTTTTTTTTGTATAATTTTTTAATAATTTTTTTTCCCTTTTTATATCTTATATTTGTACAACCAATTTTAATATTTCCCCATAAAGCTTATCAATTAATGAAAAAATCATAAAGTTAATTCAATATAATAATTTTATTGTACCATTTGTTTATAACATGTTATTTGTAGTATTTTCGACTTGTAAAATTGAATTCTTAAGTACTGTATTTGATTGTGGTATGAATTTTTGTGTCCTATTTTTGGATTGAAATCAATTTGGTGAAATATATATATATATATATATATATATATATATATATATATATATATATAATTTTTGGATTGAAATTAATTATGAACAAGACATGGAAAAAAAAATTGTACTTTCACAAATGATCAATAATTGATGGTGACACACTATCTCGGAAATCCTGGATCCGCCACTGCCTTCGCTTAATATTCCACTTAAAAGTGGGGGTGGATGAGATTCGAACCCGTGACCTCTATGTCACGTTGGCTCTAATACCATGTTAACACTACAAAAATTTGGCCTTTTAGTGACAGGTGAAATCCGTTGCTAATTTCTAAAATTCGTCGCTGGACATAGCTAGCTAAGAATATATCGACAGAATCACTCCGTTGGTAAAAACTTTGTCGCTAAATGGATTTAGAGACGGGAAAAAACAATCTGTCGCTAGATTTAGCAACGGAAAAAAAAAATTCCGTTTCTAAATTTAGCAACGGAAAATAAAATCCGTCGCTCATATGAGAAATGGAAAAAAAAATGTCGCTAAATTTAGCAACAGAAAAAAAAATAAAAAAAAATAAAAAGAAAAAAACTCGTCGCTCATATCAGCAACGGAAAAAAAAAAATATCCGTCTCTAAATTTAGCAACGGAAAAAAAAATATTTTGGCTCTTAAAATAGCTTCTATTTGATTCGACCTCACTCGGGTCAACCCGACTCGGCTTTGCATGTAAGGCTCCTTGAATCCCCAATCTCAAGAATTGCAATTGGTAGGATTCGAACCCGTGACCTCAAACTCACATAGTGATACTCTTACCAACAATACCAAATATTATTTGTTTACTTCTACACATATAATTGATAATAAGTGAAAGAAATATTAGAGACTGCATTTAAAATCCGTGTCTAGTTTAGAAACGGATTTTCAAATGAAGAAAAAAAAAAAAAAATCCGTCTCTAATTTAGCAACGGAAAAAAAAAAATCTGTCTCTAAATTTAACAAAGGAAAAAAAATCCGTTTCTAATTTAGCAACAAAAAAAAAATCTGTTTCTAATTTAGAGACGGATTTTCAATTCCGTTTCTATTTTAGAGACGGATTTTTTTAATTCCGTCTCTAATTTAGAGACGGATTTTTTAATTTCGTCACTAAATTAATTTAGAGACGGATTTTTCAATTCCGTCTCGAATTTAGAAACGAATTGAATTCCGTCGCTAGAATTCTTTTTCAATATGGAATTTTTTTTTGTAGTGTAAAGGACCAACCTAACCAAAAGCTTAAGCTGATGGTTAAGGCCTAGGAATACGATTTATTATACTCTATCATGCCCCCTCACACGAGAGCCCGTTGGGCTTGAAGTGTGGATGCAGCACGGGCGCTCCTCATACCTAACGCTTAATATTCCACTTAAAGATGGGGGTGAATGGGATTCGAACCCGTGACTTCTATGTCACGTTGGCTCTGATACAATGTTAAAGGACCAACTCAACCAAAAGGTTAAGCTGATGGTTGAGGTTCAGGAATATGATTTATACTCTATCAGAATATAATATTGATTATCATTTTGTATGAAAGTGCGTTGCTCGCGGTGATTTAGTAGTTCATTAGGTACCTATTCATTTACAATTAGCTGACATATCTTAATATTTACTAAGAGTTTGATTGGTTAATTGATATAAGTTATAAATAAATTGAGCATAATGGGGTCTAATAATTGTTTGGTTCCAATTTACTACAATTGGGTCGGTCAAAATGATTTAATTATCATCCCAAAGAAGGTTCAACCCTCTCTCAAGCATGCCAAGTCAGTCAGGCCCAGTCAGCGTGGCAAGCCCATTTGACTTCAACGTCCAGCTCATCTATTTGAGCAAAGGTATAAAAGCCTTAAATTCTTTCTTTCTACATTTATCCAATTAAAGCCTCAAACAATTAATTCTCTTGCATAGCTTTCTTTCTCTAACACTGTACTGACTTCTACATCGGAGGGGCCTTCCTCAGCACAACCCCCGAGGCCAGTTTTACGTGTGTTTGTTGTGCACGAAACCCTCATCCTAGTCATAACTTGGACCGAGATCAATCTTCAACCGCAGAAAAGGGCCTAGCCGAAGGTCCTATTGTTTTCACCCGAAATAATTTGGTGCCGTTTGTGGGATAGACATCAAAAAGCAAGCCAAAAATCAATCAATTTTAGCAAAAATGACAAAGAGTGGAAAGAGTACAAAGAAGAATGACCTTTCCTCTTCAAGGAAAGGTCCAATTCTGGTGAAGAGGAATCCACTTGCCCCACCATCACCGGAACCTTCTTCTTCCTCTTCGAAAGCTCCCTCTTCCTTGGAAAGGGTAGCGCTGGAGAGGTCACCATCCCATCATACTCGCCAGCCGATAAGCTCATATCAGCCGAGTCAGTCCAATGCAAAGAGTCCCCCTCGAAGCTTCCATTCTCGGTCTCAATCGAGAATAACTTCTCAAACGGGGCCCTCAATAGAGGATGTGGCATGAGCCGTCGCGGTCTTCATGGACCTCATGAAGGCTCAAGGAGGCAACATTCCACCGCCCCGTGATCAGTCGCCTGCCGAGAAATCTGAGAAGGAGGACTAGCCAAGAGGAAAGTGGACGGGCTCCATCCTTCAAGGAGTTAGGGGATAAATGGGAGGAGGACACTTGGAGGATCGAACGGGAAAGAAAAAGAACTTTTAGCTCTTCGAAAATTTCAAAACCAGGGACTCTCGGAGCTACAAAAGCAGCAACATGACAAGAGCTTGCTCGCCTAAACGTTCACGAACGTCTTGTCTCAATGGAGGTGAGCGTGCATAGTCGCCTCACCTACCCCGAGGGAACCGAGACTTATCTCGAGTCGTCTCAACCGAGGACAAAAACCACTTCAACCTCTTTGAGAGGGAGGAGCGAGGTCCTGTCGGCTAGGCGTAAGGGAAAGGTCGTTATGGTTCCTACCAACTCACCCTTCCAAAGCTGGATTTTGGAAGAGCATGTGCCAACAGTGAAAATTCCGGCACACATAACTTATGATGGTACTTTGGACCCGAAGGACCACATTGCCTCCTACGAGGGGCACATGTACCTGAACCCCAGGTCCGAAGCGACCTGGTGCAAATATTTCCCGACCACCCTTAAAGGTATTGCACAAGCGTGGATCACCAAAGGAGTAAAGAAAGGCTCAATAACGACAGGGGTGATGAGGAAGAAAGAGAAAAGGACCGATGCACAAAGAAGCCTAAAGGGTTAAGTGCTTCGGCCCAAGGCGCCCCAACATGAGATAAATCTTTGGGGAAAGAAAAAGCTGGTTCCTCATCTGAGCCGAAAAACTCGGAACACTAGCCGAAATCTGGGAAGCCTGCTGATATCGACAGCAGGCCAGATTGTGAAGAGTCTAGTGCCAAAGCAACGGAGTTGGACCATCAAACTGAATCAATAGAGTTGATCGAAGGGGATATTGAAAAATGTATCAACATCGGACTCCAACTCGATTCGAGCATCCGCGTTGAACTTATCCAACTCCTTCGAGAAAACAAAGATGTGTTCGCTTTCTCGACAGCAGACATGCCCGAGATTGACCCGAACCACATCTCCCATAAGCTTAACGTTGATCCTACATGTCGACCGGTTAAGCAAAAGAAGCGGAATTACTCCGCAAATAAGAACCAATACATCGCAGCTGAGGACAAAAAACTTCTGGATGCAGGTTTCATCGAACCCTGTCAATACCTAGAATGGTTGGCAAATGTGGTAATGGTTCAGAAGGCAAATGGCACCTGGAGAATGTGTGTTGACTTCACGGACCTAATAGGGCCTATTCGAAGGATTTTTATCCCTTGCCGAGGATCGATTAGTTAGTCGACTCGACAAGTGGGCATGCCCTGCTTAGTTTCATAGACGCATTCTCGGGGTATCATCAGATCTTCATGCAACCCGAAAACCGAGCAAAAACGGCCTTCGTTACGAGTGTAGGGGTGTATAATTACAAAATGATGCCCTTCGAATTGAAAAATGCGGGGATAACATATCAAAGGCTGGTTGATCAGGTCTTCGCCGAGAAAAAAGGCCGCAACATGGAAGTCTATGTTGACGATTCAATCATCAAAAGCAAAGAGGACAAAGACCATGTCGCGGACCTAGCCGAAACCTTCACCCCCCTAAGGAAACACCAAATGAAGCTAAATCCGAAGAAGTGTCTTCGGCGTGAAGTCAGGCAAGTTCCTCGGCTTCATGGTCAGCAAAAGGGGGATTGATGCAAATCCCACCAAAGTGCAGGCAGCGCTCAATCTTCCCGAGCCAAGAACAAAGAAGGACGTTCAGAGCCTCACCGGGAGAATGGCTGCCCTGTCCAGGTTCATCTCCAGAGCCTCGAACAAGGGGTTGCCCTTCTCTCAAAGTGCTGAAACTCCCAAAATCTAAGGAGCTCATCTGGGAAGACGAGTAAAAAGAGACCTTTAAGCAACTCCTTGACACATCTGGCTCAACTCCCGACACTGGCACGCCCAGCCGAAGGAGAAACTTTGTGCTTATATGTGGCAGTTAGCCCGGCCACTATAAGCTCGGTTTTGCTGAAAGAAGAAGAAAAAGTTCAGCAACCAATCTACTTCGTCAATCACACTCTGACGGATGCCGAGACTCGTTACCCTCTACTCGAGAAAGTTGCATATGCAGTAGTGGTAGCCGCTCAGAAGCTGAGGCCCAATTTTGATTGCCATCAAATAGTGGTCTTGACTGATCAACCGTTGGAAAACGTCCTCGGCAAAGTTGAGAAATCTGGTAAGCTCGCAAAGTGGGCCTTCGAGCTCACTGAGTTCGGCATCAGCTACCAGCCGAGAGCAGCCATCAAGGCTCAGGCCTTGGTGGACTTCTTGGCCGAGTGTTCTTATCAAGAGATACTAGACGAGGAAAGGAAAGTGTGGAATGTTTTCACGGATGGATCCTCCACCGTAAATGGTTCGAGACCAGGGGTAGTCATAACCTCGCCCAAAGGCAGTCCTTTGAATATGCACTGAAATTCTTATTCAAAGCTTCAAATAATGAAGTCGAATATGAAGCAACAATCGCTGGCTTAGAGTTGTGCATAGCATTGGAAGCCGAGCATGTTTGTTTAAAGACAGACTCTTAGCTCGTCGCAAATCAGATCCGAGGTGAATATGAGGCCAAAGAGCCCTCAATGATAGCTTACCTTGCAAAGATCAAAGTAGTTATTCCGAAGCTAAGAACCCTTGAAGTCGAGCTGATCCCAAGGGATCAGAACGCACAAGCCGATGCACTCTCCAAACTTGCAAGTTCGGCCTTAACTGAGCTGAACCAATCTGTATATGTAGAGGTGCGCCGAGAAAGAAGTGTGGACGAAGCGCATGAGGTTTTCTGCGTCACACATGAGCTGAGCTGGGTGGACCCCATCCTAGCTTACAAGCTTCGGGGAGAAATTCCCGAAGACAGGAATTTGATCTCCAAACTGAAGCGAATCAGCTCAAGGTTCATCATCGTCAGGGGAGAGCTGTTGAAAAAATCCTTCTCTGCCCCGTTACTAAAATGCGTGGGACCAACGGATGCTGACTACATCCTTCGGGAGATCCACTTTGGCATATGTGGAAACCACATCGGGGGGGGGAGAACTTTAGCCCACAAGGCATTAAGGGCTGGGTATTATTGGCCCACCATGATCCAAACGCTAAGGAGTTGGTCAGAAAATGCGAAAAATGTCAAAAATTCGCACCAGTCATCCATCAGCCAGCCCGAGATCTTTAGCCGACTCTGAATCCGCTTCCATTTGCTCAATGGGGGCTGATTATCTTGGGGCCTTTCCCCGATGCTCTATATCAGAAAAGATGGCTGATAGTCGGCATTGACTATTTCAGCAAATGAATAGAGGCCGAAGCAACCTCAAACATCACAGAGCAAACTGTCAGGAAGTTCATATAGCAGAATATTATCACTCGCTTCGGAATTCCGAAGGTCTTTATCTTCGATCATGGGAGGCGGTTTGATAATTTGCCGCTAAGGCGGTACACTGATCAGTTCGGCATCAAGTTGGCATATTCTGCAGTATGTCACCTGCAGAGTAATGGTCAAGCCGAAGCTGCAAACAAGCAGATCCTCAACGCTCTCAAGAAGAGAGTTAAAGATCAAAAGTCTAAGTGGATAGAGGAACTTCCAGGAACCCTCTGGTCACTTCGGACGACTGAAAAAGAGGCAACGGGACATTCACCTTTTGAACTGGTGTATGGATCTGAAGCCGTTCTTATAGTGGAAATCGGCATAGAAAGTCTGCGAGTAAATCTCTTCTCAGCCGAAGAAAATGAGCAATCATGAAAAAATCCCTCGATTTTCGAGACGAAGTCAGAGATTCGGCTCGAGACAGAATGGCTGCATACAAGCAAAGAATCAGCAAATTTTACAACCGAAGAGTCCACGCAAGACTTCTCAAAATTGGGGATCTTGTTCTTCGGAATGTTGCAGCTGTGAAAAAAGGCCGCATTCATGGGAAACTCTCATCCACTTGGGAGGGACCCTATGAAATTAATAATGAACTTCAGCCTGGAACATACCGACCTCGGCAGTTGGATGGAACAGAGCTGAAGAACCACTGGAATGCAGATGTACTTAAGAAATATCATGTGTAATTCCTTCGAGGAAGAACAATCTATGTAAGTGCATCTCTTTGAATTAATGAAAGGCGTTTGAGCCACTATTTATATAAATTTAGCAAGTTTCTATTTTTCTGTCTTCTACATATTTTTTTTTTTTTTGAAAAAAGAGGTTTCCCTTCGGCACTGTCCGAAGTATAACCCAGCAAAGGCATTGTACTTCGGATTTCCGTCAAACTTGCCAAACAAGGAACAATGATTTCACCACCGAAGTATAGACATTTCAGGGCATTGTACTTTGGATAAATTAAATGTTCTTTGGGGCAAAGAGGCCGTGGAAGAATCTGAAGCATAGCCCAAACATTGGCATTGTGCTTCAGAGGAGTTATATCCGAGGCATTGCCAGAATGATGGCCTTGTGTTTCGGATAGCCATTCCCTCGGATGAATTTTAAGAATCGAGAGAATATTTCTCTCGGAGTCTAAGACTTCTGAGCAACGAACTCATAGATTTTTCAAAAAAAAAAAGAAGAAGAGAAAAGAAAAGAGCAGAAACTTCAAAAATTTTGCTAAGGCAAAGCTTCGTCCGCACTAAAAAAGTTAAAGCAAGCACCTCATAAACCTGAAGATTACAACTTCAGATTTCTAGGGGGGCAAGAAGTCCTCAGCTAAATAATAATTCCAAGCCTAAGCTCAACACTTAGAAATTTTTTGCAAAATTCAAAGAAAAAGCTAAGTAAGAGTTTCAAAGTTAAACACAACGAAATTCTACATCGGCAGCCGCCCACAAGCGGAAAAACACAGCTGCCGACCAAAGTACAACTACTTAAAGTAAACAAAAATAATAGTTTGTACAAGACAAGTTGAAGCAAAAGTCAAGGCAAAACAAATGCGGCAGAAATAGCAGTTAGGCACAAGTTGATTCGCAGGACTCTTAAGACGACTGCCCGAATTCCTATGCTTCAGCATCAACAGGATCAGGCTGAACAGATGGGCCCTTGGAAGTCCTAGCACTAGCTGAAGAGGAAGCAGGTTGAGGCTCTTTTCCCTTGGCTTCTTCAGCTTCCCTCTCAGCTCGAGCCTCAACTTCAGCCTGACGAGTGAGGAAAGCAACCTCAGCATCATGGGCTATGTGTAGATTCGGGTGGTTGGGATCCATCGACCACTCTTCAGCTGCATCCCAGTTAATGCTCGGATCAGCATGAAAAGCCAGGCGCCGAGCTACCTTGAAGCCGTTGTCAAAACCCTCGTCGTATTAATCTTGGGTATAGATTCTGAGTTGCAACAGCTTCTGGGCAGCCTCAAGATTAGCCTGAGCCCTAGCAGCCCCTTCAGTCTGCACCTCCAGCTGGCTCAGGACGCCATTCAGCTCAGCCTGGGCCTTGGAAAGTTCGGCATCTTTGCCTTCCAGTTTAAGCCCAGCCTCAGAAAGTTTTGCATCCTTAGCCTCCAGCTGACCCCTCAGTTGCTGAATCTCAGCCTCCAATTCAGATTGCCTTTGCTTGGATTCAGCCTCGGCCAGAGCAACCCTCTCATTAAAGTCCTCGACCAGCTTCTGCCGAGCCTCAGCTTCCTTGTGCATCTTCTGCTCGATCCGAGCCTTGAAGCTAGGAATATCCACAGCCCCATACTCCTGGATCAGGGCCTGACCCTCGTTTATCCAGGGAAAGATGGACTGTTCCATTTCCTGGCAGAAAGTATAGAAGCTGGCAGCCATAGAGTCCATATCAGCTCGGAGGGCAGCAGCAGCTTCTTCGGCATCTTGCCTCTTTAGCTCAACAATTTTGGCCCGGTACTCAGCTTCTTCGGCTTTTCCTGCCTTGGCCTTCAGCTTCTCGTTCATTTCCACAGCCATAAAATGGTTATGAATGGCCTGCCGAAAGGAAGAGCAATAATTAGCCGAAGTTAAAAAAAAAAAAAAAAAACTTAAGTGAAAAAGCTTAAGTATTAACAAGTTTACCTGCATCAGCAACTTTTTATTCTCAACAAATGGATCAGGAACCCTCACGAAGGGCTCAGATACCCCAACTGCGGTCCGAAGGGACCAAATCTTCGCCTTCTCCAAATCGGATAGGCCGGACAGGTCACCGAAGAACTCAATTGCTGAGGCTCGGTGAGAAAGAAGAGCGTTCCTAGCAGCATTAGGAACGGCCAGTAAGGGGGCAGACTCAAACCCCATCTCAGCAGATTGGAAGGTCTTGAAGGAGTTGCCTGCCGAAGTTGAAGGCCTGTCGAAGTCCTTTGCATCCTCAACTTTCTCCTCGGTCTCCTTCAGACCCTCGGCATTAAAATCATGGGGCTCCTCACCCAAAATCTACACATCATCATCTCGGGCTGGATTATTAGCGCGTCAGCTTCCTTCCGAACCTCATCAGCAAAAGGTTCGGCCACGTGCCGAGGAGACGGTGGAGGAGTAAATTTGTAGGCTGAACCTCCCGGGCTTCAGCCACTTGCCCAAGAGGGGGAGTCTTCTGCTGTACTTCCTCGTCCCGAGTCTCAGGAGGAGGAGGAGACTTCTCTTTGCTCGGCTCCTCGGTCCGAGGCTTCTTCGCAAGAACAGGGGCAGCTTGAAACTTCTCGGGCAGAACAACAACCCTTCTCTTCCTCGGACCCAGCATGTCTTCATCTGAAGACGATTCGTCTAATGTTGAATCGACTTGAGCAGCCTCGGCTGACTCTCCTTTGTTCTCTTCTTCTTCGTCGGACTGCGGAAGAAAGAACAAGGGGGCAAAGAGTCACGAAAGTTGAAAAAAAAAATAGAAAGGGAAGAAGCAAATTCAGACAAGTCTGGAAGCCTCACCGAATACAGCAGATGAGCGTCTTCAGAATCTTCTTCTTCCTCGGCTCCTTCTACTCTAGGCTCAGCAGTAGAAGTAGAAGGCCCAGCTCCTCTTCTGAAGACCTCAGCAATAGTTGTAGCTGCTTGCTCTTCAGCGGAAGGAAGAAAGAAAGGGTCGACCTTCTCAAACCAAGGCCTCTGCGCTTGATACTCAACATCGCTGACCACCTGAAGCCTCTTCCGGTGCAGGGAAAGTGCCCAATTCTTGGAATCTGTGATTTTGGGGGTGTTGGTGATCGGGTTCCTCTCCTGACTAATCCCGAGCACTTCGTAATCAACGCCCGAGTTCTCTTCGTACAGCTTTGGAAAAACAAAGAACTACAGTTAGCTTGGCCGAGAGAAATAAGCATCCGAAAGCAAAAAATAACAAAAAATAATAAAGTTTTCGGCCCCAGCCAAGTCCTTTACCGCCTTGATACTTTCGGCTGAGGCCGACAACAGCGAGTATCTTCTCCTGGAAGATATAGTGGCAGCAAGGCAGCCAGATGGTAGGCACATTTGCCATTCGGCCCGTGGCCCCAAGCATGTGGCTCCTGCCGAAGAGCTCCATCTGTTTTAGATCGGCATCAGAAAACTCATCAGGCCCGATGCTGAACATCTTAGGATCGGGCTTCCTCAAGTATCAGGGGCCGCCGAAGAAATTTGGATGATCCTCGTCTGACGGCGCCCGAACCCAGATCCATTGGCCTCTCTAGTCCTTGTCCGAAGTATCATTCGGATAAGTAGAAAGGAACCCCCTTTCATCATCGATTAGCCACCAGCCAAGGCCGTGCCATTTATTAGATTGCATATTCGGCATCAGCTTGTGCATGCAGCGGAAGCAGTGCACACTCGGCTCAAGACCGTAAAACAGGCAGACCCAAAGATAGGTCATTATTCTTCGGATACTGACGGGGGTCAGCTGAGGCAATGAGATGTTGTACCCATTCAGCACCTTTATTACAAAGGAATGGACGAGAAACCGAAGTCCGTACTGCAGCTGCAGAGTGTAAACCCCAATATATCCATGTGGGGGGCGATGAATTATGTCCTCGACAGTAGGCATTCGGCACCAGTACCCATCCTCCTTCATTATGCCGTAGAATATTTCAAGTTGCTCGGCGAAGCGATAGGTGGCGTTAATTTCGACCCACCATGAATAAGGTGCAGCCGCCATGACGCTCTCATTCTCGTTCACATTAATCCACTCCCTTTCCTCGGGAGTCAATGGCCTAGGTGCCGAGGCTGCGCCTCGACTAGAGGTGCTAGCACCCTCCGAGACCCTAAGGGGCATGCTGGAGATCGGCATAGCCCTAATTGCAATCCCCCTCGGGGTAGCAGCAGCTCCAGCCCTGGCATTAGGTTCTGGCCACTAAGAAGTGGCATCATTCCAAAGGGCGATTCCGCCTCGGGATAAATTGCGGCGTCTCCTCCTCCTCTTCCTCAATAATTGGTTCAATCTCCATAGGCCTTTCTCCTCGATCACCAGCCACTTTTGAATAGTGGAAGTGCGAGAAAACAGAAAAAGGGGTATTTGAAAAGGCAAAGAAAACCGAAGAAACTTTGAAGAAAATTTGCCGATCTTTAAATTCGGGGCAACAAATTCTTTCTTAAAGCTTCGGATTGCTGAGTATAAGCGGGAAAAGAAAATCGGATTAGTAACAAAGATTAGCGAGAAGCAAGTGTGAATGCGCGAAAGGAAATGAAGAGAAATGTGGGATGAGTGGTTTAATACCTTCCAGAAACAAGAATTTTGGGAGTCCGTGCCACTAAAATCCCCACTAAACCCACTTCAATGTTCAGCTGTCCATATTCTCCTCACATTAACTATCCACTAATCCATCCAACTTCCTCATTACTTCAAAAAATAACCGTTATTGCCTCAATAACCTCCAAATTAAAATGCTAATTAAACCATTTACTTCCCTCCATTTGGCAAGTCAAAACCCGACCCGTCATGCTTCCGAATCAGGTCTGGGGGGCAAGTTGTTTAGGTCCAATTTACTACAATTGGGTCGGTCCAAATGATTTAATTATCAACGCAAAGAAGGTCCAACCCTCTCTTAAGCATGCCAAGTCAGTCAGGCCCAGTCAGCGTGGCAAGCCTAATTGACTTCAAGGCCCAGTTCATCTATTTGAGCAAAGGTATAAAAGCCTTTAATTCTTTCTTTCTACATTTATCCAATTAAAGCCTCAAGCAATTAATTCTCTTGCATAGCTTTCTCTCTCTAACACTATACTGACTTTGGCATCGGAGAGGCCTTCCTCGGCACAACCCCCGAGGCCAGTTTTACGTGTGTTTGCTGTGCAGGAAACCCTCGGCCCAGTCATAACTTGGACCGAGATCAGTCTTCAACCCCAGAAAAGGGCCTAGCCAAAGGTCTTATTGTTTTCACTCGAAAAAATAATTAATACAGATTATCAGTCCTCAAAAAAAATGAAAAAAAAATGAAACCAGTTCAATATTAAAAAGCTAAAAAAAATAATTACTCCCTTTGTAGAATAGAGGAGGAAGGATAAGGTGTAAATTGTGAATTCCGTCTTTACCATTAGAGCAAGCTTACTATGAATAACTTAACTTGATAAAAAAAAATTATTACTCGTACTCCGTAATCAATTTGGCATGTAAGACGGAGACTCGATAGTGCACCGATTCGTAGAAGAGTGGGACCATGGAGGGGTTAAACGAGGGAGAGGGAGACCGAAAATGACTTGGTTGGAAGGAGTTCGGAAGGGTATAAAGTATATGGATTTGCATGAGGATGAAGCATTGGATCGTAAGGGATGGAGGGGGAAGATTTTTGTAGATGATTACACGGAATAATCAAATTTGATTCATGTAACCGACCCCACTTATAAAATTAAGGCTTTGATTGATTGATTGACTCGTACTCCGTAATATTTTATGGAAAAAAAAAACTGAAAAAAGCCGGGAAGTAACACTTGCAAGTTGCAATGGTTTTGTTGTTTGCTTTGCCCACGTTAAGAAAGACCAATGAAATTTTTACCATATGCAATACAAAGACTTGTACGTTGTTCCAGATGTGAACCTTTAATTTATTGACAAAATACATGCCATTATAATATAAACAATAATGTATACATTGCGATCAACTTCTATTATTCAACTTTGTAGATAATTAAATAAAAATATTACGCATCATAGAATAGTATAATAAGATAATTGTACACTAACTTCTCGACAATATTTCGTATATATAGCTTGCATAATTTTGATAAAAAAAATTACTGTCTAGGACCTATGTCTCCTTATTATAATAATTCCAAGCTAGTAGGTCACAATGAATTATTGATCAACTATGAAAGTTTTTAAGAAATTGGGTCCAAAAATATTACTTCCTTCTTAGGAACGAATGCAACAATTGAATATTTTATATCACAAATAATACCCAATAATTTGTTGCATTCGTTTTGTTATAGAGGAAGGAAAAAAAAACCACTTATTACAACCAAATTGATTTCAATCCAACAAATTGGATACAAATATTCACTCTACAACCAAATAGTACTTTAAAAAAAAATTCATCTTACAAGCCGAAAGCACTACAAATAACATATTACAAACACATATCACTATAAAATTCTTGCAATTATCAATCATGACCATCAACTCAATCAAATTTTTTAGAAAAAAAAAATTTGGCGAAATTGGAGATGAATTTTTTATTTATTTAATAAAGACAAGCCAAATTCATGATAATTTAGGGATAAATTGCCTCATGCAACTACATTTTTAAGCATAAATTAGGCAAACTTTAAATTAATTGAACCAAATTAAGTTCCGCCAAAATGAAAAGCTACAACATCACAGGTACTTGTAAAGTTACTTTCTTCGTTTCGAATTACTCGCTACGTTTTTTATTTAAGAAAATTTCAAATTACGTGCTACACAACCTTTTTGAGCATAAAAAACTCTTTTTATCTCTCTCCTCTCACATGGGTCCCCTTTTTTCTTTCTCTCTATCTCTCTTCTCTGAAAAATTGCCTAAAAATCAGTAATTTTGGAAGTGTAGAGACAAAGTGAAACCGAGGAAAAACAATAATAGCATGACATGTACTGAGTGCTAAACCAATTTAATCAAATCGTCAAAGGAAGTTGTAAAAATCACATAAATCAAGGATCAGAAAAAGGCTGCAACATCACAAGTTGCAATAACAGCATGACACGAATTGAGTTTTCTTTTTTTTTTTTAACATGTGGGTCATGTGCACCACATTGCACACAAGTGGCTCCGCTACTGCCTACTGGCACAGTTATCCATCCTAATAACTATTTGTATCGTTTATGTCACATTAATCAATTTGACATAAATAACACATGAATTGTCGGTAATTTTCCACATATTAAACCATTACTCAAATTTAATCTTATCACTAGTTCTTGAGCCCGTTCGTTGCACGATCAGGGTAAAGTTTGGATTTTCAAAAACAATAGTCTAGAATATATATGAATATATTGTAAGACATATTTTAACTACACGTTCATGTGAATAACTTTATTGTTAATCACAAGTAGACAAACTTGATTCTAAAACATATGTAAATATATATGGAATCACTTTATATAATATAATTACAAATGTTGAGTATTCATAGATAAATGTCGTGCAAAATGACATAAAACTTGACAGTCCTTCCTTTCATTTTATTTGATGTCTATTGCATGAAAATGTCGAATATGTAGAGTTTAATCAATAATTTTTTTTTTCCCTATTATTACTAGAATGCTTTAAATTCCAAATGAAGAGGATATGAATTTGAAGAACAAAAAGAGGGTGGTAGAAAATGAATAGTTGTTTTAATTCAATACAAAGGAAATTGGAGGACAAAGAGTCAAACTGATTAGAAGAATAAATTACTACAAAGACTGGAAAAGTCAAAAAGAAAGGTTGAACTACATATGGTTATTTGGATGATAGGTTGTGAGATGAGATGTCATGTGGACATTAGGGTTATAAATTCAAATTTTTGGATTAATTGTTTCGGGTGAAAACAATGGGACCTTGTCGAAGGTTCGATGAAGTGGAGAAGACTGGATTTGGTCCAAGTGATGTTGGGCCGAAGGTTTCCTGCACAGTAAACACACGTAAACTAGCCTCGGGGGGTGTTGCCGAGGAAGGCCCCTCCGATGCTAAAGTCAGTACAGTGTGTAGAAAGAGAACACTATGCAAGAAAATTAATTGCTTGAGGCTTTGTTGAATGAATGTACAAATGTAATATTGATGGCTTTTATACCTTTGCATATATGGAGAAGTTGGGCCTTAGCCCAATTGACTTGCCTTGGACTGATCTTTACTTTAGCACAGTTGAGGAGTTGAACCTTGACCTTGGGCTTTTAATTGGATCATTTAATGACTAGGCCCAATTGGACTAAATTGGACCCAAACAACTGTATTGAAGTAATACATAAGTAATGACACGTGGTTTAATGGAAATGATTTGTTTTTTAACAATAGTGTAGAGGTGAACAAGTTAGGGTTCGGGCCGAAAAAAGAAGGTATTTAGGCCCGGTAGTTCGGGACGGGCTAGGCTACGAACCTAAATTTGGGCTCGGGGTAGGGTATTTCGGGCTTTCGGGTCGAACGTACAAAATTGGCCCAAATGCAAGGCCACCCATTCGGGCCGGGTGTTATTGCTCACCTCTACAATAGTGTCAAAGAGGATTTGACACATAGGATTTTGGGGATCTTTTTTATATACTCGTAGTAAAGTAGATTGTGTTACATATCCACATTCCATAAGCCAACTTTTATGAAGAAACAAATCACTAACCACCAAACATTACAACCTTAGCACATACAAAACCAAGGCATCGCAGGGCAAAAAATCTAGTTTTAATTATAAAATAAAATAGTCTTGAAAATAAATTTAATAGAACCATACATCGCACAGGGACTAATCTAATATCTAATAAAAGAATTATATATCAATCATCTAATGATTTGTACTATTAAATAAATATATTTAAAATTCAAAGTCAAACGAGTATTAAATCATTTTACAAACTGTTGGAATATATAGAGTGTATGTGGGGAGCCAGGTTGCCGTGCCCGCGGGTCTGGGGAGAGCCCTCTCCCAGGGCGCGGCCCGGCATCTCCAGAAAGTTGGGAGTGAACCATGTTCACCCTGTCCGCGCCCGCGATCCAGGCACCCGCGCTCGCGGCCCTTCGATGGTTGTAGTTTTCTTTCGTTCTTTTTATTGTAAAAGAAACGAAGGAGGTTGAGGGGAGAATGATCACTTTTTCTCTTCTTTTCCCCAAGTATTCTCCATATTTTTCTCTAAAAAATCTTGCAAACTTTTCATTGGAAAGCTCTTGAAATTTAGCCAAATTTTGTGAATTAGTCATTAATATTTCGATTCTTAGTGCAAAGAACGATTTGCTGTCTTTTGTATCTCAAAGAGGATTTCCGGATTGAACCCAAGCACCGTTGTGGGGGAAATTAACCTTTTTAGGAAAGTGTATACACGCCTAAGACAGAGTATCAAGATTTGAGACTCAAGTGGTCATTATTATTCTCATGTTCATGTTCATCACCAAAGGCTTGGAATTAAGGCAAGTTTAGTATCTTTCATACTAGAGGTTTTACTTTGTAATTTCTGTATTTCTTTGATACTTTGGTGCTTGGTTTGCAATACTTTGATTAGTATTGATTATTGTATAATTTTGTTGAAATTATACTTTGTTTTAGGTTTTGTTCCCACAAATTTAAGTAATTCTTATTGTTGAATTGTTGTAAAACATAACAATCTAAAGAGGTTAAGTTTATCTTTAGCAAGCATGTCTAGTGTGAAAGAATTGACCACAAATTTTGTTAAACTGAAAAAGTTTGACGGTGTGGAGTTACGGAGATGGAAGAAGAAGATGTATTTTCTTCTTACATCTTTGAATGTAGCCTATGTACTACAAGGCCTGGTGAACATGAGAATGAAACCTTGGAAACTGTTCGGGAGAGGTCGAAATGGGACAACGATGATTTTATTTGTCGTGGTCATATCTTGAATGGTATGGAGGATGACTTATTTGATGTCTACCAAAATGTTGAGTCGGCTAAGGAGTTTTGGGAGTCCTTAGAAAGCAAGTACATGGCGGAAGACACATGAAGTAAGAAGTTTTTAGTAAGTAATTTCAATAATTTTAAATTTGTTGAAAGTCGGTCCATAATGGACCAATTCCATGAAGTACAACGTATCTATGGTAATTTGAAACAACATGGTATTTCTATGGATGAATTGTTTGTTGTTTCAAGTATTATTGACAAGCTGCCCTCTAGTTGGAAAGATGTTAAGCATGAGCTTAAACATAAGAAAGAGAGGACATTTCATTGTCTGAGTTGGCCACCCATCTTCAAGTTGAAGAGGGGATTAGGGCCATGGAAAGTGCAAAGGATGGAAATCCTAGTACATCCACCATTAATGTGATGGAGGAAAGTAAATCTAGTGCTTCAACTAGTGGAAAACATAAGCATGATAATGCTTACAAAGGAAAGTCCAAAAAGAAGATGAACAACAACAAGTTTGCTTGCTGGGAATGCGGTAAAACTGGACACCGCAAGAAGGACTGCTTCATTTTCAAGAAGAAAATGGAGAAAGCTAAGGAGGGTCAAGCTTCTAAGAGCAAGGACTCATCCATTAAAGGTAATCCTTTACATGCAGTTGAATTTAACTCCGGTTTGGATTTAAATGCAACGGATCTTAACATTTATATGGTACAGGATGATGACTCATGGTGGATTGATTCGGGGGCTTCTAGGCATGTATGCAAGATGAAGCATTAGTTTAAAACCTTTCACAAGGTTGGTGATGGAGAAGATCTCTTTATGGGGAACAACTCAACCATCAAGGTCCTTGGAAAAGGACAAGTAGAGCTAATGTTTAGTTCGGGTAATGCAATCATTCTTAGGGATGTGTTGTATGCTCCGGAGATTAGTAGGAATCTTGTATCAAGTCCTACCCTGAATAGTCTTGGCTATAAACTTTTATTTGAAGCTAATAGATACATAATTACTAGGGGTACAACATTTATAGGTCGTTGTTACTTAAGTAATGGTTTGTTTAAACTTTTCTTTGAAAGACAAGTATGTATTTAATGATGATGTCTGTTTAAATGTTAGTAATGACATTGGTGTGAATTTGTTTGATTTATGGCACTTTAGATTAGGTCATGTTAATTTCAATAAGTTGAATTACATGCCTAAAGTAGAGTTAATTCCACCTTGTGATATTTCTCCTAATAAATGTTCAACTTGCATGTTGAACAAAATCACTAGAACTCCTTTTAAAAGGGTTGGGAGAAGTTCTAATATTTTAGAACTGATTCATAGTGACTTGTGTGATTTTCATAGTACTCCTTCTTTGGGGGATAAAAGATACATGATTACGTTTATAGATGATTATTCTAGATATTGCTATGTGTATCTTTTACATTCTAAAGATGAAGCCTTAATAAAGTTTGATATTTATAAAAGGGAAGTAGAACTGCAAGTAGAATCATTAATCCACCTTATTTCCAATCTTTAGGTATAATTCTTGAGACTACAGCGGGTTATGCACCACAATCAAATGGTGTAGCTGAAAGGAAAAACAGAACTCTTGAAGAAATGGTTAATTCCATGTTATCTTACTCTAGTTTGAGTGAAGGGTTTTGGGGTGAAGCAATGTTGACAGCTTGTCACATTCTTAACCGGGTTCCTACTAAGGGAAAACAATCTACTCCTTATGAACTTTGGTACAAAAGAAAGACAAACTTGAAATATTTGAAGGTTTGGGGTTGTAGGGCAATCGTAAGAGTGCCCGACAACAAGAAAAGAAAGCCCAGTGAAAGGGGCTTGGAATGCATTTTTATAGGTTATGCTGAGCATAGCAAAACCTATAGGTTCTATGTAATAGAACAAAATGACTATATATCGATACATTCGGTTATTGAGTCAAGAGATGCAATTTTTGATGAAAACTGATTTTCTTCAATGAGTAGACCAAAAGATCTACAAATAAGTGCCAATGATAGGGTGATAGTGGAGTTAAATAATCAACTTGAACCTCATGAAGATACATTCGATAATGAGATTGTTGAAACTGCTCAAGTTAGGAGAAGTACTACGGAAAGGAGACCTAAGAACTTTGGTGATGACTTTATAATTTATTTAGTTGAAGGTTCTAGGGATGTCCTTAGTTCTACTACTCCATATTGTTTCAATTTGGATAGTGACCCAAAGACTTATAGCGAGACCATAACTTCTCAAGATAGTGCATTTTGGAAGGAAGCTATAAATGATGAGATGGATTCCATCTTGGGAAATAATACTTGGGTCTTAGAGGATTTACCTCCTGGTTGCAAACCTCTTGGTTGCAAGTGGATTTTCACTAAGAAAAGGAGACCGGATAGTTCCATAGTGAAATTTAAAGCCAGATTGGTTATCCAAGGCTTTAGGCAAAAGCATGGTGTTGACTATTTCGATAATTATGCACCGGTTGCAAGAATTACCTCTATAAGGTTATTGATTGCAATGGCTTCGGTATATAATCTAGTGATTCATCAAATGGATGTCAAGACGGCATTCCTTTATGGAGATCTAGAGAAAGAAGTGTATATGAAACAACTCGAAGGGTTTGTTTTGGAAGGACAGGAAAATAAGGTGTGTAAATTGGTTAAGTCCTTGTATGGACTTAAACAAGCACCAAAACAGTGGCATCGGAAATTTGATGACACAATATTGTCCTTTGGATTCAAATTGAATCAAGCTGATAAGTGTATATATAGCAAATTTGATGACAAAGGCCATGGTGTCATCATTTGTCTATATGTTGATGATATGCTTATTTTTGGTACAAGTCTACAACAAGTAGAATCGACCAAGGAATTCTTATCCTCATCTTTTCAGATGAAGGATTTGGGGGAGGAAGATGTCATTTTGGGCATCAAGATCATTAGGGACAATGGAAGACTTATTTTAAGTCAATCTCATTATATTGAGAAGATGATCAAACGGTTTAATATGTTTGATAAGTATCCTGTAAATACCCCCATGGAACCTAATGTTAAATTGGTTAAGAATTCAGGGAAAATAGTTTCCCAATTGGAATATTCAAGGATAATTGGATCCTTGATGTATTCCATGACAAGTACAAGACCGGATATCGCATTGGCTGTAGGGAAACTTAGTAGATTTACTAGTAACCCGGGTGTACAGCATTGGTATGCAATTTGGAGGGTCTTGAGGTATCTTAAAGGTACATTAGATTATGGCATGTCTTATAGTGGATTTCCTTCGGTTTTAGAAGGATATTCTGATGTAAGTTGGATCACTTACAAAGAGGATGACTCTTCTGTTAGTGGTTGGGTATTCATGTTTGGGGGAGGTGTCATTTCATGGTCTTCCAAGAAACAAACTTGCATCGCGGATTCCACTATGGCAGCGGAGTTTATTGCTCTTGCTTTAGCTAGTAAGGAAGCTGAGTGGTTGAGGAATCTCATGATAGAATTGCCTTTATTGCCAAAGCCAATGCCACCGGTGGCAATCCATTGTGATTCTAATTCGGCGTTGGTAAAGGCATATAGTCAAGTGTATAATGGTAAGTATCGGCATATTTCATTAAGGCATAGCCTAGTGAAAGAGCTTATCAATGATGGGGTCATAAGTCTTGACTATGTTCCAACAAAATTAAATTTGGCGGATTGTTTTACAAAAGCAATGCCAAGGCATTCCATCATATTTGCTATGAATGGAATGAGTTTATGTCCAAAAACACAAATTTGTGAAACCCAATTTAACGCTTGAAGAAACACCAAATCTTAGATTCAATGTGGTTAAATTGCATTTTTGATGTTTGTTAGCAATGTATAATGACCCATATTGCTACGGTACTTGTGATGTGTTAGGTAGCGTATATTTTGTTAGGTTTTCAGTGATTTCAATCAAGAAATACTTAATAAAATGTGTGGGACAAAATCTAATATATGTAAATACAATAACAATGTATTGTAATTAAACAAACACAACAAAGGTGTTCCAATCAAGTATTATAATCTAAGAAATTACAAAAATTTCAAAAGAAAAACACTAGTGAGAAGATTAATTACATTTGCCTAAACTCCAAGACAAAGAACAACACATGAACATGAGAATCGCAACGTCCCTTCAGACTATGATCTTGATACACTGTCAAAGGTGTATGAATACTTTCCACACGGTGCTTGGGTTAATCCGGAAATTCCCTTTGAGATACAATTGACAGCCCTTTCCGTTCTTAGCACAAAGAATCGAAAACCGATGGATGAATCACAAAGAAGGCTAAAATCAAGAGGTTTTCTCAAAATAGTTTGCAAGAAAATTTAGAGAAAATATGGAGAATTCTTAGGGAGAATATCAGAGAATAATTTCTGTGTATTTTCTATATCGAAATCAAGTCTTTAAAGAGACTTAACCGTTAAAAAAATTGCGAAAAACAGATGGCGCGGGCGCTCCACCGGGAGGAGCGGGCGCTCCTCTTCTGGAATCCCAACTTTATGATTTTCCAGAAAGTTGACGCGATTTTGTCGCGATTTAGGCGCGGGCCGCGCCTAATAGTGGCGCAGGCGCGCCACCTGGAGGAGCGGGCGCTCCTCCAAAGACTTGCCAGATTTCCAGAAATTCATTGCGGTTTTGGCGCGGTTTCATCGCGGGTCGCGCCTAGCTAGCGCGAGCGCGATCAAACAGTAGAGCACGCTCCATTCTGACACTCTAAATATTCCAACATATTTAAAGTTCTCAAAGATTTAGAGTTGAGAAGCTCTAAATGAAGGTATCTTGTCACAAGGGTACTATCACATATATGAGAACGTACCTTTATAAGTTTGAAGTTTAGCCGCTTCAAGAAGTCTAGATGGACATATAGACTTTGATAAACTTATGAAAGATACGGACACATGGATGTTTAAAAGTGTCAAGTGATGATTAATTCGATTTATCTTATGTGTACTTCACCTTCAAATGGTTGGATATATTCGTGTGATTAAATCCATATGGAAATCATGAATATGAACATCGTTAAGTGTGTTGTACTAGGTGTTAATTCAATCCGTAGGGACATTGGCATTGATGCATGAGCTGTGACTAAATTGATAGTAGTGGAGAAGATTTAAAAGTATACACTATATGGGGGAGGATTGTTGTTATATATAGAGTGTATGTAGGGAGCCAGGTTGACGCGCCCGCGGCATAGGGGTGCCGTGCCTGCGGGTCTAGGGAGAGCCCTCTCCCAGGGCGCGGCCCGACATCTCCAGAAAGTTGGGAGTGAACCATGTTCACCCTATCCGCGCCCGCGGCCCAGGCACCCGCGCCTGCGGCCCTTCGATGGTTGCAGTTTTCTTTCGTTCTTTTTATTGTAAAAGAAATGAAGGAGGTTGAGGGGAGAATGATCAGTTATTCTCTTCTTTTCCCCAAGTATTCTCCATATTTTTCTCCGAAAAATCTTGCAAACTTTTCATTGGAAAGCTCTTGAAATTTAGCCAAATTTTGTGAATTAGTCATCAATATTTCGATTCTTAGTGCAAAGAACGATTTGCTGTCTTTTGTATCTCAAAGAGGATTTCCCAAGATTGAACCCAAGCACCGTTGTGGGGGAAATTAACCTCTTTAAGAAAGTGTATACACGCCTAAGACAGAGTATCAAGGTTTGAGACTCAAGTGGTCATTATTATTCTCATGTTCATGTTCATCACCAAAGGCTTGGAATTAAGGCAAGTTAAGTATCTTTCACATTAGAGGTTTTACTTTGTAATTTCTGTAATTCTTTGATACTTTGGTGCTTGGTTTGCAATACTTTGATTAGTATTGATTATTGTATAATTTTGTTGAAATTATACTTTGTTTTAGGTTTTGTTCCCACAAATTTAAGTAATTCCTATTGTTGAATTGCTGTAAAACTTAACACAAACTAGTTAGCTTATTAATGAATTTGAATGAGTTGTTTGCGAGTCTTTTGTTCAAATTAAGGCTTGTTTATTTTGTTCGATTAAGGCTTGTTTATTAATCGAGTTTGGAAAATTTGCTCAAATTCATTTACTTATATATGAAAGAATTTTGACCGAGCTGTTCATGAGTGTATCGGTTAACGTCTCTGACTAGTTCTAACTAAGAATGTGAGAGCATCCACAATGGTTGATAGGAATGACTTGCTTACAAATATGCAAAATTCCAAGCTACTAACTCAACCATTGTGGTGCAAAATATGTTATAGATTGGGAAAACCTTATAGCTTTGTTGAACTACAAGGTTTTGAGGCCCACACATTTATTTTTCACTGTTTTCTCTCTCTTTTATTAAATAAAAATTGTAAAAAAAAAATCATTTTTAAACCCTAAGGGGTAGCTTGTAAATTCAACTGGGAGAAGGAGAAGGAAAAGTAACATGGATAAAAATGGAGATGCGGGGGATCGAACCCCGTGCCTCTCGCATGCAAAGCGAGCGCTCTACCATTTGAGCTACATCCCCTATTCGATAATAATTAGTTTAAACTTTTAATAAACACAATTTAATAACTAACTAGCGGTAACTGAAATAAATACGCCGTTCCGAGCAAGGCTTGTAAAGCGAATGCCAGAGACTACAATTTACATTAGAGTGTTAGAAACTTCTGCATTTAATTATTTTTGGAAGATTTTCTTTCATTTTTTACAATTTATTGAAAATTTAATTTCGTCGTAATGAAACGTGGGTATCAAGGTTCTCCTTCCAGTCCTCCTCAATCCCGATTGAAACCCAATCCAGAAGGTATTTTTCCTTTTTTTAAGATATCAATTTATCATTATTTTTTTCAATTTATTGGGTGTAATTTTATGATTTTAGGTTTTGAATTAGAGTTATGTACCATGTTTTTCAAATTTTTTTATTTTGTTTTAATGTTATCGAAGTAAAGTATTGAGAATTAGAGACTAGAAATCGTGGGAATTAATTTTGCAGTTATAATTTATTTGTTAGCTCACTAAGAGTTAAAAAAAGAACATTAATTTCAGTTTAAAATGTACAAATTTGAGCACCTATTATAGGTAAATTGATGGAAGGTATTGTTATTTGTTAATGAGTTTATTGAATTATATTTTTTGTTAATGGTGATTTTTAGGAGATGGGTTTGACGATGAAAATACAAGACTTCAAGCTCGGAAAGTTGCTGATCATTACAGAATTAAACACTTGAAGAGCGAGAAGCGAGCCCGATTATTAAAAAAATACCCAATTGTTAATTGCTCAATTGGTTTCTCTCTTGTTCTCTTATACAAGTAGTTGGATACCAAGTCTCAAAACTATGCTCATTGCTCAATGCTCTTCCTCTTGGTAATACAATGTAGCTTACATATTAGTGACTCTGTGCAGATAGAAGATTGTCATACACGGTACAATGGTGATGCAGATCAGCATCAGCGTCGTAATAAGTTTTCATTCCCTGCCCGGCTTTTATGTGGAGATTGCTTTGAGGTACTTTTGGCCACTAGGTCTCTTCATTTTCTTCAATATTGATTTTTATTTAATACATTGATGAAAGATATAATGTATACATCATGGTAATGATATGCATTGAAAATTTTGATGTACCTATTAGCCGTTGATTTTACCATCTACATTAATAGATACTAGGCTAGGATGATTTTTTTTTTTTTTTTTTCTTTTACGGAATTACAAAATTTAATATAAGAATTCTATACAATAGCATTAGCTCTAAAAATTGCGTATGATGGCACGGCAAAACATATATTCCGTAAAGTAGCACTCTACTCTTTATTAATACAGAGTAATACACATAGTAACCTTACTAATAAGTTAATCTTATGGCTAACCTACAATTAATAAACACCTAATTACTAGAAAATGATAAGTATATAAAACACAATTCAAGTATAAACTAGTTCTCAACAGTAACATTGTTCGGAATCTACTACTTATTCAACAATATTTATTTTTATTTTTTTAATACAACTCAACTAGATTTTCCTTTGCAAAATATTTGCAAATGCAAGAATGGAAATTTAATTAGCTTGAATTATAACCAACAGAAATTTAATAACAACAATTTCATACTACTATTACCATAAAGTTACTAGGCTAGCTAAATAAGGCATATATTAATGTTCATAAAATTGAAGCATTCTTTAAATTAATGTGTAACACTAAGAAAGTTCTGCAAACAAACATATAAGGTACCAGACGTAGCAATAAATAGTAATATTAGGGTATTCGAAATTCAATGAAATTTTTGTGAAAGGAAGATGACTTCTAATGTGTCTTTAGCTGTTGTGGAGAATTTCCCAACCTAGTTATATCTCTCAAATGCACAAAAAAAAAAAACAAAGAAAAATAATAAATACTTTAGTCACTATCTACCTCTACTTTGCGTAATATAAAACTCAAAAGGTTTGTACCTTGGATGTAGAAGCCGAAGAATGAAGTAGGAACTTTTTTGTCGTATTACCATCCTTCTCACATTGATTATCAAGAAATAAAGAGCCAAACATGCTTAGATCAAAAGACATTTGAGGATATTATTGTTGTTGAAGTTGAGAAATGATGGAGTTAATGGGGACACGTTCAATTATTACACACAATCAATTCTCTCAAAAAACAGAGAAATCACCTGATCTTAGAATCCGAGAAGATCTACTTTTACTTTCCACACCTTTACATCACTCTGAACACTTTCTAACTTGACCGTCGGAAGCGGAACTCCGAACACCCGGAGCTTCCGTTGTTTTGCAGGTATAGCTAGCGGGAAATCAGTCTTGGTGACGTAACTCTCCCGAGAGACAAAAAACCCCGAAACACCAAAATTTACAATTTTAGAAATAGATATTTTTTTGCCACTTATTTACTAAATCAAAAGTTAAATATACTAAATAAAGTTTCGAACATTATATGGTTACACAATATCCAACACATTATTTATTGCCTATATGCATATAGTATGATAAAATATCATACAAATAAATAGGCATATGACACTATAGGGCCAATTGCATAAAGCACTTATCAAAGGACTAGCCGTCAGAACCTCTACTCATTAAAAATTTTATACATGTATGTGCAAAATTTGCAATGACTTGCAAGAGTTAATCTAAAGACACAGTTCTTAGAAATATACAACTAGTTTACTGACGTTCAATTTTAGAAGAGGATAATGTTGATTATCTAAGAGAAGACATATTAAACGTGGACCATTAATCAAGGAATTAGGCACACAATACAGTAAAATTTTAAAGCTAGTTTAGAAGTTTAAGGCATGCATAACACATACAATTGCTGATAATATATATAGCTATTTCAGATTTTAATCTCTTTTCTGATTCATATTTATTAGGGGATTAAATTCACATGAAAAAAACTAAAGTAACTTGCAAAAAATTAAACTTGCAAAGTTGCAATTCACATGAGACAAAAATAAGATCTCCAAATCTAGTTAACAATACATTAAAAGTGGTTAATTCTTCACAAGGCAACAAAATTAGAACTCTAGAGGATTGAAAAGTTAAATTTACCTTAAAACAGAGAAAATAAATAAGATGAGAGGGACCTTGGAGCATAAGCAATGGTAATTCACCCGTATAATTGAATTCGAAGAGCAGTGATGTCTCCAACAATGAACACAACTGGCAATGATAAATAAAAAATATAGGACGAGTTAGGGTGGAGAGAGAGTAAACTATCATCAATTCCATAAATCGGCATTGCAATCTTAACCACTTTAAACAGTTGAATGAGAATGCAAAGAAGTCAAAACAAAAGTTCAGATGATTACTCCGTATTATATAAGTAACTGATATTTTAGTGGGAAAATCTTGGAGCCAAAATTTTCTCCACTCATTTAGATGGTTAATCGCCTGCTTTACAGATCATTTATGGAATATTTTATTTTTTCAACAATTTTTGTAAATATAAAATGTGTTTTCGGCTTTTTTTTTTAAATAATGTAATATCTCATTGGACACTAGTTAGAACGATATTCAGGTTAAGTTCACTGTATATTCACTTATTTCAGAAATGATCAGAAAAATAAAGCTATTATTGCTTTATCAAAAATTACATATTAATAAAATACACAATAGTACGAATCTTACCAAAGCTCACTTAATATATTTTTCCTTATAGATTAGCATATATATTAGGTCAAAGTTTAGTCAAATTTATATAACAAGTAACCCCTATAACATTAACGAATTAACCCCCATAATGATTGACCACGTGATGTGGCTTGCAACATATAAAAGTTTGTGCAGTAGTACTATATATAATTTTTTATTAAATGAAACATGGAACAACTTTATAATTTTTTTTTTGTTTATCAAGCAACCAAAAAATAAACATCAAGAAAAAAAAAACAGCGTGTTTTATGTGTAGCTACCCCCGCCGCGTTGGCACTTGCAAAAACACATAGTAATCCTTATAACTAACACTGACAAAGTAATTCCAACTATACTGATCGATAGAGTAACCCTAGCCTTATATTACTGAGTAGCCCCTATATAACTAAGTAATCCCTATAAAACTAACAAGGTAGTACTATGGTGGTTGGTTGGTCAATCACATATAAAAGTTCGTGAATAAATATTTTTTTACAAAAAAAAATTATATATGTCATTTTTTCCCCCTAAATAAAGATAATATCGAGTTCGTAAAAAATTAAAAAATAAAAAAGATAATATTGAGATCTTCAGAAAATGATTATATCTAAGACTTCATAAAGGATCTATAACATATCTATAATATTATTAAAACTTGTAGGGACAACATGCTAACGTTATGTGTCACTATTCCTTTAATATAAAGTGCCTCATGTGCAACATGTGTGTCATCACCCTTCTCTCACGACATTAATTGTACTCCGTAATAATGTTTAGTTTCTTTGCAAAACTCTTCATTTACTAACGTAACTTTAATTCTCTATAATGATGATTAATTTAATTAAAAAATTCTTCATATGTATAACATCCCTATGTAAACATGATATATCATATACATATTCATGAAAGATAATATACATAATTAATATTTTTTTTTACCTATTATACATTAACCCTTCTTAATTTTTAATAAAACTTATAAAATTATGATGAGGCAGGCATCGTCCGGGTCAATAACTAATTAAGAAATCATTCAACTTCTATTTTAGCCAACATCTAATCTTGATTCAAAGATGCTAGAAATAAAATAGCATATTTAATGAGTAATTTTAATGTTAGATCCCTGTTCACTTCACCTTACAAAAATAATATTTGGTAAAAATAATATCAGTTCAGTAAAAATAATTTCATTTCAGTAAAATTCAGTAACTCTAAAGAATAATTACAATACAGAATCAATAAAAATAATTTCAATTCAATAAAAATTATTTAAGTTCAACAATGGTAATTTCAATTCAACAAAAAATAATTTTAGTTCAGCAAAACTATGGTGAAATAAACAGGCCCTTACATAACGATACATGTTACTTAGATGTGTAATATTCACCTGATTTTCACTTATTTGAACTTAATTTAACTTAACTGAACTTATTTGTACTTATTTGAACTTATCAGAACTTATTAAAACTTATTTTAGTTGTGAACTTGGCCTGAGCAACCCTTATCAGATCTTATTTTTCCTAAACTGGACTTATTTAAACTTATTTTATCTGAACTAAACTTATCTTAACTTAACTTAACTTAACTTATATGAACTTATTACACCTGAAATAAGTAAAAATAAAGTGAACAATACAGGAAGTGTAGAATTTTCGGTTATTCATATTGTCCGTACTCAGCTCATTCACTCAAAAGATATTATTATTGAAATAGAGCAAAATAATAATAAACTATGATAAAAAAGAATTTGCCAAAAAAAAAAAATTAAACTAAGAAAATTATGGTGGTCAGTTTGATATATTCAAAAGATATGTATGTGAACATGAAGCGATCGAATATTTAATTGAAAAAACTAAGATATAAAAATAAATTAATGTTAGTGGAGTTATGGGAAGTTACATACTGATATATATTACAATTAAAATTGAGGGTGCACAAATATAAGGGAATAAAGATTTGAAGGGGTATGGTGAACTTTACCAAAAAAAAAAAAAACGTATGGTGAGGTGTCAAAAAATGGAATTCTAATTTCTAAATATGTATTGATATCTACGATATGTCGATATGTGTGATTAGAATCCATAAAATAATATAAAGCCACATATTTACCCACCTTTTTTTTTTTTGTTGAATTGAAATTATTTTTTGCTGAATTTATTATTTTTGCCGATTTTTTTTTATACCGAACCATAATTAATTTTATTGATTCTTTATTATTTTCCTTCTTAGTTATTGATTTTACCGAAGTGAAATTACTATTTATTGAATACTTATTCAATTATTATATGCAACATTTAAATTTTTATATTTTACAAATAATACTCAAAATTTGCATATAACGATTAGCGGAGGTAATATTTTTGTAAGGTAAAGAAAACAGATCCTAAATTAAAAAAATAATTTGTATAGATTTGTAATGCTCTTATCTTCTTAGATTATTGTAATTAAGAGAAAAAAGCTGCTACCTTTTTATATTGGAAGCAACATCACTGTTATGTTGCTTCTTTGAACAAGTTGTTGCCATTTAAGGCATCATTAATGTGAATGTTATCATTTTAGGTGTCAATTTTATAGCTGTCATCTTTTCAAGCAACAATTATTTTACAAATGTTGCCTTAACAAAAATAAATGCAACACTTTGAGTAATTGTTGTAAAAAATAATCTAAGACAACACTTTCTAATCGTTGCACTCTAATTTATCCTAAATTATTTAAGTCCAAGGTAACAGATTAGAATTGTTGCCAAAGATTATAAAGGGTAACAATTATAATATTATTGTATTATTATTGTTGCAATTTGAAGTGTTGCCTATTCTTTTTATTATTGTATTGTATTTGCTCACATTGGTGGGAACTCTCTCCTCCACCATAAAGGATTCACAACAATTCTCGCCCAAATGAGAAGTGATTGATCTCATGTTCTCCCTTAGATTCACAACTGCTTACCCTAGCAATTGATTTCCGGGGTTAGGGTTGATATTGCTATTGATTTAAGCAATTTAGGCAGGTTGAATCTCAATCATTTTGTTAAAAATTTGGAGTTAAGTGATTGAGGCTACAACATCAGAAAACTGTCTATTATTTTCAACATTAATCTTTGTTTGTTGGATGACAAGAGCCTCCATAGTCGCTTCAAGACTATACTTTTGTTGATTTGATTAAAAGGAGGCCTATGTTGAGGCGGACCTCCTTGATTAAACCACAGGGGTCTAAAAGGTGGTGGTTGTAGGGACCACCTTGATTGTTGGATCGGAGTTCGGTTGATGTTGTTGTTGAAATTGATTTTGTGGGGGTGAAGGTTGTTGTTGATTGCCTCTCCACCCAGAGTTTAGGTGGTTATCCACCCCGGATTGAAAGTATTGGAGTAAGGATCATTCCTTAGTCCCATCACGGCACATTGTTTCATGGTGGAGTTGCAATACGGAGAAGTGTGGTCATAACCTCCACACACCTCACAAAATATCACCATTGATGGTGATTAAGAAGTTGCCACAACATTAGCTTTTTGAAGCCTACAAGTTAAAGCATCTACCTTAGATGCCAAAAGATGAATGGCATGAAGGTCATGCTTCCAATTCTTTCTTGGTACCTATCTCCTCTCGCCTCCATAAGCATTTGCAATGTCCTCGATCATGGTATAGACTTGATCTATTGGAAGCTTCCTAAGATGACCTCCTGCCCCCGATTCCATACTTGCTTTTGAATTTGCTCTCAAAGTTGGAGTATATATACTCCCGAAAGTCAAGCGAAAAAAATCAGCTTGCAAAGCTGAACAAAGCTGCTGAACCGGGAAAAAGGAATGTGCGTTCCTTAAATAAGGAACGTGTGTACCTCACAAAAATCTGCCAAAAAGCATATGTTTTCAAAACAAGTGTGATGTGTGAACGTATGTTCATATTGGGGGGTGGGGGAAGGGGGTAAAGTACATTCCCTTCATCACTAGCTAACCAAGGGGAAAAGAAGGAGGAACTTGTATTCCTCCTAACAGGAATGTGCGTTCCTTCAGTCAATGGGATCAAAACACTCCAAGGCTTCACCAAAAGGCATCACGGACCACAACGGGCATCATCCTAGGCCTCAATCGATCCCAAAACGCACCAAAGCAACTTCGAACTACGTCCGAACCATACCAAGTTACAAGAATCCAACAGGTTACTACAATATAGATCAAAACAAAAGAGAAAAGGTGGCAAAAACGCTTAAAGCGGCCGTTAGAAGGTTAGAGAAAGAAACGAGGACAACAACTCAAACAAAGATAAAACCAGCTAAAAACTACGAAAATAATCTAGAAAAAAACTCTAAAAAGGGAGTATAAAACTCCTACATCATGTAGTAAACACCTTTCATAGCCTTCCCAATCTCGATCCCCTAATTCTGTGAATTTCACTATCTTGTACAATATAGGACAATGAGTGAAATATCACCTTACAATTTTCATGCTAACTTAGCTTTTGTACTGACAAGAGGTTGTGTTTAAATGCAAGTATGTACATGACTCTCTTCATCTTCAGTCCATTTTCTATTATGTGACTTCAAAAGTCTCTCATCTTGGTAGATTTATCTTAGCTTTAAGATGGGTTTTCTCAGTCTTTTCCTTTCCTCTCAAAGTTCCAGTCATATGGTGAGTTACACTAGAATCTATTATCCAGTCTTTACACTCAAACTGAGCTAAATTACAGGTAATCATTTCAGCAAAGTTAGCCTCCAAATCTTCTCTATAATCATCATCACCACCCTTGGATGACATTGGGAGCATCCTCAACAAGTCCTTCAATTGTTGAGCACTAATACTTGAGCTACTATTTCCCTCATTTCCACTACAAGCATTTGCTGATATTCTTCCCTTTGCTTCTTGCATCCCTTTGTTCCACTTTGAAAAGCTAATTCATTGCTCTTTTCCCTTTCCTTTATTGTCTTTAAGATTGTTTCTTTGAAATTTGTTTGGGAATGCTATCACAATCCAGCATTTGTCATATGTGTGACATGTCTTCCCACAAGCCTTGCGGGCCCAACATTTCTCCACTATATGACAACTTTTACCACAGTTGTTGCAATTTCGCTCCACTTTTCTCCCAAACATTGTTTATCCTTCACTTTCTTATTTAGTTTCCTTGAGAACTTCCTTCTGAGGATCCTCTTGTTGCAGAATACTACATGTCATTTCCATTGTTGGAAAAGGTTCCATAATCAGTATGTGACTTCTCTACTGTCCATATATCTCATCTAACCCATTTAGGAGTTGTTTCGGATGAAAACAATGGGACCTTCGGCAGGCCCTTTTTGAGGGAGAAGACTAGTCTCGGTCCAAGTGATGAATGGGCCGAGGATTTCCTGCACAGCAAAACACACGTAAACTAGCCTGGGGGTGGTTGCCGAGGAAGGCCCCTTCGATGCTTAAGTCAGTTCAGTGTATTGAGAGTGTAAGCTATGCAAGAGAATTAATTACTTGAGGCTCTTTTTTTAATAATCTAATAAATGAGACAATTGATGGCTTTTATATCTTTACTCAATGGAGAAGTGGGCCGCAGGTCAGATGGGCTTGCTATGCTGACTGGGCTTGGCTGACATAGCATGCTTTGGAGAGTTGAACCTTACTTTTGGGCTTTTGTAATTAAATCATTTGGACTGGCCCAATTACTGATGACTGAATTGGATTCAAACAACTTGCCCCCCAGACCCGATTTGGAAGGATGATGGGTCGGGTTTTGTCTTGCAAAATGGAGGGAAACAAATGATTATAATTTGAATTTGGAATCTGAAGGGTTAATGATGTTTTAACTGTCATTAAGGAGAATAATTAGGGAAGGTGGAAGGTTTAATGAGTAGTTAACTTGAGAAAGTGTTTAACTGTTGGATTTAAGTAGAGTTAGTGGGGTTTTTGGCGATTTTGGACTCTTGGAATTCTTGATTCCAGCAAGCTTATTTAAACCGCCCTCTCCACTCTCTTTAATCACTTTTCACAAACACTGCTTCTCTGAATTCGCTAACTTCCTTGAGAACCCGATTCCTTTTCTCCCTTATTCTCTGCAATTCCAAGCTAGATTGAAATTCGTTGCTCCGAACCAATAGATCGGCAAATTCCGAGTATGATAAAGGTAATTTTCTCCGAAACTTGTTCGGATTTCCTTGTTTTTCCAAGATTTCCCCTTTTCCCGATTTCAAGACCGAGGAAAAAGACCATTGGTTGCTGAGGAGGAGGAGGAGAGGGTTCCTCCATTGGGTGCTCGGCGCACCCAGCCACTTGGGCAAATACCGCCCTTGAGCAGCCGAACCTCACTCCCTTGGAGAGTAGATAGGGTTTCTTCTAGGGAACCTCCCATTGCTGCGATACCACTGGCTTCGGTGCCTTACCGAGGTTGGGAAGAGGCAAGCACTTCCAGTAGTGGCTCAGCGCATGGGCCTTAGCGATTGCCATATGGGGCCACTGAATGGTACAACCCGCCCGAGAACTTTGGGCTGATGAATACTGCTCCCTATGACAGGTGGGTTAATGGGAATGCCCTCCACTGCTTTGCCGAACAAATCGTAGTATTTTACGGCATAATGGATGAAGACAGGTACTGGTGCCAAATGCCTGTAGCCGAGAACAGAATTCACAGGCCCCCTCTTGGTTATCTTGGAGTATATACCAGGTAGCTGCAGTTTGGGCTGAGGTTCACTTTGTATTCGTTCATCGTGGAGGTGCTGAATGGGTATAACATTTCGTTGTGCCAATTAACCCCGGTCAGCATCCGAAGAGTCATGACATTCCTTTGGGTCTGTCTCTTCTATGGATTTGAGCCGAGTATCCACATTTTTCGTAAACTGCATAAGCTGATGCCGAATCAGCAATGATGAGCACCATGACCCTGGATGGTGGAGGATTGAGACCCAAAGAGGGTTCTTGACCACCTGGCCGAATGACACCTCTGACAAAGATTGGCAAGGCCAATGGATATGGATTCGGGCTCCTGCCGAGGAGGATCACCCGAATTACTTTGGAGGGCCGAGGCATCTAAGATTTCCAGATCCCTAAATGAAAGCCATCGGCCCGGATGAGTTCTCAGCTGAAGAGAAGGAGTTGCTGACTCTCTTCGGAAAGAAGAAAAACCCAGGGGGAATTGGTCGAATGGCCTATGTGCCAGAGACTTGGTTACCCTGCTACCATTATATCTTCAAGGAGAAGATATTAGCTGCTGTCAGCCTCAGCCGAAAGTACCAGGATGGTAAGAAGCTCGGCTGGGGCCGAAAGCCTTTGCTTTTCTTTTTTATTTTTCTTTCTGCTTTTATTGGCTGTTCTCCTTCATGCATTCTTTTGGTTTTTCAGTGCTACACGAAGGTAATTGCGGCCTTGACTACAGAAAGCTTGGCATAAACGCTGCTAGAAGCATGACGAGGAACGCCCCGACCATAATTGATCCCTCGGTTTGGGCCCCTTCACTACGCCCTTCAACGCTCGAAATAGTCAAGCCAGCCGAATACTCCAAGCAAAAATCTTGGTTCTTGAAAAGGGACCCATTTTTCTTGTTGGGTCCAGAAGAACAAGCTGTTGCTGCTGCTGCTAGCGTGAGGGCTGGAGTCTTTGCAAGAAATTCTGAGCAAAGTGCCGAGTCACAAACTTTTATAGCTGAACCCAACGTGCTCAACGCTGAAGACGAGCAACTGCTGAGGACTTCGGTGAGCCTTAATGCTTTTTCTGTTTTTCTTTTTCTCCTTGCCTTGCTCCTTCTACTTAGACTTTTCTTTGAATTTTTCCTAAGTACTAAGCTTCGGCTTAGAGTTGTTTGGTTTTTTTATGATACTGATATCGCTCTTTGCCCCCCTGTCTCTTCTACTGCAATCTGACGAAGAAGAAGGAGACAAGAGAGAGCCTGATAAAGCACCATCATCTTCTTCAGACGAATCTTCAACTAAAGAAATGGTCGGACAAAGAAGAAGGAGGGTCGTTGTAAATCTGGGACAATTCCCGACTGTTGAGCCTCTTACCAAAAGACCTCGGCTGGATGAGGGGGGCCGAGGTGGCCAAAGAGAAGACTCCCCCTCCTCCTAAAAATCGGGAAGAAGAAGTGCAGCAAAGGACTCCTCCCATCACAAGTTCCTCTCCTCGGCACACGGCTGAACCTTTCGCTGATGAGGTTCAGAAAGAGGCCGATGCACTAATTGTGCAGCCCGAGGATGACGATATTCGAATTCTGGATGGGAGGCAAGAAAATCTCAAGGAGGCCGAGGAAAGAGTTGAGGACCCTAATTTCGATGTTCCATCAACTTCTGCTGGGAACTCTTTCCGGACCTTCCTTCTTCTGATATGGGGTTTGAGTCCGCCCACTTTTGCCTGTTCCAGAATCTGTTAGGAACATCATGCTCTTTCACCGAAGCTCGGTTGTCGAGTTTTTTGGTGACTTGTTTGGCCTGTCCGAGTTAAAGAAAGCAAAGATTTGGTCTTTTCGAGCCGCTGCTGGAGTGGCCGAACCTTTTGTGAGGGTGCTAGACCCTTTTGCTGAGAATCACAAGCTGCTAATGCAAGTAGCTTCACTTAAACTTTTTGCTTAAGTACTTTTGCTTCCTTTTCATTAAGTTTGTTTTCTCTTAAGTTATTTTCTCAAATTTTTGCTTAAGTCCTTTTCCTTGGCTAACTTGTCTTTGAACCTTTGTAGGCCGTTCATAACCACGTCATGGCTGTTGGTTTGAACGAGGAACTGAAGAATAAAGCCGAGGAGGCTGATTGTTGAGCTCGGCTAGCTGAACTTTAGAGCAAGAAGGCAGAAGAAGAATCTGCGACAAGCCAGTCTCGGATGGACAAAATGCCAGCCAACTTTCGGAGCTTCTGCCAAGAGATTGAGCAAACCATATTTCCTTGGATTGAAGAAGGCCAAGCAAAAAAATGCAAAAAGAGGCAGAGGCTCGGCAAATGATGGCCGAGGAATTCAAAGTGAAGCAGGCTAATCTTGAGGCTGAAGTTCAGCGACTCAGCGATCAGCTAAAGGCTAGGGATTCTGATCTTGAGACTGCTAAGACTGAGCTGAAAGGAGTTCAGAGCCAGCTTGAGGTTCAGACAGACGAAGTTGCAAAGGCTAAGGCAGATCTTGCGGCTGCCCAGAAATTGCTGAAAGTCCGAATCTACACCCAAGATCAGTATGATGAGGGTTTCGATAACGGCTTCAAAGTTGCTTGGCGCCTGGCCTTCCATGCTGATCCAAGCATCAATTGGGATGTGGTTGAAGAGTGGTCAATGGTTCCTAACCATCCCAACTTGCTTACTGCTCATGAGGCCGAGATCGCTTGCCTTGCTCGTCTAGCCGAGGCTGAGGCCCAAGAAGAAGAAGAAGAGGCTGCAATGAAAGAGAAAGACACTTCTCAGCCTGCTTCGTCCTCTGCTGCTGATGAGACCTCAAAGGCTCCCAGTGCTGATCCGGCCAACGCCGAAGCATAGGAACTCGGGCAGTCGTCTGCAGAATCTTGCGGGTCAACATGTTCTTGAATGATATTAATGCCGCGTCTGCTTTTTTGCCTTTCTTTTGCTTCAGCTTTCCATGCATTGTACAAACTTATTTTTTCTTTTTAAGTATTTGTACTAGTTTCGGAAGCTGTGTTTTCCGCTTGTGGGCGGCTGTCGATTTAGGTTATCTTTTTGTATTTGACATTGAAATCCTCATTTGAATGAATATGAAGTTTTTCTCAGCTTTTCTTCTTCCACTGCCTATTTTTCTGTACTTAGCTGTTTCTTTGAATTTCTTCAAACTTTTTTTAAGTGTTGAACCTCGTCTTCGGGATATTCTTGGCTGAGAACTTCTTTATTTACTGATAGCACACTGTTTTGCTTTCATTCCTTTTTCCTTGCTCCTTCTACTAGATTTTTCAACTTGTGAAAATTATTCTAAGTACTAAGCTTCGGCTGCCTCGCTCCTTCTACTTAGAATTTCAACTTGTGAAAATTTTTCTATGTACTAAGCTTTGGCTCGGAACTGGCTAGCTGAGTGCCTCTTGCCCCCTTAGAAATCTGAAGATGAGATCTTCAGGTTTTTGAGGTGATTGCTTCGACTTTTTGGTGTAGCCGAAGATTTTGCCTTAGCAACATTTTATAATAATTCAGACTTTAGAGTTTCTGCTCATTTTTCTTTTCTCTTCTATTTTGTTTTTGAGGGATTTATCCGAGGGAACGACTATCTGAAACATGATGCCAGGGCAATGATCAGCCCGAAGTACAATGCTTCACTAAGCAATACTTCGAGGGTGCAATCATCACCCGGAACTGACTCATCCAAAGTACAATGCTTCATTAGGCAATACTTTGGGGGTTTATCAGCTCCTATTTTTTAGGCAATGTTCCAGATGCGCCTATGGCCTCTTTGCCCGGAGGAACTGTTCATCAGAAGTACAATGCCTCAGTAGGAAATACTTCGGGGTTTTATAATTTATCTTCGTCTCGGCAGGTTTTACGGCTTGGCGAAGTACAATGCCTCATTAGGCAATACTTCGGACATCACCGAACGAAAACCTTGAATTTTCAAAAACCATTGAAGACAGAAAAAATGGAAACTTGCTGAATTTGAATAAATAGTGGCTCAAAGGCCTTTCATTAATAGGAAAGATGTACTTACATAGATTGTTCTTCCCCGAGGGGCTTTACACATGATATTTCTTAAGTACATCAACTTTCTAGTGATATTTCAACTCAATACCATCCAACCACCGAAGTTAGTATGTTCCTGGCTGAAGCTCATCATAAATTTCATAGGGTCCCTCCCAAGTGGCTGAGAGTTTCCCATGGATGCGGCCTTTTTGCACAACAGCAGCATTCCGAAGAACAAGGTCCCTAATTTTGAGAAGTCTTGCATGGACTCTTCAGTTGTAAAATTTGCTGATTCTCTGCTTGTATGCAACCATTTTATCTCAAGCTGAATCTCTGATCTCGTCTAAGAAGTCAAAGGACTCTTTCATGAGTTGTTCATTTTCCTCGGCTGAGAAGAGATTCACTCGGAGACTTTCTGAGCCAATTTCCACTGGAAGGACAGCTTCGGATCCATACACCAATTTAAAAGGTGAATGTCCCGTTGCCTCTTTTTTCTGTTGTCCGGAGTGACCAAAGAGTTTCCGGAAGTTCCTCTATGCACTTGGACTTTTGATCTTCAAGTCTCTTCTTGAGAGCGTTGAGGATTTGTTTATTTGAAGCTTCGGCTTGACCATTACTCTGCGGATGACAAACTGCAGAATATGCCAATTTAATGCTGAACTGCTCAGTGTACCGCTTCAGCGACAAGTTATCAAATTGCCTCCCATGATCGAAGACAAAGACCTTCGGAATCCCGAAGCGAGTGATAATGTTTTGCTAAATGAATTTTCTGACTGTTTGCTCCAATGTTTGAAGTTGCTTCGACTTCGATCCATTTACTGAAATAATCTATGCCGACTATTAGCCATCTTTTTTGATATGGAGCATCAGGAAAGGGTCCCAAAATATCCAATCCCCATTGAGCGAATGGAAGAGGATTCAGGATTGGCTGAAGATCTTGCGATGGCTGATGGATGACTGGTGCGAACTTTTGGCATTTTTCGCATTTTCTGACCAGCTCCTTAGCATCCAGGATCATGGTTGGCCAATAGTATCCCGCTCTTAGCGCTTTATGGGCTAAGGCTCTTCCCCTAATGTGGTTTCCGCAGATGCCGAGATAAATTTCCCGAAGGATTTAATCAGCATCTATTGGGCCCACACATTTCAATAGTGGGCTGAGAAAGACTTTTTAAGTAACTCCCCTCTGAAGATGATGAACCTTGAACTAATTCTCTTCATCTTAGAGGCTAAGTTCCTATCTTCGGGAATCTCTCCCCGAAGCTTGTAAGCTAAGATGGGGTCCATCCAGCTCGGCTCGTGTGTGACGCAGCAAACCTTAGGTTCTTGGTCCACACTTCTTTCTCGGCGCACCTCCACATATACAGATCGATTCAGCTCAGTTAGGGTTGAACTTGCAAGTTTGGAGAGTGCGTCGGCTTGAGCATTCTGACCCCTTGGGATCAGCTCAATTTCAAAAGTTCTCAGCTTCGCAATAACTGTTTTGATCTTTGCAAGGTAAGCTATCATTGAGGGCTCTTTGGCCTCATATTCACCTCGGATTTGATTTGTGATGAGTTAAGATTCTGTTTTCAAACAGATATGTTCAGCTTCCAATGTTATGCACAACTCTAAGCCAGCGACCGCTACTTCATATTCGGCTTCATTGTTTGAAGCTTTGAATGAGAACTTGAGTGCATATTCAAAGGATTTGTCTTCGGGCGAGGTTATGACTACCCCTGCCCCCGAACCATTTACGGTGGAAGATCCATCCGTGAAAACGGTCCAGATTTTCTTTTCCTCGTCCAGTGTCTCTTGATAAGAGCACTCGGACAGGAAATCTGCCAAGTCTTGGGCCTTGATGCATACTCTCGGCTGGTAGCTGATACTGAACTCAGTGAGCTCGAAAGCCCACTCTGCTAGTCTACCAGATTTCTTTACCTTACTGAGGGCTTTTTCCAGCGGTTGATCAGTTAAGACCACTATCTGATGGAAATCGAGATAGGGCCTCAACTTTCGAGCGGCTTCCACTATTGCAAATGCAACTTTTTCGAGTAGGGGGTAGCGTGTCTCGGCATCTGTCAAAGTGTGACTGACAAAATAGATCAGCTGCTGAAATTTTTCTTCTTCCCTTAGCAACACCGTACCGCGCTTACAGTGGCTGGACTAACTGCTACATATAAGTACAAGGTTTCTCCTTCAGCTGGTCTTGCCAGTGTTGAGAGTTGAGTTAGGTGCTCACGGAGTTGCTTAAAGGCTTCTTTCTATTCGTCTTCCAAGATGAGCTCTTTAGATTTTGGGAGTTTTAGCGCTTTGAAGAAGGGCAACCCTTTGTCCGAGGCTTTAGAAATGAACCTGGACAGGGCAGCCATTCTGCCAGCGAGACGCTGAACGTCCCTCTTTGTCTTTGGCTCGGGAAGGTCTAGAGCTGCTTGAACTTTGGCGGGATTGGCATCAATCCCCCTTTAGCTGACCATGAAGCCGAGGAACTTGCCTGACTTCACGCCGAAGACACACTTCTTCGGATTCAGCTTCATTTGATGTTTTCTAAGGGTGCCGAAGGTTTCGGCCAGGTTCGGAACATTTATTTTGTCTTCTTTGCTTTTGACAATAGAGTCATCAACATATACTTCCATGTTACGACCTTTTTTTTCGGCGAAGACCTGATCAACCAGCCTTTGATATGTTGCCCCCGCATTTTTCAATCCGAAGGGCGTCATTTTGTAATTGTACAGCCCGACGCTCGTAACGAAGACCGTTTTTGCTCGGTCGTCGGTATGCATGAAGATCTAATGATACCCCGAGAATGCGTCCATAAAACTAAGCAGGGCATGCCCACTTGTCGAGTCGACTAATAGATCGATCCTAGGCAAGGGATAAAAGTCCTTCGGACAGGCCCTATTTAGATATGTGAAGTCAACGCACATCCTCCAGGTGCCATTTTCCTTCTGAACCATCACCACATTGGCCAACCATTCTGGATACTGAAAAGGTTCAATGAAACCTACATCCAGAAGTTTTTTGACTTCAGCTACGATGTCTTGGTTCTTTTGAGCGGAATAATTCCGCTTCTTTTGCTTAATTGGCCGACATGTAGGGTCGACATTAAGCATATGAGAGATGAGGTTTGGATAAATCCCAGTCATGTCTGCTGCTGAGAAAGAGAACACATCCTTTTTGTCCCGAAGGAGTTGGATAAGTTCAAAACAGACGTTCGAATCAAGTCCTAACCCAATACTGACGCCTTTTTCAGAATTTCCTTCGGTCAACTCTATTGAGTCGGTCTGATTGTCCATTTCCATGGCTTTGGCGTTGGACTCTTCATGATCAGGCCTGCTGTCAATATCAGCAGGCTTCCCAGACTTTGGCTGATATTCTGAGTCTTTCGGCTCAGATGATGAATCAGCCTTTTCCTTCCCCAAAGATTTTTCTTTTGCTTGGGTTCCTTAGGCCGAAGCACTTAAGCCTTTAGACCTTTTTGTGCAACAGTCCTTTTCTTTTTCCTCCTCATCGTCTCGGTCGTCGCGACAACTTTTTGATGGTTTGAGGTGGTTGAATCTTCGGGCCTCCTTTTGGTTGCCCTGAATTTGTTCAGAGTGTCCTTCTTCCGAAACGTAGATCATTGTTTGATGGTACGTTGAGACAACTCCTTGAATGTCGTGAATGAGGTGTCTCCTCATGATCACGTTGTACCAGATGGAACATCTACGACCAAGAATTCGGCCATGATGTTCCGAGCTGCTCGGCCTTTGCCGATAGTGACAGGAAGAAGAATCTTCCCATCAGGATATGATGAAGAGCCATTGAATCCAGATACCGGGAAGGGTACTGGAGTCAGGTGCTTGGTCTCCAATCTCAGCTGGTCGAATGCTCCCCGAAAAAGGATATTCGCCCCGCTACCACCGTCGACGAGAGTTCGCAAGACGTTGTGGTTTGCAATGCCCGTCACAATCACCAACGGGTCATCATGGGGGTACACCACCCCCTGGCAGTCTTCGGCTGTGAACAGAATGTTCGGCACCGGAGACTGAGGTGCTCGAATGTCTACATGATTTATTTGATAGGTCAATCCTCTCAAGTGACGTTTCAGTGCATTCCGAGAAGTTCCCCTAGAAATGACAAGGATGTCAGGAGTTTCTTTGCTCTATGACTTGTCCTTTTTCGGACAGAAATCAAGATCCTGCCGAGGATCCTTTTCGGCTTTTTTCTCTTTGCGGCGTCCGCGAAATACTTTTTCGAGTAGCTCTTCTGGACCAAATCCTCGATCTGATCTTTCAACTGAAGGCAGTCCTCGGTGCGGTGTCCATTAGATTCATGGAACTCACACCATCGGTCCTTGCCCTTTTGCTGATGCCATGGTGGGAGTGGCCTTGGTTTCTTAAACCTCCCCTCGTCTTTGGTTGTGCTATAGATTTTAGCGCGAGGAAGAGCGAGAGGGATGTAAGAATCATATCTCCCTATATAGGGGATCCTTTCTTTCTTCGGCTAAGGCGCCGAGGACGGTTCTGAGGCTTTCGCCTTCCCTTTCCTCGACCCCTAGCCTTCGGACAGTTGTCCCTTTGGTTTCCCAGCCCCGGATTGGGACTGGGATTTTGTCTTGTTCCATTCTTCGGCTCGGATGTATTTATCCGAGGCGTCCAAAGCTTCCTCCAAGGTCAACGGGGGATGCAGGACCATGATGTCAAGGAACTTGCCAGCTTGTAAGCCATTCCGTAATGCAAAAATGGCTAGGCCCTGATCCAGACTTGTAATTCTGGACGACTCGTTGCTAAAGCGAGTCAGATAGTCTTGGAGGCTTTCGTCCTTCCCTTGCTGCGGACCCATCAGTTCTGCAGTTGTTTTCTCTCGGCAGTTTGCCGTAGAAAACTTGCTCTTGAATTTGTTGGAAAGATCTTTCCAACCGGTTATCGAGTCTTCTTTCACCCCCTTGGTGATCCACACTTGTGCAACACCTTTGTGGGTTGTTGGAAAATACTTACACCAAGTAGCCTCAGACCTGGGGTTAAGGTACATGTGCCCCTTGTAAGAGGCAATGTGGTCCTTCGGGTCCGAAGTACCGTCGTAAGTGATGTGCGCCGGGATTTTCACCATTTGCACATGCTTTTCCAATATCCAACTTTGGAAGGGTGAGCTGGTAGGGACCATTAAGGCCTTCCCCTTATGTCTAACCGTTGAAACCTCGCTTCTCCCTCTTAGAGAGGTGGAAGTGATTTTCGTCCTCGGCTGAGATAATTCAGGATATGGCTCAGTTCCCTCCGGGTAGGTGAGGCGACTATGAACGCTCATCTCCCTTGAGCTTAGACGTTCATGAACCTTTAAGCGAGCAGGCTCGTGCCACACAGAGGTGGTATAGCTGCTTCTGTAGCTCTTAGAGTCCCGGGTTCTAGAATCGTCAAAGAACTAGGGGTTCCTTTTTCGTTCCCGCTCGGTCCTCCAAGTGTCCTCCTCGTATTTCTCCCCGAGCTCCTTAAAGGTGGGAGTTCGGCCACTCTCCTCTTGGCTAATCCTCCTTCCCAGGTTTCTTGGCGGAAGAGTTGAGTGTTGACGGGATTCTGGGGGAAAATTGCCACCTTGGGCCTTCATGAAGTCCATGAAGACCGCAACGACTTTCGCCACTTCCTCCGTAGAAGGTCCTGTTTGGGGAGATGCTCTCGGTTGAGAGTGGAAGCTTTGTGGATGAGGACTCTTCGCAGTTGATTGGTTTGGCCGAGACGAGCTTGTCGACAAGCAAACATGCTGCGACGGAGACTTCTCCGAAGCTACCCTTTCCGGGGAAGAGGGAGCTTTTGACGAAGAAGATGTTGGTTCGGATGATGGTGGAATCGGTTGATTCACCCTCACTGTTATTAGGTCTCTCTTCGAAGAGGAAGGACCATTCTTTTTAGCACTCTTGGCGCTTTTACCGCTCTTAGTTATGTTTTTGCTAAGTTTGGTTGGTTTTTTGGCTTAATTTTGTGTATCTTCCCTCACAGACGGCGCCAAATTGTTTCAGATGAAAACAATGGGACCTTCGATAGGCCCTTTTCGAGGGAGAAGACTAGTCTCGCTCCAAGTGATGAATGGGCCGAGGATTTCCTGCATAGCAAAACACACGTAAACTAGCCTCGGGGGTGGTTGTCGAGGAAGGCCCCTCCGATGCTAAAGTCAGTTCAGTGTATTGAGAGAGAAAGCTATGCAAGAGAATTAATTGCTTGAGGCTCTTTTTTGAATAATTTGATAAATAAGACAATTGATGGCTTTTATACCTTTACTCAATGGAGAAGTGGGTCGCAGGTCAGATGGGCTTGCCATGCTGACTGGGCTTAGCTGACTTAGCATGCTTTAGAGAGTTGAACCTTGCTTTTGGGCTTTTGTAATTAAATCATTTGAACCGGCCCAATTAGTGATGACTGAATTGGACCCAAACAGGAGTTGAAATAATTTTGTTCATCTTCATCTCTATGTACAGCATTTATGTAAGCACTCACTTCAGTAAGAACACTTCTAATTACTAGATAGTCTTTTAGTTCCTCCAATTCTTCCCAAAGACCTTTCATTACAGCATAGTACTCGGCTATTTTCTTACCTTACTTGGTACTTTTTGGATCCATTAGACACTAAGTATCTAAGTTCAAGTTGTTTCAACATTTTTGACGCACTATTAAATAACATGATAGCTATAGAATTCTTAATAGGTTTTGAGATAGAAGCAAGTACCCACGGAACTACCATGCTATTACATGCGTCTCATGCTTCTGCCCTAACTTTATTAATTAGTAGCATCAAAGGCACATGATCCTAGAAAAGCATAAAAGACAAAATAGTAGGTATCCTTAATACAATCCAAAAAGCAATAAAACAGTAGCCAATAGAATAGTATCAGAATAAGAGCAAAACTCAGGGTCTGATTGGGCCTGGTTTTACTACCCTCCATCAACAAGTTTTAATTTACAAATTAATCTAAAATAGGTTTTAAGAAAAAAAACAATTGATAACTTATGATTATTCGAACAGACTTATAATATTATGTCAAGTTTATACCTCGTAATATCATGCTCATAAATAATTGAATATAAACAATGTTTATATAATTGTAATTGAAATTAAGATTGTTTTTCTTTTTTGATAGAGAAGCTTAGAGAGAAAAAGTTCATTCAATTAATACTCCCTATTTGACTATTTATGTCTTTTGAATTTGTATATTTTAATATATGATCATTATAAGTTTTATGTTTAACTTATGCTTTTATTGGGCTTGCATTTTAAATTTATATACTCCTATCCGTTCCACTAAATTCATGCCACAAGGTTAATCGACACTATTTATTTGTTGTGAGAATCTTCTAAATTCCCGTCAATATGTAAGAATGAATATAGTAAAGTGGGGTCTTGTTTGAATCGTCTTAATCAATAGTTTATTAAAATTAAATTTTTATAATTTTTACTAATATATAATTAGAGATATTTTAACATATAAATTATGCATTGACAATCGTGTAAATTAGAAGTGGCATGAATTTAGTAGAACGGAATTGATAAAAAGGGAGATTTTAATTTGATTGAGGGTTTAATATAGAAGGTTTTCCGATGCTATATATTATTGGTTACCTTGTTATTAATATTCTTAATTATGGGGTTATAATTGTAATTTGATAGGTGACTTCATTGCTGCCCTTCACTTATATAATATTGACAGAAATTTCAGCATATATATATGGTCACTAAACTATTTGATTTTTCCATATATCCAGAAGAACTCGGAAAAGATTTGGTAATGACACATATCTCTGAACCACATGCAGGAGGAGGAAAAATTTGTAGACAATTGATTGAAAAGGTGCCTTTGTTGATGGAAGAAAGGACTAGGGAAGGATTGACGATACTCCATTTATGGGCAAGCGTAGGAATAGTTGCCCAAAAGATTTTGGATGGAGCAGACAAGGAAAAATGGACTGACTTTACTGATGATCAATATGTCAATGCCTTGCATCTTGCACCAAATTGTACAGGTCAGTAATTTGGTTGTTTTTTTTTATGTCATGCTGCTACCTATTTCACAAATAATCTGACAATAATATACTATTGTATATACTTTGAAGATCGTCACACGGCATTGTGACATCATCCATATTTTAGAGAGCGCCACGTGGCACTTTACATTACACAATGTAATCAAATGTCGTGAAAATTAATGATAATATTACCTCTAATTTACTTAATAAATGAAATGAATATATATTTTTATACAAACATTTTTATCACTAAAAAACATTAGTCTAGATGACGTATTAATTATTCCTAAAATTAATTATTTCATTTATATCAAAAATATATTGTAAAGTTATCTATATAAAATAACTTTGTAATTAGTCATAATATATTATTCCAATTTCTGAATCAATTCCACTTTGTGTTTTTTTTTTATTCTTTGATATACATTATAAGCATAATAATACATACACATCTATGAATAATTAAATGGAAAAAAAATGATCAAAATACAGCACACTAACTTTGCAACCCAGAATTGGTATTATATTATCAATCATCATAGTGTACATAAATTAAATTAGATAGTAGAGTATTTATATTTTGTATATTTTTTTTATATTTGCACAAGCACACTCTAGTTATACATTAAAAAAAATCACATTATAAAAATCACTATATAAATAGTGTTATCTATACCTATTGTCACGTGTCATTCTTATGAAAATTGTTTCATTTTTTGACCTTTTTCCATTACAATTAATTTTCCCTTAATAAACTTTTCAATTCTCCCTCTAAAAAAAAACCTTTTCCATTTCTATAAAATTTCTATCATCTTCTTCCTTTCTTTTTCCCTCTTTCTTTTTCTCTTCCTATTTTTCTTTTAACCATTTTAACTCATATTTTCTTCTATTTATAATTTTTTTGAATGTGCACACATTTTATAACTACAATAGTCACCTGTAAATACGTATTATAATATTAGAAGCATTGACAAGTTGATAAATTATAATATTTTTTTAAAAAATTATTAGAAATTAAAAAATCAATATTAGAAATTAAAGCATATTCCTATTAATCTTAATAATATTCATTTATTATGCACGGGCCCTAAATCTAGTTAGTTATTAATAAAGGTATTAAATTCCTATAATAAGTCATGATCAATTTAGAGCATGATGCGTCCAAAAATCTACATAATATATTAAAAGACGCTCTTTTTCAAAGAGACAAGCCACGTGGCACTCACTCCCGTAATATGTCACATATCTTTCAACCAATGAATACTAGCAATTATTGCTATATATCAATCCATCATCCTCATATATTAAAAGAGAAATAGCATTATAAACAATTTTATGTTGTTTTTGTTAACCTTAACTTCTATGAGTAAATAGTACTTCTTTATATTTGGGTGCAATAATAGCTATATATCAATGTTTAAGCATTGTAATATACATTATTCTTTAATTTTCCAATTTTTCGACGCGCCGATTAATCGGACCGTTACCCCCCTTTATTTTGTTTTTTTGACATCAAATATAAGCAAAATTGTGTATTTAATTAGAGAAAGACATGATGATACTTCAAGGCTCCAAACAATGAACACTAAGTATTCTTTTCACGCGATGCGTGCATGGTTTTAAATACATTAAATTATAATTCCTACACCATTATATTTAAATATAAATAAAGCATTAGAAGCAAAATCTTATTCCACATGATCTCTATTATGTAATGGTTATATATTTTGTGTTCAATATAATAGCTCTATCTGCTATACTATTCGTAAGTATTTTATGTTCCTATCATCTACGTAATGTGAAATGTTCGGTATTACCATTGTGTATTATTTTTTAGCGAAAAATAGTATCTCTATTATATAAGCCAAGGGGGAGCTATGGTGTCCCCCCTATGAATATATTATTTTACCCCTCATTTAGCTTTTTGAAATTTAATTTATTCAAAAATTTATTTAGTTCATTTCTAATTTATAGTAATTATTTTTAAAACTACCACAATTAAGTCAATCAATCAAACTTAATCGATTCATTAATAAAAATTACATTCTTCAATTAATTCTAAATTGAAGCCCTTAATTTATTCAATTGTTCAATCAATTAATTTAACTATCTAAATAGAAAAATCAATTAAAAAGTTCCCTAAATCAAACAACTAATCAATCAATAAATTTCCTAAATGCATTATTTCAATAACATAATTATTCTCTTGTTTTCATCAACTTCCTCTTCCATAAGTCAATCCATTACTATAACAATTCACAGAAATAATCTCATAAATACAAAATTTCACTTACTTGATGATTATAAATACTCATATTTTTGTGCTTGCAACTAAAGTATAACAACTCTTTTTCTGTTTTTTCCCCTTCTAGTTCTTATACAATAGTATTAGCAACTATTTTTATTTTACGTTTTTTTTCATTTTTAAACATTATTGTTTACGGGAGTATAATTTTTACAATTTATATGTATTATTGTTTGTTAGAAATTCCACTTTAGTTTTTTTTTTTTGTTTTGTTTTACTTTACTTTTGTAAAATTTTATTTTAATTCCTTTTCATTTTTACGGTATTTATCAAATTATTATTGGTTTGTCATTATGTCATTGTGTTAGTTTATATATTATCAATCATTGATTTGTGTTTTTAACAATTAAAATTTAGTATTAAGTTAAAAAATTCATCGCACACATCGCGTGCAAATTAGGCTAGTACTTGATTATTGGAAGCTTATAATTGTGAAAGATGTGATACTCTAACAAATTGACATTGTTTTTTTTTAAAAAAAAATTAAAATTTAAATTGTGGTTGCAATTGAAATAATATTTTGAAAAAATACTATTCATTTCATTGTTGGAACTTCGTCATTATGTCTTTTTTAGTTAATGGTAAGTTTTCACAAAATTTTTTTATCCAAACAATATTTAGGATTAGGCATTAATTGTGATTTTGAATTTCACATGATTGAATTTTAAATTTGGCAATTTTATGCATAATTGTGTAATAATGCTTAGGCATAAGGGTTAAATCGGTATTTCTAAAGGGACACCATTGCTCCCCCCTTCACTTATATAATAGAGATTAATGATTTTTTAAAACAATGTGCGATTGCAATTGTAATTATTTTTGAAAAAGTATTGCTTGATTCAGTATCCTATTAACTTTATTTTTTTTTAGTTGTATCCTTTTTAATTAATGGTAAGTTTCCCCATTTTTTTTTTTTTTTTTTTTGTCAATTATGAGCATTATTTGGAATATATGTATTGATTGTGTATTGAATTTGAATTGATTGAATTTTAAAATCGGCGAGTTTATGCTTACAGTGTATTGTTTGATGTGTAATAATTATTATGTAGAAGGGTGATTTTAGAATTTCAAAGGAGGGACACCATGCTCCCCCCTCACTTATATAATACTAGCGTTTTGTGAACGCGATGCATGTAAGCATATATTGTGAAAAATGAAAAAAAATCAAGATGACAATTAAGTAATTAATGTTCAAAACCTTTGAATTAACACTTTGAATTCGTATTAAAGAAACATAGTAACGAAAGATTGTGTTTTAGAATGGAGAGAGAAATGTGATTTATATAGTGGTTGAAGTGAGTTGTTAATTTAATAGTCGTATTATAAATTTATAATTAGTGCATGTCCAGATTCATTGTGGATTGATTGATTAACATATAAGTGGCAATGATTTTAAATTTGCATCTTTTATGAAAATTTAGTGTCCAAATTCAATTCATTGTGCATTACTTAATGAATATATAAGTGACAATGATTTTAATTTGTCAAAATCATAATTTTGATTGATTGAGAAATTAATGGTAGAATTTTCTCAAATTTGCAATGATGTGTATTTATGTTAACTTTGATTTGCATGGAATGTTGTTTGATTTTCTTTTTCCATTCAAATTTATATATACTAGCCTTTTTTGCACGCGATGCGTGCGGCTGTATGTATGTCTTATTATTGCTATAGCGCAGTGGGAAGTTTATGCGTGAGACTGTATTGTAGACTTATTGTTGTTTTTCCAAAAATCTAGCCTTGATTTTTTGAAATTAAGCCTTATTTATTTTATGAGATCGAAATCAAATCATCATCTAATTGAATATGTATTAAAAATTCACCGAGTCTTTAATAATTATAGTCTTGTTTTTATTCATGAACTGAAAATTCTATATTATTTTTACTTAAATGTAGATCTAATATCTATTATGCGTGTAGCAAAATACGAAAAATATTCTATAAAAAAAACACTAAAGAATTGGAAGTTGTTTTATTGAAATTCTTTTTTTTCCCCTTAACCGTAGTTATGTCTAACACAATATTAAAAAATATTCCTTCAAAAAAAAGTATCACAATATATTCCATCAAAATCAAATCACTAAAAAATAAGAAATTATTATTTAACACAGATTTTATCTCTATTAATAATTGAAATTAAAGTTTTTTTCCTTCTTAAATGTAGATCCATATTTGTAAAATTTAAGTAGTACTTACAAAAAGCTTTTCTTTTATTTGAAATTTCGTTTTTTATTATTTCAAAAATGAAGTAAAATTTTATAATTTTTTGTGTTTAGTTTGTACTTTGATTTGAGGTTTGTGGTGTAATGATTTTTTTTCTGTATGAGTTATTGCGATGGTTCAAATGTATGTAACAACAAATTATCATATCATATATATATACTAAGTAAATTTTTTAGACTCAAAATCATTTCTTAATTAGTGTAGCTTGATTACAGCTTTTAATTATTTTGTTTGACTATTGATTGACGTTTTTAATAATGTTATTCTTGGCTATTTTTTTAAAATGTTGTAATTTAGGGTTATTTGAATATTTGTTGTATTAAGGGTAGAAATGTAAGTTCATTGGGGGACACCATTGCTTCCCCTTCTCTTATAGTATAAATAAAAGATAGATTGTGCGTGCCATGACATACATACACTTCAAAAATTGTATATGTCAAGATTCGAACTCATGACTTTATATCCAAATAGTTACACACGCATTTACATCTCTAGCATTTTTACAAACGCGATAACAAGAGACTATTGTTACAAATTCTCTCATCCTAATTCAATTGGAGCTAGTTGTTATTTTCATTCGCAAATTTTTAACATGTGTTTTTCAACTTACTTATCACATTACACTAGATAAAGAATATATTGGGTAAAGGTAACAAAATCGAACATGAACTTGATAGTTGTAAGGGACTCGAAACATACATTGTCCGGGCGAAAATACTAGTTTTCGATTAAAAACATTGTTTTGTTGCAGAGGAATTCCTTAAAAAACTACTTGACGGAAATCCTGCTTTGTTGGATGGATGCATATTTCACAGTTGGGTGGAAATAGGTAAAGTATGGCCGTTTAGGCACCTTTTCGAAAATTGGAGACGCATATTGATAAACCTCATTTGTGAACAAGAATATCTCAGAAACACAGTTTACTTTACAACCTTGATGATGAAACGATGGAGATCGTACAACTCCTGGCAGATGCTTTCCGTAAGAACACTTCCGATTGGATTAACTGGAGAGTGGATAGGTTACCCTGGTTTCTACCGAATTACATGGATGACGGAGCTTTACACCAAGCCATAAAACACCATTGTGAAGAGCTTGCACTAAAGTTACTCACACTACATGTGGGTGATAGATTCCAGCCGAGTAATCGGACTCTCTTTCTTGCCATGGAGAACCATTGCTACCAAGTAGTCAAAGCTATTGTGGCCAAATTAGACAAGCAAAGCTGGATGCCGTATCTTAAGGAACCCGCTCTAAATGGATCTTGCAGTTACTTGCACAAGTTAGATTTTCATTGTCTTCTCTAACTATTATCTTATTTGTACATAATTATCTTATTTTAATGTGGATACAAGCAATTTTGGTCTTTATTTAAAGAACATGATAATGGTGGTAGAATATACAAAAGGACAAATTAAAAAAGAAAAGAGAGGATTATTCATTTACAAGTTAAATCACATTAATTAAAAGTCACAACTTTAAAGTATTCCATATCACATGCAGAAAGGTGATTTAATTAACTAAGTTAGGCCTCATAATTTGTACCCTACATTCAGTCTGATGAACAACCCTTTACAAACAATACCTTTAATACCCTTAAAACCAAAGTGTGTTCATATATGTGTAGAATGATTGAAGTGTTTGTAGTAACTGAAGTGTTTGAGGGAGTGGAGTAAGAAAATGGACAACGTAATTATACAAAGATAGTTCATCAATTTATGAAGGCACAACCCCTATTTATAGAAAGAAGATTAAAGCGATGTGCCTGGACACAACATTAACCAACCGGCATCTATAGCTGAAGGAGCGCCAGAACGCAGGCAAAACCTGCACCTAGATGCATGAAAACCTGTGCCATAATGTAGGTCAAGACCTACACTTGGACGCTCCTCCTACGCCTGGGCGCAACCTACTTTTTAGCCCCACGTTGCTACCTTGTTCTGAGTATTTGTTGGAGTTGTGCGCTAGGACGCTCCTCCTATGCCTAGGCGCAATGAAAGTGCTACCTTCTTCTTGAGCATCCACTGTCCAAATACCAATAGGTCTTTCCTCTCACTTTTGCCTGCATAAACAAATCAAGGTTTAGTTTTAGCTTAGGAACCCAGATCTTCTTGGGTTCCTTGTTCTTTGGCATATGTTCTTCCTGACCCAAACTTGTTTCACATGGGTCTGGTTTCTTTTATCATGTTTTCTTTTTGTCCAACAGTTATTAGTAACATGACCACAGTAGGTGCAGACATGCATGTCTTTTGCCACCACATACTTACCTCTCTTGAATTTAGAAATCCAAGTGTTATCTCTTCCCAACTTTGATTGTTGCTGGGAACTAGTTCCAGAGTCCATACCTCTGAGAATTTCCTGGTTGTGAGGTCAAGAAGTTCAAGGTACTCTGAGCAACGAGCAACCTGTTCATGTGTCTCAAACAATCACTCAGATCATGTTCCTTGGTTCCAAGTTTCTTAAGTTGAACTTCATTATATTCTGCAGAAATGGCAAGATCCAACTTTGCCCTATGAAGTTCATTTTGAAGTTTTGAAACCAATTCCGGTTATGGTCCAGTGGTGATCTCAGTGCTTTTACCTTTCCTTAACTTGTACAATTCAACATGTAGATCACAGATTTTAGCCTCATATTCCAAGTGTAAGACCTCAATACTAGCACCTGCATCACTTGATGGACTTGCAACAACAGTTTTAAGAGCAAGATATTCTTTAAACAGTTCTTCAACATCAACAACTAAGTATACAAAAGCTTGAGCTAAATCTGAACTGTTCAAAGTGATACCTTTCTGCTTAAGCAAATCAAAATTTATTCCACAACTACACCTGAGTTCCCAACCAATTCCCAACTGTGACTAAAACATGGAATATTTCCTTACTTAAGGAATATTCCGTTAATTATGGTTAAAAATAAAAAATAAAAAACAAACCAACATCCTACCACCACCACCTACAATCGCAACTCACCCTCTCCACCTCAACCACCGCACTACACTATGGGTTTTTTTCTTTTTTTGAATTTTTTTTTTGTTTTTTTTTTAAATTTTAAAAAAGGATGGAATATTCCCTAAATTAAGGAATAAATCTTACTTAAGTTACGGTTGGAAATTGGTTGGGAACTCAGGTGTATTTGTGGGAATATTAAACTCACTGGTGTACTAGTGGGAATTGTGAAATTCCCAGGTGTACCAGTGGGAATTTCCCAGAAATTTTTGGGTGCACCCGGTAAAGTATTGTTTTGCACCAATTATATAGTGACAATTTACATTGACATAGTGCCTTTATTAGTATTGTTACAATAAAATCTATATATTGACCTTTATTGTATAATTGTAACATTTTGATGTATAGTGACACGTTATTTTTATATAGTCATCTTCAAATGACACATATAGTGACCTTTTGGTGTACAATAACGTAGTGTACAACGGATGTACCAAGACTTTGTCTATACATAATGTTTATACTTTTTTTATTGAGATCTACACATGGAAATAAGGCTATATGAGGAGTTTAAGGAGAGTACCACGTGTTATACAAACTTGCTTTCTAATGTCGTGAAAAAAATAGTGATAAATATAACCTCTAATTTACTTATTAAATGAAATGCATATATAGTTTTATGTGAACATTCAAGTCACTAATAAAAATTAGTCTAGATGGTAAATGCATGACCTTATGTGTTAGAGGTTTTAGGTTCGAATCTAGATCAAAACATAATTTGTTTTGATAGAATGATGGGGCACACTTACACGACACATGTACTTTGAAGAGTGTCACATGGCGACACTTGACACATTAGAATGAGAGTGATCCACGTGGCGTGTAGTCGTTGTCAGGCACACCTTTTAGTATAGGGAAATTCCTAACCATAACTTAAGTAAGGTATATACCTTAATTAATTTAGGGATTATTCCATCCTTTTTTAAAATTTAAAAACAAAACTAAAACTAAAAAAAATCCAAAAAAAGAAAAACCCACAGTGTAGCGCGGTGGTTGTGGTGGAGAGGGTGAGTTGCGATTGTAGGTGGTGATGGTGGTAGGATGTTGGTTTGTTTT